>NC_056470.1:23935811-24543576 GCF_008729295.1 Plectropomus leopardus
CATTTTCTCTATGTTAAGAGTTTATGTAATAATTCTAACTAAAACATCGTGAGTGACAGACTTTTTATTGAAAAGCAAACATCTATAACAACAACTTTGTGGAAAACTTTCCACACAAGGAAAACCAAAGACAAAGTAGATGGTCGCGTAAAAAATGACGTTTCAGTGGCTTTCTAACATGATGCTACCATATCTGCTAGAATAACCAATTAACAGACTAAAAAAAACTGCATTAAAAATGCACACAAAAATACACAGAAGAAATGGCAAGAGCAAAATATGATAAATGTCTTCCCAATAAATATTGCTGTCAAATAAATTAAAGGCAACAAAAAAAAGTGGCTTTAATCATCCAGATCAACTCTGGAATTTACCGAAGCACATTCCCTCACACACACACTCACTAAGTGGTCAATAGCAGTAGTGTTGGTGATCCAGCAGCTGACAAAGTCTGTCTTCCATGCCAAAGTAAGACAATAAATAAATATATACAGTAAAGTACCTTTCATTTCAAATCCTATTTTCATGCATTATCACTAAAAAGAATCATTCAATAAGTTAGGAGGTAAAAAGTCATTCTATGAACATAAATAACCAGTGAATCAGAATGGAAATATCCCAGAGTTTTGATGAGCTTTCATTTTGGGGTGATTGAGGAAATTCCTAAAAATTGCCTTATCTAACCACATGACCAACGCAAGAAGCTTGAGTGTTGCAATAACATGACAGCCAACCCTCTGCTTTATGACACTAGATAATGAAAAAACATGGTGGACGACGTGATGGACGGGAGGTTTTGATTGTGTGGAAGAAAACGACATCATTTTAACATTGAGGCAAGATGAGACATCCAAATGCATAATAGATTTTAACAATCAGTAGTGGTCTTTGTTTCACCCTTGTTCCCAACAAAGCTGAGGTAAGGGATTAAGTTCACTTCCTTTATATCAGTGCAGTGTTGCTTTGCTATTCCTCTTCAAGTTTTGCGGCTTCATAGCCTTCAAGTTCTCACCTTTTCCTGTGTTATCCTATTCATAAACATAAATGAACCCGAGCCCTTTCAAGTAACTCCCCAAGTAAATCCCTGAAAGGCAAGCATTGCAGGGATATTTTCTGCCCCCAGTTGAGTCTTATTCACCTTAACTGGCTGGTATTCCAGTGTCCTTTTTCGTGGCTCCAGACAGTCTAGCGTCCCTTCAGAAATCCATCCAGCATGTAGTCTCCCTTTTCTGTCAGCCAGTATCCGGCCATAGCAGCTACACCTCCGATGAAAATGGCCGTGAAAACCATGTCACCTTTAGCAGCGAGCGTAGCTATGGCACAGATTACAACGCCGAAGAACATCTGCTGCAGTACCAGGACCTCATCATCTGTCATGTCGTCAAACAGCCCCTTCTCTGGCCCAGCTGAACAGGCAGAGGAAACGAAATTTAGCTGAGAACTGATGAACAACATGTGTATTTTACTGCAATGACTGCTTACCAGGGGGCTTGTTCTCAACACAGATGCTGTCTCTTCTAATGAATCCATCAGCACAGTCACAGTGGAAGGAGCCCTCCTCATTGATACAGGCCTCATTGAGTCCAGGGCACGCTATTGCACGATCACTACATTCATCTATATCTGTACAAGAAAGCAAAAACAAGAAACAGTTTAAGGAAACAGTGAGGTGTGGCACAGAAATGATGTAAATAAACAGTATATCCTTACCGAGACACTTTGCTCCTGTCAATCTGTAGCCACGTGCACATTTCTTACAGCGGGCAGGACCACTACCCATGCAGCCCACACATGCCTGGTCACAGCCTGGAAACAACAAAAGCACAGTGAACAACATTATGCACCAATAACTGAATTTGTCCCACGAGAAAAACATGTTTTCTCATTACAATGCAGTGAAATGATTTTGGTTTTGTCCTGTTGACCAAATAAAACAGGCAATGTAAATGCAAATTCCTCAAGATGAGGGGTATTTTCACCATTTCTTACATTTTATAGACAAAACAATTAAGAAAATAATCTGCAGATTAATCTATAATAAAACAAATAATCAATGGATGCAGATAAACATTCGAATTTGGGATGAGAAAGAGAAGGTTGCTTTTTCATAATTTCTCCAATTTTGCAAATGTAACTTAAAACTAGGGATTCTGAACATTGGTGTCTGATGGTTTATGCCTTATTGATTGCCATCAGCTATTAGCAAATAAGATGACATTCATCGAATGCAGTAGCTGATGTTTTTTCGTTGTCACATTAGTTTTGCGCAGACAAAGGAGCGGGGCTTGTGACTAACTGCGTTAGGAACACAACAGGACACAACAGAAAATGTGTTTAGGATGATCAGAGATCTTCCCTTGAGCTCTATTCAGTAAAAATGAGTATTGGGCGAATGTACATTATAACGTTATCATGATATTTTCAAATGATTGATTGATTGTTACAAAAAGGGGAATGATTAACAACATAACAAAAAAAATGCAAAAAATAAGACAAAATATTGCCATCTTTTATCAGCCATATCACTATTTTCAACATTCAGGCTCAGAATTTCAAAATTCTTGCATACCAACTAAAACCTGCCTCTTATTACAGTTAATAATGAAAAAAAAAAATCACCTCAGTTGCAAAAAATCTACAAGTCTTAAAAAGCACTGGCATGCTTTCATTAGATGCAATACAGTGCACTGACAGCAGCCACTATACAAGAGCACATACCTCTGCACTCATATGATCCTTCAGTGTTGTGACAGTAGGTGTTGGAAGGACAACGAGCCAACTCGGTACCACACTCGTCAATGTCTAAAGAGACATACAAGGGCAGTCAAACAGCACACATCCAGAAAACTGGCACAGAGCCAGTGACATGTTATCACATGACCTCTAAAGCCAGACTCACCTACGCACTTGTTGTCATGAAGGATCCAGCCGGGTTTGCAGTCGAGGCATTTGTAGTCCTGCGGCCCTGCGCACTTCTTACATGAGTGATAGCAAGCTACAAAGTGTGACAGACAAGGAGATAGTGGAAAGGTCAATTTTAGATGACCTAAAACACAAATTAATACATGTGAAGGGTTGAAACTGTGGTTTGGATCTCAGGTAACCTGCACAAGCTCCTTTGCTGTCGTTGGAGCTTTTCTCTCTGTAGTAACCATCAGCACAGCTCTGGCACAGACGGCCAGAGTATCCAGGATCGCAGACACATTCTCCATCTCCGAGGCGTGTTCCCTCCCCCTCACAGCGGCCCAGACCTCCACATACACCACCAGGGTCAGATGGACACTCTGTATTGGATGAATATTCTATAAGTGGTGCTCTGGAACTCCCAAAACTATGTCTTTATGAAGTCTAGAGGCCTTTGCACACTGAGTCTGTTTTTTATGTCCGAAATTGTCGCATGTGTGAAAATAAATACAACCTTACTCTGTGTCAGTCACATTTGCACACAGAGTCCGAAATTTACATCCATCATTTAAGTTTTCAAAACAGTTTTGATATTCTGCGTTTTTCGCATCTGTCAAAAGCCTAGAGAGTTGTTTGACCAAGAAACAGTGAAGACAAGGAGACAGCAGGACACACCCACAACAAGACGGAGAGGCGGAGCGCACAGTATCCTTTCATAACTCCGATAGCTCACTTTTAACAGGTCAAATAGTATCTTTCAGGTGGATGATGATGACGAAGAGGATGAGGACCACACACATTCATAGAGAGAGACAGTGTGGAGACAGAGAGGACAACTCAGTCCCTTTATGCAGCTGCAGTGCCAAATGCAAGACACGAGAAGAAAGTGGTGACAGCCAGATAGGTTTTGCCAGTGGAGAGAAGCAAGGGAGGAAATGTGTCTTTAGATTTTATGTCATATCGCATATTTTTGTAACTAAGAGAACGATAAAAACCAATGGATTAAGTGTGCAAAGTTTTTTTTTTGTTTATTTTCTCCCTGGATGACAGAAAAAAACATCAGAAAAAGATGGACCCAGTGTGCAAAGGCCTTAAGTACGGGACAACATAGGATGGATAAGGTTTGACCATTTTAGGTTTTCTACACTGACATCAAAAAGCTTCTATTCCATTTTTCATTTTTTTCCACACCTTTGCAGTCAGGTCCAAAGCGTCCAGGTGGACAGCAGAGTCTCAGTTCCTCAATGCACAGCCACTCAAACAAGTCTGGTGCCTCCTGCTGCCTACAGGACACATACATCATGTCATGAAGTTTTAACAGGGGTGTTAATACATTTTAACAAAACATATTCCACTTGGCAATTCACCAAAACACAAAACAATAATCAAAAAAAAAAAAAAAAACATATTACACAAATCACATTTACCTGTGAAACCACCATGTCTCCACCTGGTCCTCTATCTGCTCCAGCAGCCGATTACATTCAAAATCTGCTTTCTCACAGGCAGCTTCTACTATCTCTAAGAGCCGAGTCTCACTGAAACAAAAGCAATTAGAGATGAAAGACGGACTAACACCCGCACCCACCCCCAAAAGATAGTGGAGCTTTGCTCTGGTCCACTGAGAGGTTTTACTCCCCTCAGTGGACTGTAAAAATAGACTGTCTTATGTAATCATTCACACATTACATAGTTTAATATGAATTTGCAGAGAAGACACAGGACTTCCAAAATTATTCTGGCTGGTTTAAGGAATAGAAATGCAACAAAGATTAAAATTTACCTTTTCATTTAGGCATTTGTGACACCATATATTAGATGACTACACAATCCCCAAAAATCAAGTAACTCAATAAAGCATAGGTGTGAATCCAAAAAAGTTTCTCTTACCTGCGTGCATACTTAGCCAGCTTTTCTTCTTCCCAAGCAGTGTTTCCTCCCCCAAAGTTCTTATTCGCTGTTTTCTCTAAGCCCTACAAACAGGGAAATTTCAAGACTCAGTAATACTAAAAACAAAAAAATTGGCTCAAGAAGACAAGCATGAACTGACAGCACATTAACTTAACTGCAGCACCTTGATAAAACTCTCTGTAAGTTTCCGGCAGGTCTGGCATGGTGCAGTCTGGACTCTCACCACAGAGAGCTCTGAGAGAAGCACCAGAGCAGGCAGGAACGGCCAGGCCCACCACATGATCTTTCAGAAAACACAAACACAAAATCAGTAATGTTTAACAAATACATAAATGCTTAGACTAAGAACTGTGACCATCCCAGCAAGTTCGTCAAACACACTAAGAGATTGCTCCTTATGGGAGGGGAGGGGGTGGTGCAAAATACTACTAATAATAAATGTAATATTAATAAGTACATTAAATAAATAAATAAAATACTCTACATAGTAGATAAAAGGTAAATACGTGGATAACAAAAAAAACAATAGATAAAATGTAAAAAAATAATAATAATAATAATAAAACAGACTAAAATGTATAAATAAATAGTAAATAAATAAATAGGTAAACTTCAATTAAAAGCCAAACGAAAAAGGTGGGTCTAATGTTACACACAATAAAATCCTAAAGCAGCTCAGCAACGAGTCTCCAAATTTTAGAATAATTCAGTCTTGTTAGAAAAGCTTTAAAATCAGACAGCTTGTAGCTTGGTTGGGATGCGCTCTCTCCACTGTTAGCTTAGTTAGCTCAGCATCAGCACCACAAACAATGAGCCAACTACTGTAGCTGCTGGCTAAGGTCAATATTAGCTGCTAGCCTGAGCTAACGTTGTCTATCATTGCCTGGCCATCTGTCCGGTGTCTTTTTAAAGTCTACTGAACTCAGCAACACCGTCCAACCAACGTTATTTAGCGTTGAATATCTGCTAAGTGATCTTTAACGCAGTTATTTTGATATTAGCCAGCTAGCAAAACTATTTATTTTCGCTATTTCGGTCTTACCTTATTGCAAATCCACCACGTCCGCTGCACCACTGATGATTGTCTGAATCCCTGCTGGTTCACGCAATGCAGGCAGAGTTTCACATTGTGGACGGACACTTTTAAAGCCTCAAATGAGCCATTTTTGATGAAAAGCCAGCTGAATTAGTTGCTAGCTAAGCTAACGCTGGTGGGGCTCACACAGGCTCGTGCAGCGTTGCTAGCCTCGCGCTGGGATGAATGAACAGCTTCCAGTTGGTTCTCTGTTTCCCACACAGCTGATCTCACAGGATATGACACCGCCCAGATCCGCTGGGATTTCATTCATCAGCCAATTAGTCAACATCCAATTTTACACAGACTGACGCCCCTCATGTCAGTGAGAAAACGTGATAATCTTCATGAAGCTATTTAAACAACACATATTGTCGCAGGTCTTGTCCACGAATATAGTTTGGATGCATTTAACCCCTTTTTAAACTAAGCAAATTTGCTTTATTTGTTTAAAAAAGAAGAGGAAGAAAAAAATGGTGAGAAAATTGAAGTTACGAATTACAAGAAAATAACCTGAAATTGTTTGAGAACAGAAAAAAAAATGTGACAAACAGAAAAAGTAATACATTAAAAAATCTAGATAATATAGTTAATTATTATCATCATCATCAACATCATTATTATTATCATCATCATACATTTAGATTTTCTTGTCATTTTCCCCTCTTTTTTTAATCATCTTATAATTTATCTCTCTGTCTTTTAAACATATTTTCCATGTTGTCAAAAGAAAAACCTATTTGCTCAGGTTTCAATGGTTAAAAGCATGTGAAAGGCACCTGGATGCAGCACAAGAAAACTATCATTCCAGGTTTCAAAGGTTAAGGTACATTTTAAAGACATGTGCGCAATTTTTTTGTTGTTGAAATGTTCAGCATTTGTTTTGTTTTGTTAGTTTTACTTGGCTCTTCTGCAGAGTGCCACAATTTAACAGGAATTAATTTCTGCATTTTAAACAAATGCAAAGATGCTGCTCTGCAAACACACACCTCGTGTCATATCATAAAAAATAACACTTTTGTCAGAGGAGCAATGACTGTATGATTCAGACAGATTCTTTATTCCATCCCACTTTAAATAGTAAGACAAAACACAATATAAAATGGACTCATCTGGACAAAGCAATTGAATTTATATATGTAGTCTATATGGTCAGAGAAAGAAAATACCTTTTTTTCCTTCAATTCTAGTGATTTTATATACAAAGAGCATGCACAAAGTCAAATACGAGTAAATATGTCAAACACACACAGTGACTTGTTGTAATATAGTGTCAGGACAAATACAATGGTGCTATTTGCCACACTGAGATTCTTTTGTATTTAAGTATAATTTTGGTAGCCTACTAAGGCATGCTGTTTTTGAAATACATCGCAGACCATGCACTGTGTATCAACTGTAATGTTTTTTTTTTCTAAAAGCTACTTTAAGTAGAGTGAGGTTTAAATGTGTTGTGCTTTTTTCAAAAACCACTAGACCCCTGCAAATGCAAAAGCTGCAAATGGATTTATCTGAACATCTTTCAGTGTCACTTCAAGTCATTACTGCCTTCTCATCCCATAACTAAAATTTAGTCCTGTGTCATCCTCCTCTGCTGTCAGACCCAGTCCATTTCATTGACCTTGGGGCCTGAGTCAGGGCTGGAGGGGGGTGTAATAAGACAGGGCTGTAAAGGCACAGTTTCCCCAGAGTCCTCTGCTCCTACCCCAACACAACTCTGGGACACTCCTGCAAGGCGTAACACAGTTGTCCCTGCTGTGAACCCCGACAGCCCTCGTGCCAGGGCTCGAGATGCTATCCTGAGCCCCCCTGCTCTTTTCCGTCTGGCTGATGCAGTAGCCATTTGCCGAGCCCCTGCCAGTTCAGTCAGAAAACCCAGGCTCTGAGAGGGGAGGCTGTAGACATGAAGGCCGCGGAAAAGTTCTGGCAGCGGCCGGAAACCACCCGGAGGCTCAGGTGGAAGTGATTCAAACTGTGCCAACATGAACCGCTCACCAGCACGGCCCTGTAAATAGTCTGCTAGAATACAGCTCAATGAAGCCGTAAAAACATCTACGCAGGGAGAAGAAGCAATGTAGCTTTTTCCTGTCTCTTCCTCCTCCTTGTTCCTCTCATTGGGAGTAGGTCTCTCCCAGCTCCGTGCTCCCCATTCTTCAGCCCTTATCCAGGCAGCCTGGGTTAGGACCAGCACCACTTTGCCCCCCTGCCTTTGCAGTCGGTTCAGTCTTGAGTGGAGCCAGGGCACGGGGCCCAGCACGCTGAGCTCAGCCTGGCTCCACAGGTCCAGAGACACTGTGAAGCCCAGGGCTTGGAGAGATGAGCCCAGGTGACTCATCAGCTCTGGCAGAGCCTGTTCATCATCACGTAGGTACAGCAGCACCACATGACCACCACCCACAGCACCTGAAATAAAGGAAGATTAAAATCTTTGTTTGGGTAAGGAATAAGGGAACAGAAGGGGATAAGGGAGTATAAAACTTGCCAATTTCTATTTTACTTATTTAAAACTTGAAAACTTATTTTATGCTTGTCTGTTGCATGTTTTATGTTGTTTTAACTGCTATTTCGTTAATTTGTGAATTTATTATTTGAAATGTTTCTATGTAAATTGAAATGAGCATTGCAATAATAATATGAGATATATAACTTTCTCTTGGGTTTCATAAAAAATACTTGAAATGAAACCTTTAGTAAGTTTAACTCCTTGATACCTGAGCAATTTAGCATTTTAACAAGAAGTGGCCCAAAAAATAGCTGGAAATTCATAATTACAGGAAAATTACCTGCTAATACATTAAAAACATTAAAAATAAATCAAACCAGTTTCTCAGGTTTAAGAGGTTTAAATGCGAGTGAAAGACATCTAAATGCAGCACAAAAACACTGATGTCGATCCAGGTGTTAAAGGGTTAAAGGAATAATTTGCCATATCAAAAAAAAAGCTTGTTTGCTCTTTAGCCGAGAGTTAGTTGAGAAGATTGATGCCATGCTGACATCTGCCTGCTGAATATGAAGCTACAACGAGGAGACGGTTAGCTCATCTTAGCACATAAGAGGAAAAAGAGGGAAACAGATCGTTCTGTCCAGTGTTGTAGTCAAGACCACCTAAACCAAGAACAAGTCCAATACCAGAGTGTATTAAGGCTGAGACAAGCCCAATACTTTTCAGAGGGTTGAGACCGAGTCAAGACCAACACTCACTGCATGACATACAATTGAATGTTGATAATGCAAACTATAGGGACTCTTCAAATTGATCTAAAAGATCCACATTCCCATAAAAACACCCTCACAAAACAAATGAAGATTTCTCTTCACCTCTCTTATTGCCATACTATATATCCGTGTGCATGTGCAAGTGTATCAAGAGACATGTCTGGATAAAATTATCAAAAGGCATTGCAGAGGTCAATTTTACGTAAAGGAATTATTTTCCTTTATTTTCTGTGAGCAAACAATCACTGAAGAACAACCCCATGGGTGTGGTCTTGACTGATCTTGAAATAAAATCCCAAATCCTCTTTATGTGACAACGAGACAAGACTGACCAAAAATGTGGTAGAGTCTGACATAAAGCCAATAACTTCAAAAAGTGGACTGGTCTCGAACCAAGATCAATTTGAGTACTACAAAACTGGTGCTGACCAGGAGCTTGAAAATGTTTTTTAAAAATATTTCAGCAGAGAGGAATGAGGCACAAAGGAAGCTACAGTGACTACTAGAAATTATACAGAATATAAATGATGATTTAGAAAAAAGGGTAGTACATGCAATAAATGAGAACATGAATATTCATAATCTCTACAAATGTTTGAATAAAGTATGAAAATAGGACAGTATAAAGGATATGTGTAAAACAGTGGCTGCATGAAACCGATGTCACGCTTTCTCATACCTTTTACATCATCTTCTTTCAACCATCTCCACATGTAGCCTAGAAGAAAACAAGAAGCACAGTTTGACATATTTTGCTAAAATTCTATTCATATTTAGTTACCAACAAACAGGTTGTTAAAAACTGACCTTTTAGGACCCCTTGTATGAGATAAGCTCCTAGTATGGCCAAACACACCAGTAGTAGTCCGATGAGGAGCGGCAGGCTCCACCTCCATCGTGATGCTTAAAAATTAATTAATTTATTTTAGTAATTATTTATTAATTAGTCTATAAAAAGCACTTTATATAAGTTTCACTGACCTTGTTGATATAACAAATCACTATCAAGTGTAAAGTAAATGTTTAACTACTTACTGCCAAATTCTAATGAAAAACAAACTGCAGCTTGTTTTAGCTGATAATAGTTAAACATTAAACACACTTAATCTGGGTTTGGACAACATTTAATTGTCTTACTTGTAAATGGACAGTGGGGCTCTAAGTTTGACATCATCCCATGTATCTTTATCTAGAAAATAAGTTAAAAAAGAGTTGAGGTTTGCAAAAAAAACGGTGAATCAATGGAACATGTTTACAATTGTATCTGTAGGATTATAGTTAATATATCAAGACAGAGATCACCTGAACACAAAGCAGAGGATGTGACGACACATTGAACTCTCCTGTTTTCTGAAAAGTAAATTATTAAATATACATGAATGAATAATGACCAAGATAAAAGTGAAGATTCATTTTAAAACATAAAGCAATAATGCAATGCATATGCAACTTTTAGTTAATATTCAAAACAACTATGGTTCAGCAGAATGACTGTTTATGGTTGCAATCAAAATGTGCAGTGGTGGATGAGGTATTTAGATCCTTTACTGAAGCAATTTGCCACAATGTAAAATAATGAAACTACAGGTAAATCATGCAATTAAATTAAACTTAAGGGGACAATTCACCCTGCAATCAAAATTACATATTTTTTTCCTGTTAAATATAGTACTATTGATCAATATAAATTGTTTTGATGTGAGTTGCAAAGTGTTGGAGATATCATCCACAGAGATGTCTGCCTTCTCTCCAACATAATGGAATTAGATGGCACTCAGTTTGTGGTGCTCAAAGTGCCAAAAAAATCACATTTAAAAAACCCAACATCAATTTCTCTTTCCAGAAATCATGACCCAGTTACTCCAGATAATCATGCCAACCACATTAATGGCGTCCTCCTCAGCTGAGTGATTACATTAGTTAACACACTGGTACTTGATTAGCTGGCGGTAGATACAACAGCTAACAATAAGGTCTGTGGATTATCTTGATCACGATTTCTGGAAAGAGACATTGCTGTTGACATTTGCAAATGCTTGTTTTTTTCTTTTTTGTGCTTTAAGCACTACAAGCCGAGTGCCATCTAGTTCCATTATTTTGGAGAGAAGGCAGACATCTCTAAGGCTGATATCTCCAACACTCTGCAACTTACACCAAAACAACCTAGATTTATAATAGCACTACAGCTAACAGGAAAAATATGTATTTTTGGACTTTGAGGTGAACTGTCCCTTTAAGTAAAAGTACACAGACATTGTTGGCAAAATATACTTATAGTATTAGAAGTAAATGTATCATGGTGTTTAGCCAAATAAATATTATATTATATCATATGTAGTTGTTCTGTTATTATACATTATTGGATTATTGTTACTGATAGATGGATATGTTAGCTGCATTTAAAAAGTATGTGGTCAAGATGAAACTACCTTTAACTGATTTATATTCTGTTGGGTAGTCAAGGGTTAAAAGAAATACTAATGGTAAAGTAGAAGCACTGCGCAATGAAATTAACTGCAATGAAAGCAAAGTTTTTCTTGTTATTCTTACCCAGTGTCCACTGCGTGTTGCACTCCAGCCAGTGTGGTTGTGCAGTCTCTGTCTGGAGCCCGTCACCTCGTCACACTGGCCTCCTGCCAGGTCTTTCTTGCACAGCCACACCTCCGCCTCCAGTCTGCAGGGGGCAGTCACATTCCAGCTCAGCGCTGGACTCCCCTCCCTCATCTGAGACTCCACCACAGACACGGAAACATTGTGCTGCATTCTTTTCAGTGCGTCTGTAAAATAAACATTGATATACCTTGAAATCATTACTGTGAGAATTTATCTTAGCAGTCTCAGTGAACTCTTTTTACCTTGTTGGTGTTTGAAAGGGCAGAATTCTCTTTGAAGCTCCTTCCCCTTCCACCATACCTGAAAAGAAAGTGTTTCAAAATATGTATTTCCAAAAAATGTTTGCAGCTGTCTTTCTCTTGTAGTTATTATTAACATGTCAGCTACCTGGAAGCATAGGCATGGTGCTACATAGTTTGCCGAAATGACCAATTCTCTCTTCTTTTCAGGCTGCAAAGGTTAAAAAGAAAGTGAAAGAGAACGATGTAAATGGACATTATTGATCTCTGACAAACAGAGCAGATTGATATAAAAAGTTAAGCATTGGCTGACCCATGCAAGAACCTCTCCAGGCACATCATTCCAGACCAGCCGGTACATGACCTCCTGTCGTCTGTCATCAGCGGTTTCCAGTTGTAGAAGGACCACATTTCTCTGATGATCAGTCACAGCTCGCAATCTGGGCGCTGACACATCAATCATGACTTTTTTATAACTGAGCTGTCTTGCTCAACAATTGTTGGCACTTCCTTTTGTGTGCTCCTCAGAATGTAAACAGTCTTGATAAACTACTAATATCTCTTACCATCACATTCCTTCACAATTCCATCTAGGTTCACGGAGCAAACTGACAGAAAGACAAAGAAGTGGATTTTCAGTGACATTATTAGTCTGCATTTCAGTGTATCTTTGTTTCATTTCAGTGCTTGACCATACCTTTCTCTATAGGTGGGATTGTGATATTTTGAATGTAGTGCTTTCCCTTTGAATGTCCATAGACTTGGACGACAACTTCACTCCCAAAGGACACTTCCTCTGACAACAGCAGCTTGCATTTGAAAGAAATACATAAACATATTATAAACTTTAAGTATTAAAATGACTCAGCAGCAACATGTACACTAAAAGCCAAAGATATTTTGGAAATAGGTCTTAGAGCTATTCAACAATTAGGAGTGATGGACAGTGAGAGACTAGCAGTGGTGGAAGAAGTATCCAGATCCTACATGTAAGTAGGATTTTAAATGCAGAACTTTTACTTAAAACAGAGAACTTTTACATTGTTGTATTGGTACTTTTTCTTAACCCTTTGAAACCCTGATTGACATCACTTTTCTTGTGCATCAGTCAGACCTTCACAAGTATCTCAATTTTTAAAACCTGAGCAAATTGGTTTGATTTCTTTGAAAAATATGGAAAAAGGAAATGACCAACTTGACAAGAAATAAGTAGATTAAGAATTTTTTTTTTCAAAACTAGGGGAAAATTTCCTTAGAACTACACTTCTTTTAACCCAATAAAACCTGGGCAAATCACCTGGAGATTAGTTAAAAAAACCCAAACAAATAACAACAACCAAAAAAAAAAAAAAAAAAAAGGAAAAGGGGAAAAAAAAATTCAATAAAGAAATGACATGGGAAAAAATGCTTAAAAAATAACAATTTAGCGAAATTATTTAAAATATGTAGTCACAATTAACAGAAGTGTAGTTCTCTTTTCAGACAACTGACAGTCGTTGTTGCTTTATTTCTAATTACTATTAGTATTAGTAGTAGTGGTAGTATTTTTAAGTTTAAGTTTTTGTTTTTGTCTGGGTATTGATTTGATTTGTAGTATTTGTCTTGTCTTAGTCCTGTCTTGGTTTCATATTGTCTTTTCTTTCACTTGCTACAGACACTTTTGTCAAATCTTCTTTGGATTGACCAATTATTGCTTTCTTTTTTCAATGTCCTTACCTGTCCTGTTTGAAAAATTCAATAAACAGATTTGGGGGAAAAAAAAATATATATATATAAAATGACCAATGAGCACTGTGAGGGGAGTACTGTTTTTTAAGCTGATGTCAGGTTTTGTCAAGATGTGCATCTGAAACAAGGACAGCTAACAATAACAATGTTTTTACTTTGCTCCACTCCACCCTTAAAACCCCAGCAGAACAGGTATGTTGGCATGGGTGTGCATCAGTGTGGACTTACATTAGACTCAGGTGGATACGTGATTATGTGGTGATAAGATAGGAAACCAGTTAGAATGGATAAAATGTCAGACTGAAGTTGGAAACAGAGTGTAACAAGGTAACCATTCTGTGTGATATCAGTCTAGACAATTTTATTTCTGTGGGTCTCAAACAGTGATTTATGTTAAGCCTTCTGAGAGGTTTAGAGATTAATGTTTCTTTGGTACAACTGCTAACAACTCACAGACATCTGAAAAGGGTCTAATTGCCCCAATGAGGCATTGTTTTTTTAGTAAGGGGCAATAGGCTGTTAATATCTAAACAAGGTGCTGTATTTTAGAAACACATCATGCTTTTAATCTGTGAAGTAAAAAGTATCTACATCTGTCACATAAACGTAGTAAAGTGCAATATTATCCTTTGAACTTTAATGAGGTAGAAGTTTAAAGAAACATAAAATGGATATAAGCAGTGGCATAGTTAGGCTATAGTTAACTTACATTAACAGAGTATGCCTACCTATCGGCCAAAAAGCCTGTGGAATAAATAGAAAATGCCCACTTCCTCCTTGGTAACCTATTCATCCACCTAGTAGTACACTAACATCATCAACTGACACTACACTACTTGAAATAGGTAGTAGATAGGTGATAAATACCTCAAAAAGTACAGCTCTTGTAAACTGTGTTTTCTTTCCACCACTGGAGATGTTAATGTTGGTATATGACATGTATGGGTTTTGATATTCAACTTTTTAAAACAGTTTCTGTATATTTTAAATGGTGTATAGTAGTAGACTAAACTAAAGTCATGTTCACATTTTCAGCGCTTCTTATATTATTTCAGAATGGAGGCTAAGTTATGTACCACAGCTATTGTGCTATAAGGCAGTTTAGTGTTCATGACAAAAGAGGATAGGATAGGATGACGTTGTGCAAGAAGACTACAAGAAGTCTGTATAGGTGTGTACCTATACCTTGCCAATATTAGCTACCTTGTGTGTGGGCTGTTGAGAAGAAGCCAAACCAGAGTAGTTTGGTTTAAAGTGGAGTGCTCTGCAATATTCAGCCGTTGCTGCGAAGCTGAGACACACTATCACCAAAGCTGTAACACAGAGAGGAGAGTGAAAGAGTAAACAGTCTAATCAGAATTTTAAAAAAGGATGAAACTTTGTGTGTGTTGTGAGTTGAGTTTACAGCTCTGTACCTCTTTGCTCAGGTAGCACAGAGTGACCACTCCCCTTTGATTCAGTCTCCTCTTCATCACCGTGGTCAACGGACCCCTCAGAAACCTCCATTGCATAATCCACTTCTGCAACAACAGTCACAGGCAATAAAAACCACAGTGGAGAAAACAAAGTTTTGACACCAGAAAGAGCAGACTGACAGACGTGTCAAACTACTACTGTATGATAACAATGCAGGAAGCAGTGGGGTGACTTGGCAATAACAGCAGCAAAAACAAAAGTAGCCATTGTGATAAGTAAAACACCACAAGATCAAATGAGACAAAAAGCTGACAATGTTAAAGAGAGTGAGTTAGAGAGAGAGTTATGACCATGTTACCTTTGACCGCGATGATGATTTGTAGGCAAGGTGCACAGTCGTTTTTGGCCGCACAGCATAGAATCACTTTGAGCTGCACATCTCTGACATTCACGGTATCATCTGGAGGGGGCAGGGCAGCAGCGAACGGAGAGGCTGCAGGAAGAAGTTTGTACTTTAGATAAACTGTGAGATTATCACTGTGGTATGAGATACACTTGTGCTGATTATGTCACTACCTTTGCTCATGTGGCAGTCAGTCAAACCCTGGAAGAAGAAAAGTTTCAATTTAAATGGCTCCTTCAAAGTTTTATACATTTTATAGCAATGAAAGCTATAGACAGGTAACAAATTTAAGAAAAAATGTATTTTCTATGGCATAGGAACAGTGACTAAAGTGACATCTTTATGTAGACTGACTGTACGGGACAGATATTAGTTTTGAAACACATCGCTACACATTATCACAACAACAAGTATGATGTCCCATTCCCAGTAACTGCCATTACAAAGTTATTGATTTATCAATGCATATTGATTCCGAATATTTAAAACTAATCCAATACTCATTTCCCACAGTGCTGAGACACCTTAACCAGCTGCGCTTTCTTACTCTCCTGTTGTAAACATTTACTGCAGTCATTCTGCTGTTCTCTGCTACTAACAAATAAAACAACCCGTCATTCTTATGTTATGGCCTATTATATTCATCTTTTAATAAAAATGTTTAATTTGTTTGCCCTCTATGAACATTTCTTCAAAAGGCATCGATAAAGGTGTAGAATATCAATATTTTGAAATTCACTATTGTGACAAAACTAGTATACACACAACGTTAGTACAACCCCAATTCCAAAAAAGTTGGGGTGCTGTGTAAAATATAAATAAAAACAGAACGGATGATTCATAAATCCTATTTGACCTATATTCAGTTTAATACAGTACAAAGACATGATATTTAAAGTTCAAACTGATAAACTTCATTGTCTTTTGTAAATATAAACTCATTTTGAATTTGATGCCTGCGACACGTTCCAAAAAAGTTTGGTGGAAAAAGGTAACACCTGCACACTTACTCCATGCCACACCAGTTTATCTAAGACGACATTTCGACCCTTCTTGGATCTTCGTCAGGTGATTTGACGATTTGCAGGATCGAAATTTTGTCTTAATATAATGTTGTCTTAAATAAACTTGGGTGGCATGGAGTGTGCCGGCATTAGTTTTTTCCTCCCAACTTTTTTGGAACATGTCGCAGGCATCAAATTTAAAATAAGTATGTGAACGCTTTTCAACTTCTCTGGGCCCGATCACATCTGAGATGACTGATACAAAGTGTTCCGTCGCCTGGCGAGCCCATATTTCAAACTGTTTTTAGAAATCAGGGATGGTGTGTTATTGCCCATGGCATCATGACCTAATCTCACAACTGTAAGGCACCATGAATGCTGAAAGTTATATACAGGTTTTAGAGTAACAGACAACGACATTTTCAGGGACGTCCCTGCTTTTTCCAGCAAGATAAAGAGCCACATACTGCCCGTGTTACAACAGCGTGGCTTCGTAGTAACCGATTGCAGGTACTAGAGTGGCCTACCTGCAGTCCAGACCTGTCTCCCATCCCAAAATGTATGGCGCACTATGAGGATCAAAATACAGCAACAGAGATCCCAGACTGTCAAGCAACTGAAATTGTGCATCAAGCAAGAATACCCAAATACTTTGTCTGACTGTTGTTAAAAGAAAAACTGATGTAATACAGTGGTAAACATGCAGTAAACGTTTTTGGAGTGTTTAGCAGGCATCACATTCAGAATGAGTGACAAAAATCAATCAATTTTATCTGTTTGAACATTAAATATCTCTTCTTTGTATTGTCTTAAATTGAAATAGTTCAAAAGGGAATTGCAAATTACTGCATTCTATGTTTTACAGAGTCCCAGTTTTTACTTTACACTTCTCTATATATGTGCCTGTATGTGTATTTTATACTACACATATTGATATTCTTTGTTTTCCTACCTCTCTGAAACAAAATTCAGAGAAAACTCAAGCTACAACAACCCTCCTTGGAAATGGAGCAGTGGAGTAAGATGTCACACTCAGACACAAAACTGTCAATAAGTAATGGACATTAAACTCTGATCTCTCTCTCACTGCCTCCTCTCACTTAAATCACCTAAAAACCTGAACACTTTAGTGTGTTATTCTGCATGTATGGACTGGCAGGATTTTTTTTTTCCAAAAGAAAACAATAGAAAATAAAGTGGCAACACAATTAACATTAAAAAAAATACATATAAAGTAACTAGATAAAGTAATTTCTGAACAACTGAAGAGTTGAGTCATTATTATTTGGCTGCTTTCTCAAAGGACACAATTTGTGATGTGAGAGAGGTGGTTTTACTTATGATCTACGAGTCTAAAAAAGACTAAAAAAAACAACAACAAAAAAGAAACTCCTCTTTCAAATCCAATTCAAATCCAAAGAGTGCTAAAACTCAAATTTGTGATAAATTTAAAAAATAAAGTCTGGAGCTGCTCCAAAGACAGTTAATTAGGAAAGATAGTATAGATGACACTGAGAGCACTCCAATGGATGCTCTGAGTATATGATACATTGTCTGTCTCAGTACTGAGAACACTACAACAGGATAAAGATCATGTGAGTATTAAAAACAAAATCATTTTGTGGGTCCATAATATTAAGCTTTTTTAAATTCTTTATACTTGATGACATCGCAAGTTTAATGCTTGCGTCTTTCGTTTCTGGCTTTGAGAGAAAGTTTCTCCTGTTCATAAATATAAATTGAACTTTCTTTAGGAATGTAAATTACATACTGGAATTCTAAATTTAGGTGATGTTCCCCATGTGGCTTAAATATTACTACAAGGCGTTATAAACAAAACAACCAAATACATAAGGACGCAACATAAAATCTGCATTGTTATCATCATATCTTGGTTTCAGAAACCCGGAGCACAACTCTGCTCTGACAGAAACCAGGATAAACCAGTGTGGCATTCAAAACCTTTATCTTGGTTTCTTAACAATACCATCTGGCACAGAACGGTTATACAACATTGGCTGACATTATCAAGTTGCAATAATAAAAACATTTTAATCTAATGTTCAAAGAACGTTTTGCAAATTATTGCCATTTCAAATCATGTCCCTATAAGATCAAATGCTGACTAAGACATCATTTAACATTTTATCATTTTAACATCCTGTGGATGTTTTGGTGATGTTGAGAGTTGACAGATCATGGAAAGTTCCTTTTTAAAACATTCCCACAATGTTACATAAGATAAAAGGAGATGAAAACATTTTAAAAGCAACATTCAGAGCATGCTATTGAGGCCTGAGATTACAGACCATTTTTTTGTAATGTAATGTAGTGTAAACATGATTAAAAAAAAACATTTTTAATACTTTTTATGTTTATGGAAAGTGCTACCCTAGCTTTAAGAATAACGGTCTAGGAACTAAAAGAAAACCTCTAAAAACGCTGCTAAAACATTGCATTGGTTGCATTGTACAATTCGCAGAGCTTTTCTAGAACCAAAAACTGCCAGCTGTGACCTTCGTTGGAGCAAAAAAAGTGGGTGAGATGTTAAGAAATCAAGACACAACTGCACACAGATGATTAGAAACCTGGATATTGTTATGATCATATACACAGTGGTATGTATTGCCAGCATATCTTAAAAATGACCAAAAACAGAGTTCTCGCGTGCATGTAAACGCAGTTAGTGTGACTGGTTACCTCGCTACAGATGACATCAGGTGCGTGTTGGTCCATCATCTCCAGCGCGCTCGCGGACACAAGCAGCCAGAGCAGCAGCAGCGGGAGAGAAACATGGTGCACGCGATGGAAAGTGAGAGCCATGTCTTCAAGAGCACCGGGAGTCTCTTTCCTGCGCGCGTGTCCTGCTCCTCAGCTCCAGACTCTCTTCATCCGATACACCAAATGTGGACTCCGTTATCCTCCCAGCAGCACCGCATAACAGGAAAATTTCCTCGGTGCGAAACCAGAGACCATCGCTTCCCCTCCAGCACCAACCCGGTGTGACACTTTTGGAATTTTGTCCCACGCTTTAGTCCTTCCTGGTGACTGACAGCTCAAGAGATGGGCGTGTCCCAGAGTCACCTGCGCAGGTAAGATAAAGAAAACTTGCCACAAGCGAAACAGGTTTCTGCGTGGTTTTTATCATTCCACAGAATTCAGGTCCTACAGTAATTATGACTCATGTTAAAGCAGCAAACAAAAGCAGGTGTGACTGGCAGCCTACATTCAGACTATGTGATTTTGATGATAAACTAAGATATGGTCAACTATTTTTTTTCAACTATAATTATTCATGAAGGCAGGACAACATTTTCAAATTCATACTTATCACAGTATTTTTTTCTTCACAATAACTGACATCACAACTCAAGAAATTGTAAAAGGGAGGAAAAAAAGTCTCAACTGAAAGAAAAGAAGAAAAAAAAACATTAACAAACAAAGATCAAAAAGAAAATAGGAGGAGGAAAAAGGGAATAAAAGGAGAACTGGGTGGGGGTGATAGGACTTGTCAGGGAGTTAAACAAGATTCAAGATTCCTTTATTGTCATGGTCTTTATGGTCTGTGCAAAAATATTAAGTGCAGTCCTTTGATGTCAGGCAGCAGATGCTATTGCTTTTATTCAGTCAATATGGGGGTATTGCAACTTTCAGAGGAAAAGGGGCCTAAGAGAGCCCCCACCATTTTTTAAAATTTATTTTTATGAAGTTCAGCTGGTTTATCCAGCCAATTTTCATTTACTCAAAGCACTAATTACTTGGAACAAAAAAATTGCAAACAAAATAAAACTTTTCAGCCCAGGCTTTTCACAATCCCCCTCCAATTGAAGCCCTGGGTGATCAGTCCCACTTTACACCCATTACAATGCACCTGCCACCGGTGTACCAGCTACTGTCTTTTGTTTCTTTGAAAGCAGCTGACTGACACTCATGTAGTAAGCATGTAGGTGGATTTTCAATGAATTGCTAAACTGCATGTGGTTGTCATATTTTTATCTGTTGCAGGAATTTAATTAAATGTGTCCTTTGGTTAACAGGCTTGCCCCAATTAAATCCAAACCACCTTTGCACCCAGTTATAAACACAAAGACTGCTGTTTGAATGTTTTCAGTTGGAGCGCTACAATTTAATAATTAACCTCCATCCCAGGCAGCAGGTCAGTTAATCTGTATTATTATCTGCAGCACTTTATGGAGCACAACCAGCCATGGTAACTGTCCTTTGCTGTGAGCAGTTATAAAAATGCAAAAAATGTCACGGATGTTTTTTTTGTTTGTTTTTTTAATGTGCCAAAAGGAACATACTCTCAAACTCTGCAGCTCAGCACCTTGTTTTATGGCCTAAAGCCAATCCTTAGTGACAAAACCTACCTGCAGACAGTGGGTTAACTCGTTTGTGTGATTTACACCTTGAATTTGCATTATGATATTTTATGTCAGCCTAATAAAAGTTATGAAAAGATGAATTTTTAGTTGCTGAACTTATATCTTCCAGAATTGTATCTATGGTAATTAATGATTTACTTCCTTAGTAATCCTGCCAAGCAGGTCTGTCAAGCAAGTCTGTTAACGTCAGAGTACTAGAGTTTAGTTAATATCGCAGTCGTTTGGTGCACTGTGAAGCTTACCTTTGACCTCTTGGACATAAAATGTCATCACTACATCATTTTATCCTATTAGACATTGTGGGAGATTTTGTGATGATTAGCTTGTGAATGATTGACTTTTGACCAAAAACTCGTTTTATGAGGTCAGAGTGGCCCAGACCTTTGACCAAGTTCTAATCAGTGTATCTTTAAGTTCAAGTGGACGTTTGTGCCAAATTTGAAGAAATTCCCTCAAGGTGTAGTGACATCAGGTTCACAAGACTGAGATATATGAGGTCACAGTGACCTTTAAAAACTAAAATCTAATTAGCTCATTGCTGAGTCTAAGTTGACATTTGTGCCAAATCAAAAGAAATCCCTCAAGCCTTTTTGGGATATTGTGCACATGAAAACAGGTCAGATGGAGGGACGGATAACCCCAAAACATAAAGTCTCTGGCTGTCACCAAGCAGAAAAACACATGAAGGTTGTATCACAGAGACTCTGAATGTTGGAAAAAAGCTTTTTATTAATATTAAAAGCATAACATTAAATTTTTCTTCTTTCATTTCATCAAGACGAGTCATTTAAAAAATGATACCTAAATCTCATTATCTTTCATACAAAATGTTGTAATGCCGTGTTGAACTAATATTTGCTTAAGGGGCAGTCACGTTTGCTGGATAAAGAAGTGCATCATACCTAAAGGGCAGCAAATACAAACAAAACTGAATTTACACTTTTTAGGAGGTAGTATGTGTGCACATAATAATAATGGAGCTCCTGTACTAAAGGCAATAGTATTACTACATGATCACACGAATAATCTGCAGAATGGTTGAGAATGCATCAGTGCAAGCCACTTCATCTTTCTGCCTGTTTCACTCTTACACTGAAATTCCAAGGTACAGTTTTGGCGTAACGTCTTTGCTTCAGCAAACCAGTATGAAAATTTGCATGCTGTGATGATCTGCAGTCATAAACCTTTTCACCTGTCCTGTTACAACACTTTCAAATATTGAATGCTACCATGCATAAAATAAGGTTAGTTTGCAAACAGATTTTACTAGTGGTCAGCATATTTGCATAAAGTAGATAAGACAGGTGCTCACTATGGCTTCAGTCACGAAAGCAAAATAAAGAACCTCTTTGAGACTAAATGCTGAAAACGGGATGGAGTATTTACCTATCTTTAATATGCAAATGAGCGCATTTGTCACATGCTGGTACCAGTATAAAATAGTTCATACGGAGTGATTGGCCCTGAGGTGCTCACAATGATACACCAGCTCGCGTGTCTCATGTATCATGTTTGCAGCACAACAAAAGCCTGTCCTCATCAGACACGTGAAACTTGAGATTAAAGTTTCTCTGCTCACCATGGCAACTCGTGGAGAGGCTCGTGCTCTTGTACAGTTCCTGGCCCAGCCATGTTGGCTGCCAGTGGCAACTTGAGCCTGCTCTGAGTCTTATCTGACGTTTTTTTCACTGACGATGTGACACTCGGCCCTTGCATTTTCTCCTCTTGTGTCTGAGGCAGCAGTGTTTGCAGTCTTTGGGATAGCTGCCGTGCAAGCCATACTGACAGCACTTTAGGCAGGAGTCTGGGCCAGCAGTGGCACCAGAATTTTCCAGTTTTTGTCTGTCTTCTCATACCTCCAAGCTCCTGTATCAAACCACTGAAATCCTTTGGTAAGCAGTACCGGGGGATGCCTCTGAAGGCCTTTGGGATGTCCCTAGTGTGGCAAAGGCCCTGAAAGTAAACAAGGGCCACTCCTTGACATTTGCCCACCTGCAGCGCCCCCTCTAGGCAAGCCAGAGCAGCTGTAAACACTGGTGCTATTACTGTGGAGGGCTCTCTATGGGCATGCCAATTTTTATCATCATATAATTTAAAACTATCTCTTGTCCTTGAAGCTTTCTGTTTTTTGCATTTACCCACTTTTCGTCCATTTAGGTTCATATCTTCTTCCATCTCTACTCTCATTTTTTCATGTCTCACCTCTGCTTTGTTATAATCTTCCACTTGTCTCTCAGTCTTATCACTGCTTGCCCTCTCCTCCCTCTGCTTTTCATAGACCCTGTTAGCTTCGGGACTCCAAACAATCAGCACTTTTCCTTGTGCCTTACGCACTGTTTCCCACTGCCCGTACAGCCAGGGAAGTGGACCCAGGTCTGCCACTCCAGTCCCAGTCTGTGTTTGTGAGCTTTGGGCCCACAAAGCCATGTGCACTACAGCATTTAGCTCTCCCTGCAGGATTGAGGCTAATGCACACATGGCAGAGACATGAGCTGACTGCTCTGATGAGCCCACCAGCAACACTGGCTCCTGGATACAGAGCCAACCTGGAGATACAGGAAAACACAAGAGAAAAAAAAGGTTTATTATTTGTTAACTGAATTTTATTTCTTTCTTTAAGTGAATGCTTAGCACCGCAAAGAACCATTTGTGTAACAATTACTCACCCTGTGTTACACTGAATTCTTCCTTTCCGAAGGGGAACTTAACGAAAAGCTAAACTTCTATCTATGCCCTTTTCAAAGCCAGACTTTATTGACAATAACAGTTATTTTAACTGCTGCCTTGATCAGTTAGTTTGTGTTATTGTGGGGTTTTTTTGTATTTTAAAGGGTTATTTCACCAAAGTCACACAAAAACACTAACTAACTGATCCAGGCCGTAGCGTGCCAGCAGCTCCCGAGATCATCAAGATAAAATGACAGTTTTTTTTAACGGAGTCTGGCTTTGAAAAGAAGATTGATAAGTTTCACTTTCTGTTTAGTCCCTGTCAGAAAGGGATTGGGGAAGTACTGGCATACGACTAAATAAATTAGATTGGATTATACCGCACAAGTCGTGTGAGTGTGTAGACAGATATTTCATAGACTTTATGTTTTGTTAAATGCAGTTGCCTATGACTTTAATTTGTCAAGAAATTTCTCAGTTTTTTAATTATATGTTCACCAGAGGCATGAGCGAAACATACATATTCCTGTACTTATAAAAATGGTAATTTGGGTGATGAAATTTTCCTTTAAGACAGAAAATTTAGCATAGATGTTATTGGGCACAAATTAAACAAACCAGTTGAAGCAATAGAATAATGACATTAAAATGATTTCCAATCTGAAAACGGAGACGTGACTCAAAGGCACAGAGGCAATTGAACCAACCTGTAGCTCCACTCCTGGTGAGACGGTGAATGAAAACTCCCAGTAAAGCAACAATAACCACAAATATTAAAGCTGCCACAGCATACATGCCACATCGGTTGTGCGTGTCTGTAGAAACAGAAAAGGTTTCTTTGTTTACTTTGTAGGAGTCGTGTGCATGCATGTATACTGTGTATCTTGAGTAAACTCACAGTCTGGGCACAGAATTCTTCCACCAAGAAGAGCAGGATCTGACTGCCACACCTGCAGAAAAGCAGATTGAAAAAGTGAGAAGGGAAAAAGGGTAACACATTATGTCCAAAAACACCTTTCTCGGGGATGCACTTCACCTTCACGCACGGCTTCTCAGCAAGAGAGTGAAGAGGCACATTCATCCTCATGATAGTCGTATTTCCTGACTGTGAAATGAAGAGAGTCACATATTCACAAAAGTTTTCTCTCTCTTTTGGCTCTTTCTATTACACAAACACAAACGCATGCTTACCATTGTCACTGAATGGACCTGCCCAATGAGTGTACATTCGCTCTTATTAAGGACACAGAGCTGAGCTGAGAACTTTGCAGGAACAACAGAGGTGAAATGCAAAAACACACTCTGCTTGCCAGGTTCGATATACACCTCCCATGAAGACATATCTGTGATGGACAAGGACAGAGACAGTCAAGGGAGGGAAAAAGATAGATACTTAAAGAGTTCTTTCAGTTTCTTGAGAAGCACTCTATGAAATGTAATAATTATTATTTGTATTATTATTAATATTATCTATCATGTTATTATTATATATTATATTATTTTTTTATTACTGTTCGACTTACCAGGCTGGAATCGGCAAGAGATATTATGGCTGCCTTGTAGAGAAAACTGCAAAAATGAAATACAGATATGTGAATCTGCAGCTAAAATGTAAACATCTGGTCACGTTTCAATGCATGCACACTAGGCCAGTTCTCACCTGTACACACATCTGAGGGTGTTTGTCCACTCCTGATGTGTAATACCGCTGTTGAGAAGACACAGTGGGTGTTTAGGAAAGCTGTCATAATGTCAGTAATCTATTACCAACGTTACTAGCAGTTCTGTCATACTTACCGCTTCGGTTACAAACTCCGTCCTCTCCAACGTGGTGTTGAGCACAGGTATGCAGAGGTGTTCGTTCAGCCTCCAGCAGAGGGAGGCAGAGATCTTCAGGTCACTGGCAGGACACTCCAAACTCAACATCAAATATGACTCAAACAGTTCGACATCAGAGGAGGGCCAAACATCGCTGAAATCTGTAGAGGCAACGTGGACATGGATGTTTAAAACTCTATGACAAGTGCCTGACTGTACCAAGGCAGTAATCATAATATACTGGGGGCAATACAACCCCTCCAGTATTCAAATATGCTTAATTTATTGCTAAATTTGCTGATAAAATATTTTGCTAAAAATGCCACTAATTGCATCAAGGTTAAACAAACTTTTTTTTTGTAAAAATGAGGTGATTTGAAAGTGCTAATCAATCTACCACAATCAGTCACAAAGATAGTTCCTACATAAACCTGCCGCCAACAGCCCTGTAGATTATCTTGAGTAACTGGGTCATTATTTCTGGAAAGAGACATTGCTGTTGAGTTTATTAAATGTTTCTTTTGTCTCTTGAGCACCACAAGCTAAGTGCCATCTAGTTCCATTATATTTGAGAGTCGGCAGACATCTCCACGGCCGATATCTCAAACACTCGACAACTCACACAAAAACAATGATAAATAAAGGACTACAAGTACAAGGAATAACATGTATTTTTGATTTTAAGCTGAACTGTTACTTTAACTCCTCAATAAAAAAATGTGCATGAACCAAATATTTTGGAGGAATGTCAGTACAAAAACTGCTCAAACAACAGCCTCATCACTTAAATAACCAAGGTAGTAGTCCAAAAGAAAGTGACATTTTTATGCCTCTGTGCCTACAGTAGTTGTGGCTGGAGGCATTATGTTCCCTGGCTGTCCGTACGTACGTCCTGTTCCCACGAAACGCAATATCTCAAGAACACCTTAAGAATAGTTCTTCAAATTTGGCAAAAAGGGTGACTAAAGGATGTACTGATTAGAACTTAGTGGTCAAAGGTAAAGGTCAATATGACCTCACAAAACATGTTTTGGCCATAATTCAAGAATTTATATGCTGATTATGACACAATTTCACACCAATGTCTACTAAGATAAAATGATGAAGTGATGACATTTTTTATCCAAAAGGTCAAAGATCAGCTTCACTGTAACATCAAAACCCATCATGCAAAATCTTATCTCAGGAACAGAGGAGCAGACATTTGGTCAGATACCAAAGTGGAAACACTAATGTTAAAAGCAGATTGTATGCTGCTGTGAACCAGTCAAGTACAACCACAACCACAAACCACAAAGCAGAAATTAAGGTTTAATGTATGGTAGTATTCATAGGTGGCTGCTGTATTGCATTACATTGTATACAGAAGGTGTCTCTATTTACAGTGTTTACTACAAAAGCTTCTTTACTTCTCATACGTGTTGCCACAAAATAAGAGCATGTGTGCCCATAAGTAATTACAATTTCCTCTCATCTAGCTGGCTTTGCTCTCTTCCTAATGTTTTTTTCAAATATGAAATCTATGAAAACACAAAATGGACACATTGGACACAAAACATGAAGAGTATACCCAACAAACAGGATCTAAATCTGGTCCAGCGAAAGTCTGTCAGGAACCACTCAACTGATGAAGGGAATTACCCTGATTTGTATTTCTGAATCATGAGGCAGTCAGAAATATAAAAACAGTGGCAAAATAACAAAAAATTCCCTCCAAGAGGTTTTTATTTTCAGTCTCACTCTGACACGAATCATCCGTCACACTCACCTGTAAGGGTGTCGTTTTCAAACAGGCATTTTTCATGTCGCTTGGAATCTTCACGGGTGTAATACGCCTGTCAATGAAAACAAGACGTTTACAGGCATGAAAAGAATAATAATAGTAATAGTAATTTTGCCTGTGTGAAAAAATAGTATGGAGCTGAAAGTACCTGCACACACACACAGGGCAGCAAGTAAGGGATGTTAAGAACAGCTGATCGAGACTGAGATGGATCAATCTGAAAAGAACAAACAAATAAATACGTTATGAAAAAAAAGAATTGCGACCTCATGTTTGTATGCCTCAAATTACTGTTGTTGCAACAAAGCTGCACATTCTACAATGCACACATCTTCAACTTTGCAGCCAGGAAGATTCAAACAATCACCAAAGTTTTAAGGCGGACACCCGAGATTAGTGTCACCAACTCAGTTTCCGAACAAATATCTCCCCTTCTGTTCCTGAGTAATGATGTAGAATAACATCCAGAAAAGTGTTTTTGTTCATTATTATGACGTCACGGGGCATATACATGTTTTGTGAGAACACAGTGACCTTTGACCACCAAATTCTAATCAGTTCATTCTTATCTCCAAGAGGATGTTTGTGCCAGATTTGAGAAGGTCTTCTTAAAATAAAGTTCTCACAGGAAAAAGACGGAGGCAAACTCATAGTGTAGATAAAGTCTGAACACTAGTTAATGCTCCCATGAAAGTTTATTCGATTACCTCCACACCTGTGACGTTAGCCCTTCTTCAGGCATGCTAATGCCCAAAATGTCACACGTTTTGAGGTAATTGAATACTTTCATTAGAGCTTTTACTAATGTGCGGACTTCATCTATTCTTTGATATCTGTTTTTGCTTTGTCCAGCATCTAGTCTTGATCACTTCTGGATGTGCGGCGCTGCTTGAACTTTTCTCCTTAAACTCAGTGACCATGACCTTTGACCTGCAAAATCTTAACAAGTCATCCTTGACTCAAAGCGGGCGTTTGTGCCAAAATTGAAGAAATTCCTTCAAGGCGTTCCTGAGATATCGTATTCACAAGAATGGGACAGACAGATGAACAACCTTAAAAACAATTCATGCGCCCATGGCTATTGTGAAGGAATAAAAACAATCTTTCTTACTTTCTTTAGTGCGTACAAACAAAATTGCACATATGCAGATCAATGTACCTGTGATACTTACAGTAATTCTGTTGGGGAAAGTTGCCTTGCAGAATCCTGCAGTTTTTTTGTAACACCATCTGGTGTAGACTTTGTCTCCAGGCTCCACGGTGACAGAGATGGATTTAGTAGACTGGTTCACAGACAGATCAAATCTTGGTATGGGATCTAAGTCACAAAAAAAACCCAAAAAATAGACGATAATATCAACACAACTCACACAGGTCAAAACATACAGAAGGGTGATGCACTGAAGGAAAAACTGAAGTGAAACTAAAGTTGTCAAACATAAAAAACATAGATGGTCTGGGTTAGGGCTGCAACTGATGACTATTTTCACTGTCAATTGTAATTATATTTAAATACAACTGCAGAAGAAGTTGTGAAAAGGCACAAAATACAACTGAATACAAAAGCAAACGACAATAAGGTCCCGAAGAAAAACAATGAACATAACAGAAAAAAACTGCAACACAACAGAGGATGAAGTCATTCAAAGTGTCACACTCAAATCAGTCGTGCGCCAACTAGAAGAGGAGGGTCTTTAGCAGCAACGTAAAGGTTTCTGTAGTTTGAGAAGTTTTTATTTGAAGCTGTTTTAGAGTTTAGGGCAGCCACCAAAAGGCTCTGATGCCGCTATCCGTTAACCTCAGTGCTCAAAGTGGAGTATGAGGATACAAGAGTTATCCAGATAAGGAGGCTCCTGGTCGATTAATTTGTCGATTATTTTCTCGATTAATCGATTACTTTGGTTTATAAAATGTCAGAAAAAGGTGCCAGAGATGATCTCCAGTGTCATGTTTTGTCACATGGGTAGAAATTGTATTGAGTTTACAACCCATAGAGTAAAGAAGCCAGAAAATATTCACATTTAAGAAAGTGGAATCAGAGAATTTTGACTTTGTTTTGTTAAAATAAATGACTCAAACTGATTATTAAATTTTAAAATTAGACGCCAATTAATTTAATAGTTGACAACTAATTGATTAATCATTGCAGCTCTAATTTGGGCAAACTTGTTGAGCGTCCTGCAAGTCAAAGTCTTTCTGATACATTTATGCTCTTATCTGAGTGTTTCTTTTTCTCCCAGGGTAACAATGTCCGCATTCACAGGGCTCACTTAATGTTTTGATGAGTATATAAAAATGATGAATTAGGAAGAAAGCATGAAAAAAGCAAAAGGAAGATCAATTGTAGCAAAGGGAGAAAGTCAAACCAAAGAGGTAATGTATGAATCAGATGTCAGAAATCCTTCATGCACTACCTGGCACCGTGTAAGTGACACGGCAGCTGGAGGATGTCGTGCTGTAGGTCACAGAAACAACTGTTTTTGCTTTAGCCTCAATACAATCATGAACCAGCTCCCACTGTAAAAAAAGACACAAATATACAAAATCAGGTTTCTCCTCATTACACCATCTTCATTCAAACTGAGTCAAAAAGCAGCAGAAGTCATCTTACCACAGCAGAACTGGCATTGCTGTACTGCTTTGTGCCACACTTGACTTGTTTTTCATATTGTTTTGTTTCATTGTAGCACTAAGAGAGAGAACAGAGAGAGACATTATACCATCGTGCTCCATCCTCTTGAACTGCTATGAACTGCAAGGCTCATGGCGACAATTTAAATGTCTACATTATGCAGCAGGTGCAAAGAAAACAGGTCAGACCGTTCTTTTTCTTTCTGTTTGTCTATTTTTGTTTCTTGTTTTGAAGGTAGGCCTAAATACTTCTGATGATGAGAGAATTTCAATCTTTGGGCATTTAGAGACATCTGGAAGAAAGCAGGGTGACAAACATTTGTCAGACATGCAACAATGACAGCTTGAGAGATGAAATCCAGACAGTCATGTGGGTATAATGGACTATGCAGCTATGATCTGACCCCTTACCTTCAGACTTTATCCACACATGGACTGTGACACATTCAGAGTAATGGCTCTTAGAGTCCTGAATTGGAACTGGGGTCAGTTTCACAGGGCAGTCTCTTTTAACAAAACCTGTGCAGACAAGAAGAAAGAATTAGTGGCACATGTAGCCTCCACATGATATGATGCCAAGAGCTTTTCATGTGATGAGATCAGTTAGAAAACATACCATTTTGATTCCTCATCTGAAGGGAGGACAAAAGATGAACAACACAAGTTTAGGAAATATCAAGCATTCACAAAACTGCACATGCATTTGCCCATTTACATGCATTTATCACTTAATTTCTTTAATAATAATAAAAATCAAATTAACTTCAGTTGGTGTTTTGGATGCAGTGAAGTATATTTACCATACTTAAATGCAAATTTGAGGTACTTTTAGTATTTTAATCTGATGTCACTTTCTACCTCACACTTCAAACAAAAACACTGATATTATTATCACACTACAAGTACTCGATAACTTTAGTTACTTTACAAATTTAGATTTTTGCACACAAACCATATGAAAATATACAAGTGCAACAGAAACAATTAGTGAATTGATTTTTTTTAAAATAAAGATTTGGCAACCAAAGTAATTTTTCATGCAAAAAAAATCATAGTTCCAGCTTCTCAAATATAAGGACATGCGGCTTGTCCTTTTTGATTTATAAAATTGTTAAATTTTTTTTGCATTTAGTACTTTTAATACTTGATTACATGTTCCTGATTGTAATTTACTTTCGAAACATTTTCAATGCACAACTATTAATGTTAACAGTATTTTCACTGTGCAGTATTTAAATAAACGATTAAAATACTTCTTCCACCACTGATTGGATGTTGTTGATGCGATAACTCTAATTTTCCTTAATTATTTCCTGTTTCATCATTGTTTTTAATGATTGTCTATTAACTCACCTGACATGTTGTGGCGCAGTCCAGCAGCAGTGGAGACACCACGGCGGCAACAAAAGCGAGCGCGGTGCCGAAACGCATTTTAAACGTCTAAAACGCATTTAGAGCAGGAATAGTTCGCAAAATAAAAGCCATCATTTGGTGGCCTCGCGAAGCCGTAGTTTCTCCACTGATCGTTGAATCTGGTTTCTGTTAACAGAAGCGAAAACTCCGTGGTCGGAGCGCAATCCTCCTGAGGAAACGACAGACATGAACACCGTCTGTCACCTCAAGAAGCTTGTTTTTCAAACTGCTGTGGTTCTTTCTATAATGACTAAACATTGAGGGCGCTTGTTAAAAAAACACGTTTGCATGTATAACCTCTGCCACCTCAGCTCCGCCTCTCAGCAAACTCCCCGACAGCGTTGAGAAAGAGCCCAGTTACACCCCTGACAGACAGTAATACTCCCACAGGAACCCACGGTGCTCGTAAGCCGAGCGGATCTAACATACTGATACGGGTTTTTTTCTCCTCACCCACCACTGTTTGTATCAGCTATCAGGAAATTATTGCGAGGGGGCACAAAAGGTCTCCCTCTTTCACAATCATTAACTCACACACAGGTACAATCCCCCATAGGGTTTTTTTTTTGGTTTGGCAGTAATTCTACAGACGCCTCTGCCCCTCAGTCATCAGTACAGTGCCCACAAATATCGCCAGTTTTATACATTTTCATGTTTTTCAACACTGAATCAAAGTAGCCCAACCCTTAACCTTTTTTGGGGGGCACTGATGAAAAGAGAAAAAGCTTTAAATTACAAGTGAAAATATACAGTAAGATGCATGAGGCCATGGCCCCACTGATACAATTAATACATTGCCATATTGATGCCATTAAAACTATTTGTCAGTAGTTTAGTAATTTTCTAAGCATAAGTATTGTTGTTTAAATTATTTTAGATGTTTACATTATTTGTGTTTTCTTTTAATAGTTATTTAATTACTTTAATTATTATTATTGTTTGTTTTAGCATACGACTTTTGTAGTGAATTGGGAAATATGGGGCATCATATTATAAAGATAGGTAGGCAGGTAGGACCAGCATGCACCTGGGTGGGCAAAATGTTTTGTTTTTTTTTAACTTTGAATGGACATTGGACTGTTTTTGCTTGAGTACATAATATGCCCATGGTGCATCAGTGGCCCTTCGATTGTTCGATTCAAGTTTGATTTTGAATTTTGCCCACAAACTGCAGCGATAGATACAACTGATACATGTTCACATTGATACAATCACTGTACTGACATATTTTTCAACTAGCCTATGTCTGCTTCCACAACAGCATGGCAGAATTCCTGAAATTCACTTATGGATTTTGATCTTAGTGTGCCACCCCAAAATTTTCAGTGCCCCCTCTGGTCACTTCTATGAAGATTTCTGGCAGTCTCACTGTTAGTGCGTAGATGGACTGGAAAGCCTGAAGAAGGACAATGACTGAAGACTGTATTTAGAGTGTGCAAATCATAGTGTGTGGGAGCAAGAGCGTAGTAGCGTATTTATATATTCATTTTCAGCATTTGTAGGGACGCATTTTAGGTCAGAGTGGTCCTTGGCCAAGAAAATTTTGAGCAACAAACACTTTGTTTCCTGCATTCTAGTAAATGTTTATGCACTAATATGCATCAATCTACAGTGGAAATTGCACAGTACTTCCTGCTTCAGTCATGCATAGTTGCTTCACCTATTTTGCATTTTATGGCAGATTGCAACGGTTTCTTTACAGTTTACATACTGCCACCACCTATTTTTACAAGGGCACTGATGCAACTATGAGACACTGTCATGTTTTCATTGATGGACACAAATGCGCACGTTCTAAATACTGAGGACATGTCATCATCCTTTCAGTCAGTATACATAACATGAACACATAAAAGACTGCAGTGGTTTAGATAAATTGACTGCTGTGGCATTACCTAAATTATCACACACAGCTGGCCTGCATTGGCGTGTGTGTGCAGAGAGAGGATACAGCAGATGATGGTAGCTATGGTTTGAACGGAAAGATTAAACAGGGCTTTGGTAGAAAGAAAAAGAACAGGTTTCCACAGCGACATTAAGTCTCCCGTTTTACATGCTTTCTGTCGAAACCACTGAGTGATGCTTATCAGTTGTTTCCACTCATGCTGAATGTTGCTCAGAGCAGGAAACAAGGCGTCTCTACTCAGAGGGGTGTCGCTGTGGCTGCAAATCTGAAGACATCAGATATTGTGATGAGTGGTTGTTCCAGTTGGGTGGGGGATCTTTACTGTGTGCGGAAAGACTGATTAAAAAAAAAAAAAAAATGGGGAGAGGAAATTCACATGAGCTACTGTAGCCACTGATAATATAAACAGTTAACTTGTGGGACTGTCATTAACATGGCAGTAAAACACCAAAACAGGTTAAACCTGAAATTGCAGTGACAGTTGATTTTTTTGGCTTTTTAAAAAAATGTAGCTTTATTTAGGAATATATTTTTTATTTGTTTAATTTGATTGTTTTTTTTTTTAAATCTGACATAATCGGGGTATGTTGTGGATAAATTCATTTTGCACAATTGGATATATATGTGCAAACAAACCAGTGTCTCAAAATCTGGGCATTTAAGATATTCTCAAAGCACACAAGTTTATCTGGCAGCTCCTGCAAAACAAAAAAATCTAGACGGGCAGATTAATGGTACATGTTCCTTTTTGTTGAGGTTGTTCAACCAGCAGAACCAGTGTACAGTAAGTAGATATACCATAAAGTATTGTGCAAAGCAAGAAACTTGCAGGACTAATGTGAAAGGCTCTACTGTCGCACCCTCACACAGAAGTCATCCACTAACACTTATGAGAGGACGGCGTATTTATCAAGAGTCAAAGGTACAGTTGATAACTTTTAATAAAAAAGAACTTTGTCGTATTTGTGGAAACTGTCACTATAACCACACGGTATTATATGAGACAGATAATCTGTGAAAAACAAGAAAAAAATCACATTCCTCTGCCTCCTCATATTATTTCTAATAGCACTAATGCACCTGAACGAAAACAACCAATCAGAGCCGAGGGGTCTCTTAAGCAGCTGTTAATCATTTCAGTTGTCAGTTACTGCTCGTGAACTGCGGTCAAACAGTCAAACTAGGCAGCACTGATCAAATATGAATCAAGATTCAGTTACCGGATTACCTATTTCTCACTTTAAATGGCATTAAAAACATATTTTAGTGTACTGTTTAGCTGTAAAATAAGAAAGTTTGTGACCCAGCTACCATGTTGTTAACGGCTGAGCCGAAAAACGAACCTTGCTTTCATGTGGCATCAGAATAACTGGAAAAAATAGTTCCAAACTGGGAAAATTCACCAGAATGCTCCCTTGTTGGAACAATAACTCTGAAAGTTGGCGAAAATGTTGGTACACGAGTAACATAACTGACGTATTATCACGCAGAGCATGGCAGACAAAAGTAAATGTGAAAACTTTCTTAATTTGCATAATGCAGGTTAATTTTTTGCTCACTCGCAATTTGTAATATGTTACTAAGTTGTGACCGTTAGTAGCTGACCACGTAGAATGACCTAGATAAGATAGAAAGTTATTTATTAGTATTAGAAATATTCTAGTAGTATTAGGGGATGTGCTACTGAAGCAGCAAGTCTGGGACAAAATCATTTTGTAAAATAAATCTTCAAAGTGTTATCAACGTGCCGTTTAAACACTGAGCAATAAAATACACAACACATCTCCTTTGTAGTGTCCATGTTTCCACACAGAGACTTAAAGCTCATTAACGCAGCAAAGTCGGAAGAATGAATTCTCAACTCAGAAAAAGGGACTATCTGAGGAGTATGTGAATGCAGTATGAGCACTGCTAACCAGCTGGAGCTAACTTTCTTATTTTACAGCTAAAACAGTGCACTAAAAGATGTGTCTGAAAACATTTTAGGTGAGAAATGGACAATGTAGTGACAGAATCTTGATTCATATTTGATCAGTGCGGTCTAGTTTGACCACGAGAAGTAACTGACAGAACTGACAGCTGCATAAGAGACTCTTTGGCTCTGACTGGCTGTTTTTCGTGAGCCTCATTAGGTCTAGCAAATGTTATGAGAAGCACAAGGAAGAGGGAGCTGATTAAACCATTTATCTTCTTTACTTCTGTGTAAATGTAGTGAGAGTTTCAGCAAATACGACAAAGGGTAATTTATTTATTTTAAAATAAAAGTTAATAACTGTATCTTTATCTCCCTTTTGTATGATGGAGAAAGGCTGTGGGCTGAGCAACTTATTATACTGTATGTCTTTCAGGTGTCAGATTTTTGGACACACATAGAGTTTGTCATTGTTATAAAAGAGGAAGTTAAGCTGAGTGTCACACCCTTAAGACAAACAACTACAATCCTTCTAAAGAAACAGAAAACCTAATTGGTCATGATCATTCGTGATCAAAGAAGTGCTGTGTCAGTGTTTGTTAAATAGATATTGGGGAAATATTTATGATTTACAAGTTCCTTGGAAAGAGATAATGGAAAGGTAAATGTGTGACAAAAACCACGACGGTGAACAAACACAATCCACCGCTACCACAATGTTTAAAAAACTCAATTATTTTTTATTAAACTTCTATCTTTATGCAATCTGTATATATAAAAGTTCTAAAGCCACCAGCCTGAGACTAAAACAGACAGTGAGGCGATCATGTGTTTCAGTTTAGTCCTCATTATTCATAACCAGCGGCCTGTGACAGACGTACGTTAACAAAACCATATAAACAGGAGACATGATGAACACGGAGTGACAGACGGAAAAAAAAGGACCACACAATGATGTCTTGTGTAGCAGGAGTGATTAGAAGTAGTCCATGATAAAACAAGCGTGTGGACCTTGTTAAGAAGGAGCAGGCAGAATAAATAACATCAATGTTGGTTTGCCCTCAGTTCAGGCTGTCAGGCTGCAACAGTCTCTCTTTGTGCTCCGCTGACAAATGACTGGACACTAGCACCAGGCCTGTTTTTGTTTTGTTTTTTGAGAGGTGGCCGACTATTGTGAAGATGTGTTGGGGCGATGGCATCTGCAGCCGTACCCAGTGTGTGCATTTACACTACATGCATTCTCCTGTTCAGTAAGATTACACATGTTACAATGCCGTGGAGAGGCAGAGCTGTGTATGCGTCATAGTGTAACACTGTGTTCATCTTTTAAGTCTGTAAACCATCATCTCACTTGTAATTAAACATATCGACCACATATGAGGAATACTTTGATTGGTGATTCTGGACATAGCATATTTTCCATCATTATTATTAATTCTTTTTTTTTCAATTCTCTTAAATACAATATTTTACATGTCAGATTAAATACGGCTTAGTGTGCATGATGTGTGTGTTTCAGGGCCAATGTAGTGGATGTTTTTTCCCCTCTTTACGCTACTGGCACTGTTTCTTGTATTCTGTGATGGAGGGCTGGGCTCTCGATGGAGAAACTTTAAACTCCACAACACCTGCAAGGACATAAGGTGTGTGTGCTTGTGTGTGTGTGTGTGTGTTCAGTCACTGTCACTTGTCTCGCTGCTGGGGTCTCCTTGCACCTTGCTGCGGTGCTGCATGGCACGGTGGTAGGCCACCTGCACTGACTTGCGGATGTTGGACTTTCTGCCCTCCAGCATCTTCTCCTTGTCCAGCTCCTGGTCCACGCCGAGCGGCACCAGCTTAGAGCGCGGCAGCCACTGCCTGTACACACAAACATGTACTGGAGTGTTTAATCATTTCCAGTCAAACAGAGGTACAGTACATTTAAAGGGTCAGTTCACCCTAAAATCATACCTGTTTTACCTCTTACCCGTGGTGCTATTTATCAGTCTAGTTAGTTCTGGTGTGAGTTGCAGAGTGTTGGAAATATCAGCTGTACAGATGTCTGCCTTCTCTCCAGTATAATGAAACTAGATGGCACTTGGCTTGTGGTGCTTTAAGCACCAAAATAAGTCAACAGCAACGTCTCTTTAGGAGGCTCATGCTTGTGAAGTTGCAAGATGTAAACATAAATGGTGAGAAAAAATATGTATTCATAATTTTAGGGTGAACTGTCCCTTTTTTTATTACAGCGAAACATGTAGCAATAGCTAAAACAAAAAATAAAAATTCCTCTGTGGGAATTAGGGGATGAGTTTTTCCATATGGAAGATAAATTGTATAAATAAGTCCTTGATTCTTAAACTCTTGACTTTATGCACTAGGGTTGCAGCAACCCAGATATGAAAGGTAATGGTTATCATACCGTGTATATTTGCTTATCCACGATATTGACAAAAAAAAAGCAACTGGACAGAGAAAGTCACATTTATTTTAGTTATTTTCAACAGATGACTTTTTACACAAACTCCCATTTCAAAAATTGGATTCAAGCTTCAATTACAGCAATAAAGCATTTCTTCAACCAAAACTTACCCTTCTGTTTTCATTTCTTAAAGGGTCATTGTGACTGATAATAATAATAATAATACTGTAATACCAAGATACAGTGAATCGTACTGTGAAAATCTCATACTGTTGCAACCCTATGAGGCACATAAGAGGCCGTGACCTGAAAGCAGCTGAACATCCGTCTGCCCTCGTAAGAAGTTCACAAAGACGGTTAAGAGTGACACTGGCTGTTGTCATCAAGTTCCACAAACAATGCTTTTCTTCAAACTTAAAAGCAAACCTTGAACATAGGTGACTGCACAGCACATGGTGACCTAAAAAACAACCTGTTTTTTTCCCTCTTCTTCCATTCTCAAAAACCACGTTTGCCCTACTTCTGCTAAATGTTCTGCGCTTCTTTGAACTACTGCCACAGAGTGATCTGTGTGCACACATCCAGTGACAACAGAGGTCTACTTGTGTCTTGTGTTTTACTCTACATTATTTTTGGAAAAAAAACAAACTGTAAGCGCCAACAAACAAGAAGAGACAAACATAATGATACAATCAGAAAATATAAAAAGTTGAGACGAGATACTGACCAAGTTCTTTTGTTGTCAAAGAAGAGGACGAGGAACAGGTGCTCCCTGGCCTCCTGGGTCATTTGCTCCCCGAGTTTCAGCACATCCAAAGGAGGGACAGGAATCGGGACACCCCGGTGGAACACCCCCTCCCTGGGCATCTTCGGGTCAATTATCTGTAGGGAAACGGTGGAAAGAGGAAGGTCAGACTCACAGTCTTTAACCTGCAGAATGTCTTTATTTGGTTTTTGTTATCTGCATTATCCACTTCTTTCTCACCAAAGCAGGATACGAAGGATATCCTCTGCACTTGGCCCACACCAGGTCCAGAGCTTCCAGAGAAGAATAGTCATCAGAGGTCATCCAGCATCCTGACCTGGCCCGACCTCGCACCACTGATGGAGGGCATAGAAAGTCAATCAGCATTGCGCAACCACTTCTAGCTAAGTGTTTATTACATGGTACACCCTTTCCTTCGAAATGAGTTAGAAAAACATACACACATATCTGTGATGAGGTAGCTCGGCCGATTGTGAAAGATCAAGTTGCAACAAGATTGGACGAGCGCTGGGTGTTCTTTAACAATCACTCATGGTTGTCATTTGAGCTTGACTATTTAACCTTTCAAATGCTGACTGCTATTTTCTTTATCTCCATGTTCTTTTGTTCTTTTAATCTCTCTAAAAACAGATACAGCAGCTGCCACGCCTTAAACTTTAAGCTAAAAATGTTTTCTGTGCATGTACGCTGATCAAAAGTGACTGATTCTCACCTTTTAGTAGCTTTGAGTTTTTAGCTTTTACAATAATCTATAGAGAGGCAAATATTCTCCCCTTCCAGTGGACCACCTTGTGACCTTATTTAAGACAACATTCGTACTGTAGTTAAAGGAGAGGAAAACATTTTTGTGTTTTCTGTTTGAATTGTACCATCAATTTAAAACATTATTGTGCAAGTCAAAAATGACAGTTTTCTGTAAAACTGTTTAAGTATAAGACTGTGAAAACACATTATTAGAAAGACACCCGTAGGCAACATCATAACTTTCTCTATCACTCGAGCTACCATGCTTGATGTAATTTATTCATACGAGTAAAAGGCTAACTTCATCTTTCCCTCTTGATGAAAAGATCAGGTAAGATAATGTATTTGTGCGGGAAAGATGGCCCAGTTACGTCTCTAGCTGGAGTTCATTTTATTGCATGCGGCCAAAGATGTGGTTCACTGAGCAGTTTCACACAAAACTAAATGGTACTATGATAAACTGTGGCTTTCTTGACTTGCAAAATTATTTTTACAAACATCATATATGTAATTCACTGCAGAACTTAAACAGGATCAAAAAATTATTTGCTTCTCTCCATCAACTACTGTAGACAATTTTTCCAAAATAAGGTCCCATGGGGGAAACTGGAATGAGAGGGACTGCCGCTCAATTGGGCCATTAGACCATAGACAAGCAAATTAGTAGCTGTGTTCTGTCACTGCGTCCTATCCTTTGTATCTTTTCTGGTGGAATAAATGGGAAAGTTTGTTCTTCTTTGCATGGAGTGCTGCCACAAAGATTTATTAAAAAAAAAAAAAAAAAAAATCCTGAAATCTAAGGGGTACCACATGTTTTATTATATAGATTGGTCTCCAGGGAAATGTAAAAGACATTATGAGTCACAGAGCAACCTTTAAGAAATGTCAAGTTATTTATATACTTTTGATTAGTGTATAAATCTGAATCAGTGTCATGGCAACATCATCAGTAAAGGTTCCACTGGTAAGCACTGAGTCAGTTCATATCAGATCAATCACAAGTTTGGTTACAGAATCGAAGATATTGCAGTTTGTCTTTACTGAATTACCCACCACATCACGATTCAAATCATTCGTAGAAGACGCTCACCGCCGACATAAGTAGAAACTAATTGTGTATGCATTGACATGTGGGTGTATGCAGGTCTGGGTGGGGGTTTGAGGGTGAATGTACTTACAATGTGAAACACTTCGCGATCCTCCGACTGAGTAGGAATCATTTTCTGTGCCTGACGTCTCCTCGCTGCTGTCCTCCTGGAAGGCCGAGCGCGAGAATGAGGCCTTTCCTCGGCCCTGCTTGGAGGGGGTCGTACTGAGAGAGAGAAGAGAGAAAGGACTATAAAGATCCATTGAAATGTATTTAAAGTTGCAATCTAACTGGTTAGATGCATTATGGTGTTAACATCACGCTTTAAGCCTTGCTTAAGTAACTGTTACGGTTAAAAAAAGAGGTTGCAGATAATCTCATTTGCTTGTGGTTTTATACTTGTGTCTGTTTGCTGCTACTAAAAGCAATTAATACATGTTTAACCATATCTCATGCCTATTACAGGCTGATGAATTGACTCAAATCAAAATTATTTTGTGGCAGACTTTGTACTAATAAATGCATTATTGTCCTAAAAATTCATAGAACATTTTATCAGGATGAAACTTGTGATTTATACCCCTAGTTCAAAGTACATATAAATCTGTACCAGCCCCTCAAATGCTGTAATGCAGTAATATAAAAAAAAACAGTATTTTAGTTTCTTGTTTGCAGTTTTGCAGAAAGTTTCACGCTGTTTCAACTGTTTCATGGTGATCAGCAGCAGCCGGGTGCAGTGACTCCCTGGAGTCTCTGCTGGCTGCCTGGAAATATCAATGTGATGACAAGACTCCAGAAAGTCATTTGAGAGCAAATAAGCTTATTAAGCAAAATGTCAAACTGTTCATTTTACCTGCATCAATTGATTTTTTGGCTTTTGGAGGCAGAGGACCTCCTTCAAAGACTTACAGAACCGCTGCCCTGACATAACATAATCTCAAGAATTTGGTACGATAAATAATTGCTATCTTTGTCTGTGTGCTGTACAGCAGGATCATCTGGGGCCGCATCCATGCCGTTTTAAAACAAAAACCATCACTGTATAAGAACCATCCTACATCCATTCTAATATGCCTGAAAATGTACATTTCATGACCATTTTTTGTGTACACTGGGCTTATGCGTGCTGATCTACACAGGAAGCAGATTGTATACTCTGCGGCTGGTTGCCAAGTTACAGAAAACACTATGGAGATTACAAAAAATAATACCATTTCTTTGCTAGGTCGAACGACATGGTGGAACTGTTACTGAAAGTAATGCAAGTATGAGGCAGTCAAGGCAGCGGTAAACAGATTGGGAGTGGTTGCAAAGTAAATGCACAGACATATTTGAGGAGTATTGGCCGTAAGTATTATCCATGGCCAGAGGAAGCCTTGGAAAAAGGAAAGGAGCACCCACACACGAAGAATAACATCACAAAAGGTATGTAACCTTAGCTATTGTTTTGGCTTGTCAAGCTTTGACTGACAAGACCAAATTGGGGAGCTGGCGTGGCTGTCTGTGTCATCAGTTCCCAAAAGTCTCCCTTTCTGCCTGTCCAACTAAAACAGTCATTCCAAAACACCGGAGTAGTGTGGACGCTGTGTGAGTGTGCTGGAAACTTTGCTGTAAATCTAAAACAATGCCCTAATGTTTGTGCACTGATCACCTGGTCCTGTCAGAAGCTGCACTGCTGCTGCTGCTGGTTGTGGATTCAGAGTCTGAGCTGGAGCGAGGGAGACGAGACTCACTTCTGTACACACGGAAGCTCTCTGTTACTGGCTGGTTTCCGCCATCGAAACCATTACTTGGCAAACCTGAGGAAAAGGGAGAAAAAAGTCATGTGCATGTGACTCAAAAATTGTTCGTTAATGTTCATTATGCATTTAGCTACCGCACCTGGAAGCAGGTCGTCGTTATCGCTGTCGCTGTCAGAGCTGGAGCTGCTGCGGGGGCTGCGAGGCCTCTTCCTCTGCCTGCTCGGTGACAGCAGGGCCAGCTGAGGGGGACCAATGGGGCTCTGGCTCAACCCTGCGCCAGCGTAACCAGCATCCCGGTTCTTTGGGGGGCGTCCCGGCCTTTTGGGGGGTCCGGCCATTTTTTGGTTCTTCTTAGAGAAGAGGACAGATGTTCGCCGGCCCACTTCTGGAGCGAGGACGGACGAGGACACACTCAGATCTTGAAGGGGAGAGAGTGGAAAGTAAGTAAATGTTTATATCGTCTGAGAGGCTAATACCATTTTTATGTATATTTTTCATCTTTTTGGACGCACCTTTTCCACCAATCTCCTGGCTGCTGCTTTCTCCTCCCTCATCGTGGTGTCCTGAGGAGGACGGGTGATGGGGGAGGGAAGAGCCCCGCTCTCCTCCTCCCACAGACTCCCGTCCCCCCATACCGGAGCCTCCCTCCCGCTGGTGCGCAAGCTTTCTCTTGATGACACTGATCTCCTTTCTCAGAGCTTTGGCTCTACGAGACTGACCGATGCTGTGCTTTCCCGAGCTGACCTCATCGAGACGTGCCTGCAGGTAATGCAGCTGCTCTTCCAGCGGTAGCCGTCGCCTGTTCTCTGGCAGGAGCAGGTCTGTGAGAGGCAGGGGAAGACTGTTAGACACCATCAGAGACAGAAAGAGAGAACAATTACAAAGGGAGCTTGAAACTGAATTATTGTCATGCGCCACCAAGAGGCCGAAAAGCTTTACTGTTCCCTGTGAAAGCTCGAGCATCATCACTCTTTTTTTGATACTTTCAGACAGCTTCACAAGTATTTAAACTTTTGAACTCCAAATCTGTGCAGTTTGTCCCAGAAACATGGGAAAAAAGGAGATGAGAAACTTAGGAAGAAATGTCCAGAGATTGCAAAAAAAAGATTTTTTTTTAACTTAAGTTTCTTGTGGCCTTCTTCCCATGTCTTTGAAAGAAATTAAGTTAATTTTCCCAGGGTTTACAGGGTTAAGACATATTTTTATTTAGCATCTTACCCCACATACTGTTTGTCTAATACTGCTCCAGCGCTCAGCAATAGTGACAAGGAATGTGACAATGAAATTTATTCACATAAAGGAAAAAAAAAACGACAAAAACAAAAGTCAAACCTAGAAAGTTGAACTGCTACATATATCTGCACCTTTCCGTCTTTTTTTTTTTTTTTTAAGCGTAATCCCTACTTGACTCATGACTCATGTCCCAAAAAAGGACCAAAGTCCTCTTCCTCAAGGACTACCGCCCAGCAGTTAGTCAAAATCCGCCATCTCCTCCTCCCTCCCTGACTCACAGGACTCACTTCAGTTTGCAACCAGGCAAAACATACCATAGCTCCCCACATTATGCTGTTCATAGTGCCCCAGGTGCGGTCCAGGCTTGTCATTAAACTCAGAAACCTCACGACTTAACACCATGATCCTCTGTGACTGGATCCTGAGCTTCCTGACGGACAGACCCCAGGCTCTGTTGATAAGCACCACCACATCCTCCAGCCTTACGTCAATAGTGTTGCTCCCCCAGAGCTGTGTGAACAGCCCTCTCTTGTACTCCCTGTTCACGCACGACTGTGTGGCCACACTCAGCTGTGACAACACCCAACGCTGTGATCGAGCTCGCTGACGAAACAACCATAATCTGCCTGATCACTAACGGCAACACGACGGAGAGTCGTTCAGAGTTTTGACATCCTGGTGCCAAGACAACAACCTCCATCTCAGCATCAGTAAAACTAATGAGCTGACTATGGACCCATGTCCATCAATGGAACAACTTTGGACAGAGTCAGCAGATTAACCGTGCGCAAACTGGCTTGTCTTCCTCCAAAAATATGGACAGAAGGCAATGAGTAACAAAAGAAGAAATTAACCAAAAAATTGCAAGAAATTACTAAAAACTTTGACGAAAAACTACATTTTTGTTTGTTTTTTAAAGTAGGAAATGACCTGGAAAAGATGCTTAAAAATACAAATTTTGTAACATAATTTTAAATGTCATTTTTTGATAGTAATAAATACATTTTTTCCAGAGCTTTTTTAGTTTTTCCCCCCAAGACATTTTTCTTTAGCTTTCTTAAAAATAATTTTCGAAATCTACTTATTTCTTGCAATTTGTGGGACCATTTCCTTTCTGATATGCTTGTTGCCTTTTTTACCTGTTTTTTTGAGAAATCACACCGATTTGCTCGGGGTAGATAGGTTTAAATGTTTGTGAAAGGAGTCTCGGAGCAGCACAAGAAAAGTGATGTTGATCTAGGTTTCAAAGGGTTAAAGTTCCTTGGGGTTCACATCAGTGAGGACCTGATTTAGATAACAACACTGACACTATGATCAAGACTCGAAGACAGCAGCTCTTCTTCCTCAGCAGGCTGAGGAGTTTCACAATGGACTCCCTACTCTGCTACCTCCACAGGTGCACCATTGACAGAATCGTGACTGGCGGCATCACTGCCCGATATGGCAGTTGCACCGCTCTCAACCGTAAAGGCATTATAGAGGGTGGTGAAAAGTGACAAGCACATCACCAGGATGGAGCTGCCATCGATGAAGGACCTCTACACCCAGCAGTGCAGGAGGAAAGCCAACAGGATAATCAGAGACCCAAATCACCCCGGACACAAACTGTTCTGCCTGCTGTTGTCTGGCAGACTGTACTGTGGCATCTGTTTACGCCTGTGTGTACATATCCAGTACTACTCAATGCATTTTTTTTTTTATATTTACAAATTTACATGATTTTAAAAATATTTTAGGCCTATACGGTACTGTGACTTCCGCACTATTTTATGTCTCACATTCCGATTTTTTTTTTGAAGACTATTTTATGGGGGCTTTTTGCCTTTTTTAGATAGGACAGCTTTAAGTGTGAAAGAGGGAGAGAGGGGAGATGACGTGCAGCAAAGGCCGGAGGCTGGAATCAAACTCGCAGCCGCTGCAGCAAGGACATAGCCTCTGTACATGGAGGGTCCGCTCCACCAACTGAGCCACTGGGTGACCCCAAATTTTACTTTAACTTGAATTATTTTCTTTTTTATAGATATTTGATGAGTGTTGTTAAGCCGGGCTCAGACTACAGGAGTTTTAAAATTCCAGCAGCATGCAACTTGAAGTCAAGTTGCATCACGCACACAAGGAGACACTTCAAAGATGCTCTTCTCTTTACTCTAAAACACGCACACACAACAAGATTTTTAAATAATGGCGCACCCCCACACAGGAGGATATTATTAATATTTTTATGCCAAAGGGAGCCTGAACGCGCCACATCATGTGATCTCATGGGGAAAGCAGATGTAAACAAAACTGAGACCTACATGGTGCCACAACATGCTGTAATGTTAATGCATTTCAGTAAGAAAACAGCCTCAAGGGTTAAAATGCTTGCCATTGACTGTCAACCCTGTCAGCTGCTCCATGCTGATGTAATCATGAGCTTAATCATACAAATATACACAAAATAAATACTAAATATCAAACATGTTTGAAATTATGGGGGCAGCCCAAAAGAGTCTATGAGCACTTTAGGAGGTTTAAGAAAATCCCAAACTCCTGTAGTCTGAGCCCGGCTTTCAACGGTGCCTGAGGCTTAAGATGTGATTGCCATTTCTTCTCTGTAATTGTTGCACATATGATAAGAATCAGTGATGGAAGAAGCATTCAGATCCTTTACTTAAGTAAAAGTACTAATACCACAATAAAAATACTTAAAATAAATTTTACATAAGCGCAAACAATACTTTTTAAAACTTTACCTTTAAAAGTAAAAGGTATCCAATGCAGAAAAAATCGAAAAACTCAAAAGTATTTAAAACGCTAGAAAAAACTAAAAACTCTAAAAGAAATTCTAAAAGAAAGGATACCCCAAAAAATCAAAATTATTTAAAAAAAGGGAAAAACACCCACAAAACTCAAAACTATATAAAAAAAGACTTAAATGTTTATCAAAATAGATGGCAATTGATTTTATGTCAACTGACTGATTGATTAATGAAGCAGCCATTGCAACTGCACTTGTAACTAAAGCTGTCAGGAAGTGAAGTAAAGAGTGCACTATTTCCCTCGGAAATGTAGTGGATTAAAATTATATTAAAGTGACGTGAAAAGAAACTAATCAAGTACAAATACCACAAATTTGTACGTACAGGTCTTGAGTAAATGAACAGTCACATTCCACCACTGACAAGAATGAAGAACTTGAACTCGTCTCGCGGTCTGCCTGTCCCTTTGTGCCATCCACACTCCACCTGCTGTCCTCCAAACATGTCTCTCCCACCCTAATTCCCTCCACTATTTCACTCACATTTGTGAGATAATGAAGAGTAAATTTTCATCCAGCTTCCAGCCGGCCAAATCTTCCTGAATAGTGAGAGTGTGTAATTTTAGAACATATTTTTTTGTCTCCAAACGCAAGGTATCAGTTGGCCACCAGAATGTGGTTGGACATCCCAGAGGTTGTCTTTGCCAAAGCGAAATCATCTGAAATATTTTGCCTCTCACCTATTTTTTTGTTCACTTTGGTGCTTGAGAGAAAAAATGCTTTGGCTGCCACAAACCTCCCAACCAAAGAGAAAGATGTTCACTTACCATCTTCATTAGAGGACAAAGGCCGGTCTCGTTCTCTATCCCTGTCTCTCTCTCGCTCTCGTTCTCGCTCCCGTTCTCGTTCCCTCTCTCTGTCTCTCTCCTGGTCACGCTGACTGTCTGGGCTCGGCTCTCGTGGGAGGTGTAAGCCAGCCTCGTAGTCGAAGCCTATCCGTTCAGCCTGACGCCTGGCGGTTCTTATGACGGCTCCGCCCATCTCCCTGAGCCGGAGGGCAGCGCGGTAGAAGACTGTGTCCTTGGCGTTGTACTTGAGGCAGTTATTGACTATGAGGCCAAAGTCTGCCTCAAAGGCCTCAAAAGTGAGGTAGCGATGGGACTCCAGCAGGTTCCACATGGTCTGAAAGTCCATTGGAGTGTCAATGTGGTCCAGGTAGTCTGGCACCTGAATAACAGAGAGCAGAGATCAGGCAGAGGCAACATCTGCACACATATGTACAAGGAATTTTCAGTGCAGATGTGAGTGTGCAGAAGTCTGAGTATGTCAAACATTAAATTAAATTACTTTTATTCCTATATTATATACTTGACTTTTTTATTTTAGCTTTTTTTCTTATATCTTAATTCTGCTATTTCCTTATTTTCTATTCTCTGGGCCCTTTCATGTTTGTTTTAAATTGTATTAAAATGTCTTTTACAATGTGTTTCTTTTGCACTTTGTCTCCATGTTTTTTTCGTGTTTTATATACGGCATTCTGAAATCCTTGTTGCTGAAATGTGCTGTATAATAAACTTGCCTTTTCTTGCCTTACAGGTCGGGATAAGAGCCTGACCGCAACTGTAATTTTGATTCAGCTAACAACATTAGACAGTGGGTGATATATCAGTCTATTTATTTTCTACATAAACACACAAAAAGTAGCGATCAGGACAGCACTCTGATTTGAATTTCTAATTATATTACATTAATAGACAAACAGTTTTAGCAAGGATCTTTTCAATTTTGTTACTAAAGAGTTAAATTAAAGATAGTGAACCAGGATACTATACAAATATAAAGTTTGTCATTTTTTTTCCATTATAATAATTTCAAACATAATTAGAAATTAAATGCAAATAGATAAAGAAGGAAGATATGACATGTAATTTAAAATGCATGATTTATTTATTTATTTGTTATTTATTTAAATTTGGTCCTGTGATTTTATTGATGCACCAAGTCCTGAGTACTGAATTCTGTTCTTCATGTTTACAGTATGACAATAAAGTTTCCTTGAATCCTTGAATATCAAGTCAAACAAACAGAGGTGAGAAATATGTACAAATGTTATCAGAGTTCAAAAAATGACACTGATATGAGAAAAGAACATGAGCTAAAGTGAATATGCAACCCTCTCGAGTGTGTGTGGAAGTGTGCATTTACCTCTGCCAGAGGCACAGGCTCAGTGAAAAAGTTGTTAGTGTCTCTTTCCTGTAACTGTTCCAACGTACTCCTCAACAGCACCAGGAAGGGAGTCAGCTGCATCTCCAGCGCCATCTCCTGCACCTTAATCTGAAAACAGACCCATATTTGTAAACAATGCACACCTGCTGATTGAAGAAATACATTTAAAAAATCTGTGCAGTAAAAACTTGTATGTGCACAGAAATTCAACTCAAATGTTTGCGTGTACCCACACACACACACACACACACTAAGCTGCCAGTAATGAAGGAAAGTGTTCTTATCTCTGTATAGATCTGATTTGGTTGGAATACCTTAATATGATTAGTTAAATTAAAACTAATTTGTATCTCACTGTCTCCCTTTTGAGTTTTTCCCTCTTGCGGATGAGCTCCACCAGCAGCCTGGCTCTCTCCAGGTCGTGTCTCAGTCTCTGCCAGGCCTTCAGCTGTTCCTTTAAAGCAGACTGTTTCTCCTCGCTGTCCCTCTGCAACACACACAAACCCACAAACATGTTAGAATTAAGCAAGTACAGATTCACAGAAACACCAAAATGAGGTGCAGCATTTTTTATTTAATCACCGGAGGGAGTTGTGATGGAGGCTGTGGTGGGAGTGGGTCAATGTGTCGTTGGGACTGCAGGTGGGTTTGGAGCCGGCGTAGCAGAGGTACGCCGTTACGGCTTTGTCTCTTCAGTGTCCAGTAGCTGTGAAGTCGCTGCATGAACTGGCTCTTCCTGGGTACCGTCAAGTTACTGGTGATTTTGCTCAGCCTGGAAAAAAACAATTTCTCCTGTAACTCTTGTAACTCCATGTCAGGAATGGGAACATTTCTATATTGTAAGTCTCCCCTTTTCCAGAAGGTAAGAGTGATTTAGAGAACAGAACTTCAAGAGCAAACAAAGATTAGTGTACAATTGACACAAATGAACCTAATGCCACAGTTCCACTGCATGGTACAGCACAGGTCTATCCAACTCGACTTTCTCAGCTTTTTTGGCTTTTCATTAGCAAAAGTTGTAAATAGTACTTTGTACTTTTTTAGGTACCACTTCAGTCAAAATTCCAAGTGAGCTGAGGTGATACTTGAAGGTGGAATTTAATCACTGCAGACCACTGACATCAAAAAAATCATCAAAAGTACAACACGTTTCCACGGCAGCTGCTCCATCAGTCTGATCTGATCAGATCGACTGATCAATTATCCATCCTGCTACTCAAACTCCACAAACTGCTCCTGAGGAAAAAAGTTGGGCTGAACCAAGCAGTGCAAATGAGGCAAAAGTCCTGGTATTGATCATTCTGGCACTGGAAAACCTGCTTATACACACACTGTTTTGTATCAAAAAGTACTCATGTTTATATGTGTCTTGGAGTACATACAGTACAGGTAAAACATGTAGTGTGTTCGTACCTATGGGGTGGTATGCAGGGCACAGACACCACGGGCGCAGCAGCTCTTCTCTCTGCTAAGATCTTCCTCGCTCTCTTCATCTTCAGCCTGGACTTGGCCTTTGCTCTTTTTGCCCGCTCAGAGCTCCACCCCTTGGAGTCGTCATCGTGGCCAATGCTGGGCTCGTCATCTTCCTCCAGCTCTCCTTCACTGTGAGATGACCCCATGCTGGCGCCGCCTACTCCCCCTAAAGGTCGGGCAGATCCTGGGGGCGTGTGGATGTCACAGTACGCTGTCTTGCGGACGCTGAAAGACGTGCCGTTGGCCCCAGTCTCTCTGACAGGCTCCATTTTCATGTAGAGGCCCGCCTGCTGTGCACAGGTGACGTGGAAGGCTGTGTAACAGTTGGCTTTGTGACACTGGATGCAGGCGCCTGAACCACGCTGCTTGCAGATGTAGCAGGTGAGCTTCCAGCGTGCGGGAGGAATGTGCTCGATGCTGTCGATCGGCTCCAGAAAGACTGTGTTTGCAAAGCAGACCTGAGGAAAGGCAGCAAAAATCTCTTTATTGCTATAATTTTATCAAAGGGTTACGGCAGAAATGAGACAACAGACTAATGTACCTTGCTAATCTGAACATTATTGGGATGGTTCGGATCTTTTCGGAGTATAGCGTTCAGTGGATGACAGCTGGTACGCTGGTAAGCAGGCAGGAGTACAGATATGGAAGCTAAGCAATGTGTAACTGTGAAAAGGTCAGCAGCAAGTAACTGTAGCCATTATATCGCTTTCTCAAAAGCCAGACTCCGTCGAGAAAAATAGTAATTTAACTTTGCTGAATAGGGAGCTGGTAGTCTACTGCTGCCTCAATTAGTAAGTTTGTGTTATTGTGTGACTTCAGTGTTTAAAAGGATTGGTTTAGATTCATTAAAGTCACACAATAAAACAAACTAAGTGATCAAGGCAGTGGTAGACCAGCAGCTCACTTGTTTAGCAAGCTAAAATTACTATTTTTGTCAGTGGAGTCTGGTGGCTTTGACAAGAGCATAGATTGGTATCTGAAGCAGTTAACGGCTTCGCACTCGAAAAAGGCTGTCTGCGATGAGGTCAAGCTGTAAAATTATTTTAAATATAGTGTACACTGAACCTATTATTGAGTTGTTCTGGGTGGGGCTGTTTTTTTTAGGTGGCTAAAATGTTTTACCACAACAGTGCATTGCTTAGCTTCCGTGGCGGTAATCCTACCTGCTTCTCCAAACTGAGGGCGTGCTGACTGACATCTACTGTATGTTATACTCTGACTATGGATAGGTATGTCATACAATCCCATTTCAAAAGATCTGATGTGTTTCATCTGGGTATAATGTATATCATTTTAGTTTTGTTATGCAGTCTATGCCTTAAGCACCTAATGCTGTTTATCAAACTACTTGCATTTAAAATGCAACTGAACAAATGACCATCCATATACATGCAGCTGCAGTATGCAGCTACTGCAGAAAAACTAAAGCAACTTTGATTCTGAGTGAAACAGACTGATGCTGAGAGCTGTGTGCACAGATGAACACAGCAGAATGCAGAGCACCTCAACATCTGCAAGATTATGTAACTCTGATTAAGAGTGCACGTAGTGGTGTATGGATTTACCTCTGGGATCCAGAGGGCACACACTACATGTGCCCACCGTGCATCGTCCGTCTGTTTGAAAGCACCTCCCTTGTTGGGACAGAGAGCGCAGTCCACAGCTCTGCTCGGCGACTGCAGGCAGCGCCGACATAACCATTGGCCCTCTGGGATGTAGGGCACACCGTAGCACTCTTGGTGCACTGCCAGATTACACATGTCGCAGAACAGGATCACATTGCTGTTCTGACACTCCCCATCGTTACAGATGCAGCAGACAGCATCTTCATCGATTAGGGTACTGGGGTCAGCCTGAGGGAGAAGAGGATAAGGAGAGATTTCAGAGCGTTGGATGCGTTCTATACAAGTGATCAAATGTTATTTTTCCCTCAGCTCACAAGTTCAGGTACCTTGTTGTGGCTCTCAAAGTAGGACTCCTTCTCTAAGCGGTCCATGAGGTACTCAAAGACCTCCTGAGGGATGGGTGTCACACCGTCACGCCGCCGCTTGTCGTTCATAATGTCAAGCCAGATGTAGTCTTCCTCATCAATGTCATACTCAACCTCCTCATCCAGCTCCTCCACAGATTTATCAATATACCTGAGCAACACAGATAAAAACAATAGTTTATATTATTACATTTATTTCAAGCTGACTCAGCGACTGTAATACACTTTTTCCCGGCCTTCTGAAAAATACAACTGACCGACCTCAGCTCATTCAGAACTCTGCAGCTTGGCTATTAACTAGAAACAGTAGGAGAGAGCATATTAGGTCAGTTTTAGCTCCTCTGCACTGACTTCCTGCGACATTTAAAATTCATTTCAAGGTCCTCCTCCTTGTATACCAAGCTCTAAATGTGCTTGGACCAAGCTACGTTGCTTACTCCCTTGTTAACTATTTGCCTTCACAAACACTGCGATCATCTGCTGCTGGTTTGTTGGAGGTTCCCAGCAACAGCCGAAAGAAACTCAGGAATGCCGCCTTTTGTTAATTACGCCCAAAAGCTGAGGAACACACTGCCTAAAGATATAAGAGAAGTCAGCTCACTAAATACTTTTAAAAAGGAAGCTAAAACAATATCTCTTCACTCCAGCCTTTAACTGGCTCTCTTTCTGAAACTCTCTTTTTTCACCTCAGACTGCTGCAGTTCTTTTAAAATGTTGTATGTTACTCGATTTTATAATTTGTGGTTTTATGATTTCCACTTATTTTTGTATTTACTCTGTTTCTTAATGTCCTTTTATATTGAATTGTCTTGTTGTCGTGCTTTGAGTTCATTCTGTCTGTATTTATGTGAAGCACTCTGTGCTTATAATGTGCATATTGTAAACTCTTGTTTTGTCATCTATTGCATTTATCATTATAGTTTATTAACTATGTGCTTATTGTTTGTTTGTTTTTTTAAATTGTATGTAAAGCACTTTGAAATTTGTTTTGGAAAGCACTTTATAGATAATTTGCTGTTGTTATTAGTAGTAGTAGTAGTAGTAGTAGTAGTAGTATTATTGCAAGATATAGCTTATCATTATTATTATATAGTACATGTGTGGAAAAGAAATGTAATTAGGTGGGAGTTCAAAAATTATAACTTTCTTTATAAAGAGGAAATTTTAAAAATATGAAGAATCTGAGGTTGAATTAATTTTCTGATACATGCAAGACAACAAGCTGTACAGCAAATTGTCTTTAAAATTCCTGCCATGCACTTAACAATAATCCTGCTTTAACTCTCATTCCCTGCTAATTATTAATGAACCGGATTATTACCTGTAGTAAGATGATGGCCGAGGAGGAGCATCAGGCCTCTCTTGGTCCAGCTCTCTGAACACCGCCTCAGGGAGCTTGACTGCAGGCCCCGACTGAGCGCTGTGATGATGAGACGAGCCATCCTTCTTCTTTTCTTTGCTCTTATGCTTCCCAGATTTTGGGGTGGATTTGCCCCCATTAGAAGATGGGATATCCGGCCGGTCCTTGCCACTCCCTCCTACCTCGCTGCCTCCAGCTCCACCATCACTCCCATTACACACCCCTCCGCCACCACCACCAGTACCAGATGTTGGAGCATCCTCCGCGTCACTGTCCTCCTCTGACACCACATCAATGTTCTCAAAGATGCTGATGCGGTGGATGCGTCCTTGAATCTCCAGCTCCACCATGCGCTGCGCCTGGGCATAGGTCATTGTCTCTCTGCCCGGGGAGTGAGAGTGATCGGACCGGGTGGGGCTACCAGGTGTGTTCCCCCCGTGCCCCGGTCCTCCACCTCCGTTACCTCCACCATCATCCGTATCCCCTGACCCGGCCAATGAGGCACGAGGAGGTCGTCCCTTTCTCTTTTTCTGGGGCACAGTCTGTGCAGGAGTTGGGTTGTCGTGGTCATAGTGGTACAGGTGATACTCGATGCCGCTGTAGCTCTTGTAGACCTTACGGCAAGTCTCCACAGGGCACTCGTAAGGCGGCTTGGTGGCCCGCAGATTGTGACAGAACGTCTTTACATCAAAGTCCAGCCCCATTGTGCCAACAGCCACTGCTGGGACAGATGCTGTTCAAGTTTACATCTGGAAGAGGGGGACACAAAGGCAGGAGATTTAATTACAATAGTTAAATAGTTCTTTCAAATATAATATTATTCATATTGTAAAGAAGATGAACCTTGGTAATGATATTCTTAATCGGTGCAGAAATTGTTTTTCATGACGGTTAGAAAAAAGCTTGCATTACTCATAACTCATTTTACCAATATTGGATTATGCGGATGTTGTATATCAGGCTGCATTTAAAACCAATCTTCTTCCTCTTAATGTAGCTTATAATAGACTTTACAGATTTGCTTTTGGCTGTCATTTTACAACACATCATTGTACAACATATGAAAATCTTAATTTCCTCTCTCCTATCATAAGAAGACAGCAACAGTGCACACTTCCAATGCATTTGTAGATAAGAAAAATGCAAGTGCTTGCTATCTTTACCCGCAAATTTACATTTTTGTCTCCAACCAAATGCATGTGGCAAAAGACCAGACTGGCAAAAACAGCTACTTTGCAAAACGTAAAGGCCATGCCCCTTTTTTGGGGATAGAAAACCGAAGGTCCAACCAATTGTCATTCATCATAACACATTTTGTGTAATGTTAGACATGTTTTGGGATTTTTTATGAAAATATTTAAACAATACCCAAAACAATTTTCAAAACTTTTTCAATATGTTCCCTCTACTGCATTCGAGACTTTCCCAAAGCTCAACACTGACTGTTTGAGCTACCTTTTTTCCTTCTTTTATTAATATGGTTGTACGATTCCATATTTCACACTAAATGATTAATTTCAGTCTGAAAAAGCTATTTTGCTGTAATTTACTTTACTTAGTGTGTGTGTGTGTGTGTGTTTTGATGCATTGTGCATGTTCTCTGTATTCTTTCTCTGTATTCTTTGTTTGTATTGTAATGAAGAGTCTGAGAAATAACAAATATATCCTCATCACAAATTTGCTAAAACAACAAATCTACGGCAGTCGAATACTTTTGCATAGGACTGTATATCTAATTATGCTTATATTATTTTTGTTAAGGACGTTCTTGAAAACAAGATGGTAAATCCCAAGGTTTATCCCAAATAAAGAATTTCCTAAGTTGCATATTAGCTACTGTCACTGAGCTGTAGCAGATGGAGACACAGTCTAGACAAGTCGTGCCTGCACATTGTGCACCTGTTATGGTGCAGTCACGTGACCATGTCCATCACTCCAGTGGGAAACAAAATTGTTATGTTTGGTTACACAGTAACAGGTGCAGTTTAGCTCAATATTTTGGCTTCTGTTTCTTCCTGACTGCAAGTATGTCCGCTTAAATGCAGTGAAGCAAACGACTTGACAGTGAAGCCAGTTAACAGTAAATCCAAGCTTGTTTACATCTCATGAGTCCTGACTAAAACAACAGTGCACAGGACGAAATTTACCCCGATAATCTCCAAAATAACCAGAAAAACTTACTTTGAAGCCCCGCTAACGTTAGCCTTAGCATTTTGGTGATGCTTCCTCCTCAAACAATGAAACATTGACGCTGTTAGCCAGCAAGCTAACAGCAGCTAGCAAACAACAACACCAGCTCACTGCAAACAGCTACAGAGAAAACAGATACTACACACTAATTATAAAGAAGCTACTGCGTGTTTACGTTATTTTTTCATCTTAATCCACGTTTTGTGTTTCATTGAGCTCGGTACCGTTAAGTAGGTTAGTTTAATTCGCGTGCTAAACTGTAGCTGTATTCACAAGGCTCACGTTAGCTGCACAAAGAGGGCTGTTACTTAAACGCTGGAGAGTATTTTTGTGTAATTAACCTAAAATAAAACACACAAGTGATTTCAGTTTTACACACTGTAGCCTGGCTGTAACTTAGATGACCATTCAGCCCTCCAGTGTTTCCCTCCAATGACCTCACCCTGTGAATCCCTGATACTGAGCAGCAAAATGACATCTGATTTCACGACTTGATCACACTACTACAGCATGTGGGATCAAGTATATTACTTAATTAACTAGCTAGAGCCGATTGATTAATTATTATAATTATTCTCTATCACGAACTAGCTCTGAAATGTGCAAAAAAAAGAGGAAAATAGCCAGGCATGCTTCTGCATTAGGGCTCTTCTACTACGTGTTTTCAGGGTGCAGGGGGTTAAGACTAAATACTGAAATCACTGCATAAAATACACATTCAATTAACCTTTTTATTATCAAAATGTGACCGTATTTTCCAACAGACTTGGTCCGTTTATCGCTACAGATCAGGACTAACGTTATAAACACTTACTACTCCACGTTCCTCAAGACTGCGTGCTTCGGAAACCTCACCACAGATCGGACGGGTTGCAGATCGATTTTTAGATTCATTAGATAATCCCAGATGAGGTTCACAGGACGCGCAGGTACAGTGAAGTGTGTTTATAAAACAACACAATATCCCGATCATTTCATTGTGTTGGGAATAATTCAGGAACTCGGTTGAACAAAAGGGGTAACCGTTGCTGTAACGTTACGCCGCAGACGCGGGTTGACACATTCGCCAAACAAATCGGGGTCTATTTCTCGTCTTTTCGTGATAAAATATAAGCTTAATGCGCGTTTTAACCACGTCTTAATGATATTAAAAATAACGGTCTGTTCGGAGAGTTTATTGCATTATTTCTCATCTATACTCGACCAATTCTTTCCCACTGGTCATTTCGTGTTGCATGTTGCGAATCTGCGGCTTTGTTTCAAAGATGTCGGCAGGGCCCGAGCGCGTCACCCTTTCAAACAAATATACAAACACTTGAACATCATTTAAACATAAATCAATTACCACTAAGTTAATTTTGTTTATCCCTTATGTTTAAATCAACACCATGCTAATTATTATTAAAATAATTTCAATAAGATTAGGGACTGTTCGTTACTTATGACAGGGGGAGGGATGGTTAATCACTGGGGAGGTAGTTAGGGTCCGATCTCTATAAATCAGAGGACCAGGGTGGCTGGGGTGTTAATTACTATTATTATACAAAATCCTGATGCTAAAAAAGTATTGATTTTTAACTCTAGTCGTGCGTGCTGGTTAGTTCATGCAAATGCAATGCAGTTTATGTTTGGGTAGGACAGAGTAATTTTTGTCAAATACCAGTTTAAGCACAGTAATTTTTTTTTTTGACAAAAGCATTCATCATGAAAAATTATTTTTGCACTATTTTTTTTTTCATTATTTTTTGAGGCACAATGGTCTTCAAATGGGTGTATTTTGCATTTATTTCAGTCCTTTGAAATTGACTTGATTTACTCCTAAAACATTGGAGGAAGGCAATGAACAACTAAATGACCCAAAAAAAATAGCAAGAAATTGTTGAGAAGTTCAAGAAAATGACCTGAAAATTAGCAACAACAAAAAAGAAAGAAAAAAACTATAATAATCATACAAAAATAATTTTAATATATAACTATGGTGATTTTAAGCTTTTTTGAGCTTTTTAAAATGATTTTCTAAATCTACTAATTTATGCAATTTGCAAAAAATATCTGTAGATCCAGGGAGGGTCATGATATAAATCACATATGAAGGAACATCTCAGCCCCTACACTGACTAAAAGTACAGTCCCTTAAAACCTCAAAAAAGTCAATTAAAAAAAAAAAAAACACTGAAACAAACCATCAAGCACAAAATAATATTTATTTCTCTCTCAACATACGGTCTGTGATTAGAGTGCAGCAGGGTAGGGTGGGGTAATGCAGTGGGACATAGAGCAGGCAGAAGCAATCCCACAGTTTGAATACAAGCCTTTGACAGTCACAGCATATTCACCAGGGGGCAATGTTGTCCAGAGAGAAATGAGATGAGCAGAGTAGGAGGCGTCTGCTCCTCCTCCTCCTCCTCCTCCTCCTCCTTCTCTGTGCATCTCAGCTCCTCCATCTGATCACTGCATCCACATGAATATGCCCACAATAGTTATTCCTTCCTCTGCCCGCCATGAGTGGGCAGCCAGGGAGGTGGAACAAAACCAGATACAAGTGACAGAGAACAGAAATCTCTTACTACTGGAAGTATTTCACCAAAGCAGAAGACTCTGCATAATATCCTATAAAAGGTCCAATTCAAACCGAATTGATGGAATAATATACATCAAAGCAACCCCTCCACCACCACCACCTCTAAACAGTCAGAAAAAAAAGTACAAATATAAACTACAAGAAAACTGTACAATTCACAGCTTGGCAGAATCGGGGTGCTGAAACTTTTCAGATGTTTTGTGGCAAAGTGAAATATCTAACCATTGCAGCTTTATTGTTTGTCTTTGCTTTGTGGAACATGAAAAGTTGGCCATGCTTGTCAGTGATAAAAAAGTACAGGCGGTGAAACCCACTATATACAGTGTAGGAAACTCTTAAACATGAGTTTAGAATTAAGGGAGACTATATGTTGTGCAAATCTCCCGCATCAAGTATCATTTGAATTTTGCAATATATTACTGAAAAGGAAAAAAAAAGGCTGTCATCCAAAGCAACCTGGAAAATAAACACATCAAAATTTCAACAAGGCAATAACACTGATTTGTGAGCGTCTCAATTGTTAATTTGAGGAGTTTTTTTTTTTTCAAAGTACCATCTTATGTGAATATTAACTGTACAGTGGAATCACCTCAGACGATAGCAGCATCAAAAAAAAAACCCAATAAATCAAGCTTTAAACATCAAATAATTTAAAAACATCATACTAAACTGGTGATTGCACAAAACATTTCACACGTAGTGTATGCAGAGTAATAGGATAGCCAAGTTGAAAGAACATTTAGCAGTAGTGAATTGTTTGCTTTGTGGTGTTTTTATGTTTATACTTTGCCTGGTAACGTCTTGCTTTGTGATTTGTAACTTTGTTCAACTTCTCAGCTTGCTCCTGTCGCACACATCAGCGATAAGGCTTGTGGCAAGGCCACGATCAAAGCTTTGTGGAGGGGTTAAATTGCACTTTTTAAAGCCTCAAGCCTTCACATATTAATTGCTACATTCTGATCAGAACACTACCAGAGGCGTATACTGTAGAAACAACCATGTACAGTATATATGGCTCTGGACACCAGCTCTCTCCTGAGCACAAGGCTACAACACTGCCAACTCTTGTGCTGTTTAATCAAAAAGAGGCCGTGTCCCACTGAACCATTAGACCTGAAAGAGTTGATTTGGCTGCTGGCGTGATTTTTTTTTCCTTCTTTCATCAGTTGTACATTAACCATTTGTTTCTGCAAGGCAACGGTACATCTCACCACTATGGCATTCCATCTGTCACAGGGGTGGAAAGTAAACAAGGGTTAAAACACGATTTTATTATTTAAATAAGAGCATATATTGTGTTAATAGTGCAGTTCTACAAGGGCATTCATATGTAAACCAAAAAACAAAAGTGTCTGTAATGCATCAAAAAAAAGAGACTGCACTCAAGCTACCATCAAATAAAATAACTTGGATGCAGACATGCTTTGTTTCACAGAAAAAAGAAAAAAGTAATCTCTAAATAAATGTTCAAGGCACTACATTCTTTCAAATGTCTTCATCATAAATACTGTCCTGTTACTGTATCTCAAACCACTGGTATTTGGATTCCAATGTAGTGTTTAAAGTGTACAGAGAAAGGCAAAACTCAATGTCAAAACTGCAGTAATAAAGAATGATGTGAAATATGTTTGTTGTGACTGCAGACGAATAGTCTTGTATGGCTGAGTTTAGGAAAAACTAAAGCCAAAAAGCATAAAGTATTCGGACACACATACTTAACACATACTGGATAGAATACACACATACATACACACACGCACGCACGCACGCACACACACACACACACACACACACACACACACACACACACACACACACACACAAATTAACAACAGATATAGGTGTTGTATAAAGTATATCAACACTTGCGTCATGTTATTTACAAGATCAGATTATGTACACGTGTGGCTCTGGTGAACCAGAACGGAGTGGAGTTTGACTATCGTGCCTGTACACACTAACACATATTAGTTAGCAGGTTAGGTAGTCCTAGTGGTTTTGGGACAGGGGCCATTCTCGGGGTCGTGCATGACCAGCGGGTAGGCTTGGATCCCTGGGGTTGCCATTGTGGGGTAGGGCATCATTCTCGCAGCACCAAGCAGGCCTACAGGACCAACGGAGCCTACAGGACTAGGCAGGCCAGGCCACTGCTGCGGGTAAAGAGGACCAGGAACCATCCCCCCATAGGAGCCTGATGGCAAAAGGTATCCAGGAGGGACCATTGCTGAGGAGCTGGGAGCTAGGGTTGTGGGCATACCGGGGCCTAAAGCAGCAGTCAGGGGGCAAGAAAGAGGCAGCTGGAACTTGCGTAGACCAACATGGCATTTCATCTGAAACAGAAAGGAGTTGTTGTACAAAGTAGTACGTCGGTTGCCTCTAGTGTCAAATAGATCACTGGTTCTCAAACTGTGCTACTGTGGCAAGCGAGCTCCCTAAAGGAGGATTCAGAGGAATCTCCGAAATAAAATGTAAATGCATTAATTTAAATGTATTTGATGCTATCAAAATACTGCTATATATTACATAAAAATACTTAAACTATGAGATCCCATGAAGTCAAAATTAAAACCTGAGAGCCACAGATATCTGCAATGAGCCAGTGCCCTCCCAAGGGTCTGGGTGTGACCTGGAGCAACAAAACAAGAGTTAGCAAGCCCGGCCCAACTGACCTCTGTCTGTGCCCTGGTACTCGACTGGAGGTGCCATCTAGGTTGTTGGCATTATCATCGTCATCATTATTATTATTATCATTATTATTATTATTATCATTATTTAAAAATCATTAACATGTTATTTTATCATTGCTATATTTATTACATTTCTTTTAATATAAATTATCATTATTATTATTACTATTTTATTTAATTTTTTAAATTTTATTATTCAAAGTTTAAGTGCCAGCTCTACTCTTTGTACAGCATGGTTGACAACAGTAAAAAATGATAACCTTCTAAATAGGAATACACCTGCCTCTTGCGTGAACTGTCTGTAGCCGAACAGGGTCGACCTACCCCACTGTATTTTGGCGTTGGTCATAATGGTGGTATTCGAAGAGCCTAATATTTTCTGAGGTGGTATGCAGTGTCAACAGTTTGAGAACCACTGTCATAGATCAGCTGAACTCATCATCTGTCCCTGACTGCACGTCTCCATTTCGAATACCTCGTGTGTAGCTGCTCCCATGGGTGGCGCTCTGCCCTCCAGGTCCTGCTGGCGTCTCTGCTGTTTAATCTGGTTGAGGGAGGGGCGCGGCTGACTGGCTGCTGCAACAGTCTCCTTCGTCCAGTCATCTACCAGTTTGTGAAGATCATCAGTGAACGTGCCTCTCTTGTTGTTGCTGTTGTTGGTCTGGACCTGAGCAAGCCGCGTGATTGGCTGGGGAGATGGTGCGGGCGTGGCTGTGGTGAGTGTCGGCTGTGTCTGACTGGAGGCTGTTTGAGCTGCGGTGGTGTTGAGTGAAGACCCTGAAAAGACACAAAGGTCTTAAAAATCTGGCCAGTAGAAAAACTGACAGTAAAATCAATTGGCTGCTGTATGGCATAATTTAAGGCACTTTTTGACACGATGAACCTATAATATCCCCTTCGTGAAAGCCATCTTAAAGAATAATCCTGATGGTTTGGTTGACGTCAGAGTAAATGTGTATACAACTTATTTACTGTGACATATTTTGCCTACATAGCAGCCAAAGGATTGCAACATGAACGACTCATGAGTAATTATAGACAAATGAAATGTTTGATATGCAAGCAATGACAAAATTCAGCAATCAAGACACTGACACCGCCATGCAAAACAACAACAAACGTAAATATATGCAACAATCTGCAGAGTACCCACATTTTCAACAATAACTGCAACATTTTCAAAGTGCCGAAACCAAAAAAGAGAAAATAAAGTGCACATACAAACATAAGGAAGACTAAAAAAAGTAAGGACAGAGTAAGAAAGACAGAGAGTAAGAAAGTAAATGAGATAGTTACTACTACTGCGCTCTTTGCCTAGACATAGTCGTTTCAGAGTGGACCCTATAAAAAGGTAAAACAGCACAAGACAGAAACAGTTAGGCCAGGACACAATGCACACCACAAGTATGTGGACAAGCTGCTTCAAAAGCACATTCAGCTATCAAAACAATTGGGGAGAGAGAAAGAGGGAAGAGGAGGACAAGGGGTTTAAAAATCAGTGAGGACTGTAAGAAAGAGCCTACGTGTTTTCTTTAAGTGGGCAATCGTGAAAAGTGACTATCAGAAAGTGTACCTGACAAGCATTAGAAAGAGAGCCCACCTAGCCTTGGTTTGTGGTTATGGATGACGACCGTTATTTTCAATGCTGCGAGGTAAATTAACTTAATGAAAACAAGTGATTGTTTTCCCCCTGTTGTAAAGGTTCAGTGTGTAGGATTTAGGGAGATATATTGGCAGAAATTGAAGATACATACACTAAGTATGTTTTCCTTTGTGTATGGTCACCTTAAAATGAGAACTGTCCTGTTTTTGTTAGCTTAGAAAAAGCTGTTTATATCTACATAGTGAGGGGGTTCTTGACAAAAGAGTCTGCCATGTTGCACCGCCATGTTTCTTCATGTTTCAGGACGGAAAAACCCAATACTGGCTCTAAATATGACCATTCGCATTCTTGTATTGTATTAGTTTGTAGCCCCTCTGTGTTCAGTAGCATCAGAAAAAACCCTATTTTTTTTCCAACATGAAACTGCTTTATTATGTGTTTGTCTCGGTTTAAATCCCTAGGTCTGTTTGTTTTGGAGAGGAAGAGACCTCTGCAGAAAATTCTGCTTCCGGTAAAAACCACCTGAACATCTGGATCCTAAGTTATCAGAGAAATAAGGTCAGCACATATTAGCATGTGCTTGGCCAGCGGCCCATGTCCAATGAGCAGAGCTGCGTGGGAGAGATACTGATCTTTTTTGTGTGTGAAAAGGCTTTTTTCCATGTTTTTAACTTTTTAAATCACCAGGGCCATTTATACTGAAAAGAATGAAACTTTTGTGTACAATTTGGCTCCTTAACATCTTAATCTTAAATTATCAAAGAAAAAAGTGAGCACACAGTAGCAGGTGCTCACTGGTGACAGACCAAACAGCTTTGGAGAAATGGTAATTTGTTATGTGAAACTGCTGAATTCACTGTCTTTACTGTATTCAATCACCTGGCCCATTTCCTTTGGAGAGGAAGAGACCTCTGCATTTATTTTGACTCCCAAAAAAACTCCTGAACAATTAATACTTAAGTAATTCTAACCAGGATAAGTTTCAGCTGGTTGCTATCTGCAATTCTTGCCACAAGATGCCACTAAATCCCCCTGAATCTCACACACCGTTGTGTTGGATAGAAATCTGTTAAAATGCAGTCGCTATCATCTTAATCTCCTTTACAAATAAAGAGTGAAATAATTAAGATTTTTTATAAGATTCAATTAGAGTTAGTGGTCTATTAGTTGGCAGGGAGAGACCACAAGGAGATAACAGTGTTTTCTAAAAATGGAAGACTGAAGGCTGGATTAAAGCGATCCCTTTGTCGATATGAGAAATGCCTGTGAACCAAAACGTGAAACCAAAATAAAGAAAACTTCAAACTGAAAGAGCACACAGATACTAGCTGGAACTCATCAGTCAGCACTTGTCAGAAACATGCAGGTAACTCAGGAGAAGTGGAAGGAGAAAAAAAAGAAGTAATATTGATGATACAGCCCTTCATATGGCGGAGCAAGTCTCCATCAGTGCCCTGCCTGGCGCCTGCACCATGCACGTCTTCTCCGTCCAAACATGAGGAACAGAGAGAGCTCTCCTTTACCACAGCAAAGGGCCCTGCCTATCAGGGAAGGACTTGGCGGTGGAAGGGGTGGGGCGGGGGGTATGCTGCTCTCTGTGTTAGTATACAGAGGATTGCTGACTTGGGCATAGTGCCTCAACTTGGGAGATGTTATATAATCAAAATTAACAGAGAATGGAAACATACAACAAATAAATAGGGTTTAAGGACTTTGGAATTCTCTCTCACACATGTACACAGACACACACTCATGTTTAAGATCTGACCTCAGACCCATGTTTGGAGAGGACGAGCCCCAGTGCGCTTACGGGGTCTGTTTTTTAAAAAGCCAGAAGCACTGCAAAAAGCATTTGTATGAGGGGTCGAGGGTATTATACCCACAGATGAATGGTTATGAATGTAACTGTGGTTCTGTGATTTGTGGATGATTGCCAGAGAACAGAGAAAAACATATAACATCCAAGTTACTTGCAACCTGGATACTGTCTGCCACACATGTAAGAGGCTTGCACACTCTGGAAATGGTCTCTTTTTTATTTTCATGCCAATAAACTGAATGGTGACTCTTTGCGGCCATTCTGAATTCATAGAACATTTTTGTTCCCTTTTGTTCTTTCTGGTCACCAGAGAAAGTGTTTCCCACCTGGAGGACTTAAAATCTTTATGAGGAAGTATTACTTAAGGAGCACTGTGAGGGTGTCAGTTCAAGGGAGAGAGACTAAACAAACTCTGGAAAGACTGAAGTGATTCGCTGGTCGTGCCTCCCCAGTATGTTTTGCAGGAAGACCTGCCCCTACTCTGCCTCTGATTAGATATACCCTACATGCTGACGTTAGCCTAGCTTTGATGCCAGCTGGAGCTAGATAGTAGACATGCCAAGGAGGAGAGCGACTCAGCCCAGGCAGCTCACCTTTTTACTCCTGCAGTCCAAAAATAGGCTACCCTGTCCCTGGATTTCACAAGGCCATATTTACACCGTTCAAATGTATGACGAAGCCTGTTACCTACTGCAACTACAGTATTTAAAGAATACCCGGCAATAGAAACCAGGAGGTTTAAACATTACACTAAACATTACTAGAGGTACAGGAATTACGTTGAGCTTGTATCCATAAACAGTATTTTCAACAGTTAATTAAGAAAGCCACTGCTTTGATGAAGCAGAGCCTCTTACTCCAGCATAACCAACAAGACAACAAATCAGACTGATTAAAACCATCTCAATAAATGCCTGAAATCAGCGGATCTGAAATCACCTTGCAACTTTTCTGCAAAGCTAAGAGATCAAAAAAGGTTGATCGAAACTGAAGATTATATAGCTGTAAGCTTCAGTTTACAATGCATAGATTGCTGGGTGTCTCTGTACTACTACAGTGGCTTTAATCAAGTTCAAATAACAGTCTACAAGTAAATTATCGTACCGATAGTCACTTTTTATTACCAGAACTTGGAAAAAATGCTTCCAAACTAAAAGCCTGATTTATATGAGGGTCCTTGGAAAGAGTCTTGGGTCACAGATTTACTACAGTCACATCAGACATTCAGCTATTTTAAATCCAGTAGTCCCTGAGTTTTAAAAAAAAAAAGCTGATGCAGAGCTTTAAGCACCTAGCGGGCACAGATTTCATTAATGGAAGTCATAGCTTGCAGGAGCTTTTTCCAGGAAATGGCAAGCATGACCAAAATGAGCCATTATTTCCCTTTTATTGCCACAAACAAGTGACTATTAACACCTTTGCACCAATTACAATGTCTAATGGCAGTAACAGCTGAAGAGACAGATAGTTGTAAGATAACACCCAGAAATGTGAGCTGCTTCATTGATTGGTTGGTTGAAGATGAAAAGGAAACATTTCCTGGCTGCACAAGCCTTTGTGTCTGGTGGCATGTGCCTATGTTAGCTAGATTCAAATGTAGAGATGACTTTTGACTAACAACATCACATGTGCACGTGATGGATATCCTCTGGCAGTCAGAAGAAAAATATGCAGAACACAAGCTTTGAGGTCGTGGAGGGAGGAGAGGGGCGAGTGGTAGGAATAGAAAATGGGTGATGTAAGTCAGGTGAGGAGGCCTGTGAGGAGGGTAAAATAGAAGATCCACTATATAACATATACATAAATAAAAATGGGTTGATAGTAGAGAGAGGCAGGTTAAATAAAGAGAAGGTGGAAATGAGTGAGGGGAAATAGAAAAGAACAAATACAAACAGATGGACAGAGACACAGGTCCACTGAGGAATCTAGTGCGTGGTTTGCTACTAGATTTATAGGTGACTCTCTCTGACGTTTGGTGGTAAACCGTCCAGCCTGTAAAAATGAATATAAGAGGGAAGAAGAGAAGAAACAAGAGAGACACTTTTTAAAAGTGTACAGAGACTGGGGTGAGAAACCTCTACCATCAAAAGCACCAGCAAAGGACACTAAGGAGGAGTGCACGATATGCAGGATCCCACAATATAAACAGGGTTAGAGTAGTGTGTGCGTGCTTGGATTTTGACCTTTATATTATTTGTTTGTCTATTAATTTTAATTATTTTGCATTTCAAAACAATTCTAAAGTTCATAATGACAAGCAATTATTACCAGATTGCCTTGATTAGGAATCAGATGACAGCAAAAAAATGCATGGGACTAGCATAAAAGTGGGCATGTCTGTAAAGGACAGGCTCATGGGTACCCATAGAACCCATTTTCATTCATAAATCTTAAGGTCAGAGGTCAAGGGACTCCTGTGAAATGACCATACTGACTTTCCATTGCCAAAATTTAGCCTAACTTTATTTAGCCCCCTTCCTGAGAAGCTAGCATGACTTGGTTGATTCCTTAAGTCTTCTAGTTTCATATGATACCTTCACCGTCACCATTAACACATATCATTATCACTCTAGCTTTAAAACTCAGCCTCGTACAGCCTCTTAAAAACAGGAATGTCAGCCAGTGATTAATGCAATAAAAAAAAAAGTTATGTATAGACCTTAATTGAATCCTAATTAACGTGTTAACACTAACAGCCCTATTATTAAGCATTATTTATTATCAATATCCTATCATCTATACTGTATATTAGGCAGATTAATGATAATTAATAATGTTAAGTAACGTTTTCCTATATTTACATTTTTTGCACCTGTGTAGGTTTCATTTTTACAAGTTATTGGCATTAATGGAATATTAACTCACTGCTCTTTGCCTGTTTTATTTCTCCCAGTGATACACAAACAAGACACAGCTTGTATTTAGTCATAATGTGAACTTACAATATGAACCACTTTAATAATTGGATTTACTTCCAATTAATTCCATCTTTAAGACAACTTATCGGTTAAACAATTCCCCATCAGTGCATTCCTATCACATGTAACACAGATGGACTATTTCAGGACACAAGGGACATATTGATGTACGACACGAGTGCCACTTTCCCTGTTCTCAACCTGACAGATGCTAGCCATCTCATAAATTTACAAATGTTTATGTTTACAATATGTCTTAAATGTTATGTAGTATTTTCAGTAGTCCTACACACAGTATGAGGAGTGTTTGTGTCAGTAATCCTTCAAGATGAGACTCATGATCCTCCTAAATGTTTCTCGTGGACAGCATGGACACTTAAGAATTTACCTTTACCTAGCCCTAGTGGCTTTTTGTAGATAACTTGTCACACACACACACACACACACACACACATACACACACACACACACACACCAGCATGCACATGAACCTATAATGTGTACCTTGGCCAGGGCCAGCTTGGTTAGCCGTTCCATCACCATGTCGCCCAGAGTAGATGTTGTCTGAAGAGAACGAGCCCTTCAAGGAACAGGGTTGCTGGGTGTGGACCTGCTCTGGGGTGGCGCTGGACTTATTGCTGGAGCTGGAGCTGCCACTGGAGTGAGCAGAGCCATCTGACAGAACCGAACTTTTCGCTGGGGAGCTCGATGAACTGGCAGCACTCTCACCTTTGTGCACGAAAAAAAAGAAAAAGGAGAAGAAAAAACTGTGAGCCAGAGTGAATCATGCTGTGAATCACACACTCCTACGGTTTTCTGAACCTGACGCCATTCCTGTGTTTTCCACTTGTGTGCTTTCAGACTGAAAATGCTCTCCCATACACACACAAACCACTTATCACCCTGCCATCCAAACCCACACACCTTTCCTCTCTATGGAGGTGTTAAGATTGTTTTTGAGCTGCTGCACCATTGGATTGAGCAGTTTTCCAGCCTTCAGCTTGTGCTTGCTGGCCCTGCGCCTGCGGCCACTTGGGGGTGCAGCATGGAGTAGGCCGACATTGGGGGGCAGCGTTTTGCCCAGCTCCATGTACAAACGCTCGATCTCATTCCTTTGGAACGCCTGCAGCTCAGAGATCTCCTTCATGTGTCTAGCGAGAAGGTACAGGGAGAGAACAGACAGAATTTAAGTGACTGCTTGTCAATTTTGTCTTTTTTTCATCATCTTTTTTTCATGCCCTCTCTCAGCAATTTACTCTCTATGTAGTCCACCAAAGCCTCTGCCATTAGGGCGTGTAGTCATAATACCCGCGTCAAGATAATCCTCTCCTGATGTGTGTGTACTGAGTCATTCAAAAACCTCTCCATGTCTTTCAGAAACAAGTTGTGCCGACTTGACTAACAAACCTCAACTTCGAGGCATCTGATCATTTTGGGGCTTCTATGTGATCATAAGTGTCACTGAAAATACCGAAGGAAGGCAATGACAAAAAAACCAAAACGACACTGAAGCTTTTGATGAGCTTTGTGCAAGAAAGTATTGTGATGTTCTAAAGTTATTATTTGTCAATTCAGTTACTGTTATTCCGATCACAGAAATGTTGAACATTTTGCATCTGGCATCCAAAAATAGCAGTACAAGCAATGAGTCACAAACTGTATTTGGATGAATCATGGTATCACATTCAAATAATCCTCATTGCACCTTTGCTATTGCCAAAATAAATGCTGTAATTTTAGCATGGCACTATCTGCTTGTTGATAATTGGCTATTTTAGCAATTTACCAACATTTGTTTTCAAGCTATTTATTTTGGATTTCTCTGCTACCAGCACAAATAAAATCTGCTTCTTGCAACCTTTAGTCATGGTACAGTAAATTCAAAACAAAGGAAACAATGTTACAAAATGGTTCCTAAAATATACGGCATCACATATTTGTTTTGTTCACCAGCTTGCTAAGCGAATGCTTGGAAGTTCATGTTACAAATAAATGACAAAGCAGATTTTTAATAACTTGGTAATGTACTAATATTTAATAATCAATGATATCGGGAGAGGCTAGGCCTCATTTGCCATAATGGTAGATTAAATCCTGCACAGACTTCTGATGAGGATGAGGCAGAGCTGCAACGATAAGTCCATTGGCAGAACATTAATTGGCAGCTATTTCGATGATCAGATAATAATTTAAGTATTTTTCTAAGCAAGAAAGCCAAGCATTTGTGGGTTTAATGCTTCATAAATATGAAAATTTGATGCTTTTCTTTGTCAAACATTATGATAAACTGACTTGCTTTAGATTTTATGACTGATGGTCGAATTAAACAAACTATTTGAAGACATCACCTTGGGATTTGGGAAATTGCATCAGGCAGTTTGTGCAACATTTGTGCAGTTAGTGACTGCATGTGTGTGTGTGTGTGTGTGTGTGTTACTTTACTTTTCTCTGAGCTTCTGCAGTTCTTTCTTCATATCTGCATCCTCAAACTCAGAGTCATTGTCACTGCTGATGTAGGATGAGTGCGCATGTCCTGCAGAAGGCGAAGGAGCGTGACCATTCATTGCGACGGGCTGTCGGCTCGGTGAATCAGAGCTCTGCTCACTTTTGCTCCGACCAGAGCGCCGCAGGAAGGCCACTGCCCTCTTCATGAGGTCGCTTCCACTGTGCTCAGACAGCGCATGAGCTGGGGGAACGGGGTGGGCGGGAGGAAGCGCCATGCTGCTGCTGTCCTCATCTGCTGAGTCAGAGCAAAGGTGAGAAGAGTGGTGGTAGTGGTGATGGGTCGGAGTGTCGATGGTCTGGGCCCGGGGGATATGGCGTGGGGTGATATCAGGACTGGAACTGAGTGTGGCATTGTAGAAGTTTGGTGGGGCAGAGTAACGGTTACTGCTGTGGGGTTTGGATGTTGCTGCATTCTCACGATCAGCTGCAGCTGTCAAAGAGGACCTGTCCACAGCTGCACACAGCTTCTCTTTCCTGCCTGGGCCCGGTGTCTGGCTGTGAGACCCTCCAGAGCCACTAGAGGGTGCTGGAGAACTGCCAGTGCTGCAACTTGGCCTGCTTTTCTCTAAACGACGAATGACATCCGGTGGAGTGGGGATGATCTGAAAGGAAGAGAAGCTTATGTTCATAACAAAATTAGGGTTCAAAAGCATCATCACTTGATGCAATGTCTGAGCAAAGAAACAGGACAAACAAGTCACAACCAGTTATATAATTTGATTTGGTCAAATGACATTTATATTGAGCAGATGTGCCCTTTATGGGTTTTAAACTGGATTCTTACTTGAAAACGGCTTTTGGTGGTATATGAACCGGAGCTGGCGGTCACATCTCTTCTGTTCAAAACCCTGTTTGCTGAAAAACAAGGAAGATGGTTTTTCAAAACAAATGATTCTCAAACTATAATGCAGCAATAATGTAATACAGACATTGCATAAATAACATTACCTACCTGCCACTGCAGAGTCACTTAGTGCACCCACACTATCTGTACGCTCAGGAATCTGAGGCTGACAGAGAAAGAGAGAAGGGTGTGTGTGTGTGGGAGGTTGCAATCATTTGAATAGTGGCAAGTGGTAAATCGCTACATGGGCTAAATCAGTGTGGTAAGGCTAGCCATTATCCTCTCCTGACCTTCGTTTTGTCTGAGTGAGTCAGCCCCTGATTTGTTTTTGGTAGCATGCACACAAAGAAAAAGAAACACACACACACACAAAAACTGAAGCTGCCAGAGAAGGAGATCATGATGAATTATGGTGATGACAGCAGTAATTTTGTTAGCCTACCCCTCTTTCTAAACACAGTATTAGTCTTGCTCTTTACAGCCAATAGTCAAATCAATGAGACATTGCGGGGAAACGATTCAATGATGCCGCCATTAACTTAGCTCCTAACCAATGACTGAAAGCTTGGATTTCTCTCTCTCTCTCTCTCTCTCTCTCTCTCTCCAACTCACACACACACACACACACACACACACACAGACACACAGACACACAGACACACAGAGAATTTTACCAGCAGCTCTCCTTTCTTTTTCGAAAGAGCTCCCTCTGTGCTCGGGCCGTCTGAGACTGGAGTTGAGCTGACTCCCTCTGAACTGGGGGCCTGAGGGTCAGCTGCAGTGCTGGAGGGCTGGGAGGGAGCATGCTCCTGGTACAACAGGTTTCTCAGCTTCTCATCCAAAGTTTTGATGGTGCGGTCTGCAAACTCCACCCTGCGTGGTCCCTCACTGTCTGACTCACCCGCACCCCCACTCACTGGCTGCTGTTGGTTTGATGACTGGGAGCTCTGGGCGGCCTGATGTGCTGGACTCTGGGGCTGGGAGGTGACCGTCCCAGGCTGGATGGGCGTGGCATAGGGCTGCTGCAGGACCACAGACTGATGGGAGGTCAGCTGAGGGGGGAGCTCTCCAGTCGGACTGGCCTTCTGATTGGTCTGAGCTTTGGTTTGAGAGGAAGTCAAACTACTGGCTGCGCCTTTATCAATAGCATTCACGTCCAGAGAGACAGGTGGCACAATAGCACAACATGGAATGTCCGTTACCATAGAGACAGCAGAGATGCAAGGCTCCCCCACAGAAAGGGTGTTGTTATGGCTGGCGCCGGCAGCAGTGAGGGTATGTTTAGTTACACAGGGCTGAGGCTGCTGGATCCGTGTTTTGTCAATGTTTTGGTCTTGTGGTTGCACTGAGGTCTGAGCTGCAGGGGGCAGAGGGGAGGAGGAGGAGGAGGACGGGCTTTGGGAGGATAAAGATGCAACCGGGACAGCCCCTGCAGTTGTGTTGCTGCTGGGCCTAACTGACGACGAGGCAGGCTTTTCAGATTCTGGAGAAATAATAAGATCAGAGTTAATTAGGAAGAGAACAGATTGTGAGTTAAACAGCCAAGGCCGTGAAGAAGAGAGGCTGGGTCCTGTGGGTGCCAGAGTGTTACATCACTGCTCGTCTTCCCCCATCAGGCTCTGTCAACTGGAGTATAAATCCTGCCCTTCATTTTTGCCTAGAACCACTGCAGAAGCGCTCTTATATAACTGACCCCAACGGAAGAACCACACAGACACACACTGATGCATGCGCAGCGTCTTCATTATCAAAAGCAGCAAGTAAGACACAAACAATTCTGTTTATTCTATAGAAATTATGCTCCTGCTGCTCACATGAAAGGATTTTGTTTAGAGCGTAGTGAATGTCAAGGCATGAAGAAAGCTATTAATGATGCTGTGTATTTCTGAGCGTGCGGCATACCTTGGGCAGTAGAGGTGTGAGATGGAGTCTTCTCTTTGTCTAACAGAGGCGTCTCAGCCACAGGGCAGATGATAAACCAGCGCTTGCCAGTGTGGAGGACTGTAAAGGACAGAGAGAAAGAAAAACTTTCTGGTGCACATCTACTATAAAATCAATTCAGTAGAAGAGCTAAATGCTGACAGACCACTTATGAATGAAAGAATGGGAGAATACAAACAGATTATTTAGTAATTCCAGGCTTCCCACCCATTTTTTTACCATTTTATTTCCAAAACTCTTCCATACCTTTTCCATAATATTTTACCTCATTTCCATGACTTTATTTATATAGCAAAAAATGGGTAGGCATAGGAACACCACTTGCCAGGAATTTGCAGATAAGCAAACTGTGAGCGCTTGCTATCTTTACTTGCAAGTTCCTGCTGCCAACTAGCTGCAATGACAACAGACCAAACAGGCAAATAAAGATATGCTCATTTTGGGGGGATAAGAAAATGCCGATCCAATCAACGATCATGCAGGACCGATTTTAAATACAAAGTATTTTGTGTGATGAACAACATGTTTCTGGATATATATGGAAAAAATAGATAATAGCCAAACAAATGTACATTCAAAACTTTTTAAAACTGTGTTCATTGGAAAGCATTTCCAGGCCTGGAAAACAGTGTTTCAAATTTCATAACATTTCCAGGAGTTTCATGACCGTGAGAACCCTGTAATTTATAAAAGCCTTCCACCCCCATTGTCACATCATAATGGGCCTCTTAAGGGAAGCAGTTGAGTTTAACTAGAACCAAAAAGTATGAGTGGATTTTGTTGGAGTGAATATATAATTTCCAGGTGGCTCAAAGTCTTACCATTTTGCTGGTACACCAGCTGTGGTGTGCTGGGTGTGGAAGCTTTCGATCCCTAAAGAAAAAGGAAGGATTACTACACAGATCTGATGCATGTGAACCAATTTAATAAGCATTTAAAAGGTTTCCTCAACCAGCTTAAGAGCTGAACCTTAGACATTAACTCAGTTAGATCAAAATGTCACATCAGCAAGAATGGTATTTTTGGCAGCTGTTGTTGGCAGCGTTGCATGCAAAGTCATCTTGAGAGTGCTGTCAGGATGATGCATCCGAGGCACAGGCACTCGTAGAGAGAGATTGTGCCATTGCAACTATTAACTGTCAACAGTTCCTTTCTCACCTCTGCTCCCAGAGCGCCAGCTCCGTCACTCTGTTTGGGGCTGCCTCCCTGGTCAAAGTTCCTCTCACCCTCCGTGTCCTCACTGAGCATGTCCTCAGCCTTGTCCACAATGTCCTTCAGCTGCTCAATGAACACTTCTTTTTCCAATGGCAGAATGAAATCATTCTCCACCTGAAGGGCGAGAGGCAACACAACATTAGAGGTTTTAGCTCAATAAGAAATGCTTAAAATAAATCAGGAGCAGCAGATGTATGAGCACGTTTAGGAGGGAAAACACTGTAAAGAGTAAAGGAAATGACTGAAATTCCTGTAAATTTAAAACCTAAGGATACCTAAGAAGACTACTTTTACACAATTTGTTAAGTTTATTATGCATTTATGTTTCTCAGCATTATAAAAGGTAATTAAATGTATTGCTTTGGTAAGCTCCATAAGTGGGCGTTTGCCTTGGAACACCTATATTATACATGACAAGTTGGTATGAATATTCATTCATCTATAAATATGAGCCTCGTATGCAATGGTTGGGATTTGAATAGAAAAAGGGAGAAAGAGAGAGAGAGGGACAGACACATTTTTTTTGCTGCATTGCAGCTCAGAACAGTGACACAGAGTTTCAGAGTTCTGAGCCATAAGAGAACATCTCTGGCAGCTTACAGCAAGCTTCAAAAACCTCTGCATAAACCAAAGTGGCAGTGACTTTGTCTCCCACATACCATGTATGTAGCAATCTCTTCCGGTGCATCTCCATCCAGGTCAAACTTGAAAGTGACCATTTTGTGGTTATGAGTTTCCAGCTGACACTCTACCATCTTATCACCAGTGTTGCATACCTGCAACAAGAGTACACACAATAAATACATTGTCTACAATTAACATTGGCTTAAAAAATATCTCCCTTGTTGGAGTACATTTTGGTAACTCACATTGAGCATGTTGAGCTTTGGCCTGCCAATCTTCTCTTGCCGAGAACGAGTGCGTGTGGACCTGCGGTGATGTTTGCGGACTTTCCCTTCGCCTTTACTTCCATGTGTCCCCTCATAACCATCACTCATCTCCTTCCCTGATGTGGCATCAGAGTTGACACTGGTTTTGGTGAGGAGAGGCAAGTGCATCAGCATAAGTATGCATTGTCTGTTGAAGACTGCATTGTACTTGAGCAAACATGTTTGAAACTTTTGCCCAAATAAAGATGATAAATTGACAAAAGGTGTGTGATAAATCAATCCAAATTATCTAACTGTGTCACACAATCTTCTGGGCACAAAAGACAGAAATCTTGAACTGGAAACTGAAAGGGGCTAATGGTCTTTACCTCCCTGCATCGATATGGAGCTTAGTGAAAAGGTTTTATAAAGTTTAACGCTGCTCTGGAATGCCTGCCGGATTTGGCAAAAGTCTGATAAATCAACCATGGGTGACGCTAAACTCCACATGAGCTTAAAGAGGATATAGATTTGTGGGGGATAAGCTATCTGCGATCCATTATGAAGGAACAACTGAGCTTTCCGAAATTAAAAGGAGTTTTAGCTGCTGCTGGTCACAATGATACAAAAGATCAATAGATGCTAAAATAGCGTTCATCAGAGTGCACTTCACATTTACAGATATTTGTGCATAGCTGGAGAGCTGTCTGTATGTAGTGCCAAAGAAAGCCAGTGTAGACACAAAAAATAACACAGCATAAGAGATATGGCCGTTTTTACTTTAGGAAGAGCAGCTAGCTAGTTATGAGCTGTTCAATCATTTTGTAAAGAAGTGGTGGAAAGGCCTCGGTGTTTTCTAAACAACATCTCTGCCTCAGGGAGTGTAAAAAGCCCATGCAACTGACTGAGTCAATGCTTCTGGTAGTGTTTTAAGCTTTTTTTACTTTTTGTTTGAAACGACAGAGCAGCGTCAATGCGAGGTTCTGCTTGGCATTCTTTCAACATGGCACTTTCCCCAAGTACTGGTGTGATTACTGTAACAATGGACCCTTTTCACAGCAGACAATTTGAAATGTTACACTAAGAAAAGCACAGACGTTAAATAATGTTGCCCTCTTAAAGTCAGAGATTCAAATCATCAGATGGAGACCCCTAAGTTGACTGAGAACAGCACTGAACAGCAAAATCTGATTCGACTGACATTATTCTGAGTCAATTAAGCCCTAATGTTACAAATAACACTAACAATGGCTTTGTTCTATTTAAGTGTTCCAGTGAGAGTGACAGCGAGCCTGTGTGCATCATACCAGGACCCTGAAATCAAAGCAGCTAAATAGAATTTAGCTGTCATATATTTCATTATTTACATCTGTGCTTTTTCTATAGGGAGAAGTCAAAATATCTTCTCTGAAAAAGGCCTCTGTAAACAATAGAGCCTCCAGTTCTTTAAGACTGAAGAAAGAGAGGACAGAAAACTGTTTTAGACCAAATGCATTATGTCAACATTCATATCAGGCAAAATGCTGCTCTAGGGATTAATGTACAGCACCCGATAGCTAGCTGAGGTTACTCTCATCCAATATGCATTTTTTACAATTATTAAAATCACTGCCTTGACATCTGCAAACATAGTTGAGGAAAAGAAGCTTGTACCTGTCATAGCTCTGTCCTGCAGTGTGTTTCTCTGCAGCTTGATCCTATAAACAAAAACACAAACGAAAAAATAAGAGAGAGAAACATGTATCGGGTATTTAGTGTCTTGAGGGCAAGTACAGCAATACTACATGTGAGTATACTGGTACATTTGCAATGCACGGTGGGCAGAGAGAGAAATAAGAAATAAGAACTGAAAAATGTGGAAGTGAGTCATATGTCCATACCTCCATGTTGGTCTCTGTTGGACCCTGACCTGCAGCTCCGGTGAAACTACTGAGCTGTTTCTGCTGAGTCAGACTGGAGCTGGCAGACCCAGATGACGCTCTCTGAGAGTCCGAGGGCTGCAGCACAGGAAGCTGGCTCTGAACCTGACTCTGGGCATGCGGGGCCAGCTGGCACGGGTTCTTGCTGTCCAGCTGGGCAGCAGTGGTGACTGCACCCGGATCTGACACATTGTGCAAAGGTGAGGAGAAGACTGCAGCTTGGGCGAGCTGAGCAGGCTGGACTGGCTGAGCAGAAGGGGCAAGCTCAGAATGGCTGACCTGCACCTGCTGAGGAACCTGCTGGGGAACCGGCTGAGGAACCAGCTGAGGAACCAACTGGGGAACCGACTGGGTAACCTGCTGGGGAACTGGCTGTAAAAGACAAACAAGATAACACATTATTATTATTATTATTATTACACATCATTATAATATCTTGGAAGACTCTGCATTCTATACAGGCCCTTTGAGATAGTTGAAAATGTTGCTTTTATGCCATTTTTTGATAAGAATTTCTAAAAAAAATATTCTACAGGGTGCTTGCATGAAAAATGCTATACAAATGGAGTGTGACTGACTGACTGACTGACTGACTGACAAACTATTTTCTTTCTACTAAACTACACCCAACATCTGTCCGACTAATATCTGCAACACTTGACAACTCACATGAGAATATCAAGATTGATAAACAGCACTACACGTAAAAGGAAAAAGGTATTTTTGGTTTTGGAGTGAACTGTCCCCTTTAAGTTATTTTTTCATCTGCATCTATTAATTACTCTGTCTTAAAATTACAAATCTTCACTATCCTTCCACCACGGAACAACTATTCAGTGACCTTAAAAACAAAGCTTTTTCAGGATGCAAACAGAGATTTGAAAACAATCTAAAAGAGATTATCACTATCAAAGGTTCCGGCTCACACCCGCTTGGTAAACATCTGCAGCCAACATAATTACCTGTATCAGAGGCTGAGTGCTGCCATTTGTGGGAGGGTGTGTGTTCTGGCACGGGGCAATGTGTGTGTGTATGGGGTGGGTGGTTGGTGCTGATATTAATGCAGGTTGTGAATGAGAAGCTTCAGATCTAACACTGGGCTGATGCTGTGGGGATGATGGTCCCACCTGACCCAGCACAGATGAGGGGGAAGGTATGAGGGACACTGAGACAGGTGAAACTAATGTATTTTCAATGTGCAGAGGAGAAAGTGGGGAGACAGAGGGGGTCACAGGGAGAGTCTGTCCAGGAGAGAGAAAGATGTGATTAAGAGAAGAGGGGGCTGAAGGGTGAGGGGCAGAGCAGGAGTGAGGGTAGGAGGATTCACAGTCAGTCACAGCTGTCATCACCTGGATTGTGGGATATTGTGAAGGAAACTGGAGGGATAAGAAAAAAGGAAGAAACAGGGAAATCAAATAATCTAGAGAATAGAGTTCAAACATGAGGGTGATGCATCAAGATAACCTGCATAAAGTCTATATTCAGGGTTCCCACACTTTTTCATAGACGCAGTTTCAGAACTTTTCCATTGCTTTTTTAAGACCCATAATAATTTTTTTTTGACCGTTCACAATTTATAACATGAACGGAACTGTATAATACACTTAATTCCAAATGTTAATTATTCTATAAAAATTAATCCGCCACCTTTTCCAATCTTTCCAATAGTTGGTTTTGTTCATGTTCAATTCTAATATTTTAAACTACTGGCACAGTCATATAAACACTTAAAATATATCAGTCTGGCAATGGCGTTTAAGCATGAGGGGAAAACGAAAATGATTATACTATGAGTGTATCCTTAATGCATTTGATTATAAACTTTCTGGATGCAAGGCTGAAAAACAATGCTGCAACATAAGAATGTGGGTACATATTTTTTGCCTTGGAAATGGAAGGTTATCTATAGAAGACAACTGTAACAATTAATATTATTACAACAAAATTCCATGACTTTTCCAAAACTTTTAATGATTTTTACTAATTTAATAACTTTTCCCGGGCTGAAAAAAGGAAATGTGAAATTCTGTGAGTTTTCCCAGTGTTTTGTGACCGTGGGAACCTTGTATATTGTTATTGGTTTATATAATCCAAGGTAGAAACAAACTGCTGAGGCATACAATAACTCAGCCACAAGACAAATGAGCAGGTATTATTCGGGCTAGATATTTGTGATGAGAGCAGACAATACCTGGGATGGATGTGTTGGTGGTAGAGAGTTTGAAATCTGCAGAGGTTGGAGTTGTTGGTGGACAGCAGCCTGAGCCAGTGACTGTTGCGGAGCCAGTGCCTGGGCTGGTGCACTCAAAGCTGATTGGCTGAGATTCTGCCCATGGCCCTGTCCATCTTGTCCAAGCTGTGAAATGCCAGGACCAGCAGGAACACTCTGCAGAAGAACAAAAAGAGGAGAGAGAAAAAGAGGGAGGGAGTTCAATAATGGCAGAGATTCCAGTTTCATGTCTCAGTTTGGAAATCTGCATTTCCTGCTATTGACCCAGATCATAATAGCTCACATTTTCCATCCTGTCCCTAAGCCTGGAATTATTATGAATGTGCTGCACATACACTGTTCCACAGAGCAGACATGGAGCAAGCCTTGGAGGGCTGGCGGAAGCAGCAGCTAAAACCACTGTTATTGTTTTCATTACTGTTTTCATCATCTTTCTGTTGGCTGTTGTCCGAGGAAACTCCTGTTTATTGTCCTTTTTTTTCATTCACCTTCTGTCCACCAACACAGCTGCTTCCAATCCAGCTGCGTCAAATCAAAACCAGGCACTACAATATGAATAGCTTCAGAAGTAATAACACTGTCATAAATAATAATATGACCTTTAAGTGCATTATTTTCTGTTCTTCCCACATTGAGTCCCACAATGACAAACTGTGTTGAGACAAAGGCGTTCTACCTGATTCAGGAAAGCAGCGACGCAAAGATAGGGTTGAAACTGATGGAAAATGAAAACAGGGTGAGGTCAGAGGAGGGAAAACAACAGAAAATCAAAACTGCGGCACTATATATGCCACCTTGCTACAATATAATGTATAGTGATTATCAACACTGAACACTCACCTGTTGTCCTCCGTATGTCTGTGGAGCAGCAGTAGGCTGGGCAGACAGGTACTGGCTCTGAGCTGGAGCAGTCTGTTGCTGCAGCACATTGAGGGCAGGATGCGCATAGCTCTGCGAGGCAGCATCAGGTAGACCTGCAGCAGGGTAACTCTGGTGCGTGGCTGAAACCTGCACAACTGGGGTTGGTGTTGGATGAGGCTGAGAAGCTGGTATCTGAACCTGCTGGGATATATCCTGGCTCTGTTGTGGCGCTGCTGTCTGCATGGCGTTCTGACTGTGCTTCTGTAGAGGTGGGGTGTGAACTTGTTGCTGACCAGTAGACTGAAGATTTTGAGAAAGGTGGATTGGCTGTTGTGCCATTTGTTGGTGTATGGTTTGCAGAGTTTCTTGGCTAGGCTGGAGTTGAGGCTGAATATAAGCCTGCCCAGCATGTTGTGTTAGTTGTATATTGGATTGAGTATTGAGTTGGTGCTCTTGCTGAATGGGTATCTTTTGGCTGTAAAGTGCTGGTGTGGAGGAGCTCTGACCAGGCTGCTGACTTGGCAGTTTGACTGCAGCTTTGACGTGTTGCAGTGCACTGGGAGCTTGTGTAGGATGACACTGGGCCATAGTTGGGGCTATGGATGCAAGAGGGTAGCTTTGTGCTGGCTGCTGAGCTGGCAGCGTGGCTGCTGCTGCAGCAGTCTGTTGCTGAGCTGGAGAAGGATATCCTGATACAGAGTGAGCCTGGGGTTGACAAGTTTGTTGGACTTTCAAAGGAAAAGGCAAAGAGCTCGCTGCCTGCTGCTGTTGGTGCCCTGGTGCTTGGTAGCTCTGTGCGATATGTTGTGGCACAGCTGATGCTGAAATATTTGCTGCAGCTTGAGTCTGTTGCACACTCGGAGGTGTATGCTGGATGCTGACTGAACACAGACTGGCTGGAGCTGGTGTTGCAGCACTGTGTTGGCCAGCATATGGAGCAGCAGGGTAGCTGTGTCCAGGCTGGAGGTACTGCAGTGGTGTGTGCACTGCTGTGCTGGAAGAATGCAGGCCCTGCACAGACGGTTGATTCTGGTGACCTGCTGAACTCGCCTGAGGACACAAAGGAGAGAAATTCAAATTAGACCCTCTTGTGAGTGTATTTTACCGGTCAAGTATACACTCCCACAAAAGCCAACAAGTGTGTAAATTACATTACCAGATGCAAATATAACGAGAGAATGGTGGATAAAATAAATTAATGAAACAGCTGTTTCAACAATGAGCAAGCAGTGACAGGTGCGTGCTAAAATAAGGCCTCAAGAGAGGAATGGTAGGAGACACCGAGTGGAGGGAGATCAGACCGCCGCCCCATCTCCTTCAATCAGAGCCCATCTATCCAAGGAGCAAGACAGCTGTAGCATTGGACCAGTAAAGCAGAAAGGAAAAAATGTTAAAATCTGGGTCAGTTCTAAAAGGAATTGGTTAAGGTTAATCAGCAGGGAGACATGGTCTATTAGAAATTGCGTTTGTCTTCTGACAGGACCAAGCTTATGATTTTTAAGAGGATGGTCAGCTCTGGAGGTCTATGCAGGCAGCAAGACTCAGACAGTAGACAGGAGGTCAGACCAGCTCCATGCAGAATAATGCTGCACCTCCTGCAGGCTGGGAGAAATCAGTAAAGCAGGCCCCATATGGGAAACCAAAGCGACCTGTTTGCTAATGTGACCTACCACTCCCACAGCCCTGGTAACTTGCTGCTCTCTGGCACAGAATCTATCCTCGCAGTCCTGGAGGGGCTCTTGGTCCCCAACCAAACTTCCACTTAGGAGATGACTCTTCAGGCTGTCGTCTCCATCACTGCGGGCGGGCCTGTGGGCAGCTGAGGAGTGTAGCTGGGAGGATTGGGTGGGTGTGGTGTGACAAGGGACTGCTTTGCGGCTGATTATATTAAACAGGGACTGCTGCAGCAGTGAGAAATCTGAACAATCACTCAGACCTTTCAGCCGTCCATAACCAGAGGACGGGTTTTGTCTAGAGTCACATGGACAGTGGTGTGTTGGCATGCCAACCGAAGGACGGCGATGGCTACCTTCTCGTAACCTTAAATTAAGTAAAGAGAGGCAGGCCTGGCACACGTGGCCTCTATGCATTGCAAAATGTTGGTTATGATGAGCGGTCAGACTCAGAAGACTACTTAGGTCAGAGTGTCTGCGTCCACTTGGCACAGGCACTGTTAAGTTCTCACTGCTGGCCTCTGATGACGGTCTGATGCTTGTGTCACTAAAGCGGCGATACTCAGGGGGCAAGGGGAGGACCTGCAGTACTGGCAGAGCACTGTGGGAGGGGAATCCATCCTTAGTCTCTGGGTGAGGCTCAGGGGGGGGTGAGTTCCAACTGGTTCTCTGGTACCGTGGGGGTAGGACTGATTGATCTCTGTGACTGAATGAGGCCACGGAGTTGAGCAATGTTGTTTGCCCTGCGAGTGTCAATAACAGGGGCACTTCCTCTCCGAGCTGCAGCTCCCAAACAAGTCTTGAGCTCTGGGCTCAGTGTTGCCCCGCGTACTTCAATCTTTTCACAGGAGTGAGGTCGATCTGTGAGAAAAGGGCCACTGCTCTGGCACTGATCAAAGAGCAACCCAAAAGCAAAACACATGTTACTCAAATGAACAGAATAAAGGAAATGGATGAAGAGATGAGAACAAACAAACTTGCTTGCAATGACAAATGAAAGTATGAGAAATACATGTGCATGTAAAGTGCATGACTGTGTTAATGAAGACTGATCTGCACGTGTCAAGAAATGTTTATGCATGTTGTCCGTGCAGATAAACATAGTTTTTATGTGTGGATACATCATCTGCGGTTATTTCCACGTGAGCAATGGCTGCTTTCAAAGAGTGTGTTTATTTTAATAAATCCAAACGTACATGGTCCACCTGGGTGTGTGTGCTCCTGATACAGACCTGCTGTGTTGCCATAGTAATAGGCTCCAGCAGGGACTGGTAGAGGACACTCTGCTGGCTGCTGTGGGAGTCTGAGTACACAGTGGAGCCCATGCCACTATCAAGTGTGCTGTCTGCTGCAGAGACACACAAATCAAACACTCAGAAAAAAGTAGAAGATTAAGTTCTTGCGCTTCTGAGTGGAGAACAGATTCTCTTACACGTCACTGAGGTGGCACTGGCTGGTAGGTTACGCAGCTTGTTGTGCTGGTCCGCCTCTGTCTCTTCAGGCTCAAGCAAAGGCTGTCCTACATTTGTAACCCCAGCAGAGATGCCCTGAGATGGTGTCATCTGGACTCTTTGAACTCCTTCACCTTGTTCCACTGGAACTGCAGCAGAAACTGTTCTCTCTCTCCTCCATTTGATCAGTGCCACACGGTCCCTGATCGACTTTCCCACAGTCTTAGCATCGCTCTCATGGAAGAAGCCAGACTCCACCTGACAAAGAAAAGGGAAGAGCATGACTTCCAGGATATTTTTAGCATGGAGCATGTGAGAGAAGAGAGAGCACATTGTGCAAGGGAAAGAGAAGGAGCAAGAAAAGGAAGGAATAGAAAATCTATTTCAAGGGGATCAGTGCAGTGGGGATTTATTCCCTTTGTCAGCAGCTCTGTTCATTGTTCACAACAGAACTGTCTGCGTTATTACATCCGCAATAAACAATGATGAAGACACATCGTATAGATGCATGTCATACATACAAAAAAACATAGTACAAGATAATAGTTCATGCAAAAAAACACTAGTCAGTCCCTTCAGAACTTCACAGGCTTTTTTAAAGATTACTGTGGCCTAAAATGCCTGATTTCACAGCAGCTTTTCTAAAACATTGTGGTGCATTTTACAGTGTTCTAGCTGGGGTTTCTTGTTTTATTTGGGTTTGGGTTTTTTTTTGCAAGGACATTGTGGGTGCATGTGAAAATCGTGAAAATAGTTGCTATTTTTTAAAGTGAATAATTCATTAAATATTAAGGGGAACTTGTTCTAGTGAGATTAAACTGTACTGTTCTGAAATGGTGATTTATATACATGTGGACATTCTAAAGAAAGACGCAGGGACAGAAAACACTGGCAAACTCGCAAGATGCATGGAGGATCGAGATGACTGGAGATGCCAAAGGAGGGCTCATCTGAGGACAACAGAATGATGACTGCACTAACTATTCAACTAACCATGCATATTTAATCTAATTCACTGGATTCTTTCACCACGTACAATAGATACAGAAGTAACAGCCTCTATCATGGGGATTTGTCGTGTTTCCATGTCTTCAAGCCATTCTTCAGGTATAGGAAAATTGTTGGTCAGTTGATGACTTTCTGCACAACCAATAATTAGAAAGAGAGTTTGGTGATGTTATGCTGGGGACTGCTATGATTTGTGAAACTCATGGGAAACTATGATCATTGGTCAAAGTTGTGGAAAGTTGAAGCGGCATATTGAGAAGTTGTGTAGAATTAACAGGGATTGGTTGAATATGCGTTTTTGTTTGTTTGCAATCACAACATCCTGGAAGGCCTGACTTCCACTGCTGTGTGTTTTTACACTAATGATTTAAATGAAGCATGTCCAATCATCTACTGTGAAGCATTAAGTACAGCATGCATTGTATAAGATGTCATTGAAAACACATAATACACAAAGAGTAATTAGGCATCATTAACACAAAAGCCAGAATAAATGAACAAAAAAAAAAAGAGAGGGATCCTGGCCCATCGATGGAGACAAATCCCCTGTCTTATATTGCTTGTCTATAGAAAAATGACCCATAAGAGTGGATGAGGAGTGACTTGGCATAAGCATGCTGGCTATACAATCCTATTATGCTGCTGATCCACATGTCTGCTTTCATGTCCAGATTGGCCTTAAATTTGTTTCCCAGCTTGACAGTCCGGTCAAGGCCAAAACAGCACAGATAAATGGGGAGAGAGCCGACAAGAAAGAGGGGAAGAGATGTGTGGGAGAGTGAGAAAGAGCGACAACAAAAATGAGACATTGGTTAAAACAAAAGGCAGAAAAAGAGAAGGCCAGGAAAACAAACTCTCCCTCAAAGTTTCACTGCCACTGTATCAACTGGCTGAGTATTAAATAAAATATTTCTTTTTTAAAATAATCTAAGAGAGAGTAATAAATATACAGCTGGCACACCTCACTGCCAAAATGTCTCTCTTTCACTCCTTTAGTTACACATGATGTACAAGCACATACTGTAGACTACTTTGTAAAATGTCTAAAAACACAGTAAAGATGCTCCTTAGTCCTAATGCAATAGACGGGCCCAAAACAAATCTGTTTAAAAGCAGGTTTATTTGGAGCCATTTTGAATAATCCTGCCAAAAAGAAAACCTTAAAAAAAGATCCTCAATTTAATGTCTCACTGAAGACTTGGTCTCGCTAGTATTTCTGATAATGTGTGCCAGTTTAATCTTTTCCCACCAAAACTGAAAAAAGGCTGTTAAAGAACAAAGCCTGACAATGACTGTTTATATTCTCCATCTGAAGTTGAGCTCTGTAAGTCTCTCTTAATTCCACACCCCAATAAATAATTTTATGGTGCTGCAGAATGTTAGATGAGTGATATAAAGGCTTGAAGATGGTATAATCATGGCTCCCACACAGAGAAATCCTCAGTTTTTCTGAGCCAGGTTTTTTTTGCAGGGCCTGTGGGTGCCTTATCTGATGGTGTTCCCTGGAGAAAACCATGTAAACAAAAGGGAAAAAAACAAAACCTAATCACTGTATTCCTGGAAGAGCAGTGAAAGTTATCACCAGCAATCTGCATTTGAGTGCATTCCCCAATGATGAGATCTGAGTAATGCCAGCAGCCAGAACACGCTAAGCCAGAAGGACATGCAAAACATGTCAAACAGCATGATAAGCATGAGTTAAACTAACTTAACACTGAAACTGAAATTACACAAAGGTTTTTGAAAAGGACAAATCATTTCTAGATGACCCATAAAAGTGACAGGAGTCCAAGTCCAGATTCATCTCCAAATATTTACATGTGTAAGTTATTCTGACAACCTTCAATCATCCACTCACCATCTCTTGTGCCACAACCTCAGGGACCTCCTTTTCCAGGTCAAACGTGAACTCGATGGCTCCACTCTCCTTGTACTTCCCTTTTAACTTCTTGTGATCTTCCACCCACAGTTTCAGGGCTATGGAGTCCTTTTTCCCATCATCCTCTTCAGCTAACTCCACCCTGACGCCTGTGTCCTCAGCAAAGAAAGCATGGTTCAACAGATCCTTGATGGTGTACCTGGGGGAAGGAAGACCAAAATTCAATACTCATTCCTTTTCTCCACCAAAATTAGCACATTAGTGTGTTTTTTAACACAGGCAAACCTACAAACAATAGGCTATTGACTCATTTTTAACTGCAGACAAGTATGCCTTGTTTTTGTTTTTTTTCTTATTTGATGTGTCAGGTTCGTACTGCTCAGTTTTGCTGGAAAACATGGTTAGTAACAGCAGAAAGCAGTGTGGATGTCAATGAAAATTTCACAGTGGTTATTTCTTTTTTATATCCATTTTTCAGTTCAGTTCAGTCTCTCTTTTAAACTCTCTGCCAACTAATGTAGAATGATAGAATGAGTTTTTGGCTGAGATAAAGTGTGACAGAAGTTATTGACAGAAAAGGGTCTAAACTAGTCATTTGTCTCAGGAATTAATGGCAATTGTAAGTTTTCACACTAAAGACAAAAGCCAGATGTTAGTAGTAGTAGTTGATTTTTTGTCCAGAGTGAAAGAGGCTTCAGACACGAATGTGCAATACACACACTGCTGCCACTTATTTTTAATACCCCTTTTCCACCAAAATGAGTGTATATGCCCAGTTCTTTAAATGCTGGAAAGCCTGTTTAAAATAGGTGATAGACTCCTTTCCCATTGCCAGTATACCAGAGCTATGTACAGAGTGTTGCAGCAGAGAATTATGCCTTTTTCAACAAGGCAAAACAAAAAGTGCATGGAGGCCAGTGAAAATGTTACGGTGGTTAGTTCTTTTTTATATCACTTAATTTCAGTCTCTTAATCTCTGTGCAGACTAAACTTTGAAATAATGCAGATTATAACCTTTTACTCTAAAAACAAAAGTCAGATGTTAGTGAGTTTTAGTGGATTTTTTGTCCAATAGGAGCAGGGTTTAAGGTACAGTGCAGTACACACACACACTTCTCCCACTTTTCTCTAATTCACAGCGTCTGCAGATGGTGTTGGCATCCATATGGTTCGCTGTAGTACAAGAATTCTGTTGTGTTGTTGTGTGAGAACATCTTGACAAAGTAATAACATCATACATGGACATGGATTACCTTTGGCGCAGAGAGAGAGCCACTCTCTGAAGTCACTCATTGAACCCAATCATGCTTCAATAAGAAAAAAGCCACTGGAAGCTAATTAAGGGTTATTTTCCCCTCTGTACACAAACTCATTATGTAACAGAAATTGAAAGACACCCTGCAGATATGGTGGGAAACTGCAGTGCTGCTGAGAGCCCAACTGTCAACGCCACGGCAATAAAGCGGGGGAGGTGAGACAAGCCATGAAAGATGAGAGGGCACCTTGTGGGCCCTGTTGGCCGGACACTGGACAACGATGGGCACAGTCACTCACCGCTCCTCTTTCTTTTGGCAGATACACTCCCCAATAATCTCCTTGATTTCAGGATCCATGACCTTGTTGTAGCTGGCTGGCTTCACTCCCTGAGGAAGACGGAAATATAAACAAAACACTGAGGACATGCCATGAAAGGATACTGTGTTGATGAAAAATCATGACGAAGGAAAACAAAGGAAACAGTGTACAAGGATGTTTCTGCGATATTCCACGCCAAATTGTATCTTTTGAGTATCAGGCAATCACACCCTGTAGGCTTGTCAACACTGACAGAACACGGCAGCTGTAGTCAGTTTGAATCTATGTTAGCTGTGATGGATTCCAAAAAGCATAAAAGCATCCATAAAATGTCTCAAATCATTCCTGCAGCATAGCCAACTTTTCTTTATCCAAGCTCAGTATGTTCACCAAATTACAGCTAATGCACAACTTCCATCTCAATTCTCAGACACGACCTTGGTCAGTTTATTGGCGGGTGCATGTGCTGATTTGCACATTTAAGAGCACCCATCTACAGCTGTTCCATTGGTGAGGAGAAGTAGCGATTGCAAAGGTTACTGATGTTTTTTTTTGTTTTTTAAGATTACTGTTTGCATGTTTTGCTTTATTTAGAAGGAGAGACAGACAGGGAAAGCAGCAGATAGATGCTATAAGGACTCATCTTTCATAGTGCATACTGTACCCAGTGAGCTACCGGGCACCCTTTCCTGATGTTGTTTGTTTGTGAACTACAATTAGGACACAGTTGGACCTAATTACTATGGTATTTTGACTGTTAAAAACATCCTGTGCACATGGATGGACAGGGACGGCAAGAGTGATTTCAGAGGTTTCTAATGATGTTTTCATACTTTCTTCGAGTGTTACCTCTTTTCCATCAACATGGGACTGGTTCTGTTCTGTTTTTTTTTTTTGACCAAATATAAACACGTTCAGAACTAGAAAAGTTGGTTCTCAGGAGGAACCAAAAAAGCAGGCCTTTTCTTGACCTGTAGTGTGAAACGTGACAACATCAGTGGGCGTGTCATGTTCTACAGATTAGAAAGAGAGAGAGGCCATGCTTGTTTTTAGGGTAAGAACAAATATCTGTAATAACAGAGCTACTGCTACCACTGTTTACTTCCATTGAGCATTGCCCTCCATTGATTACACATCCTTGATTACAGTGGTTGCACTCAAAAACAGTGGAAATGCAGGCTGGTCAGGGTTACAAAAATCCTGAACAGAGCCTGTTTAAGAACCAGAGCTAATTTGGTGGAAAGGGGTGCGTGAGTGTTTCATACTCAATAGATTTTTATTGGAGTACCGCTTTTAAAAATGTTGGGATTTTGGGCAATACTACATTTCTTAGCTCAGCACTCAAACCACACTTTATGCATCTAAGTTAGAAAATATATGCATCCTCTGGATTCACATCCGTACCAATTATGCAGCTGCATGCTGCATGTACTCAGGGAGCAGTATAAAGCTATCAGGGTTTCTCTTTGATCAATCTCCTATTAATATCCTGCAGTGGTCCCTGTAGGGCACTCTAATATGCATACAGTAACAATGCAGAGAAAGGTATCTAGGGACAGCTGCACTGATGCTACCCGAGCATTATTATGGGCATAGAGGCATTCTCTTCTTCAACAGCAGGTGAAAGAGTCATCTCTCAGATTCCCACACTGCCAAGTCTCAAGTGTGGAAAATCAATACTCTTCATCAAATCAGAAAGACTATTATGACTTCAGACACTCCCTTATCTAAAAACAGTTTACAGTGGGGTTTGCTTGCAGAGAGCGACTCATTGAAATGGAATGGAATACAGCCTTTAGGCTTTATCTAAAAAACAAAGGAGATTTGGACTCCCTCTGTGACTCCATATGGCTCATTAGATTCTTCACCCAAGAAACAGAGCAGAGTAGATCATGTATTCTAAAAGAAAAAAAAGAAAAGCTGCATTTCTGCAATTAAAAACTCCCTTGACCTATTATGTTGTGAAGCAGCTAAAAGCATCCCCAACATCACTGTGCTCTATGTGACAGGTTCACAAAGCATGACCCTGAGGTATGACAAAGTGCACACTACAAGCAGTCTCCTTTAGAAGACTGTGGTATTAATGAGACTTTTTGCTGACAATGCTATATATATATGTGAGGAGAATATTTGTGACAGTTTTGTTATTGTATACAGTATGAGCTACAGCTCATGCACAATTAGCACAGGCTCTGTTCAATAAAAGCAAAATGTATTATTAGTATGTTGTCTCAGCTAATATTAAAGTTATTATATTATGCTTACACTTATCTGTGATCATTTTGGGCTACTAAACTACTACTAAAACTTTTACAGGAAGTCTACTATTTTTCCCTAAATATCTTACTTAATGAAACAAAAAGGAAAAATTTAAAGTATCTGGACTCACACTAGTGACTTTGCGGTATATCTGAGCAGCATTCTGACACTCGGAGTAGGGGTATTCTGAGGTGGCCATCTCTAGCATACACATGCCAAAGGCGTAGACATCCACAGCCTCATCATAATGTTCCTCATACATCTCTGGAGCCATGAACTCTGGGGTGCCTGAAGAGAGGAGAGTGCCCAATGGATACGTTATTTTCTACTTAATGTCTGTAAGCACCATTAATCTGCCAAGTTATATATTAAGTCTCTTACCTATGACGCTCTTGGCAAAGGAAGCTGCCTTGAGTGTCGCCAGTCCTAAATCCCCTATTTTGACTGAGCCTGTGGGTCCTGTGATAAAGATGTTGTCACATTTGAGGTCCCTGTGGATGATGGGGGGGGTCCTGGTATGGAGAAAGTGAAGGCCTTTCAGGATCTGTCTGCACCAGCTCCGCAGCACCTTTGGCTTCATTACTTTGAAACGCTTTAGATAGCTGTAGGAAGGAGATGGAAACAGATTATTAACTGACATTCATGCGAGTCACAAAATATATACATATTTTTACACAGATCCTGCGATACGGCTGCAACCATTAACCTTTATTATGCTGCCAATGCAATCTTGCCCATGTCGGTTATTTCAGTTATTATATTATTATATATTTTTAAAAACTGTCAATCTCTTTCCCATCAGGGTTGCCAACTCTCACACATCTGGCGTAAATGCCACACTTTTGGGCTCTGTCTGATGCTCTCAGGGCACCGAGGAAAATCTCAGACCAAAATACTGCAACAGCAGCAGTGTTGAACAATCATGTAATGCAGTGATTGACGATAACTCTAGAATACAGCTGGATATTTGACAACTGAGTCATATGTGCATAAACAGTGTTTCATTATCGCGGATCAAACAGCTGATGATCCGACAGCAGCATAGTGAGAGAGACAAACAGAGTGGAGCTTTTCCTCTCAGCACCAACATTTCTGAATGAACAAACAGACACATATTCAGTAGTGGAAAATGACTTCATTAGACTTCTACAGAATACTTTATTTTAGTTGAAAGTTTAGTCAGACTTTGGATAAAAGTATTAACAAACACTGGGACGCATCGCTCCGTGTCTCATCCAGCCACTCGTGCTGAGCTGAGCTGGCAGATGTAGTGATTTGGGGGCCTGGGGCCACAGGCACATTGCCTTATTTTCAACCTTTCTCTAAATGGAAATGTTGGCAGGCTGTTTGCAGCTAAAGAAGAAGTAGACCTACTCAAAACATTTTTATACTAATAAAAATGATGATTAGCACACAGCAGAAGTTCAAGTCAGAGTCCTGCAGTCAGGAGAGGTTGGCCTTTTATCAGCACAATGTACTTACATTTGTTTGTTGAAGATGGAGCTTTTCATTCCTATATCATGCTGGATAGTTTAATAAATAATGATGCATCATATGTTTATTACAGTGCAACATACCAAGGTAAAATGAAACCACCAAGTAAAGTATGAGGGCAAAAAAACAAAATAAAAAAAAGCAAAAAACAAAATAATCATTCATTAACCATAAGTGAGGTAAAATGGTCAATTAATCGTGATATTGATTTGAGTTCATATCGCCCAGCCCTACATGCCGGTGTTCTGGAAGTAAACAGGCATGACAGGCATGACATTAACACTACAGCATCATCCGCTAGTGTGACTTATACAATAACAAAGGCAGAACACAGCAATGACAATCATTTACAGTCCCCATTATATGGCAGCTGATCTCGTCTTCTGCCCGGGGGATAAGCAGTTCCTGAATCTCATTGTTTTCTGAATTTGCGGGCATTTTTTGGCTGCTGTTCTTCTTTTTGAATAAGCCACTGACTGCTGCTAGCTGCTCTTTGAATCGCCCACATGAGGTTGCAAGCATTGTACGTTGTCAAAATGTTACAACCTTTACATCTATGGTCCCCTCGTGCTGGCTGTCTCTCAACCTCGACAGACCTCAATTCGGCACTGTCACTACCTCTGTTGCCAGCTTAAAGATGAGAGAACTCTGTCCCCCAATTCTGCGATCGTGCCTTTTGATTGTGGCATGATGGTAAGATATTCCCACCTTGAGACGTCAGTGTAAAAGGGGCTACAGATGTTGATTTGGTGGTGTTACTACCTCCACTGCCAATTTTAAGAAGAGACCCCCCCCCCCCCACAAAAAAATCTGTGATGTTATCTTTCCATTTAATGTCTCACTTGAGTTATCTACTTTCAACAGTAAATTAGTAATTCCAACAGTACTCACGTTTTTAGCGTTCCTGACGTCATGAGTTCTGTCACTAGAACTATGCACTTCTTCCCTTTAAGGGACGACTCCCAAAAGTCATAGAAACGGACAATGTTGGGATGCTGAAGACCCTTCAGCATCTCTGCCTCCTCCTTAAAGCGCTGACGTTCCACTTTTGACAGCTTGCGATCCTTGGGAAAGATGACAGATGCAGAAGAAAGAATTAACTATGAAGCACTAATGAAAAGATATTTATAATAACATATTTGCTTCACTGAAACTACCAGATGGAAGAGGCCGTCACCTTGAAGGCACATTTCAAATTCATGCATCCAGCATGTTTGAGCAAGTGGGAAAGACAGAGTGTGTGAGAGGGGGGTTAGTTTCAGTCTGTGAGCCATATACTCATATGTCTCTAATTGGGCTATATGTATATCAAAGCTGACAACAGTAAGCAGGGTGTGTGTTTTGGAAGAATCCAGATCAGTGGCTTTATTTAGTAGTAGGAAGACTCAGCCTAAATATCATGCATATGGATGACATTTTAGGGATTTTTTAAAGTTTAAAATCAGTCAGATGTGACCCCTCACTTGCTTTAATTTATCCAGAAACACTGTGGAAAGAGACATTAAAATGGTGACTCTGTGGGGAGAATGGACCGACACATTAACATGGTCACACCCACGAGACACTGCAGCTAAAGGTTACGTGTCATCGATCTCCTTCATCTTTCTCCATCTCCCTCACTTGCTTGCTGACTCCCTCATCCGCTACCTTTTGCTCCTTTACCCCCTCCCCCCATATCTGCAATCCGTCTCTGCACCCCTAACACCAACCACTCCCTTCTCTATAACAAAACATCCCGCCGCACACACAAACACATCCTCACTCCCTCTCAATCCCCTCCCTCTTTAGTTCTCTGTCAGGCTGACCCCACTCTGAGAGCACCTTGCTTTAGATAGTGCCAAGGGGTTCACTGCGATTTCCCTTTTTTAAACCACCACAGCAACGACTTACGTAACATACACGTACATACACTCAGCACTGAGTATGGACTGGAAGCACGACCCCACCCCTCTCGGAGACGGACGACAGTGACGGAGGAATGCGATGAACACAACCTAGCGAGATCTAATCTATTTAATTATTCAGCCACAGTGAGCTCCCTGTGGGATGACACTGCAGAACAAATATCAGCCTGAATAACCTAAAAAACTAACAATGAAGCAAGATGTGCTGTGATGCAATGTGTTGAGGGGTGAAGTGATATGATGATAAAGCATGGTGCGGGAGTGAGTGTAAATGTGGTGTATTAGGTTTTGTGTGCAAGTGTGTGGGGGGTGGGGATTTTCACTGCACTCTTCTAAAGTCCCATGAATAATTCAGTTCTGCAGAAAACCTTCTCTAGTGAGGCGAGCTGAGCAATGGAGGGCTGGGGCCGCCCAAGTTGGGCTGGGTTATCCCCATGTGCTCTTTGCTGCACAAGAGCAGCACGTGGACTGAAGTTTACCTGAACCCCAGGTCAAAAGGAAGAAAGAGACAGCAAGCAAATTTTAACCCTTGAGCACTGCAGCTGTCCTTCCTTTAGGCGGCACTTGTCTCTTCCCCCCATATTACTGTTTCATCTTTCTTCTTCCCTCCTCCTCTCATCATCTCTGCGCTCATCTTTCAGGAATCCTAGTGCTGTTTTTAAATAACCCCACCACAGAGTGTTCCCCAAGTCCCAATCACACACCTCCATTTGCTCTCCCACTTCTGTTTTCCCTCACAGCAGACACTGGGGCTTCTGCATAATTCAGAAACCACATGTAGGCTCAGAGGTGTTGTGCACAGCATGGAGAGATACACAGACAGATACATATGCACTCTGAGACACTGGAAGAATGTCATTCCCAAGATACACATACCAGACAAAGGATATCACAAAGGCATCAGTACATATGATTTGTTAATGCTTCATAGATACAGTGAGGGATCTGAGCTTTTAACAAGCGTGACTCATTACATTACATTTAAAATATGTATTGCTGCAAACAGATCGGTCTAGTGTTTGTATGCATGTTTTCAGAATCTTATCAAGTCCACACTGTACACATGGCTAAAGAAAAGACTCAGCTGCTGGAGCCACCCAGGCGAGGTTAAACACACACATAGAAAGCCATACTAGGCTGCAGCGACAGGAAAATAGATTGTGACATTAGCAGGAAGCAATCTATAAAGCTGTGCTCGACTCTGCTGCCACCCACTACATCTGTGTGCTGGACTATATTAGTTCTCCAGCTCTGGCAGCTCATACAGAGACACGGATATATCAGACCAGGTAACAGATTAAACCATTAGTCCTGGGAACATTGCTGCCTAATATGGCATGTAATTGCAAAAATATGTGTTCAAATCAGGCTCCTGGCATAGCGTCACATGTTGTCTTTAATGCATGCTGTCCATTTAGGAAGAAAGTGTCCTTATTGTGGAAAGATGGCTATCAGCTCAGCTACTTTACATGGGAATCTAAATAGATACAATTCAGCTTTAAGGCTGCAGTTCCCAGTTACAGGCGCTGATGTGATTTCATGGCTCTAGCAGTCTCCCTGTACCCTCCATGGGTAGAGTATGGCAAAAAAAAACCTACCTTAGCTTGGAATTTAAATTACACTGTGTTCACCTATGCTACAGAATGTACGGTATGTGCTGGTAGATGGTATCGCCGCAGGTGCCTTCCAGTGCCAGAAAAATAGACATTTTGTTTTCTTCATCAGTACAGCTCCTTGCCAAGCCAAATTTAAGGTCCAGTATTCATTTATACTTGTTAAACCATACATTTTGAGCTTCTAAGTGCAACATACTGAATAACGAAACTACTGTGCCATTAATAAAACTTTGATACATAAATAGCTTTGATTATTTTAGAATGTAATGTGGCCCTTTTAATGAAAAAAAAAACAAAAAAAAACAGGAAGCTAGTCTGTGTAATGCAGTCAGAATCACTAATACCTTAGTTAATGGCCTGTCAAACTCATACAGAGAGCATAAAAAAGAGCATTGCACAATAAATCTGTCAACAAAATACTTTTGGAGTATGCAGCTCTCCAACAGTCACAAGTACTCTGATAGCATGTCAGATTATTTACCGTTTAATTGAAATTTCTGCCATGAACAGAAGCTTAAAAAACGTGTTATTCTCAAACAACATCACAAACACTGTGTGCAGACACACATTGCAGGCACAGCTGTGTGTAGACAGGTGAGTCAAAACATCGTATCACTGACAGCAGAATGACACAGACCATCTTTCCTGCAGAGATTGCACTTTTTGCATGATAAAAAAATGCAGCAAGGTACCACAGGGATTGGGGGGGCTACATCAGGATGAGTGTCTACTATTGATTATCCACTAATAGAATCAGACTGCCCCTTGTGGAGAGGCTGTTGGGCTAAAGAGTGTTAAGGCAAGCCAAGTCTCTGGAGCATCAATCTAAGAAACATCTGACAGACTCACAAACACACACAATTGGGTGATAGATGATGATGGTGTCCTCAAGGGGAGAAAACTTTTGAAGCTCAAAACTTATGGGTAGTGCTTTATTAACAATAACTCCCATCTGTCATCTCACACACACACACACACAAATTATCAACCACAAATAGCTTTAAAAATGCTAAAAGGTGAGTCATGACATTTATCAAGATGAATTCTTCATTCACATCTCATAACTGAAACTACTTGCCCCACATTAAAGGTGTGAATAATTTTACATAAGACTTTAGCCTAGAAAGATACAGACACATTTTGGTAGGCTTAGAAACGATAAATAGACAACAATCCGTTTCTATTAAATCAGTTTATTAAACTAAAATGACGGAAACAAAATAACGGATTGCTATAAATACTTAGAAAATCAAAACCAAGTTGATAGTTCATTCTTGATATTCTGAATATGGGAAAGAAAAAAAATTCAGTTGATTAGTCTCTTGTATTAATGGGCCTTAATGAAGGTTATCAGAAAACTATATTTCAACAAATTTTGGTGGGTACTGTTACCTATTTGTGTGTTGCTGCATTTACAAATTGTTAGGGAAAAAAAAGCTCTATTACAAAATCCTTATTTAACTAAAAAAAAAGTTACCTTTCTGATGAAATGAGTGAGGCAAGAATCAAATGCCTTTTTTTAAGTCACAGTTTCTATTGAAATTTTTGAATGAAGATTCATGTGTCTGTCATCATATTTTACAATGTCATCACCCTTAAAAAACAAACAAGAAGCAAAAAACATAAAAACAAAAAACTTGTGGTGTGAGATTTTTTATGGTGTGCTATCAAAAAGACAGTGCTGTCAACTTTTTTGTGGTTTCCATATAAAACTTGGTAAAATTATTTCAATGTTTGTATCAGAATTTATTTTATCTTTTTTTTTACATTTGCAACAAATTTTAACAATATTGTGATAACACTGGTGACTGTGCTAATTTTGGTTAATGTTATTGTGCTATTATAAAGGAAATAATAAATGAAGCTTCAAATTAATTGGTACAGCCCTAAAATCAACAGTCTTTTCCTTCGACTTAATGTTCTTTAGTTAACACACAACATAAAAGAGAAAAGGCCAGTGGCAAAGCTCAGAGATAACGACTACAGGCTTTATTCTATAGTAAGAAATCTTAGGACCATAATGCTTTTGGACATTGGCCCGGATGGATCTATAAAATGACCAAGCAGCTGACCAAAGTTAGTCTAGACATCATCCAGTCTGTTTAATCCAGTGCTTCTTTTTCTCACAGAGTCCCTGAGACAGAATAGTTCACCGGTTCTTACTTAATATTTAAATCTCTAAAATCAGTCAACCGACGAGATTCAAAACCGGATGACTGAACTTATCAGGAGAGCAACAGGTTTCACCATGAGTCCTAATTATGGCAGACAAATTACAAACACTCCAAAAAGAAAATCAGTTTCAACTTGGTCTCTCTCTACAGCTTTGTGTTCCTAATTACAATTTCTTCCTACTCCCATTAACTTGGCCTCATCTTGATCCTTAGTTAACAAGGAGCAGATTAGCTTCATTTGGGCTTAGTAACAATAGTGTGACAGCGATTTGTATTTTAACAACTTGTCAACAGCCTCTACTATAAATCTAGACAGCTAAACCCAGTGTGCTCGATATGTGTCACAACTCTTAGCTAAGGAGATTAACAAAGAAAATATTTCACACCAGGATGTACTTATAAAACAAACTAAAACCGGACTTTGTTGAAATCATAAAGACAATGAAATGGTAGGCCAGTACAGATTTTCACACACTCACACACTCACACACACACACACACACACACACACACACACACACACACACACACACACACACACACACACACACACACACACACACACTGTGGCCACACTAAAACCACAGAGCAACCAGGCCTTAGTATGGCATTTTAACACTGCAATGAAAATCTTAGGTTCAGTCACAATGATAATTTGATGCTTTATTGATTCATGCTGGATGATTCTGTTCACTGGACGTCAGAATGATACAGCACACCACCCCTGAAAGCTGTGTCTTATTCACCGCTTTTTTTAGACACTTCAACAATAAATCATGGGACATGAACCCTGGCTGCCAGCTGAAGGAGGTATGCTAAATTACTTGGCCATCCTGCCACGCTCTGCACCCATCTTCAATAACAAATGACTTGCAGTGCTTCCGCTGCCGTAACAAAAGCTGGTGCAGGGCGAGCCATGAGCCAGCAGACTGCCCACAGCTGAATAGTGTCCCATCAGTCAGGACTGCAGGAGAATGTGGCCAGCAGCAGCTGTGCTGGTCCCTCTGTTATCTCTGTTTCAATGTTACCCTGACATGCGGCCACTCCACACGCAAGCTGTGCTAATTGGCACACTGGCACTCAGGGTGGCACAGGATCACATTTTAAATGAGAAAGAGCTGGTAAGACTGCTGTAAGACTAAGAAGAGAGAAAAAATGTGCATGCATCGCCAAGCCTTGTCAAGGAGAAGACTGAAAGTCAGGAACACCATCGAAGACGACAAGCCACGTATTATAATAAGACAACAGTGAAAATCAACCTATGGCTAATTGACCTCTCTACTGTTTGGGTGTGAAGGGAGTGAGCTGAGAAAGATGAGGGAGAGGCTATGTGGAGGCGACATATGACAAACAGAAGTTCCCTTAAGTGTGAGTAAAGAAGGCAAAGTATTACATCAGAGCTGCCCTTATGACTACAATTAACAGTAAGTGGACCATGGTGAAAGTTTGTTGTACAGGAGGTTAAGTGTAAAACTGTGTCTGGCTGATTGTGACCGCGAGTTAGCCAATGTGGATTAGCCCATACAAACCTCCTGTAAACCTCTTTCCTGTCACAGACTAAATGCGTGGGCTGACAAACAAACAGCTCTTTGACACAGAGATAAAGACACAGAAATTTCCGATTACACACTTGCCTCCTCAATAGACTAATGCTTCTTATGCAATGGCCATGATGACAACTGCTGACTGATCACATTTTTTGTTTTGAGCCTAAATGACCCTGGATTTCTTAGGAAAATGCTAATTACAGTATGAGTTTCTATGAATCAGATAAATACCTGTTAGTGTCAGCCAATTATTCATTTTTCCTTAGATAGACACTTAGAAAACGATAGTCTAAAGAAAGATGTAGGGCTGAGTATTGGCATCCGAAACCTTTAAGGTATCAACAGAGTTAACCCACTTCTGGGGAATACAGAAACTTCTCCAGTCAAACAATACCTGCATTTGATCCTTTTTGCAGCTCTAGGAAGAAATTACTATTTGCATGGTTTTACTCTCAGGCAATCACCACAAGCATACTTCATTCCTGAAAGCATCATTACGCAACTTTTGTTGGTTGTTGAGTCTCATTGCCAGAGATATATAATAAAAATATTTAACAGTTTAACTTAATTATCAATGCTGACTGCAACAGAAATAATAAGATAAAAGGGAATTTGTCATTTATAAAATTGACGAGTAATTCATGTTCAATAATTACTAAACAAAAAAGCCTTTAAAATTAAATTCATCATTCATAAATTATTAATAGTCTATATAGTAAATAAGTATATAAGTATACTATAAGTATATATATATTTAGTCTACATAAAGACTGTAGATGGCAACATGGTAAAATCGTGATTTCCCGTAGCCTAATGTGTCGTTACATTGCTTGCTCTATCTATCCATCCAACAATCCAAAACCCCAAAACATTACACAAATAACATAAACCAGAGAAAGGAAGAAAAGCATCTCAATTTAAAAGCTGGCACCACAAAATGTTTGGCATTTTTGCAATTCGATTTAAACAACTGATTAATCGACTAATCTTGTCAGCACTAAAGCCAATATATGCACTAAAGCCAATACAGGCCTGTCAGTGTATTGGCTGGGCTCCAATTTTAGAGGCTCAGCGAAACAGAGAAAGAGTCAGACTGAGGGAGGAGTCCCCTGGTGTCCTAATAACTGCCAAAGAAAAACAGCAAAGAAAGCTGACATATGAAACAAACTTTTAAAACATTACCCTCCAGGGGCAAAGTAGAGGGATTATTTCACACAGAAAATGCCACATATTCAATAACTTTGAGTACTGTTAAGGACGTCATCTCCTGACTAAACTGGCTACAAGACAAGATGCCCAAACTGTAACACAACCTCCACTACACAATATTCTGCTAGAGATCTTTGTGTTTTGATCAGATGCAAACAGTAAACAGATCACTTAACCTCCTACTCCCTGTTAACAAAGTCACTGGGGTAGACAGGTGGGTTGATTAGTTGGTTGGTTAGTTAGTTTTTAATTCTGTGTCATTCAATTTCGGGCCCATCCCATATGGGATTTACAACACCCCATCATAATTTAAAGCTCGAGTCATCTTCCTGTTTTACAGATATCAGCAAAAACTAAAATGTAGGTACATAAAATAAAATAATTTACAAAAAAATATATGACCAATATTCCTTAAAAAATGAATTGTATAATAAAAAATACATTTTGCAAATTTCTTATATTCAGAGTACCCTGATTAAAACTGGTCTCACTGATACACCTCATCAGTAGCGCATAATCTAAACTATATTTATCCTTCATTGTGATTCTACAGTCAAGCAGCAAATACTTAAAAAGGGCAAGTTTTCCTAACTATTTCCATTTCAAATTAACAAGACTTCATGGTAGACAGTAGGCAGTGTTAACTAATGTGTCCAGCAGAACCTGAGGCACAACAGCTGGTGGTGAAATCTTCAACACAAACCCTCTGCACAGACACCAAACATCCGTGCCTAATGGTAACACACAGATACTAAAGACCCATTGTAAAAACCACAGAATAGCAAATACAGATAGCTATGAATCGCTGTGGTGCTACGATACCAAGGGTGGAAATTTCACCAAGCTGCTCGAGACAAATATTAACAAATGTGTTTAATACCCATGCAAAGCCTAGTGAAGCCAGCGTGGACTGTTGCAGGCCAGAAAGTGACTGTTTGGAGGGTGGGCAGACTTGCACATGTGCCCCTTTTCCCACATCACTGATGATGAGGGTAAGAGCTGAGACAAGGGAGAGAAGAGTGGTGTGCTTAATAGTAGCAACGTCCTGAGCTGAACTGGGCGGCCCAGCCAAACCCCCTCCCTGGACCGTTTCATCAGTCGCTGCAGTGTGGGGGAACAGAGCCAGAGAGACAGCCTTGATTCAGCATAATGCCATGACCCAGACTAAACACCACACAGGCAAAACCCAAGTAAGGTAAAAGCAGCCTTTTTTCTTAATGTCCGAAGCATCTTTACCAAAACTTTTCCAGGTCATCAATAATAAAAACAATTTCAAGAATGGTGTGTTAAATGCATCACTGCCAGCTGTTAGTGCAACTACCAGCCTATTTCAGGGTTGCCGTAGGTAAAAAGACAGCATAGCAGAAGGAGTTTCTATATTAACAGTACTGGCCAATGAAATTATAATTCCTAACTAACAAGGTGCTGTAATATTTATCAGGTTTGACAGCAGACTGAATATGAGATAACTCCTGCAGGATGAAGAAACCAATGACTAAGATTAGTGTCAAGGTACTGGTGTAACAGACCAATAGCTACCCTTAGGAGGATCCACTGAAGTATTTTAACAAATGCCAGATCAACAGATCACTTTGCATTTCTCCCCAATTTTTGTTATATTTTGCTGATGGTAAGCATATTATCATAAACTCAATTTTTGTAAAAGTCAACCCAATGCAGCATCACCACAAATTGCAGCTTCTTAAGTGACCACAGCAACTCTCTGACACAGTTGAATATGATCAGCTTCATAAAGGATGCACTCAGTACTCCAACACTATTTTAATTGTAAATTTCATGCAACCTAACAACAGCATGTGCTTCATATCTGGGTCCTCATGCATTAACTTAATTGTGTCAATGTATTTTCCATTACGCTAAATAGATTAAGGTTTAGTAGGTCACACCTTCGGTACCACTTTTGCCTCACTAAAAGCCAGGGAAAACTGTGCAAGTATGTGCGTACACATACACACTGAAAACCCTTAGACTGTTCAACCTCATATAGCCATGCCAGTTGACAATGCTTTAAGTATGGATATCGCTTCAAAGAAGTTTTAAATTTTAAAACATGAATGCTTCACACACATCTTCAACCCATCAGCACAGAATATCTGTATAATACAGCACAGTTTATAAGTGGGATACCAAGATTAAAGTGACCAATTCAGTTTTGACCAAATATCTCCCCTTCAGTTATGACGTTGAATAACGGCCAGAAAATATGATCTAACTGAAGCTGACCGTTGACTTTTTTTAACATACAATTTTGTAATAATTAGTAAATTAATTAGTAAATTAATTCTTTAGCTATGGCCAAATACATGTTCAGCCAGGTCACAGTGAGGTCACAGTGATCTTGAACTTAACCACTGAAACATAGCAAGTTCATTATTGTGTTCGAAGTAATTCCCTCAAGGTGTTCTTGAAATATCACATTCACAAGAATGAGACAGACAAGGTTATAGTGGCCTTGACATTTGACTACCAGAATAAAATCAGTTCATCCTTGAGTAAAAGTGGACGCTTGTGCCAAATTTGAAAAAAAAATCCCTCAAGGGGTTCTTGAGATATCCTATTCATGTGAACAGGATGGATGGACAGACAACCTGAAAATATTACAGCTCCAAGCCACAGATGTCACAGGTGCAGAGACATAAAAATTCAGAGCTAAACTACGTTCATCTATCCAATAGCCCCTGAACATAAGAGGCTTTGCATATAAAATGAGCTGTCATCATAAATTTTAACAGTCTAGAGTTAAACTCAAACTGTTAAACTGTGTGGCCACTTGTTTTTCTCTTGTTATTACGTAAATAGCTTGGTGATGCAGAGGTCAACTAGAGTGTGTATACTAAAAGTAACCCTTGTCTTCATACCACAGAGCCTACAGTAACTAAGCAGGGGGCCTTCATACAAATAACCTCCTTAAATTCCAAAAGGGATTACTAATCCTAATGAGATGTTGTGACACTTTCTATTGTTGGGGAGGGACGAGGGAGGTCAAAGACCATTTAGTGAAATTCATCAGTTTAAGGTTCGACTGCAGGAGAGTGTGTGTGTCTCTATTGTCTATTATCATCAGTGAAGGCAATAATGTAAATCGGGCAGATGTGCAGGCACAGCGCACACAATTTCAGATTTTGACCACTTGATCAAATGTTTGTTAAGTCAAAATAAGGGTGCACACAGGGATGCAAGAGGTCAGATTGCTTAAACATTATTGGCAAACAGTAATGCAGAGGTGGAACAATTAGGCGATTAACAGAAATTTAATCTGCAACTATTTTAATCAGCAATTAATCATTTCGGTCACCTGAGTGTCACTGAGTTTTGGACAGGTTGGACTGTTTAAAACAAAACAAGACATCTAAACTTCACTAGGAAAATTTCATTGCCTTTTTAAATATATATATATTTTTTTTTTTTTTTTCTGGCATTATATGGACCGAACTTTTAGAAAACATTTTTCACAGAAATTGTTAGTCAATATCCTACTGTAATGTACTGTTAAAGGGGAAAGGTCTCAATATGAAAACACATGCCAAACACAGTCAGAAATGCACTGGCAAAGAGGAACAGTAGGTCTACATTGATCCTCAACAAAACCAACCACAAAACAGAACTGGAATTTGCTTAACAGCAATACAAACTGTGGTCTTAAAAGTGACAAAAACAACATCTGACAAGCATTATGAGCTTCAACAAACGAATGTTGGGCTACTGCAATGTACTGGTGTTGCTTCAATTTTCACTCCCTCTGTTTATTGAAGCCGTTTCTGCTAAGCATATCAAACTCCTATAAGCATTCTGAATTATGCAGATTTTCTGAGAAATCACATTTACACATATCTACTTATAACTGTCCCAATAAGCCAAATCTTGCTGGTGGGCTCTTCAAATGTAGCAAATGAGGAAGAGAGCTTTCCTTATTTGACAACTAATTCTCAAACCATTTTAACAACTTGTTGTATGTGTATACAGCCTTTACTAAAGGTAAAGAAAAACTGGTTGGAAAAAAAAACAGTTGAGTTATGGCGAAAAGATGAAACAGATTCAGCTTTTGATGAAAGGTAACCAGACGTCATGCTGCTGTGGCTAATCAAGTAACCAGCGATCAGACCAGAAAGATGCCTGCAGTACATGGGAGGAAGTGTCTGTTTCTATTGTAAATATTATAGTAAATAAAACAAATACAGTAACAGCTTGTGTGAACTTCACTCTGTGTTTGCATGTACAAGTGTCTCTTGAGGTGGTAAAGGTACAGTTATGATTATTAAAAAGTCATTCAATGGATCTTTTAAACCAATAATAAACTCAAGGAAGACAAATGCTGAGGTAGTGAGATTTGCTTTCTCTTCGCCCTCCACTCCCCCACTAATGGGCCATTAAGTGACACTCCAATACCACACAACTCTGTGGCTTATCGACGCAATGCCGAATTTGGTGAGAATGCAGCCAAACTAACAATGAAAATGCAAATTGAGGCAGCATGGTTTGACTTGCCACGGTAAAAAGTGCCAGTGGAAAAACCCCACAGGACATCATTTTTCTGTGAGCCCATACAAAAATGTACTAGCCAGAGTCTGTCTACTATGTATTGCATCTAGACTCCATTATGCAGCCTCTTTCCAATAAACCTGTTGAAGCTATACCACAAGCCACATTGCTGTGGCTTTAACGGGCTTGTCCCCCTTCCCTCTCCAGTTGGCTGAGTGACACAGGAGCTCAGGCATGACCGAAGATGAGCCCACTGATAAGGCACAGTTAGCTCCAGCCACTGGATCTTGCTGCCCCTTCTTCCCTGGGCCTCTTAATGCCAAATGGGCTGTAACCATTGACCCACTTGAGCATCTCCAATTTTGTTTTCTTTTTGCCATCTGAACAGTCAAGAAGTGGTTGTTATCGCTACACATGTTAATCCATAGAGGCAACCATAAACTATGCTCAGTAACATAACCATCCTTGACATAGCTCAGTCTAATCTACCAATACAGCAAAAAACAGTGTTTGGAACCAAGACATTGACCTAGTGACTCATTGTGTCATCTGCCGGGTCTGTTCAAGAATTCCAAAATCTCAAGCAAACACCAAGAGACAAGCAGCTTCAGATCACTGCAACGGTATCATTGCCAGCTCTGCATTCACAAACTGAGAGCCAGATTTAATCTACAGAACAACAAGCTCACTGCCAAATACCACAGAGAAGTCTGCACAGAGTCAGAAGTAAACTCTGTGTCTGTGACTGTGTGCACAGCATTCAACACCAAGATAAAAATCTATACACAGAGCCACAATTGGCAGAAACAGGAAGTTTCCAAAGTTTAAAAAATAAATTCCAGTGAGCAATGATAAAATGAGACAAGGCAAACAGAAACACAAGAAGTGTTTCTCCTCGACAATGAAAAACTCACAACAGGCATCTTTCTCTCAGATTAACATCCTTGCCTGAGCCAGGGCCATCTGTGTTATGCCAGCAACCTGGCACAGAAATAGAGATGTGGGGGAGATGGGAATGGGAGGAAAGGGGCAGAAGGTTGAGAGAGAGAGAAGAGGAGGGAGGAAGAAAGACCGAAAGAATAAACACAGGACCAGATTAAAATTTCTAGGCAAGAAAGCCATGTGACCATTGGAAGGAGGGAAAACAGTGGAAAATCACAGAGTCATATCTCCTTCTCTACGTCTTCCAAAGAAAGATACTCTGTCTTCCCCTGTTTTCCACCGCAGCTCACCGAGCTAGGTAAAGCTGGAGTTATCCACATGCAACACTGAAGAGTAAATATGCATAACAGGCCCAAAATCTTCAATGTTTTGGGTGTAATCTCAAGACTAGTTCATACCTGTATATGACAGAAGACCTGGTGTGACTGTGAGCATTGGGAGGGTTCTTGTCTCACACCACAGTCTTTAAAGTGACTCATTACATGACACATAGCAGCATTAAACATGCTGGTAAATCCCACAAGAAAAACAAACTCGAAATTTCTCTTCAAGAAAGTCAATAAAAAATCTTATTCCCTGCACTAAGATGAAGAGCCTGCTGGCCAAGCTTATTACACCTACTCAGATTAAGGATGTGTTCAGTGTATATCATCACACAATGAAGCAACTCTAAACCTCATCCAAAAGACTTAACGTTTGGCACTTTAATCATGGCTTTGTGTATAATAAAAGCTTAAAGCTACAGTTGGTGACATTTATTTTTTTTCAAAACCAACCTTTTTTCATTTTTTGCTAATATTACTAGGGTTCTGCAGTTTAAGGCTAGGTAGATTTAGGACTTTTTAAGAATTTTTTATTGCCCCTCGGAATTAAGTTTAAGACCAATTAAAAAATAACCAAAAATGAAGAGGAACAATCTTGCTCTGCCTAAATGTTTATTGAAATATAAAACATGGCTTTTTGACCAGTGAGAAAGTTAAATTATCTACCACAAATGTTGAAAGGACAACCCTTTTTAGAGTTGAACACATGAAAGACAATGAACATATTATATTATCATAAAAGTACCTATTTGGTTTACCAACAGAGGTGGAAAACATCTGGCATTTCTGGCCTGCTTCCTGGACAACTTTGGGTTTCTCATTCTGCATGGGAGATTCCACAGCTTGGATGGAAACATCATGATGAGTGTAAGAGAGGGAATTTATTAAATCACTTGCTTTAAATGTTTTTCTTTTTTTTTATGTCAGTAATTATTCTGAAAATTTACAATGCAATTTCAGAATCACTGGTCACGAACTGCGGTCAAACTGTCAAACTGTTACATTAACCAGAAGCACCGACCACCGGCCGCACCAACTTTCTTATTTTACAGCAAAACAGACGCGAAAATATGTTTCTGAAAACATCTGAGGCAAAAAATAAGCAATGTATTAACAGAATATTGATTAATATTTGATCAGCGTTGCCTTGTTTAACAGTTTGATTGCAGTTCATAGAGTGATTGATATGACTGACAGCTGCATTAGAGACTCCTCTGTTCCAGTCGGCTGTTTCTGTCGCGCCTCCGTCTGTTTCCAGTGAATGTCATTAGATGCAGTAGGACGAGGGGTACAGGACATGTTTTTTTTTTCACAGACTGTCTCATGTATTTCATTCAGAATAAAGTGACGATTACAGCAAATATGACAAAGTTATTTACATAAATGTTACCAACTCCTGCTTTAAACATACCAGAAACTTCCAAAATAACTGGAGCTGAAACAATTAGTCAGTTAATCAATTGATGGTGATTGTTCTTGTCATTATGTGATCAACCGATTAAGTCATTTTTGAAGCACAAATGCCCAAATTTCCTGGTCCTAGCTTCTGAAATGTGAACATTTGCTGTTTTTTTGGTTTATATTTTTGGAGTGCCTTTTCAGTTTTGGACTGTTCATCAGACAAAACCAGAAGTAGCAAAGTATGGCTTTACTGTCATTACTAATTAATCTGTTGGTTATTTTCTTGATTATTTGTATGGCATTTAAAACACCAGAGAGGAGTAAAAAATATATTTAAATTTAAATTTACAGTAATGTAAAATACGGGAAAGCAACACATTAATTTTTGATGATGAAAATAACTTAGTTGACATTATGATTACATATCAAGTTTTGCATTTACAGATCTGGCACACTTTATTTGTCTGACCTAATTTGGCACCGCTCTAATAGTTTAATATTAAACTGCTTGTCATAAACCACTTTGTGGGCTCAACTCACTGGACGGTCAGTTTTATAAAGGCAGGGTTAATTGACATGAGATCACAAGCAGTTCCTATCAACTGAGGAAGACACCACATAAGACCTTATTGACTCAGGCACAGAGTCTCAATAAATGGTTCTGATCCACTCGGTGAGCTAATGAACTAGAGTGTGCCCTGATGAAAACATTGATTGGGTCAGCATAGCATGTTGTTGTATCCAACAGTTTCTATGGAAGACTATGGACTCAAAGCTACATTATATGCAAGTTTCCTAAAGCTTAGGGCAAGTGGGATTTAAGAATTTTTAAGACTTTTTAATTCTCCTTGGAATACAATTTAAGACCAGTTTTTCAAAAAAATATGTACTACTTAAGGTAAGGGAGAATTTGATTGTATTGTTTTATTTTATTTTTGAAATATTTATATAAAATAAAACATGACTTTTTGTTGATGTTTATGCAAGAGGCATTCAGTAAATCATTATTTTGAGGTTACCCATTATTTTGAGCGTTTGTAATGCAATGTCAGAAGATTCCCATATTCAATGTCTTAGCATTTTTTAGACAGTTGAAAGATTGATGAGACATATTAATGCTAATTAAAGCCTTATTTTCAGGTTAATGGATTCAATGCCTTTCAAGTCTTTTTAAGGGTCTGCAGGAACTCTGATATGAAGGAGCAATCAGATGATTGTGATGTGATGTGTGTTCTCACATGATTGTGAGAAAAGACCATTTGTATTGTAATTAACATCCGTTATTGACTGTCCACTAGAGGGAGTTTTAATGTGCCACTGGGGTAGAATAAAATGCAGTAAATTGCTTCCTGTTCCACATCCTATCATCCGTTGAGTCCAATTGCAGCTCAGTGTTGTCAAGTTGAGGAGATCGCTCACTGCTACAATCAGTCTGCATGACATCATCATCCAAATGAAGTCATCATGTCTGTCAGTACTGGTGTATCTTTCCTCGTTCCTAGCCTCCTAATGGCATATTATCTTCCAAGCCCTTTCTCGTGATAAGGTTGCGTCACAGGCTTGTGATGCTACAGCTAAAAACAAGTTTAACTCTTTCAGTGCATTCTTTAGTCCCTCAGGTTACTGACGCAGCATGTTTTGGGTGCCTTAGGAATTGGTATTCACTGAGGCTGCGGGACCGCCACACAGTTCCCAGCATGCTACAGCGGACTTCAGCTGCTTCCTGTCTGCCTACCTCCTGTTGCACAGAGGGAGGGAGGCAGGGAATAGCACAGCTCGTAACATGCACACATACTGCCGGGACAGAGCACACACATGCATCTCCTGCATTGTCCACTCTGATAATTGTACGCAGTGTCATTACATTACCAGCTGGAGCAAAAGAATGAAGGATGGTTGAACGCAAACTGTTGAAAATTAATCCTAAACTATTTTAATCTGAATGTCAAAAGAATAACAAATCACAGCAGAAGTTCTCTGTCTTTGAGGGGGCCAGTCATGCTTACTGTAGTCCCCCTTAAGCCTCCTGGGAGAGAGAGGGAGAGAGAGGTAATCCCTGCTGCAGTCTCCAAAGGACGGAAATAATTAGTTAATACCTTTGCACAGTCTAAGCTGGTGATTTTCCTGTGTCTGTGTAATGCAAGACAAGATAGACACTCCTCGTGCATGGGCAAAACTGCTGATCACCATACTTCAATGGTGGTGTGCGTCTCCACGTCAGCAGCGAATGCTTGTCAATCACATTTCCTGTGTAAACCATTTAAAATTTAGCGGTAACCCATTTGCAACTTAGCGGACTCCCTTGTGAGGCTGATTGACAGCTCCCTGAAGACATCACCATTACGGTAACATCATGTGTGAACCTTCACCGACAGACAATGGGAGCACAGGGAGGGGGCTTCCTGCGGGTCAGGCATTTCTCAAGTACTATAAATCACTTATGTATTTCTTGAAGATAACAAGAATGTGAAAATAGTGTTTACTAAATTACACGTGTTGATTAAAAGTGTCTCCCACGCCCATCTGCAAGAAGAAGAATCTAAAAAAAGGTTGGTATATGTTGCTGCTGAATGTGCTTTAATCCTTTGAAACCTGGATGGACATCAGTTTTCTTGTGCTGTGTTCAGCAGCCTTTAACCAGCATTTAAACCTTTGAAACCTGAGCAAATTGGTTTTATTTTTTTAAAAGAATGGGGATAAAGGCAATCGTCAATTTGGCATGAAATGTTCCACAAATTGCAAAAAAATTCTAAAAGGTTACAAGAAAATAACTTTAGTTTTCAAAGAATTAAAAAAGGGCGGGGCTATCAAATAACTTAGAAAAAATAAAGTAAACTATATTTATAATTATTAGACTTATGTATTTAAAATTAGGTTGCAGGGGGGGAAATATTTTATTTTAGCTTTTTACAGGTCATTTCCTGTTTTTGTTCTTTTACTTCTTTCTTTTTTTTTTTATTAATTTCAAGTAATTTTTCACATTTTTTCTGCTAATTTTTTTTATAATTTCTTCTCTTGCTCACTGCCTTCTTTCCATGTTTTTTTTTAAGGAAATCAGGCTATTTGTTTCAGAGGGATAACTGCTTGGGTGTCACAGAGTAAGTGTAAATCAGATGGACAGTGTCAGTACTTTACCTGCAGTTCACACCACGCAACTTCCACCCAGGTCTCAGTATCCAGGCCCTTGTAGACCGTCTTGAAGGATCCTCTCCCCAGCTCTATGTCAAATTTGAGGAATCTTCCTCCCGGAGATGTGGAGACAGCTTTCATCTCTGCCTCCTCCTCGTTCTCCTCACTGGCTGCCTTGATTGCGGCTTTCCCAGCATCACTGCATGTAAGATTCACTGCATCTCCACCTCCTTTCTCCTTCTCCTCATCGGCACTGGCGCTCTCTGTTGCACTGTCTTTTTGCCCACCTTGACTTTCAGTGCTGGACCCTTCCTGTATCCCACAACTAGTCCCCCGTGTCCTGTCCACTATTGTTCGCAGGTTTATGTTTAGGATCTTATTCCTGTTATCGCACTCAGGTGCTTCAAAGGCCTGCTCATCTGCATCCGAGAACCATAGGCTTCTCCTGATGAATCTCTGATGCACATTCCTCTGATAACTGGAGGAAGGGTATGCACTGGGGTCACTCCCACCTCTCACTACTGAGTCCACATGATTGACATTTCCATCACCCATGGCCTCATACATATTCATGGCCAGGTTGCACTGAGAGTTGGGTACAGATGGGTATTTTAGTCCTGTGTGGGCCTCGGAGTTTGAATTAGCCTCCGGCTCCATGGTGGTTTAAAAGTTCAGTCACTTTGGTTTCCAGGTCATTCGTGCCATGGCTCCCAATATGCAGATTTAAAGATGAGTACCTGCAGCGCCCACTCGGTGACGCAGTTTGCCAGCAGAGGCCTCTGACAACAGTGGGATGGATGACAGACGAGATTTCATCCGATATCAAGAGCTGCGAAACAAATGTTGCCAGTTAGAAAACAAAATCCAACCATTGCTAATGTGCACAGCAACGCTAAAGCTATACACAAACCGAAATATGGATGTCAGTCACTCTACAGTTAAAGTTAGTTGAAGTCATTAAAGCAGGTGGATACAGAAAAAGACAAGCCCACGAGTTAAAACACATTGTTAGCAAAATCCAGGTGAACAAAAAACTAGCTAGCAGGCTATGACGACACAAGTTAAGTTTAGCAATTCAATACTAACGTTTGTTGCTAATTTAGCGTCAACGTTCAGATTACAATAGCTTGGCTGGTCTTCAAACATTTTTATTACACTAAAAAAGACGGGACACGACTTACCTTCGTTAAAAAAAAAACGTACAAAACCGACCAAACAAGCTCGGTTGAACTCACGCTAGCGGCACAAACGGACCTGCCAGGTCCAGAACCTCGCTAACGTTAGCCGATTGTCCACGGCAAAAAGGTGGACTTTAAAACGCCCTATCCGCATTGTATCCCCATTTTCACATACAAAAGCTCCCCAGACGACCAAAAATAAATAAAAATTCAACTCACTCTTCGCTAAGTTTACATATACCTCATACTGACGAGGCAAAAAATACGAATATGTAGTATTTATCTCCTCTCAAGTCCTCGCATCCCTCTGTTCGGTTGCAGCTGACGATGCCGAGTCTCTCCACGGTTTCTGCTGTATGCGGAGCGTGTAGTTGAAGACCAGTCGGACCGCTTTAACACTCGAGAAATTTTACTTTGCCTGCCTCCCCTCCCTCGGCAATTAATTCACGCGGACAACTGTTTTCGCTTGTCATCGTCTCTGCCCATTAGGTTAATACAACGGCGAGGCACACCAATGTGTTTCCCATTCAGCTCGCTTGGATCCACGCCCCTGGTAACGACTGGAGGGACCGTCCAATCACACAGCACGCTGGGACACTCACACTGCTGTACTGATCAGCAGTCAGACTGACATATCTCACATGAAAAAGACTGTTGAGAATTAATGTAAGGGAATGGCATATGGTTATCCCTTACAAAGCCTGTTATTGCCTGTAAAATGTCTTTTTCACGCCCTTTTCAACTCAGCCAATCACGTGTCTCCCTGCCTCTCACTCACTACCCTGCTGCATAACACAATTTCCTTGGAAATCCACAAAAATAATGATATAACTGGTTTTGTGGCCATGAAGCTACATATGCATCTGCTATTCCTTTAAGCAGGCTATATGCTTGCAGGTCCAGTCCTCTCTTCCCCTACAACAGGATACTTTGCAGCTCATTTTCTCAGAGCAACAGCCTGCAGATGAGGTGCAGGCAGCTCTGTCACATGCATGGGAAAATGATGAGCAGCAGCAACAGGGGAAGTGGGACTGAGGTAAGACATTTAAAACTATATTTTTAAAAGATAAACAGATAAATCCTACATTGTGTCATGTTAAGATGTATATGTTTCAGGTAGAATAGATTGGTATGTTGCACAACTTACAAGTGCAAGAAATGAGAAAAGCCTGGATGAAATATTTCTGTGTTTACCAAAAGCTTTTCATTCTTGCTTTCTTGCAAATAACCGCATCCAAATCGAACATCAGCTAATCCAACATGTATCATGTGTAACAAGGAACAAGTGCTTAGAGATAGACACATTGAGTTGTCAAGTTTACATTGTTAAATTCTTGTTTGTCAAAGAGGTGTTGATTCACCTCTGTGATCATTCCCAAGTTAGTTTGCAGGGATGCTGCACTTTTATGTAAGGTGATTATGTGGTCACATTAAAGTATTCTCTTCCCGTCGCTTCTCACACCACTTTGGCCTCCTCTCATATGTCATCATGTCATATATGACGAAAAAAGAGCTATAGGTAAGACATTTGAAACCATTTTTAAAAAGATGAACAGATGAATCCTACATGGTGCCATACTAGCATATCTACGTGTCAGGTAAAATAGATTGGTACAATATGTTGTACAGCTTACAAGTGCAAGAAATGAGAGAAGCTTGGATTCAGTTGTCTGCCCACTGAGGAAGTTGTCATTCTTGCTTTGTGGCAAACAACAGCATCCAAATCCAATGTAAGGGAAATCCAACAAGTGCCTAGAGATAGACACAGTGAGTTCCTGGAAAATGTAATGGAATTCAGTGCAGCAGTTATGATAGTATGAGTTGTGAAATTCTTGTTTGGACTTTTTCAAAGAGGTGTCGATTCACTTTTGTGGTCATTTGCGAAGCCATAGTTTGCAGCGATGTCGCACTTTCACGTAAGGTGATGATGTTAAAGTATCCACCCTCTGTGGCCTCTTTACTTTCACGCCACTTTGGCCTCATCTCATATGTCTTCCTGTCATCTATCTGAAGGAAAGGGAGGAAAGGGAGCTATACATAAACTCTGCAGGATATAAATGGTGCTGAATGGGACATGTTGCATGTTGCATTGACTTAGGAACAAGTCAATAAAAGACAACACTTAGACATCGTCATGTCTGTTTCATGCATGCAGTGTCAGATGACAGTCTAGTTCAGCAGTGAAGCATTGTTGGCACCTGAGTGGCCTTGTAAATAATGAATTCCCTCTTTTGTTTCCACTTCACCAGCCAAAATACACACACACACACACACACACACACACACACACACACACACACACATGCACACAGTTTTACTTTTACATAATGTCATCCTGCGTCATGCCACAACAAGGGGTGTTTATTGTGTTTTATGTGGCGATTGAAGTTGCCATTTGACAAGTAATCACAATATATTGTAGATCAGATGCAGTTTTACAGGGCATCGCTATGTCATCTCCATATTCACTGTCTTAACAGCGCCATTTAATTTCAGAAAGATGTGTGTGACTGTGTGTGGGTTTGAGGAAGAGGGGAGGAGGAAGAGAGAGAGAGACCCTGGCAGCCAGAGGTACTTCCTTGTGACTGTCAGCCAACAGATGCAGAACGTAATACCCTTACGCTCAATAAAATGAGCAATTGGTCTCATTTACAATGTGTGTCTCCCACCAGTGTGAGTCAATAATAATGGAATCAATCCATGGTCGTTTTGTGGAGTGAAGCTCCTATATGCAGACTTTCCCCAGGCTTTTAATATCTGAGCCTGTGTTACACTGAAACCTGAGACCAATCAGATTCTGCGTAGATGTCAGTACAATGCTGGCACATTCTTGAGCACTGCCTTTTTGCCAATCAGTAGGCTCTACACTGACATTTCCTGAAGAATGAGAAATGTTTCAGTATCTGAGACTGCACTCTCAAACAGCCATGTTTTCTTTGCACTGCGTAAGGCTGTAAAACTAAAAGCTCTACAGAGAATCATGGAAATTAGATTTACAGTTGGGTCGATCCTCATCTGGAGGAGGGCCAGAATTTGAGGTGAGTGAGAGAGGGAGGCCGCTGATAGGACATGATGGATGGAGAGCAAAGAAGTGCTGATGTGTAAGAAAAAGACCAAAAGAAAGGAAAGGAGACACACACACACACACACAGCCATGCAGTTACAGATGCGGGTTCATACGCTTTTTCATAATGTTGCTGAACGGCAGCAAGTCCAATTAGCTAAATAATAAATGCAAGGTCTCAACATGTCCTAAGTGGTGTCTTGTACTGTTTCTGCAAAGAGCTTTTGACATGTCAGATACAGAGTGGTACAAAGCAATAGTCATGACATGCGCTCACAGTAAGTGACATGCAGGTATTTAGCTTAGCGGTAATCAGTTAGTGTGATGATGTGGGAAAAGAGGAAAAGTTTAGGATTATAAGTTTGCAAAGTTGAATGAGTTCATTTCTTTTTGCTTGGTTGGAAGCAAGCCAAAACTTTACCTTTTGAATACACAGTGAAAAACAATTTTATATGGATCAATTAAGATTTAGGTTCAATCTCAGGAGGAATTTAGAAATTGCTACCCTATTCCAAAGGCTGCATTTTCAATGCAGGTTACCCACTGCACTGCAACCAACCATGAGTTAGACATTAAAGATAGTTTTTTTTATTAAGGGAGATTTTATTCTCTCCTGTGTGAAAGGGTATTGGGTAGCTGTGGCTGTAAAGAAGCAGTCTTTTATTTGTTTTTAAAACAGCGCTTGAATTGGCGCTAGCTTGAATCTCACTTACTGATCTCTCCCTGAATGACCTCCAGGCTTTTTAGTTTTTCAGCTCAATTACTCCTCTCCACTCCACTGTGAAGGTAACATCCAGCAGTGAGCATGCATTTTCAAATTTTCTCCTTAGACTGGAGAGCAGTTAAAGTGGAAATAGACACTTTTTTGCTTTAACTTGTTTTTATAAAGTAAATGTTGATTGCACAATATAAAGGCTACAGAGTAATGACATCATCTATGTTTAAATTAGTTCCCTATATAAGCTTCGCTTTCACAGTGCATTTCGGTATTACCCCTTTTCCACCAAATAGAATCGGTTCCATTCTGGTTCCTGTCCCTAATTTTGAACCTTTCAGAGCATTTAAACCATAATAATTTGTTTCAGAACCCGTAAAGTTGGTTCTCAGCTGCAACCAAAAAATAGCAGATTTTTCTTGATCTAAAGTGCGAGCCATGACGACATCAGTGGGTGTGTCATATTCTACAGGTTAGAAAAAGAGAGGATAGAGAGTGCAACAATGAAGAAGTCAAGTGAAGAACAAAAGAACAAAAGTTCACAATCAATGTAATCCATGGTGTTGCTACCACTGTTCACCTTTGCAATGGTTCTGGTGGCAAAAGAGAAGCTGCTGCCAGGTATGGTCTCCTGGGAAAAAGGGAGGCTGGATTTACAGCATGATGGAAGTGCTTTAACCATTGCATAACAAAAAAGAGGAAGAGTTGATCAATGTGTGTTACTGAACTGGCCCAGGGGGCCAAAGTGTCACGGGGCCACCTTGACTTTCACCTGTGAAATGTCATTTAAATGAACATGTATCAAACAGGAAGACACTCAAAATGACCACAAGGAGACACAAAAAGACCATAAAGACACGCAGAGGAACTGCAAAAAGACACAAAATTACCACAGAAGCACAAAAAGATGCATAATGACTACAAAGACATGCTGAACAACAACAACAACAAAAAGGAAAAACCACCACAAATCCTGTGTGTCTTGCCTCTGTCTGGAAAGGTGGGGCTTTTAGCATATCTGTGCCCTGGGGCCCATCCTCTCTTAATCTGCCCATGATTGTCTCTATTTTATCTGTATTATGTGTTCTTTGTACTGTGCTTTCACTTTGTAGGTATATACGCATATGTTTAAAATAAGAAATGATTTGTTTGGGTATTTTTTCCTTCATTAGTTCAGTCACATTATATAAATGTACCCGATCTTCTCACATTGGTCAACAGTGTTAGTTTAAGAGATATTCTTTAAATAAATTACTTAACAATCTGATTTCCTTCGAGATGCTTTCTCTCATACCCACACACTGTAATATTAGTGACACCTGATCTGATTATGCAGAAAGCTGAATGTGTTAGATATTGTTGTATGAATCTATCTGCTATTCCACAGTGACGCATAACTGAGCGTTAAAACAGATTTAAACAACTTATCTATCACTCGCTGTCTTCCCTCCCTCCTCCTCGTCCTCCCCTCCTCTCCGCGGTGTGTCCCCTGAGTCTTTTCCAGACAAGGAATGTGGTGTGAATTATTCATCGCAAAAATGAGCATTAAAACCTAGGACCAGTACAGAGCAATTGACTTAATGAGCACCTTTTGTTTTAGATTGTGGAAAGTATCCGTAATGGCTGGGTGACTAACAAGACTGACAAAAGTCTGTGTTTGTTATTAAGGGTGTAAGTGTAATCTAAATGAAAACCTGGATAAGATGCAACCTGTCTCAACCATATCCCTCTCTTGAAGTCAGTGTGACATACAATGGCCTATAGTCATTATCTTTTTGCTCTACATCATCTCCTCTGCTGTGATTAGGTGTTATCCCATGTTCTCAGCCAGATGATATGTGGAGACAGCAATCCTCAAAATAAAGCTTGGACTGACTGATTAGGTGGCATTTAGCATTGGCCTACAATACTATGGTGTAAGAGTCAAAAAGAGTTATTTATATTTGCTGGTGAATTTCTGGGAAAATCCATCGGCTGTGTTCCTAGACACACTGACTGCACGTTTCCAACCTGCGATCTCACAACAAGCATTATCTCACTGTGGTCTGTTGACTCTGGGATAAAGGGCCGTCTCTGAAAAAGCCTCTGTCAGTGTTTGAGAGCACAACGGCTGACCCTGACACGTCATGACAGTGTGCCATTTGCGGCGTTGGGCACAAATCACACAAGGGTGCAACATTGCACCACATCTCTTTCCCCCTAGACTACAGGGAAACACGTTTTGAAGAAATGTTTATACCAAGGGGTGTTATGGCTCAGAGTAAAAAAGACTCAGAGACGAAGCTGTCAGGATGTCTCTGCAGTGTTCATATGAACCTATGCCAAATTATAAAATCTGAAATGATAGGTAAGCTGCCAGATGTTTGGCCAGTGACACGTGTAATCCATGTCCTAAAAAGCAATGGCTTATTAAGAGAATTAAACATGGCCTCTGCGAAGGTTATCTCAGGATTTAAAAAGAAAAAACTCAGTGAAATAATAACCGCAACCAGGGTTCTCCAACCCCCACGACCACACCTTCATGTACTTCCCCCTCACACATAAGCATAACCATGCCAGCCAGATTGTTGTGAATCTCCCAAATTCATTGTAATTCAACTGAAGCTACCCTGGAGCAAATTAGAGGGTGCAATTTTTCTTTTCTCTTTCCCTGGAGCAGAAGGAAGACAGTTTGAACTAGCTCTGTGGTTTGGTTAATCCCTGACAAACTATGCTCTCTGCAGCTGGAGGTGGGGGCGTGTTGCGGGGAAAAAAAGGGAAGGAATCAGTGTCGAGGAAGAGGCTGCAAGCACTGCTGGTTATTTTTCATTTGCATAGAGTGCACAGGCTTTTGCCTTGACTCAACCGATTCTTCATTGATGGTGCTCAAGAGTTGGTGCTGGTTGCTGAACAGAAACTCCAGGTGGATGTTCATTCAGCAGCAGCGCTCCGACAGAAGATGTTTTTTCCATCATTTTAAAAGAGAGTGATTTCTTACTCATCAGCAAGCAGACTGTTTATCTAGCACCTGCTGGCCCAGTCTTTCTCTTTGCAGTGCAGAGTCCACTGGGATGGAGTAGACACACACACACACAAAACCTGGCAGATCTTTTGTTACATAATCATCACCCCCACAAGAATCAATAGGTTAGAATACAGCATAAAACTAAAATTTATTTTGTCTTTAATGCCTTTGGTGAACACCTGTTGATTGAAGGGATATGGCCAACTCTACTTCTTCCAAAGTCATTGCTTTATAAAATATGTAAATATTTAGTTTTGTTGTCTGCTCAATATGCAGCAAAAATAAAACATTGGCAATCACAAAGTGGGATTAAAGGGAAACCATGCCTAATTTTCAAAATGTATACATGTTTTTCCTATGGTGTATGACAGCCCAAAAAATATTAGTAAATATGGACATCTCTCTCTGAAATTTAAAACTAGAGGGCTAAATCTCAATTAAGTCTGCAACTGTTACATATAATTTTTTTTTAAAAAATGTGTTGGGTCGTAGTCCAGAAGTGGGTTGTGGGTTCATTCTGTGTAGACTGTGGGTGACTTATGAACATGTCAAATAAAAAAAAAAAAGCCACTCTAGTTTGCTGTTTAGTTTATTCTTGCATTATATTTTATTTCTTTGTGCTCAGAGCCAATGTGTTGTTACATTTTGTGAAAGAAAATTGAATATTTGGTCATTTATCTAATGTGTGGATCTTGAATTAATAACTAAGAAGAAATCTGGACCCTTTGCCCGGACCTGTTGGGGAACCTCTGGTATAGATAACCCTTAGAGCAGACAGGGCAAGGTTCTAAGTATAGACAGAATCACAATGTTCATTTACAAAACCTTCCTGGTAGAAAACTCAGCACAGTGCTTATTTCATGTACGTGACACATCACGTACATGAAATAAGCACTGTGCAAGGACTGCCTCAATTGATTAGTTTTTAGCCACATAAACCATCAGCACAAAGCCACCAGACTCAATTGACAAAAATAGTGATTTTAGATAAAGGGGGTTGCCGGTCTATCGCTGCCTTGATCAGTTAGTGTGTAAGGTAATAGCAGAGAAAATATTCTATATATAGTGTACATTTAAACTGATATTGATTTTTTTGATGGCTTAAATGTGTCGCTGTGGCCCAGTTCTCAGATGTACATTGCTTAGCTTAGATTTGGTCTATCAATGATGATGGCAAAAGCATCACAGTGCATAGAATCGTCCGGTAGGTTGGACTATTAGAACTATATGTTTAATCATACAGTTATGGCTGAAAATGCCAGAAAAAAATGAACAAGTTTGTCAATTTTACATATCGCTGCAATTCAACTCAACTGGCAGTTGTATACGTGAAACTGTTGGCGCAACGCCACAGTGATTCTGCCTATGTGAGAACATTTTTTGTTTCAGAATGGAAAACACTTAAATGTAATAAAGCTCAAGGTATATACATATATATATATATATATATATATATATATATATAAAGCTTTTTGTGGGTCCACAAAAATCTGGCTCCCGTTTATTGTTTGTGGAGCAGCTCTTGACTTTATACCCTATGACATAACAACTTAAAGACTTACTTTTCTGCTTTTGAGAGTGAGTAGCTCATGCTCACAAATATTGATTGAACTTTCCTAAGCCATGGAAATCATTCTGAATTTAGGTGGTGCTCCCCTTTGATAAAGTATACTGCTTTGTAGAAAGAGCTGTTTGGGTTTTTTCTCAGTGCAGTTTTACAGCTAACTCTGTCATCCCCCTTGTAGAGACAGTGATATATGAGCAGGACATGACCGAAGGGTCACGGTATCACCCGCTACCAGTATGTCAGACACACTGCTTTGATTGGAAAAGTCAACAAATAGTGGAACTGAGGCTCGCAGCAACACATACCCTATGATGTGCTCAGAGAACGAGAAAATGTGCAGCCTGAATGTGATCATTTAGTGGATAGCCTTCAACACTGCACATGTCTTGTTCATATTCACCATTTTTTAATGGGTCTGTTACCAGTGTGTCAGTATCTCTTTGCTGTACTAACAGCTCTGTTTTCAAAGGTCACTCTTCTGTAATGGCTGCTCGTTGTGCTAATTAGGTCAGAGTGATAACCAGATCCTCACCATCAATGCAGAGGAAGAACAAATTATTGCTAGTCTCATCAACATGCTGCCTTGTTGCTCTGCTGGGAGAACAGAATGCAGCAAGCCTTTCTGTTTTTCTTCTTTCAGGCGCTATCTCAAAGCCGTAAACATTATCTTTATGCCAGTTACTTTCTTCTCTCCCTAGGCCTCCCATCCAGATGCCGGGCCCGGCGGCCCGGCCCCTCTAAACATGAACCACTATGCTAATAAGAAGAGTGCGGCTGAGAGCATGCTGGATGTAGCTCTGCTGATGGCCAACGCCTCCCAGCTAAAGGCTGTACTGGACCAGGGGCCAAACTTCTCCTTTTACACCCCCATTGTCACCCTGATCAGCATCTCCCTCCTTCTGCAGGTCACAGTCGGGGTGCTCCTCATCTTCATAGGTGAGAAAACAAACAGAGCCTGAGCCCTTTTGGTCCATAAACCTGTCTTTGTCCTCTAAGCTTCACATGTCTCAACCTTCACTAGCCCTTCGTGCACCCCTCAGCAAGATTCACCAATGTCAAGTCCACTGACTCCTGACAAACCCATTACCAATCGTAATCTAGTCGTAACCATGGCAACCAGGCCAGATGTCAGAGTTCACAAGGTTTTAGTGCTGCTGTCAGCACATGTGGAAGTCAAGGGAGGGATGTTGTTTCATTTTGTCTGTGAAAAAGTGTCAATATGTGTCAGTGCTCATGTCTTAGAGTAAATAGAAGCCATCTACTCACATGTCTAGAGATTTTGAAGATGTCTGCATTTAACAGTTACATCCAGGGGTTGGAAAAAACAGGTGCATTAAGATGAGAAGATGAGTTAGAGATGAGATATACTGGTGTGGGTAAGACTGTAGTATATTTTCCTCAGATGGACTGAACAGCAGGTCAGTGAACTTTAGCCAGGTCACACTGACTCATCTCAGCTCTGATGAGAGGAGTAAATAAAATACTGTTTATCAGTATCCTCCTTACAGCTCAAACATGACCAGTACTACTACTACCTGTATATTTTATAATAATCTATAATCTTAATCATCTAAAAATAATCATTTATGAATGCAATATAATATTTGGTTTATTTTCTAACTTTTGGCATTAAAAAACTAATTTTGCACTGGAAAAAAAAATCTGTATCGAGATAAAACACAGCCATTAAAAATGATTTTTATTTTATTTCTATATTTTTTGCATCTGATGTGTCTGTGACAATATTCTAATTTTTTTCTTCATGTCACTCTTTTTTTAGCATATTTTTTCCCCCGCCAAAACAGTGACAGAAAGTTGACACTGAAAAAAAGAAGATTTAGAAAGGCTGTCATTGTTAAAAAAAAAAAGAAGAGTTTAGCTCATATCAAAATGCAAAAATATCAAAACAAAACAACTAAATAAATTCTTTTTTTAATACCTGTGTCTTATTTTTCAGTAGATTTTTTCAGTTTGTTTTGTGATGTCAAATTTTGTTTTTGATGCAATGTCACTGTTGGAGCTACTTTTCTGCAAAAAAAGATATATATTTTAGAGAGCAACAGAGATGTATATATACACATTTTTACCACTTTGTATTTTTTCTTGGTGTTAACTGTGTAAAATCATAATAACAGTAATTCATCATCATTACTATGATCAATAATAATTAACTTTAAAATAAGATTTTGCCTTTGCATCTTTTTCCACCACATGTCAGAAAGAAGGTCAGTCAGCATGTGATAGTCATCACACATTAATGAACACCTGCCCCATCTGACCTCCTCCATCCCCCAAATCTTCTGACTCTCCTGGCCCCGTAGCAGCACCCCTCGTCTCCACCAGAAAATCAACACATCGCACTCATCGCTCTTTTCATTCTTCCTCCTCCTTCATTTTCTTTGACTGCTCTGAACCCTGCTACCCCCACCGCCCTTCCCTCCCTCACCCGTGGATCCAGCTCTGTCTAATGGAGCCAGTGGTGCGTGATGTGAGTGGCCTACATACCACTGACCCCCCCAAATCTCAGTCCACCCCACCCCGGGCAGATCAGACACACACACACAGCCAGGCGGGGTCCTTACACCGTTTAACCTTTGGTAATCTTCCACAAACAAACACACACACATGCGCGTGCATGTGCATGGACAAGTAATGTATCTGTAGAGTCACAGTTCCCTACACACACATTCCCCTAATCACACCTTAATTTAAACATCATTCATAGGCTGATCCCTGTGATGATGAAATGACACCTTTTACTAGTTGTCATAACATGGATTAGTTGAGGTTATTTTGCGAATTTTGTTAACATCAAGATGATTAAGTACAAATAAAATGAAGCAGAGTCAAACAGGAAATACAAGCTTCCCTTGATCAGTTGACTCTTCCCTGTATTGTTATTTCTGGTTATTTCTGTGTGCTTTGAACCAGAAGCCTATTTGTCTTAGTTTGTCTTCAGTGGCTGAATTCACAGCGACAGACTGATGCCTAATAACAAGTATTTGGAAAACACCTCAATGTAGAAACTCTGAATGTGTTAATGTCATCACGGGTCAAAAAGGTAATAAAACTATACTTTTTTAAAATGAATCACAAAAAACAATCAAAAGATACATAGCTGATTTTGTACTGTACATGCGCACTACATTTCTGAAAATTATATTCTTCTTGTATGGTATCATTTAAGCACTAATTTGTATTGAGTTGGTAACCTTTCCTTTTCAACTGAGCTTTAACATTTGATGCATGTGATGAAATACAGAGATGGGCTACAGCATGATAGGCTATTTATTTATTTTTCCTAGAGAGAAAAAAATGTGTAGCACGTTATCCTAGTGATTAAAATTAATTATGAAGTAGGTTATATAAGGCATTTGTTTAATGCAATCAAAAACATGTTAAGATGAAATAAAAATAAAGACAAACAATCACAACAGTCAAGAATGTTAATATAGAATAGAAAATTCCCTATAAAATACAGAAAAAATGCTATCACATAACAAATATGTATATATGTGCCTATTAAGTCTAAATTAGCCTATAAGCACTTCTAATACATATTTTTACTGAAAGAATCACTTTAGGTCTACAGGCCGCTCCTGAGCTGCAGTTTGCCTATCCCTGTTTTAAATCATGCACAGTCCCTTTTACATAAGTAAAATAGAATAAAAAATAAAATATGTCTGCTCAGTATAATCAAATAATGTTATGTATATTTTTTGAGCTTTTAAAGAGAACCCCAGTCTGCAGAAGCCTGAATTAAACTTTATCCTCATATGCCCTCCTCAAAATTAAATATCTGATCCTCTGCATTTTTTTGTGATCACTCTTGGACGTGAGCTCCCTGAGCCCAGAATTAAGAATATATGAATTTATGGTCGACAGTAAATCTGTAGATAATGATTTGGCTTGACTCCCAGAATCAAGTGGACTGCTAAAATTGAGTGTTTTTTTAATTGTGTTTCCTGGTTTTGTCTGCAGTTCAATGGAACCTGAATGATGAGCAGAAGCACTGGAGGCTGAACATTATGGAAAACTTGGCCACAGGCTTGGTTTTTATCATAGTTGTGGTCAACGTCTTTATCACAGCCTTCGGAGTCCACAGGCCAAACCGCAGTGACTGACCAAGAACACACACACACGCAGGTATTCTTTCTATTTTTGCTGCTCACATCTATTCTTTATGCTCAGCCTCTTTCTCTGCTCCCATCTCTGAACAAAGGTATATTCTCTCCCGCCTTTCTGTGCAGCTGTCTCCTATAGACATTCATGTAGTCAGCATGTTTTTGGTCCTTTCCTCCCCTGACCTGACCTTCACAATCCCCGACCTGACCTACAAACACACTGACCTCTCCAGGCTCTCAGAGAAACTTCCAATGGAAAATAACTCACACAAATTCCTACTCCTGGTCATTTACCAGAAAATCATTGTCCTGCACGAAGAGAAAACAGAAAACAAGAGAGAACCTGCAGTAGTGATGAAGGGGTCTGGTACGTAAACAACACAACATTTGTTCTTAGTGGACAAACAGGAAAGTGGAGACACATGTGACCTCACACTGTCTGTCTCCTTTGCTGCCCGAGAGTGACCCCGAGCACACGCCAGACACAGATGCACAGTTAAACTCACTCACAAATGCTGACAGCAGAACAAGGCTTCAATTTTTAATCGCACTGATGACGTTCAAGCAAGATGTCATGCTTCTTTTCCAGACAGCTCAGGAGCTTTGACGGGTCCAGGAGGGTGTGCCTCATTTGACTAAAAGCTCCTCCTCACCTCCACTGCTTTAACCTGACCGACACATCTGCTGCCCAACCACATGCCTAACATTCAATTATAACAATGTTTGGTTGTGCCATGACTCCGAGTGAGCAAACCTGGAGTGTGTCTGTGGTTGTCCAGACCAACAGCTGGTGAGTCAGAGTCAACAGAAGTGCTCGTTAAAATGGAAGCCTTAATTAGACTGTGTTTCAGCAATGTCACCAAAACCCCAATTAGAGCCCAGGCAAATGCTCATTTTATACACTTCGGCGGTTTGACACAAGAACATAAGAGCAGTTTGAGCCTGTTTCACATAAGCATCTGCTAAACACCTGAAGAATATTCATGCTCCTATCTATAATTTCCTTCAACGTGACTGTGACAAAGCACCTTTCAGATGATAAACTGACGTCACATTCTGATCCTTTTTCCTCCTCCACAACTATCATTGGTAACCGTGGAAACAGCCAGACGAGCCAAGAACCAGATTGATGACACACACAGCTCCACTCAGGGCAGATCTGTGGACTGATATACTGTATATACATTATGTATGTGTGTGGCTCCCACTCTGCAGGCTCCATCTTAGTCCTAAAGTTGAACATGACTGGCTCTGCAGGGGTCCACCATCAGAAGATGCTGGTGATCAACAAGATCGTGCGCTGCAGGACTATTAATAGCTTCCTCCTGGGAATGTGGATACCAGTATTTGAAATGTACAATCACCCTAGTGACACTTGCAGCCCCCTTTAGCGCCTCCCCATCACTCCCTTCTCTCATCGCTTGCTCTCTCTCTGCAGAGAAGAAAGAGGCAGAAAATCAATGCTATTCTCCTAAGATCAGACACCTGAATTCTCCAGAGCTGGACTGTATCTTTGATATAACCATTTTCCTACTGACTCATAAATATAAGAAGTACTTGAAAGGGCTTTAAGTGAGTATGAAATGCATCCCCCCCCCAAAAAGTCTGTCTTCAGCAGTCAACAGCGTTTAATGTAGCGTATAATTAAGTTGACTCCATTCATTCAATCAGTTTGATTGTCATTATTCATTAATGAAGGCTGTCTGTTGCTCCAATTTGTCATTGTTATAGCACACCAGAACGTTTTCCACTACCCTTGTTTCCTACTTTGGTGGACTGAACAAGGCAGCAGCACCCTCTAGTGCATTTATAGCTGCTGTTCAATCAGTGTAATAAATATTTTACCATCCTTTCCATTTCATGTTTACAGAGTGCCAGACACAAACCCAGAATAGCTAATCACTGAACTGTGAATTTCACATTTGATGCTAATTAACTGTACACATTTTTGAGTACATCTTTTTCAGTTCTTTGTCATACTGGATTAAAAGTAAGATGCAACTCCAAGTAATTTCAAAATGTGCTTTAATTGAGCAATATTTGAACATTATTTGAGTGCACTTTAGTCAGTAGATTTTTCAACAGTCTCATTATCACAGTTTTAAAAGGCACTGAAAGTGGGTGAGTGGATGGAAATATATGTGGTGTGAATTACAAACTGTTCTGGAGTATGTGTTTGCATGCACAGCACTGTCAATTCAAGCTACCAACACAGGTAGTTTTACTGATGTTGCCTCAGTAAACTTCTTCTCAGGACAGTGTATAAATTGCACTTGACTGACATCTCCCTCGTCCTTCTGTTCAGTTGGTTTTAGTTGTATCTATAAGGGGTGGAACAACTCAAAGGTCTAGTGTGTAGGATTTATTTGCAGTTAGCATCTATCAGTGAGGTAGCAGTGAGGTTGCAGGTTTGCAACCAACTGAAACTTTTGCTGTGTGCCAAGTGTGTGGGAAAACTGCAGTGGCCGATGCAAAAACGCAAATGGCCCTGTCTAGAGGCAGTGTTTGGTTTGTCTGTTCTGGGGGATGGTAAAAACATGGTGGTACAACATGGCAGACTCCATGGAAAAGTATTCGCTCCCATGTAGATATAAACGGGTCATTTTCAGGTGATTTTACATTAATTAACAAATTTGCACTGTACCTGACTCAGAATTATACCTATACCTGACCCAGAGTTGGCTGTTCAATACGAATATTTAACAATTCACGATTCATTTTCATGTAAAAAAAGTTGAACAGTCTCAGTGGGACATTCATGTGACAGCGGCATTCAAGTTACAGTAAACAAGCTACCTGTGCTAACACCAGATCATAATGTTGCTAACGTCAAACAAAAGCCAGAGACTGTATCGTATTAACTTGCGGTGAGCTATAAATTCACCACTTCTTCACCTTATGGTGCAGTCTATCTTTCCCACTGTGCCGCTGCCTTAATGTCAGTAGGTGCTTGCACCAAAGAGTAGTGTGAAAGTCAAGAGCAATCACTCTGCAGCAACAACAACAAAAAAGCAACTGCTCTACTTAAAGAATCCCAGTTGACATGGATCTCAGACTGATTATTCAAATCTCTGACTTTCAACGGGCAGCCCTAGAAAATAGTTATTAATATTCTCTTCCATTTCTTCCAATATATTTCCCTTAATCCTACACACTGGACCTTTAAGCTTTATCATTTGTATTGGCACATACACGTATCAGCCAATCAGAAGCACTGACAGATGAAGTGAAAAGTTTGATCATCTTGTTACAATGCAATGTGGGACACCTTTGGTCAAGGCATTCATGTGCATGCTACCGACATGCTCCACCCACTCAAACATCGTTACAGACCAAGTACACCCCGTTATGTCAATGCTACTCCTTGATGTTAGTGCCCCCCCCCCAGCTGGACAATGCACCATGTCACACTGCAAAAACTCCTCAGGAATGGTCCAAGGAATGTGACAAAGAGCTTAAGTCGCTGACCCTGCCTCCAAACTTCTCTGATCCCAATCTGATCGAGCATCCGTGGGACATGCCTGTACCCCAGAGGTATCCCCGGTCCACGGTGGAGCCTCCTTGGATTGGACTTGGCTCTGACTTGTCTTGGCACTGGGTGTGATGGTGGTGGAAGCTCTGAGTCTTGGTGGTTGCGATGGGCACCAGCACGCCCCACAGATGCTAGATCGAGAGCTAGTGGTCGCCCCTCTCAGGCCATCAGTTTTTGCTGTGTGACATTGCCCGCTGTCCTGCTGGTGGGGGCCACTGCCATCGCACAGTGCGGTTGCCATGAGGGGATGTATCAGATCTACAACAGGGTTTGGGTGGGTGTAGCGTGGCAGGTGGCATCCACATAATTTCCAAGAGCCAAGGTTTCCCAGCAGTACATTACATTGTAACAAGATGATCAGTGTTACTCATTGCATCTGTCAATGTTTTTAATTTTTTGGCTGATGGGTGTAGACTTTAGTGACATCATGTAATTCTCAGCACAGCTCCACCCAGCTTTACCCTGAACACAGGTCTAATCAGCTGGAGTGACTGAGAACATCTGTGTGACTGTGCAGTTAATATTGCGTTTAATTTTAGCTGAAAATGGGATTGGAATTATCATTGGTCTGTACACACAATAAATTCAAGACTCATACATACAAGTATTATGGTAGAACAATAACCATTTTTTTCTTGGAAACTGTTGTCATTTGTGGGAATTCAACAAAGAATGACTCACGTTAATGTCATCAAAGCTTCAGATTAAAAAACAAAGTCAATTAGTGCTTACAAATGCGTGCAATTTTTAGCTCTCTACGTGTATATGAGTTTGGCACAGCAAAGAGGCAAATTTCACGGCTTGTTCCTCTCACAGGGCTACTTCTTAGGCATTGCATCGCCTTAACAGCCTTATTTAACTTTCCAACCTCCGCTTAGGAAATGAAAACATCTTTAGCGCCTTTGCTAAGTCTTGCTGCAGAGCAGTGAAGAAACGGATGAGTGCTTCTCAATGTTTCACCCTCTGTGGGCAGAAAGAGTGGCAACAACAGAGTGGGAGGGTAAGTTTAAAATATGAAATAAAACTGCTTGAAGGGCTGCAATAATTAGATAATGAATCATAATTGTAATAAAAATCATTCTTGATATTCAGAAGTAATTTCAAATACCCAAGGACGAATAAATCTGAGCACTTCATCTTTCTGTATGACTCACCTCCGTAATAGTAGAGCACTGCAATGCCAGCTACAAAACTGAAACAGCTCAGGAAGAACATTGGTCCTGCATAGAAAAAAAGGGATAAAGTGCTTATCAGTGACCAACAACTAGAAACATGAATCATGATCAGCACACCAAATGGGCATTGTGGGTGTCTTTCGAATAAATGGTATGAACTAAACAGCTTAAAAACAAACTAAAATGTACACCAGTATACAGCAAGAGTCAAGAGTCCAAAGTTGCTCTGTGAAAAGACAGTCGTCTTATTGTTCACAGTCTAAACAAGCTGTCATTTCTTTGTCTGACTTGTGACTGGGAGTCATCCCCGATGACCCACTTCCCTGCTGACACACCTTTGACCCAGTGGATGCGCCCCTGGCTGTTCAAAGGAATGCAGGACAGAGGAAGCTGTTTTGGACGATGGGGTTTACACGTGAGCTTAACTGACCCACAAAGCCAGAGCTCTGGATGTAATGGGATGATGAATGGTGAAGCGGTGTGGGGCAGTAGGGCCCACATTCTGATGCTAGGGGTTAAAAGGTTCAACGGACAACTATAGTTGTTGAAGAACAAAGCTTAGTTGGGCTTTAAGGGGTTTAACTGGGGATCAATGAGGGGCACAGATGCACCCTGACACAAACTGTAAGACCACCATCTAAAAATAAAAAAAATCACCCTAGCTATGCTGGGTGCTGCACACAAACTTATATGGCTACAAAGAAAAGGCCATTAACTACACATTATGATTACATTACACATCTTAACTCAATTTCCCAAGGACTGAAATGAGTTTTGAGAATGACTTTCTACTTTCCAGGAAGCCACCAGTTTCAGTGAATGCCAGGAAAGGATCAAAAGTCAATTTGCAAAGACTGCAACATCTTTCTTAAAAAGGTAACCCATCACAATCCCCATTATTTGTATTAAAAAACATGAATGATGCAAAAAATAAATAAAGTAAATAAGTAATTGAACAGATTAGAAGGCAATATATGCAGTATAAATAACCAGTGTTTTTATGTAACAAAGTAATAATACTTTGTCACATTACTTAGGCATTTTTTGGGATTATCTGTACGTTACTTGAGTTTTTACATTTCTGTCAACTTTCACTTAAACTCCCCCACATTTTCTAAATAAAATATACATTATTAATCCACTACATTTCCCCCAAGCCTCCAAATTACTAACAACAAAATAGGGAAGGAAAGGAGGAGGGGGACACATGGAGAATGAAGGAGTGGGAGGGAGGGAAAAACTGGATTTTGTTCTTGAAAATTCTTTACGTTGCAAAAACAAACTCCTTGTTTTTCCTGCAAGTTTAAAGAATGCTCAATTTTTAAGGCATATGTCACAAAGCATTATACTTCAACACTTTCAAAATTCTGACTGCTGCCTTTTAATGAACAGCATTTATTTAACTTTTACTTTCAATACTTAAGTGCATTTGATGTCATACAATTCACTTCGATACTTAATTAAAGTAAATATCAGATACTTTAAGACTTTCACTCAAGTAATATTCTAATAGGTGACTTTAACTTAACCCATGCTTGTCCTCTTCTCATTTGAAAAATGTAAATTAGAATTATATTTTGATGCAGTTTTCAGCAGGGCTACGTGTTTATTAGCTCCTGCTCACATATGTGTATTTCACTGTTGTTGAGAAATAAAAACGGACTGAAACACAGTCAATCCGAAAAACACATGGTGTCCTTTGAAAAGTTTTTGATGATAATGTAAAGTATACATGGATTGTACATACTGTACCTGCTAAAACCTGCAAAACCACTGGTGCTGTCCTTTATGTTGCACCAACACTTATTTAGCAGATGTCTATATTTGTAAACATATTCAAACTAATATCTAAAACATTTCAAATTCAGCTAGAACCAGAACCACTAATTATTATTTTATGACTGTCTGATGAAGTTAGATAATTAAGCAACACAAAGCGATGTCCTGTAGTTTTTTTGCAAAGAGACTGCTCCTCATGCACGAGCAACAGAAAGAAGTCCCTGCTGCAAAAGATGGGGCTTGCTGACCTTACAAGACACACTTCACCTAAAAAGATATTTTACCTATGACGTTGCTGTGAGTATACTCATTATCCTAAAAAAATGGAAGAGAGTGTTCTAACTGCATGTATATGTGTATCAATATACAGTACTCTTCATTTTTATGCAAACATGCTCAAATAAAACACAAATGTGTATTTCCAATTAAACTTAAAAAGACACAGACACACAGATATCTCATATATATATATATATATATATATATATAAAATGTTCTACTGTTCTAAGTGTGTGTGTGAGATGTTGATTAGATTTACCTCTGTCATTAAGAGCATATCGCGCAGGGATGATTTCCACAGTGTTCGTCCATTTTGAATCGGCCATCTCTGGGACAGAGAGCACAAATGGTTAATTGGTAAATCCCGCATTTTAAATAACAGCCTGTCTAATGTCAGATCAAGGAAGCACGTTGGCTTGTCTCTGTATCCTGAACAGGATCAGCCTGCATAGGGCCAAACAGGTCAATTACACAGATCTACTACTAGGGAAGCTGCTGGTGAGATTTGCCTAACCACCTCACTTCAAGGTGCCAACATGTGGGATTTAATGGCAGAAAAATGTCGAAAGAAACTTCTCCCGTGTGCCAGGAGAAGCATGTAGGAGAAGTTCAGTTACCACTGCAAAATCACAAATGGCCCTATCTAGCACAAGTGTTTGTATAACAAAATCAAACATTTCCATTTTCAGGTGATTACAAAGTAATGAAAATGCTATGTTGTGATTATTATATACCATTTCTGTCTATAGATACCCCTAAATCCTACATACTGGACCTTTAAAACATAGTGCATAAACTAAACAATACTTACATACACTTATGAATAGATGTTCTAATACAGACAACTGGTGTAAGCAGAGAGAAGCTTTTCAGCTTAAAATCACCTGATAATGAGTCACTGTAATTAACTTTAATAACATTATGTGCAGGAATTTTAGAAAACGATGAACAGACAGTTTTGGAAAACCCACAGGATGATGTGTTTGAACACTGACACATGACTATGACACATGCACTTAGATTAACAGCTTTGAGCATTTTGTGGATGTTTTTATCATATCCATTGTTTTTAGACTCATTTTTTTTTTAATCATTTTTGATAATGTGTTTTATATAAAACATGCTCTGATTCTACTGTTCATTTAATCTTATCTCCTCACTAAAGTACTGCAAGGAATTTCTGCACTAAATTACATCTCAAAAATACATTGAATTATGAGTCTGCAGGACCACATCTGTGTTTTTACCTCTTTGTGTGACTCTGGTGGGCAGGCTAGAGTAGATGTCCTCAGCATGAATGTGAAGTCCTCTGTAGAATTCCTGACATGCTTCCTCACCCTTTCCATACAGGTGTTTTAACAACTCAGCTAATCGCACTTTGGTGGGCACACTCAGGTTCCTGAACTGCAGGAAGACACGTGCTGAATTAAATCACTACACACACATACCTGTATGCCGCATACAACAGTGCAGATTCAAGTGTAAGAGCGTGACTGTCAAAACAGGATGTTTTTGTGGTTTATATTATCTGTAGTGACCCTTTGGGCTTCCTTGTCACTGAGTATCTGTGGGTAAATCCTGTTCAGCTGCAGCACCAGACTGTCAACCAGCTCAGTGTCCATCCTCTGATCTGAGCACAGGAACTGGGCGTCCCTCTGGAGCTGCTCATGGTAATCATCATTGTCTAGTCAAGAAATGAAAACGTTAAAGAAGAGATGAGCACCAGACCGTGTCAAAGAAAGGCACTCTACTATACACTCTAATATCTAAACTCATATACATAAAGGCATTGTTGATTTAAGAGATTTTACGCGTTATCATGTGGAGGTTGGATAAGAAATGTATGGCCCTGCACAATTACAGCATGCTACAAAGCTCTAATTCAAGGCCTGCAGATTTTATGTCAAGTCTAGTAAGCAGTTTCTTAGTAAGCTGGTCTTGGCATCCGTCCTGTTCTGAAAATAAATGACTAAGAGGTTTATTGTCCTCTTTAAAAAAGGTGAATAGAGTTGCAATAAAAATGTCCATTTGGCAACACTTTATGTAAAAATAACATGTTGATGACTTAAAGTGTGCATAAGTAACAGAACGATGCTACAATAGAAAGCTTGTGAAAAATGCAGCATATACCAGTTTAGTGAAGCTCATGCTCTTGTTGACTGTTAAATGTGCTGTTAACTAATTTGTCATTTAAGTCTGTAATTTGTCTAAATTTTAGACATTTGAGCCTACTGACTGTTCTAAGAGTTGAAACAAAACATGGTGAAGCTGCATTTTGTCATCGTGCAGCACAGACCTGGAATAACCTCCCAGATGATATTAGAAAAGCCCCAATACTTTTTTTAAAAAAATCATTTAGTAATTAATTCTACCTTTTATATTTTATCTCTTTAATCTTTTACTCCTTTATTGTAAATCTGTATCTTTAATTGTTTTTTATATTTCATGTAAATGTGTATTTTATATATTATGTGCTCTGTACGGCACTTTGAATTGGCATGTTGTACGAAATGTGCGATACAAATAAAGCTGCCTTGCCCTGCCTTACATTTTTTGAAAAATACAGCCCCTGACTTCATCACATTTTGCTGCTAATTCCATGCTGATGTCCTCCCCTGCTCACTTTGGTGCTTTCGAACTAGATCTTCAACAATGAGGTGTTAATGAAAACTGTGAGCTTTATGACAAAATAACTGTGTAGTATAGAATCACATCTCTAATTAATGTTTCTCAGTAAGTGTTGGTGAGGGTTTACTCGTGACCTTTGTAGACCTTTGCCTGTGCAATTATGTGTTTGACATCATTAGGATTTCTGAAAAAGTGTCTATGTTACACTGCAGGCAGATTTGTAATTGCAGCTGATCTTCAACAGCTGGTAGAGAAGCAGCAAATACAAATCAAAGGTTCAGTGTGTAGGATTTAGGGGAATGTATTGGCAGAAATTGAATTTAATATAATAAACATTTTTCTTTAGTGTATAATCACCTGAAAATAATAATAATAGTGTTTTTGTTAACTTAAAATTAGCCGTTTAGAAGGAGCAGGTACTCATCTTCAGAAACTGCCATTATGCATTGCAATGATTTAACAGTAGCCCAGGGTGTAGGAAAAACACAGTTTTTTAACATAAAACTATTTTATTAAGTAACTTTACTGGCTTAAATCACCAGGTCAGTTTGTTTTGGAGAGGAATGGACCTGTGTAGACAGTTCTGCTAACAGTAAAAACCTCTTGAATGTCTGGATCAGAAAAAGGGTGAGCACATTTTAGCAGGTGCTGAGCTGGCACCCCATCTGTGTTGAAGATACACTGATTTGTAACTTGAAATTTTCTCATTCAGTCAAAAAAGAAAAAAAAACCTCTTTTAATCACCTGGTCCATTCGTTTTGGAAAAGAAGAGACCTCTGTAGATAAGTCAGCTTCCAGTAAAAACATCCTGAACAATGAACTATGAAGCAATTGTAACAGGGCGAAGTTTAGCTGGTTGCAATCTGCAAACCACACTGCTAAATACAGCTGGATCCCACTAAATCTTACACACTGCTCCTTTAAAAACAATTTAGTGAGGTAATAGTTTGTCCAATGGTAAATTTCATCACGGAGTGTATGTCTAATCTGCATTGTTTTTCTGTTTACTTATTCAATACAACTGACCACATCTTTAAACAGGAGAGACAGAGTATTCTGCTGTAAACAAGCAGATAACAAGATTCAGGAATAACAAATTGAACAGCCTCATCCTAATGTCATATTTATGCCATCTCTTAGTTAGAAAATGACCCTTCACCAAACTTCAGATTTGGATCTGACAGGCAGAAGAGCTCCATCATGCATATCTAATAAAAAGGCTGGATATCTCTATGAAATAACACACTGTGAACAGACCTGTCTGTGAAACTGCTGCAGTTGTATTTATAGGGTGGACATTAAGATAGAGCACTCAGGCTATTTTGAGTGGTGTTAAGTAACACCCAGATACTTTCTCACATGGAGCCAACATTAAAGGATCTGATAACACATTGCTATAGCAACTAGTTCACTTTAAACTGTAGATTTTATGCAACAAGTGGCGCACCCACACACGCTGTCAGCGATCCTTCGTCTCCAGCTGAGCGCGCACTGATTTCTGTCAATGATCCAAAACGAGCCAAAATATCTTACCCATGATTCACAAACCTGTCATACTGACAAACAAACGGCGTGTGAGACTTGCTCTTTCCGACCGACAGCCCCCCGGTGAAACTTCCTGGTCTCCCCGGCGTGATGGTCCCTGCTCTCCGGTTACAGCATCACGCTGCGCCGCCTAGGGACCACATGACTGACCTCAGGGCCACATGGCGATTATTAGTCCACAGACAGCGACGGTAGACTGTCAGGCAGATTAGCAGGAGCTTAGCTTTCTGTTGTAAACACTGAACCACAAAGAGGTGTCACTTATCACTTTATTTGATTCCCTTCTTCCATTTAAACTAATATTAAATAAACCGGGCAATTATGATAATTATAGGCTCAATAATAATAATACTAATAATAATCATAATAATAGTCTAATTTCTTTTTCTTTAATTTCTTTTTAACAATACATTCTTTTAGCATTTTTAGATTCCTGTGTGTAAGCTGCATCATTAAACATACTGAAGCTGCCTTATCATGCTGGCATATAAATATTTGCATTGATCCCTCTGAGGGAAATACATCATTGTAGGCTACTACTTCCATTGCAACAGAGTCTCACTTGTTATCATAGAATGCTTTAATTTATTTACATTCTTTAAAAAAATTGTATTTACATACTGGCCGGTGCTTTCCATCATCTAACAAAGTGGACGTTGCAGTCCAGAAATTAGTTTCTCTGTCAACTTCCTCAGTTTTGTTGTAAACTATGCTCCAATAAACACCTTAAAGCTACAGTAGATAACTTTTATAGTGAAATAAAAAATATATATCAAACATATCTGTTAAAAAATAATGTCACTCTGACTCCACCTAGTGCTTCTAATGGCACTTGCAAGAATCCACCTTTCCTTGAATGAAACTAGCAAATCAGAGCCAGGAGGAGTCTCTAATGCAAGTGTCAATCATGGCCCATGCGCACACTGCGCTGCCAACAGTGTTTCGGCCACTGCGCAGACTCTGGCTCCGATTGACGTCACTAGTGCAAGATGGCAGCAGCCGTATATTTTAGCTTCAATTAAGCATAGCGGGGGTGAGCAGGGACAAGTCGTTCATCTTTATATGCAGTCTATGGTTCCAGCAAATTAAAGAGAAGAAAACCGGTGATGAAAAGTGAGTGCGTGTGCAGGGGAAGGGGGCACTCTGCAGCATTTATGCAACCACGACCACATGGCCCACACAAACACAAACAGGTCAAGACTGATAAGACAGAGAGCTGATGAATGTCATTCAGGCTCACATAAAATCATGTTGTGAAAATTACTGTCAATGCAGGCAATTATAGGAAAGTAGACAGACATTGTTTTGTCAGTTGACAGTTACGTGGTTGTTGCTGCTGGCTGCTGATTACACTCCATTTAAACAGCTCTCCCGTCCTTTACTTTGTGTGTTAAGCGGTGCAACAGTGGAAAAAAATGGAGCAGACTCATGGACCCTTGGATTGGTTATTTTGGTTGAGGCACGGTTGATTCTTACAAATGCCATCAGGAATACTCCGAGGTGCCAGAGGAACCTGATTATTTCACAGACCATCTGTCTAATGTACTACTGTCAAAAACAGAAACAGTTTCTGCAACTATGACAAAAAGTTATTTTTCTAAAAGTTACCTACTGAACCTTTGTCATTAACTTAACATCATTTTTATGAAAAGCTCTATTCAGGGCATGAAAGTCAGCGACCTTCCTATTACAAGGAGTGTCATCCATCAAGGCTGGGGTCCTGAATGTGCAATGGCCCCTCTTTGCAGGCAGAGGGCAGTGCGCCATTACAGTTTATGGAAGGCACATAAGTCTGTCATATCAGTATGCCTATAGAGCCTTCATACTGTGCAGAACTGCGGACATTATCATTTCAGCAACATCAGGAATGCTCAGTCACTACATCCTGTAGTCCTCTTTGCACAGATCAACATATTTGTTCAGTAAACAAGTTCTTGACTGATGGTATTCACCTCCTGTGTACCTCACACTGATATAATCCGAATGGAAAAATCTTTGGCAGTGTGTATATTCCTCATGTTGGATTCATCTGTGGTTGATGGCTTCGCTCCGGAGAAACTGCTCTGATGTCCTCCATACTGTGGCACCAAACCAGGCCCCATTGCTGAGCTTTGGAACAGGCCTGGGTTAATAGTTTGACAGGGGGACAGAGGAGGTCCAAGGTATTCAGGTTCACCACGAATCTGTGAGGATTCTGGGTTTCGGGGTAAGAGAGGCTGGTTGTAGTCATAGCCAGGAAGAACAGAAAGCAGAGGAGTGGGGCCATATGTGCAGGCAGGACTACAGGCATACTGCTGATGACATCTGTGGAAGAAAAAGACAGAAAGTGGTTTCGTCAACTTTTCTGCTTTAAGTTTTTGTTTTTTTCTCTCTCGTTTTGACCGTTAAAGCAGTTCAGCCCACAGCTTACCTGCAGGGTGGCATACTGTCACACATGGCTGGGTTACCAGTGTTCCACAATGAAAACACCTGGTCTTGGGTGTTGTTGTTGTTGTTGTTCCTGCCTTTATGGCCGTAGCGAGACCTGTGTTCCTCCTGATGTTGGGCCTGCTCCTCCCACTGCCACATATCAGACTCCCTGTTAGAAAAATACATTTATACCTGCATGTCAGTATTTCAGTTTGTAAATGCATCACAGGAAACTGACTAATAACTCACTTATTTGTTCTCTTCCATTCTTTCCTTTCAGTAATGGAAAGTAACATTTAAAGTGTTACTAAATACAACTTTGAGGTACTAGACTTGGCCAACTCATACTCAGAGAGGGGTTATGTTGCAGTTTTTATTACACTACATTTATTTGACAGCTAAAGTTATTAGGTACTTTACAGAATTTGTAAACTTTCAGTATAATTTATTGATAATACTTGTACAAATACTTGTGTGGACTTTTTTTGACCTCCAGTTGCTATGGAGCTGTTTTTCTGTAAGTGAGTCCCTGCTCTGATTGTCTCATGCCCAAGGATGCACATGCAGGCAAGCAGGTGACAAGGATCACAGTCCTGGCAATTGTTTCACACTATTCCACTGATCCACAGGTAGCGGAAACACCCCATGACATGCAGCAATGTGCCAGCAAAGGCAGGGAAGAAGCAGACAGCAAGCCAGTAAACATGGATGTAAACAATGCTGGTATTCAAATACTTAAAGCTGCTACAAGAAGTTATAACTGGCTATGAAACAGACTCAGTTGAATACTGATGTCAAACAAGACCATCAGTGAGAAAATTGGCTAACTCTGTGTAGTTATACTCATTGTCTGTCCCCAGGTCCAATTCCCAGAAGAAACGATTTACAGCATACAGAACAGAAGAACCAATTTTAGCATTTTCCCATGAAAGTTTTGCAGTGAATAGTACGTAAGTTAACAGGAAGCAGAATTTGATTTTTGACATTTACATCTGTGATAATGGCTGATACTGGGGCAAGATCAGCATAGATTAAAGAAAAGAACTGATGAAGAACAAAAACAAAAGCTAAAAGTGACAGTGATAGAGCATGGGAAAAAACTTGAATCCGCTTTGGTCTGTCACTTGACAGATGGAGAGAAATGCAGGATTTGAAAGGATTCGAAACTGATCCTTAATTGGCTCTCTTTCTCCTAGACAGGTCTGTGTATCTCTGTTTAGGAAATATTTTGCAAGATGTGGTTTTACATCAATATATGAATTAAACAGATGTGTCCAAAAAACAAAAATGGAATTAACAATAAGTTGCATCTTTCTTTTACTCACTTCCAAAACAAACGTATGTGCTAGCCAAATCAACTTTACAACTTTACAGCACGAGGCGGTGGTGCCCGTGGGAAATGCAGTCCTCATGCAGCTCATTCGCCACAAAGTAATGTTGGCATTCTATGTTTCTGCAAATGGAATCACGGATACGTTACATTTGGATGTTTCATACGTATCATATTAATGTTTCTAAAGTGAATAAGTTCGGATTACATATATATGAGCCGACTTCATCATCTGGACTTGGAGGGGTGGATAGTGTGACAAACACTGAGATGAGAAGGCTGCCAAGTCACAGATGACTGCAGACCACTATTGGAGACCAATAAACCAATAGTTACAGATTAGCATTTCCAGTCGTGATCGTGTGGGTATTTTAAGCCGAAACATTAACTTTAGTACCTAAACATAACCACGTCAACCACAGTATTATTGAAATGTAAAGTTTCAGCTTCTATGCCATATAACATGCAAATTACATATCCGTGTTTACTGAAATGTACATTGGCAGCATTTATTCTAGCAATTGGGTTGCTTAATTTCAGGAACACCATCACTTTTGTCAGAATGGGGCACCCAAATCAACACAAAATTAAAGTTCCTTGTGTTTATTTTTTTTTATAAAGAATCAGTTTGCAAATGTGTTTTTGAGAAAGGAAATCCTTTCAATGCATTTTTTAGAGGCTTCAAGATGCACACAATGCATTTTGGTGAGTAACTGTTAACATAACTTTTATTTCTCTGCGGAGCACCTTTAATAATGACTGTTACTTGTAAGAGACTACGTTTACATTGTGGTACTGGTACATTACGTCACCTCTCATGTTTTTTCCTTTTGTCCTCTTTGATGCAGTCTAGCAAACAGCAGGTGATGAAGGCCACGGACATGAAGAAGATTATGGCCGTGCTTACAATGGATGCCAGCACAGCCACACGGAAACCATAGTCCTCTAGGGGGGACAGAGCTGGAGTGTGAGAAAAGAAGAGTGGACAGATTTTATTGACTTTGTTTCCATGTCAAGGACTCAATATATTAGACAACTCCATTCATCACGCTGCAAAATCTCTGAACAACAAATCCTTATCAGACTCAGGTACCACAAAAAGCACTGCAACATACACTGCCATATCACAAGTCTTTCATTATCATTTAACCCGAAGAGGCTGGCTGAAATAAAGTCACTTTACACGCCAGCTCATCCCGGAAAGGACAATAAAGCATGAATTCCATTTTTAATTTCTTTCACTTTCACATCAGACAGCTTCTTCTCTCCCATGATGACTGATCCTGAAACATAATTAAGATCCTGCTCTCACTGTTTCCACTCGCTCATCAAAAGAGCGGCTAACTGTGCACCTGCTTGAAATTATTCCTCCCTGCCTCCATTAGCATTAATATTCTCCTTTAATGAGCTTTTTCCCCAAGCAAGAAATTATTTTCTCTCCAATGTGTCCTCACATAATTCAGAAGAATTAATTATTGCAAAGCCAAATCACACCTTAAGTGTCTGCATGTAACATTGCCCATAGCCACTATGCCTGTCCCATAATGTTTAATATAGATCCCATCTCTTCAGAATAATGAGGAGAATGACAGTTCAGGGGGAGTTTTGCAGCCGCTGCAATTCTCTCAGTAAAAGCATATTTTATTCACACACACAAATTTTGGTTATAAAGTCTATGAATAATAAAGTAACTTACACCTGACTGCAAGCGGGCATATACACTACAATAAGTGACATTCTCTCTGTATTAACTGTCATATTTCTACTTACGTTTACAGTAGGTCTCCCCCTCCCAGTGGGTGCTGTTGGGGCCCATGACGCAAGTCAGCTCACCTCCAATCAGTTTGTGTTTGGCTGGGCACTGCAGGGAAATGACTGTACCCACAGTTGTGCCATTGCCCTGGATGATCCTCTGGGTGCCCAGGGCTGGCAGGGGCATGGGTGTGCACTGAGCCTGACCTAAAACAAAGGGTCAAAGATACCATTATGATGAATCAGATTGTGTGCATCCAAAAACAGTGTCTGTGATTGAATTATGCTGCAGATTTTAGATGTGCATAAATCATCAAAAGTTCAGCTAAAGTTTGAATACATGTTTAATTCATGTTTTTTCAAAAGAAATTTGTTTTTGCAGAGATGATCAGACAAACTCAGAAATTCAAAAGTAGCACAACAGCAGTTCAGGGTGAACAACAGAGAAGAATGGAGCACTGCAGATGAGATTCAAAGTGAGGATGAGGACAATCACTCCGCAGCTATCAGTGCTGAACCCTGTAGGGCTGCACAACACTGCGTGACAAAACACTGGCCCCCCTGTAACAGCCTGGTGCTGCGCTGCATCGAAGTCTAACAGTATCGAAGCAGGAAATTTGATAAATCATTAAACAAAAGGCCTGCGAGGCTGGTGGAAACACATGGGCCATCTGGAGCCATGCTAAACAACCGGTTATCATACAGCAAAATGCTCAGCATATTACAAGAGGGGAGGTCTCTCACTGTGCATGCCAGCAGTCTGTCACGGAGAACCTACAACATAAGAGTATCACTTCATCATGACACAAGCTGTTGGAATGCGAATAAACAGAGTGACATCAGTTCAGTGTTTTCCAATAGGACTGGGAAGGATAATTTGATCAGGGCCCAGGCCAGTCATAACAAGCCTGTTTACTGAGGGAAACTCTGGTTTTCACTAAAAAAGTATGGACTTGTGACATTGGAAATATTTTGGATTGTTCCTTTTTGTAACTATTAAACTGAAGGAAAACATCTCAGAATTTAAGAGAGGCTGTGTGCACTTCTGGGAGAAACATGTGGTGCACTTTTATCACCACAAGGGGCGTCAAGTCACATCAAAAGTTCAAGGTTTCATTCACATATAGACAGACAGAAAGACAGACAGAAAGAGATGAGGTACAGTGAAGTATATGCACATTTTCTTTTAAAATAATCACACCCGCTTCTGATCAGATGTCACAATGACACACTAGGTCAGACTCAACTAAATACTCCCTGAAGGCTATTAGCATAAGCTCACAATATTCAAGTTTATGTAACACAAGGACGCACTTCATTGCCGATAAATGGAGAGCATCAGTTTTATGTAACGTGTGTCTGTGCGCGCGTGCGTGTGAGATGCGCAGCTGTGCATCTGCACGAGGAGTGTCTGATGTTAAAGCCACCAGAGACACCTCCCCTTTTCACTTCCTCTTCATTTAGAATATAAATAAATTATGAGAATGGGAAGAAAGATGTGAAGTTTATTTAATTTCCCTAAACAATCCTTGTTGTATGATATAAAATGTATTATTAATGCAAATTATATTGCTCAGAAATGACCAAACACCCATTAAGAAAATATAAAATTCTGCAACTACCTCACATTATATACATTGACTATTAATCCTAGAACAATAATTAGGAAATTAGAAATAGTGCTATCACAGCAAGTATTGTAAGTCCCTATTGTATAAGAGGAGGTACAGCAGCACCAATACACATCATATCTCTATCATTTGTAGCGAGTTTTAGGGATTCATGTTTAAATAAGACACACAACTTGTAGATGACCTTCTCATATGTTTACGTAAAACCCTAAAATTCAGACCATTGTATTGATAAAAGAACTGGAGTAAGTGCGTAAAACAAATCGTCCCACACACATCCCACACGCTCAACTCGAGTATGAATTAGACACCATTTCTGTTTCATCAGCCTTACCTGACTTATTCCGGTCATCACTGTTTGTAAAATCAGTCCTGGACACATCTGCTATTGAAGCTGTTGCGGCTGACATGGTGGTGACAGACAGACGCCCCCTCCAAGTCCGCTCTTTGGATGTGCGTAAAGACTGCGCAACGGTGCTCCTCTGTGCCCGGTTTTGGGTAAACAAGTCGGGATTCCGTGGAGCTGGAGTCGTGCGTGAGCTTCTCTACGCGATTTTATTCGTCCGTCTACCTTCCAGTGAACAGTTTGTCATGCACACAGAGTCCTCCCACAATGCTCTTTCGCCGCAACATTAACGTATTCTAATGCACCGGGTTGGGACTGCGCGCTGTGGCTGCTGTCGCGCTAACGGATAAGCGCCGCTAGGAAAGATGAAGTGATCGGCCGACAACTTGTCGACCGAGGAAAAAATGACTCTGAGGATTACACCAGGTCAGGTCAAGCTGGTTGTCAGAGCTGCGCTCGACGAGCGACTACAGCAGCAATAAACCCGCTCATTGGGGGCAGGATGTAGCACCGCTCCTCTGTTTGAGTCAGGATGTGGTGATTTTGACACGGTTGAACATGTGATACAAAAACTGTGGCCGGAATATGGGGCCATCAAGAGATTCTGTTTGCCTCTGCACAGAGTTCTGACACCAGTATTCACATTCGCACAACTAGTATTTGCACACACAAATCAGGTTTGAGGGTTTTAGATAGCAAGTTCCAAGTCAGACAGCTGAATTTAAAGAGATGTGTGGCTTGATTATGTTCAAAATGGCTTTTACAGCAATTCTACAGAACACCATCACTGAGGAGTTTATAAACTGATGCTCACCATCAGCTTTAAAGTAGATACAAGATGTTCAATTAGGCTAAATAACGTTGGCAGTAGTGCCAAATACATCAAGGCAAAAAGTCAGACTGACAATGCAATGTCATGTAAGAGTCTTATAAAAACCGTGAGAGGCAAGGATGTAGGTTTCATTTCAAAATTAGGTCAGACAAATATGAAATGGGGGTTTGGAGGTCCTTTGGCAGAAAGTCTTTCGCATCAAACTTAATTTCTTTCTTTTTGGTTAATTTTTATGCACCAGTTTATTCAGTTTTGGCACCAATTTATAGTATAAATGCATGCGGAAAACTCTGAGGCTGAAAAATGAAGCCAACACCAAAAACTGCAGTTCCCCTTAAACCTAAAATGTTAAAATGCCCAACTCTTTTTTTTATGACTCACCAATTTACATTTTATTAGGACCCAAAGTTATGCATATTTAAGGGCATGGCAGCTTGAGTGACAGGTTATCTGTGAGGCGTTGCTACACTCTATAGCCTGTGTTACACTGCCTCTTCAAGGTGGGAATTTCATGCCGTTATTCCTGCTTGCTGTTCTGTAATAAAGGTACCATCATGGAATGAGGACAGAGTTTCTCACCTATAAGTCAGCATCAGAGGTTATAACAGCGCCGAACTGATGTCTGAATAAATGGGAAAGCCGGCAGGACGGGATAATTAGTGGCACAGGTATTGTTTTGATGACATGTTATGCATGCAACCTACCATGGGAGACTGAAAATGTAGTTGACAGCAGTTAGCTGCTAATTAAAAGAAGAAGAACAGCAATGGAAAATTTCTGCAAATTGGGAAAAGCTGAAATGAGGGAGCTCTTTACCCTCTGAGCAGAGGACAGGATCAGCAGCCATATAACAGGGTCGGTAAATGATTGTCGTTGCCATGTTATGCCATTGTTATTGTTTATAAAGAGCTGCTGATGCCTATATGCAACACTAGAGGCCGGCGCTTTTGCGTTACATGCAAAGGCAGCATGAAGAAGGGATTACATAACAGCCCGACAGCGTGATCTTTATGTAAAAAGAGCTTATGAGTCCGTTCCACTCCTCGCTCCAGCCTCTCATGTCAATATGGTCATTTCTGGCTCCAAAAAAACAAGATGGCGACGGCCGAAATGTTGAGTGGCTATGTCCATTATTTATAGTCTATGTGTAAATGTCTCAGAGTTTGTCAAAGTAAAAGTCCTGACTGTGTGTATTGTGTAGGACTAATACGCATGTCCTGCTTACACCCCGAAACCTGCGGCTATGATGTGGAAATACATCTGACTGCATAATGTCAAAACTTTTGTTTCCCTGTAAGGAGCCACACTTCTAAATGTTACCATACATCTGTCTGATAACAAGTCAGACAGTTTTTTTCACTTCCCTGTTTGTGCGCCTCACTCTGTCACAGTTCGGTTAGACATGTGGTGAAGGTGGCAACTGGTGGCCTGGATGATGAGGCTGTTTTACTGGCAGGTTTCTCAGAAGAAGTAACCATGGATGGTTGCTACATGGAAGTAATGATGATGATAAACCACTATAAATGGAGCAAAAGTGATTTTAATGAAGTAAAGAATACTTATCCGTTTTCTGTACTTTAACAGAGAGAAAAGTCTACACACACACACACACACACACACACACACACACACACACACACACACACACACACGATATGAAGGTTCCTGTTTCCACTTGGCATTCTGATCTGAAAGCAGCGCTTTTCTCTTGTTCAAACTGCACGTCGGCCGGCCTGATGTCATTGAGAATTCTGGGCATGCATGAGACTGTTTCTGCTGTGGGTGATAAGTGTCTCCACAGGCGCAGCCCTGTTCACCTGAGCAAACCCCCACACACCACCTCAGACACACTGGGAGCCTCTGTTCAGACAGCAGTTTGCCTCATCATTCATGAATATATTAGCATAACTGATTAAAAGTGTTCGTACTTGAGACTTAAGGACTATGTAAATGTAAAATATGCTGCTTATTGTCCCTTCTGTGTTATGAAGCAACACTGCTCTTTTAGATACATTAACTTATCAGGTTAGGAAGTAGAGGTATGTGTTTTGGTTGCCTGTAAAAACGTTAATTGTTTCCACTGATCTCTTCATCAGTCTGTTGGCGTGAAACAAGTCTCCTTACATTTCTAAATTCGTGCATCTCTGGAGGAGAGGCTTGAGTTCAGCTCTCAGTGCTCATGGATAGTTTTAAAAGCAAGCCAAATCGCTTAAAGGGACACATCACCCCAAATCAATATGTTTTTATTTTAAGTTGCAGATATTGGCCTTAGAGATGTGTGTCAAATTACACTTTTACATGCATTGCATCTATCCAAAAACCACTTCTCTTTTCCCAGGGAAATGTACAGTTTCTGTTCATGAAATGCATACAGTCTTTGTCAAAATATACTTAGAACGCAGGCAAAAGTCTTAGTTTAGACAGCATGAGCATGTGGTTAGGTCTAGAAAAAACCCCACAATGGTTTGCCTGAAATAAGTACAGTTGTTACTAATGTCACAAAAGGTCACATGACATATATGTCACGATGCTACACATACTAGCTGACTATGTTATTATTGAAATAATTCAATAGACTTTTTGTTTCACATGAGACACAAACAGCGATCTCCAAGGTTAAAGTCAGGAGTTTGTTTGACCCATTCATCCTCACTCACGCCTGTGCTGTGTGACCTTATTTGCTCTTAATACTTTGGTAGTTGTCTGCAGTGCCGCCCGGTGCAAATCATACTACTACCAAGACAGCCTCTGTGTGTTGGTGTCTGCTGCTGAGGGACACTGACCAAGCGTCTGTATTTGATGAGTCAGGAGTGAGACCGGGCTCCAATGTCTCTTTCCAGAAATCATGACCCAGTTACTCAAAATTATCCAAAGAACTTGATGTAAGCAGTTTCATGTAGGAACTATGTTTCTACTTAATGACATGTCTTCTGTATTGGATAACTGCGTCACCGCACAGAAGAAAATGTGCATCTATTACTTGCTCATCTTGTGCTAATGAGCAAACTTTATTACAGCTCAGCTGAGGAGGATGCCATTAATGTTTACAGCCTGCACTGTCACGAGCACGGGTCTTTGTGCATGAGTAAATGCACGCCTCCTTCTGTGCAGTGATACGGTTAGTGGGTGTAGTATCTGTAACCAGGTAATGATTTCTAAAAAGAGACATTGCTGTTGAGTTTTTAAAATGTTTTTTTTTGGCGCATTGAGCGCACAAGCCGAGTGCCATCTAGTTCAACTATATTGGAGGGACGGCAGATATCTCTATGGCTGATATCTCCAACACACGGAAACTCACACCAGAACAATCTAGATTGATAAATAGCACAACAGGTGAGAGAGGACCAACCTGTATTTTTGATTTGGGGGTGAACTGCCCCTTTAAATAAACTTAAAGCGTTATCTATACCATTTTTTAATCCAGGAATTCAGTGTTTGGATATTTTACATCAGTTTAAGAGGAAAGAGAAGACAAAGGAAGAGACATTGTGGAAGAGGACATTTTGAGGAATTAGTCTGCTTAAATTGTTCAAGTTTTCTCTTCTGATTTAGAGACGGTTGCTACAGCAACAGGTAATGTGTTCTGGCATAGTCTCGGTGGGTACAGTTCGGACTCTCAGTGCCTTCCACTTTATTCTCTGCCTAGGCTTGTGTACTCTGTGCTCTGCACAGTCTAACAGACAACCAAGAGGCTTGCTAATAGCCCGGGACAGTCAATGATGCCCCTTTGACCATATTAAAAAGGGCTGTTGAGAATTTTGTTGACCAAAAAACAAATGGAAAGAAGCAGAAATAGAGATTGAAACATCCACTGGAGCAAAAAGCAGATGCTCTCTGGCCATTGCTGTTTTATTATTAACCTGATCTGACAGGAGAGAAAGAGAAAAGGTGAGAGTGGTCAGCTCCACTTGTCCGCACTGCCCCTGACACAGTGTGACACAGTGGCTCTGCTGGGTGGGGAGCCACTCCATCACACAGGTAATTAAGTAGAGCAGGAGGGGCACCATCTCACACTGCTGCTCGAAACAGGCCGCATATGGCTGGAGGTCTGGGTGGAGGACACTGAAGGTGCCCTCTCCAAAGTTTCCTTGGTTTAGTGATAAAACAAACATCCAGTGAGATGTTAATTGCTTGACTACATTGCAGCATCCATATGGGAATTACTACATTCAAAGGTTTCTTCTACAGAGGGGATGGAGAGCTTTGTTGAGTGGGTTACTATAAGTATGAGTCATTATAAACCTGCAAAACAAGCTTCAACTGAAACACAAGGTTTCCCTAAAAAAGCACATTCCTTCAGACTACAATACTTCCCAGGAACCATTTAATGTTAATGCCAGAGTCTCATTAAGGTTGTCTTGTTAAATAGAGACTACTTCCAAAATGATGCTCACATTCTCTCTCATGCACAAACACACCTGGTGATCTGTCCATAACATCATTAACGCTCCTTTCTCTGTCTCCTGTGTCTGTAATCTCTGAACAAATCACTTTCTCAAGCTGGATTGTGGCCACCAGCGACCGCACCGCTTCATAAATCTGCACCTCCATACACACTTGCTGGGGGAGAGCGAGAAATAGAAGAGAACTGAGATGGGAAACGGGTGGCAGGTAAGAAGAATAGGACTTTAGGAGGAAACTGAGTTGATTAAGCATTTCTTTGCCACAGTGCTACCTCAGACGTGCACAGCTTGCAAGGCATGAGTTACAGATGAACAGCGTTTCACAGACACCACAGAAAATAAGGGACTGTATTACTGTGGTGGTGCTGGGAGGAGAAATTGAGACTGTTGGGCATACTTTTTCAGTCACGGATCTGTTTAGTAAGAAAGGTTAAATAACAACCCATAAGCTTATATGATACAAAACTTCCTCTCCAGCATGTTCACCATCTTAAGTTTCAGATGTTAGCATACAAGTATGTTTGTATTTGTCTTTTTGCTGAACACACACACACACACATACAAGAAAACACACTGCAAATATACTTTTTTCAGAGAGAAGGACAAATCTATTTCAGCCAGGAAAACTGATGTTCATTCACTCCAGCTACTGATCTTGTAAGCATACCTTGTATGTACATATGCTCTCAAAGACAATGCCGGTCTGCTCCTTTCTACAATGCTCAAAGCGCTAAGGATGCTTAGACATGCATTCGAGAGGACCTGGGGTTTAAACTGCTGATTGTCTGATTAATGGACGACCTGTTTTACCTCCGGAGCCACAACTGCCCCAGTTTAACCACTCAACATGCACAATGACAATGCTAACATGCTGACATTGACAGTGGTAACCTGTTCAGAATAACAATGCTTACATGCTCACAATGAAGCTAACAAATTTCATGTCAGTCCATCCAACATCTTTCACTCAAAATCCCAAATGTCAACAATTTGATGGAACATGAAAAAAAAGTAGGAGCATCACCAAAGTCAAAAAGAGTCATCATCTGGGAAAATTTAACATCTGTATTGAAATTAATGGAATTTCTTCAAATAGTTGTTGAGATATTTTAATCTAAAGTATCTATAATATTATAAATATTGTAAATAATCCATTATGTTATTGACCACTGGGTAGAAATTCTCATTTTTGACACCGTTCATCAGGATCTAAGAGTGACTAGTCGGCTGTTATATCACATTGCTGCAATACTTCCAGCTAAATACATGCTTCGACAGCCCCCCACTCAGAAGCTCAGATCCTTTCACCATTCCAGTCACCAGAGAGGAAGAGAAATAGGCAAAGGGGGAAAAAGATGCATTAGCAAAGAGGTAGAAAGTGAAGAAAGGCACGGAGCTCACAGATACGGCAACAGTTTCATTGTGTCACAGCTACCCTGCTGGTTCCTTAAGTGCCCGAACATCCATGTGTGCCAAGCAGTGTTAATATGACTGGTGCAACTGGGGACAGGTCCTGCTGAGGTATTGACAGAGAGCTAACAGCGGGGCGGCCCAACGGGGCTGAAGACAACAAATGAAAGATGAGAGAGTCTGGAGGGAGGGAGGAATGGATGGATCGAAAGAAAACAGAAGAAAAAGGAAAGTGATAAGGTAGCTCGATTTGAACATAGAAGGTGGGGACAGGGACTCCAGCCTGTTTCTCCAAACTGGGGGGATGCTGACTGACATCTACTGTAGCCCATGGGACCCATACAAGCCCCCACAGAAATCTGATCACTTTTCTAGAATTTTGCAAAGTGACACACCCGAAAATGAAAAGACAAGGCACTGTTTGATGACAAAGAAAATAGAAATCTGCTTGGGCTGTCATGGTCTGGTGGCTTAACTGAGGAGTTCTTCCCTTTTCTGTTTCTCTGTGCATTCATCTTCCTCCACTCACAGGATCAAATCTAAAAGGCCCACCTTATCATTTAGGACATTTGAAGAGCAAGGCCTTGGCAAACAGTACATAATGCACACACAGATTTCTTAACATTGTCTCTGGGTCCAGTAAAGCTTTAACTGAAACCTCTCCATACAGAGTGTCCTCTCCAGGCTGAGTAATTGCTCCAATGAGTGACTGGGTGCAGCTCTATAACAAACATTTTTTTCTTAGATAAACAGAGCCTTTCTAGGTTATATTTGTGCATGTGCACATTGTGATTTTGTTTAGCTGCATCTCACTCCATTTTTATTTATTTATGTGTTACTGCCAAATGACTCATCCCGAAATGATTGCTGTTATTCCAAAATGAGTACTTGTTTCTTTCAGCACTTGTTTCTTTCAGTGAGCTCCACGTCATCTCACAATACTCCACGTGCGCTGATGAGATGTTAGATGTTCTATATAATAAGATATTCAGGTCTAGTGTTTTACAATCATTTGTTCAATGGTCCAGAGTAGACAGTGTTCAGTTACGGATGGCGTTTTCGTCATCAGATGAGCTCATTTAGGCTGTGGCATAATTTAATTTAATGCAAGTGTGCGCAAGTTCACACACATTTACATATCTGTCAAAATAAAGGCAGGTGTGAAACTTTAAGGAATGAATAAGGCATGAAGTTTAGTTAGGAATTAATTTAGAAATACTCTGTTGTTCCATGAAAGAGCTGCTTTTTCTGTGGGAGGGTGTAACTAGAAGAGTTTGGGGAAAGCTAATGAAACCACAGATAATATAGTGCTTCTGAGGCAGTTCACTTAAATAGACCTCAAATCATCATCATCAAATCAAGCTTAACAATTTCTAATTAGCATATAATGATAGAATGACCAACCCTCTTCAGAGCCTGTGAGGCTGAATTAGATTTTTTTTAATTCCCATCTCCACTCAGGCTGTAACTGAGACAAAGATGTGAATGATGTTGTCTGTGGTGATTTATTGTCACTATTACAGCAATTTATCATCATCTAGTAAATCTCTATCATGTACCTTTACATTCTGTAATTAAATGTAGGACATTTCCCTGAGGGCGTCCGGTGTATTTGTGTTTCAGGAATGAAGCTGAGTGTGATGTGCTCAGAACCTGCCAACAACAAAAGTTATGGAACTTGAGTTTGTTAAACATATAACTTCCAGAAAGTAATTTTGTTTGGCAAGTTGTGAAAAAAAAAACTTGTTGTGACTCACCAGTGAAAATTGGGGGGGTGGGGTGTATAAAGGTATAAAGTAAAGTAGTCATGTATAAAGTACAAAAGTACAAGACTTGAAAATGGCAGGAAACAGTCGCAACCACTTCCTTTGCGAGAATGGAGAAGTGATAACTTGCTTCAATACGGAATGCAAACGAAAGGTTTTAGCATTTGCGTGTGGGTGTTGCTGCAGACATGATGGCAAATGGCAGCATGATGCAACACGTGTGTGTATGTGTGACCCTTGGTTCTCTAATGCATCATGTTTTTCACTATGGGGGTGAAAGGTCTGAGTGGAAAAGAAACCCAAACAAAAGTACCAAAATAAGATTGGTGGATGGCTGAAAATAAGAGAGATTTGCTATTTTATCCATACTAGTGGTTATACAGAAATTTAAAGTTTGGCCTGAAGGTGATGCCAAAGTGAGGGTCTGTCGGTAACTTAAATCTATCACACGTAAAGTGGCTGTTATAGGACTTCTCAGATTCAGCCTGCAAGGCTCAGTTGTACAGCCAGACCTCATTTACCATTGTCCTGCTTTTGATCCAAGTGTGAGTTAAATATATGTAATGAAGAAAATGCTAGTAATTGGAATTCAAGATTTTGTAAATGATGACCAAGGTTAAAAAATAACTTTTTCATATTTTGTAAATTATCTTGCTGCCCCTAACAATTATCTTGTGAAACCCTGGGGGGTCAGGATCCCCCACTGCCCTGGGCCAAAGCTGTGCTTTGAGCTGAATGTTAACACACTATTGTAGCATGCCAACAGCTACTCTTAGCATTAATCTCCGAGTGCAGCTGAGGTTAATGGGTATTCACTTGTAGTTTTAGTGGTGTTGTTGTCACTACATAAAAAGTTTGTGTAACACCAAAGTTCTTATGAATTATCCTCAAATGACCAAGAATTTCTGCAGCAAATTTCACGGCAATCCATCAATGGCTGCCGTGAAAGTGTTGGACTGACAGGTCGGTCAAACAACATCACTATCCAAAGATACTGTTTGTGTTGCTAAAACGACAGTTTAATAGGAATAAGAGAAAAGAAGAGAAATACTGCTGCTGTATGTTAAAGGTAGATGGTAATTTGTTCTTCCTCAAATAGGTAGGTCAGCACTGTGGTGTATACAGAGATTTGGGAATTCAAAATGCAAATGTTTCTGGGCCACACAGATGCATATACACACACATACACACACACACACACACACACACACACACACACACACACACACACACACACACACACACACTCAAACAGCTGGTAAGAGGCTTACGCTCCAGTGGCACACGACAGCTTTCCCATTAAAACCATTCCCCTCAGCTGTTGTGGGAGAAAAACGAGCCTCACAGAATCGTGACCACAACCTCAAACCCTGAACAAGTATAATCATTTAAGATGTTCTGCTTTGCTTTCACCTACAACTGTTGGCTGATACATCTGTGGCGACAATAATGGCTCCGTTCAACCAACCTTGCATTTTGTGCTCATTCAAAGAGGTTTGCGCCCTTGATGAATAGAGCCATTAAGGGAAGCCTTGAGGCCTCTGATGGAGGTCAGTTCGACATGTTAGGGTTCCACTGCAACCTTGGTTGAATCAACTGTTAACTGGCAAAAAGAATTGAAAGAAAGAAACAGAGGTATGAAAGAAGTCAAACTTCGTGCCTCAAACTCAGGTTGTTAGCCAACTAAATCTTCAATTCTACTGTTGAGAAAAACAGCTGCTCAGATATGTTTTCAAAGAGGAAAAAGTCAAAGATTAGTTGGAAAGAAAAACAACAAGACAGAGAGTTGAGCTTTCTCAGAGAGGACTCTGGAGAGATGATGAAAGCTTATCTCAGCATGGTCTCCGTCCTGCAGTAGACACAGTACCCACCCTGCTCCGCTCTGTTCTGGATGTACAGCATGTAAAATGACAGAAGGAGGCAGTCAGCAGTTTGCTCTCTATCTCTGCACCACAGCTCACAGCCCTACAGAGACGCCAGCCTTCCAATTCATCATTTTGACACAAAGTGTTGATTCGCTAAATAAAGAAGTTACGGTTCACGCCGCCTATCAATAGCTGTCCTCTCTCCTTTTTGCTTTAAATGTACATCAATACTTTAATGTCCAGAAAAACTGCAAAAACAAGCAGGATGACAGAAAAGTAGAGACAAAACAAAGGGAGGGAGGCAGAAATTGAATTAAATCAAGATGTAGAAAAATGGACTTGCTGCACCCTTTCCACATCTACTTTTACACACACACACATACATACTCACACACTCACACACAGATATCTGAGAGTTGAAATCAGCCTTAATTCAACTAGCCAACCCTGACAGTAAATCAGATTTTCCCATAATGCATATTTCTATTCTCTTTTTTTTGTCTTGGCTGCATAAATAAATTAATTTATACAAGTGTGAAGTATTAAAGCACTATGCACCCTGATATACAGACAAGCTTAGTTGATTCATATTGTTTTAAACAGCACATTTCTTACTATGAAACTAATCACAAGCAGCAGACATACAGCTGCACTGTAAAATCTGATAGTTTGATTTTACTTAAAAAAAACTAGGAAAACCATAACCTTGGAAATGTAAGTAAATATAGCCCACCTATTAGTCTTAATTTATATTGACTATAACTAATTGTGAGGTCTACTTAAATTCAGTTATATTTACTCAAATGTAGTCATGTTTACCTAATTTTGTGAAATCATTGCAACTTAAAAATGACAAGTTTAACTGAATCATTCTTTCTATTTTTTAGCAATTACAGTACAGCAAGTTTAGTGAGCTATTTATCTGTATTCTCATACTTTTATTTTATTATTAATTAGTATTTTTTTAAAAACATGTTAAGTAAACAAACCTTGTAGATCTCCTAACTTCATCATTGGAAAAGTCCACTTTGTGATGATCATGATAAGTCAGACTAACTTGGTTTACTGAAGTTGCAAACACTTAGATAGAACAGGGTTGTCATTTTTAAATTGCAGCAACTTCTCAAAGTAAGTAGTTCTATATGGAGCTAGATTTTAAGTAAAGCTAACAAGTAGATATAACGTAAACATCAATTAAGATGAATACTTAAACTTACTTTCTTTTTCAAGGCAATCCAAGATTCCAAGATTATTTTAAGTAAGATCAACATGTCAGATTTTACAGTGTGTTGTTCTCTGGAAACATTATCTTCTCATTCAGATTGAAACAATAATGAGATGACCATAAAGTGCTCTGCCTGCTTTGCTTTCCATGTTGAGAAGCTTGTTATGAGTCATCACAGTTCAGGGAGTTTCAGTGCAGCTCTCATGTTCTCATGGTGACAGCTCAGCTGCTGCACACAACAGGCAATGTGTTTTTAAGGGAAAAAGTTGCTGTGTTATCGACCTCATGTCTATGCAGACTTTTGTTCTCATGGTTGCTATAGATATTGTTTAGCAGTTTGAATCCATATCAAAGGACTCACAAAACACACACTCACACGCCAGCAAGAAAACTGAGCCAAAGCAACTGCAGCTGACAAGAGCTGAGCATGAAAAACAGTAAACAGGGAGGTGGAAAGGCCCAAATTTATACTGAAAAAACTATTTTTCATCCATTTTTCATTATTCATGCTCGCAGCATGGCTCTAGGGAAAGAATTGTCTGTCTGCTTGTTGGTCCACTACTTTGGTCCACACTGAAATATTTTAGGAACTATTGGATTAAGGCAATATATATCTATATTATATTGATATTGTGATCGGTGACTAGATATTGTTGTTTTTTTGGTATGGCCTTCTACTATTACAGAGCAAATTTCAAAGAGAGACTAATAGAATATACTTGATATGGAAGTGAATTGAAAAAGAGAAGTGAATGTGAACTAAAACTACAGTATGGTAACCCTAGATGACACGTACTGCTACACATGCGCACTGAAATTCATTTGCAGAAATACAGTAACGCCACATGGTCATTAATCCTCTTATATCCCATCAGCATATTTAGTCAAATATCTGCTGGCGTTATTTCATATGCTGTTTTGTGTGGGATATCAATACAAGATCAGTTGCTAGAGTGAATGAACATCAGTTCATGCCTGTCTGAGATTAATTTTCCCTCCCTGTTGAAGAAAGAACAGCTGCAGTGTGTGCGTTTCACAAAACAACAAACATATTTGAAGACAGAAACTCAACACACGCAAGATCTTGTTGGACAGCGTGGTACTGAATGAATCACAATGTCTGTTTATTGATGATATGCTCGACTGCTTTTCCACTGTGCACAATCCATGTTTAAAAACACTGCTGCTCACTTACAGTACGACAAGAATGAATTCTGGAGCATAAAAAGAGGGACAGGGGGCAAGATTTCAGAGCACGGTACATAAATATGAGTGAGTTTACATGCACAAAGAGATCCAATGACAAGTTTTTTTTTGCTACTTTTGCTTAAAGGCTGGTGGCTGATACAGGAGCAGGGTACGAGGGGCAAGGCAGAACAGTTTTACAGTACAGTACTTGGTTTCCATCACATCACCAAAGGGAGAGAAGCAGGCAGACGGTTGCTATGCAAGGAGAGAAGTATATGGAAATGATTTATTAGGTACAAGTAGAGATATTGAGGGACTGAACCTGCAGCACGACGTCAGAATCGAGGCCACTTGATCTCATTCTGGCTGTGTACTCGCATCTGCATGAGTCATAATCATGACAGAGTGGAAATGAGGTGGATAAGATTAGAGAGTCCAAAGACAATGACAGGAGGGAGCTGCTACCTTTATAGATGAGAAAAGTGTTAAAGAGAGGGTCTGTAAGATGGAAGCGGACAGTGGGAGCATCAGGTGGCCAGCCACAAGCGTACACATCTGTGTCTTAAGTTAAAATGTCTTATTTTTTTCTTTGTTTCCTTACATCGCACTATAGTATACATACTGTACAATACCCACTGAACTGCCACTGTGTCCCCACCAGGAGTGAAGAGAACAGAGAGGTGGTGCAGGTTTCTTACACTAACATTCAATACTTAAACACAGGAGGGAACTCGCACTCAAACACACACCCACACACACATACATACTTTCACACATATGGAAAGACAGACACATAAGATTTAATGCTTCACAACACAGCCGCGTAATGTACAAGAAACTTCATCTTTTAAAAAAACAGAAATCATACAGGAACCTTCAGCTATATTACAAATAAAACATCTCAGGCGTTTTGAAAACACTAAAATATCTGAACCACACACACATACAGTGGCGTTGGTGGCTTGATAGTATAGTCCTCGTTTTTCTGTGAGACAGGAGGATACAGAGAGAAGGAGCTGTGTGGTCATGAGGAAAAGATTGAAGTGGCATAGGAAGGATTGAGTGGTCCTTTTAAAAGGGGAAAAAAACAAAACAAAAAAACAAAAAGTGCCAAGGTAAAGTGAATTCAAGTAATGTGTGCTCTATACACAGGAGAAGGAGGGAGGAGGGACTGAGTCCTGCGGCTCCGACATGACCACTACTGGCTCTTCCTGTGTTCAGTCAGGCTCGTCGATGCATCTGCGGGCATTTCTCCGCGGGCAGCTTTGGACAGGACGTCCACCCACTTGGCCTGAAGTTCTGCATCTTGGGCACTTAAGAGCAAAGTTTGCTGGTTGTGACTGAGCCGGAGCGAGTGTTTGATCTCCGACTTCTCGCCTCCTGACGGTGGTATGATGCTCACTTCAAACCCAGGGAGAGGCACCGCCCTCGCCCCCTTGGAGTCCTGCAGAAATCAGTGAAAAAATGAATAAATAAACGAATAAATGAATAAATAAATAAATAAAACAAGTCTGGTGACGTGTGTAACATTTTGGGTGGGGGTGGTAAGTTTCATTTTGGAGTGAGGATTTCAGATTGGAACTGGCTAAAACTTCTTGCAACTTGAATTCCTTCTGTGTTAATTGCTCAAAAGGTTTATCATTGGGAGCCAGATTATCTGCATAGGTCTCTTCCTCACCAAAACAAATGGACCAGGTGATTTAAACACCTAAAAACACAAAATAAAGCTGTTTAAAGTTACACATCAGTGTACATCTAATGCTGTTTGGCATGTCACTGCTGGTGGATCATCCATTAAATTGTAATATTTGTTCACCTTTTTTTCTGATTACTCAAGATCCAGATTTCCACTGGAAGCCAAAACAGCCAGAGTTCTCTTCCTCTCTATAACAAATGCACCCCGTGATTGAAACCACCAAAAACACTGAATAATGCATTTCTAGTGCTGTTTGGCATGTTGCTGCGAGCGGCCCATCCACCACATTGTGTGCTCACCCCTTTTTTCCTGATAAGTTATTGTGTGCTCACCTTTTGCTGATCCAGATGTTCAAGAGATTGTAATCAAGACCCGAATTATCCGTAGAGGTCTCTTCTTGTCTTCTCCAAAATAAATTGACCCGGTGATTTAAACCGGTAAAAGCACTGAATAAAGTAGTTTCACTTTACAAATCAGTGTTTCTCAGACACTGTTTGGCATGTTGTTGTGGGCGGCTCGTCCAACACATGCTTATGTGTGGTCATTTATTTTCTCCGATAACTTAAGATCCAGGCATTGGGAAGGTTTTCATCAGAAACTGAATTATCTGCAGAGGTCTCTTCCTCTCCAAAACAAACTGACCCAGTGATTTAAACCGGTAAAGACACTCAATAAAGCAATTTCGTGTTACAAATCAGTGTAACTCTGGCGCTGCTCATTACAGATGGGCTTGTGTTTGGTTTGTCAGTGCTGGGCTACCATAGAAAGATGGCTGTGCAACATAGTGGACTCTGTGGACAAGGAACTGCTTCTTTATAGACATAAACAGCTCATTCTAAGGTAATGGAAACATGACAATTCCTCTTTTCAGGTGATTTAACACTAAAGAAAACATACATACATTACATTATATTCAATTTCTGCCAATATCTCGCCCTAAATTCTACACACTGGACCTTTAAAATTATGTTTCTGTTGAGTCAAGAGGAAAAAATACAGTAAGTCACAGCTTGTCTCTTCAGTTGCAGGAGAATATATTCCACCAGGCATATATAGTAAACCCTCTTCTTTCCCTTCCCCCTCTTTCTTTCTGTATAATCAGGAAACGCTCGTCCAACTCCCATTAATCCTAATCTTTGGAATGGCAGCTTTCTGCGGTGGGATTGGGATATTAGTCTTGGAAATGAAACCGGGGGAGGCTTTAACAGGCCGACTTCCCCTCTGGGTCATCCGCCATGAATGACAGAATGATAGTCTTTAGTGTAGTCCCAAACATGATTGCTTTGGCAATCTTTTCATTTAGAGCAGCCATGTAAACCACTTCTGAGATGCATCTCCTTGAGATGTCCAGAGAAGATTTACTGCTACGTACAGACAGAGCCAAGATTTCAAGGAACTACGTTACATCCAAAGTGTTGCTACATCTGGTCAATGCAAACATGTCACAGTGGAGCAGCTTCACCGATAGCAGCAGCAGCTATACCTGAGGTCAGATTCAGGACAACCAAATCCTCCTGGCCCAAATCTACAGAGTACAGACAGTGTACAGACAACCTGGCACAGGCAGGATTGGATAGATCTGACTTACACATGCTCACTGATGTGCCCGAGTGCTACTCTGTACATATGTCCTGATTCACAAGGAGGAAGTAGGCAGGACGTATAGAGAGGCCAGACGGGTGCAGGAGGGTCAGAGGATATACAAGAGATGATGGAGGCACACTGTTTATGTGGCCATGTGGAGGAACCTGTATGCAGAGTTATTTTCAATAATAAAACTGTGACAAAACTGTCAACATTTCTCTGTGACTATGAGACACTGACAAGCTAAAATAGATCTTTTATTCAGAAAAAGGGCAAAATATGCATTTTGTTTTTGTTGAAGAGAGATGACTAAAAGGTTAGTAGTAGGCTATTAGACATTCAAATTGCATATAATTAACCTCCAATTATGAGTCTAGTTTGTCAAAATATAAAATTGTCATTAGTTGAATTGGTTGCGGGATGTGTGCAAATTTCCGCCATACACACGATGTCCAAACCAGACAGCAAGTTAATGACAACATTATAACCTCAAAGCAAAAAGGGTTTGATCAGAATAAAAGAAAGGAAAGAGACAAAAGAAAACACATGCACGGTAGTCACAGGAGAAACACTGTGACTACATGTTTGGTGTGAAGAGTATAACCAACCTTAAAAGATGCTTAAAGATGCACCACCTTGCTGTTTATGCCATGCTAAATTAGCTAACCGTAATGTAAACAATAATAATTTGCTAAGTCAATGTGACTGCCACCACTTGTCACCTTGATTCCAATTTCGAACAGTCTAACTGAATTAAAAAGAGAAAACATTTTGAAAATAAGTAATAACTAAAAGCTGATAAAATGTAATGAATTTCTCTTACGACTGAAATACTCTGAGTTGTCGTTGACTAAAACTGGAATAAAACCATAAATGATAAAGATGACTAAAACTAATACAAATTTTCATTTTAATACTAACCACATATCTAAAATACTTGCCCAAATTAAAACAGCTTGTGTGTAATATTTATTGTCCTTTATTTGTATAATGCTTTACCTAACAGAGGAACCACATGTAAATGATGACTATTGTGAAAAAATAAAGAAAAGGTAGGGTATAAATATTGAAAACATATAAATACTGAATCTGCTAAAAAGGTGGAATGTTTGATAACAGCTGGATCATTATCTGATCTCCAGATGTGTGTGTGTGTGTGTGTGTGTGTGTGTGTGAACTCGTACCTGTCCACTGCTCTGCAAGTACAGCACCAGCGGCTCAGCCTTGGTGACAGCCACCCACATTTTGGACCAGCTCTTCCCTTTCTCCTGCACCTGAAGGTGGCCACACAGTAGGCAGTTCTCCCCTGTTAAAGATGTCTGTCTCTGAAAAGATACAATAATATATAAGAATACACAAAAAAAGACCACTCACTGTTATATAATGTATAAAATACCATGGAACCCTGTTTTGCAAGGTGCTACAGAATAAAGTTTATTATGATTATTACTGATATGAGTAAAGTTATAACTGAAATCCATCTGGATCATATTCTGGGGATTTGAGCTTGATGAGCAACTGACAGTGCAGATCTTTCGCTGTTCACCATTACATAATGACAATGTAGGGCACAGTGAGATTTGTACATGGACAGGTGTTCAAGCTCCTGCTGCCCCTTGTCTAATCCTTGTATGGCCTAGAGCTCCCCCATGTGGTGACTAATCATACTGCAAGAACTTTTTTTTTTTTGGCATTTTGTCACTGGGAAAACGGCCTCAATGACAATGTAAACAATATATGAATTGTTAGTATGCTTGTCAGCTTTTTTGTATAACCAGAGTCGACTATACCTCTGTCCACAACAACCCAGACAGACATACAGACACCCAAAGCATCCAGACTGTGGAGTCAGCGGAGACGACTGGTCCTTGTTAAGCTGAGATCTTATTATGATATTAGTCAGCAGAGAGGGATTAGTTGATCTTTCAGTGTGAATCATTCATAAATGCACATGTACTGCATGTGCACAATGTGTTTTATGTGTGTGTGTGCAGTGATTTCAGACAACACAGTGACTTCAGTGTTCAACAGAAAGTGTGCACTGGACTCAGTGAGTAAACGACTGTGCTTCTTTCTCTCTTTTTGTTGCCAGCAGTGCAGTCTGGCTGCTGAACCCTGGTTGACACTGACTGCTGGCATACTGGGAGACATGGATCTCACTGGACTGGCATGAATTGAGGCAGAAAAACAAATCATTATGCACATGCTGTTAAATGTTTCTGTGTGTGTGTGTGTGTCGTTATTTTTGTTAGTCTCCGAGTGTCTGTCTCACCTCGGGCGCAGCTTTCCTTTTCTGTTCACCAACACCTAGAGTCTCCAGGCTGAGGCTGGCTTCGAAACACTCTGGGCACACTCGGCTCGTTTTGTTGTCCAAGGTCTTTGAACACTTTGCACAGATGGCCTGCAGAAGGACAGAGAGAGAAAGAGAGATGGCGTTGAGAAGCCGCTCAGTTGTAAACAGTTAACTGTCCGAAAGAAATGTTTCACTTGTTCCCGAATTCTCTCTCTCCATCCTCTCATTTCTATCAAACAATGTCTACATTGCTCTTGTTCCATCTGTGCTCACCGCTCCACAGGACTTGCAGTGGTGTTTGCGCTTGGTGAAATTGAAGCTCTCGTTGCAGCCTTTACACGTTTGCTTCTCTTTCTCTTTTTTCCTGGAACTCTTCTGAAAAACATTAAAAAAAACAAAGGAGTCATGTGTCAAGGTCTTCGGTCTGTTCACTTTCAGCACAACTAAAGGAATGTCTGACAGCTCGTTCTGCTTCATTCTTTGTTTGTCTGCTGCATGTCTTCCATTTCTCCTTTCTATTAACAGAGACACAGACAGACTGACACCCACAGAGACACACTGTCCCTCCGTTAAAGACAATGGAGGCCAGATGGATGCAGTTTTGCCAGATTAGAAATGTTAAACTATCATACCAGGGGGTCAAAATTATTGTATTTTGAGAAAAATTATTGTATACCAGTCACAATCACAAGAATGAATAGGTTAAATATATAACTTTGGTAAAAAAAAAAAAAGTATTTAAATGACTTTTTGACACATTTACAAATCTATGCTAACCCACTGCCTTCGAGAGAAGCTATTGCTTAATCTACAAGTGGGAGAAATGGGGAGACAATAGGGGCCCATAGATAATTACTGGCCTGGAGTAACCTGCTCTGCTTAAGGGTACCAAATATTCCCAGACATAGTCCTTATAGAGATGTGTAATCTAATAACTAGTATTCTAGTGATGTAACCAAGTAATAATACATCATTACTGTACATGAGTATTTTTTGAGAGAATCTGTACTTTCCTTTAGTTTTAATATTTCTGTCAACTTTTACTCCACTACATTTCCCCTAAACATCTTAGTTTCTTACTACATAGTAGAGAAGGATGGAAAAAGGAAGGGATATATATAAGAATGAAGGAGTGGGAAGAAAGGAAGAACTGGATTTTGTTCTTTACACCCTGTAGGTTGTGAAAAAGACTTTTGTTTCTTCAAATGTAATGTACCCAAGGTAGTGTACATGTTACAAATAAATAAACTTCACAATTCTTAAAATTCTGACTGCTTGCTTTTATTAACAGCATTTACTTGTAGTTTTGCATTTACTTGTAATTTAATATCATGAAATTACTTTTAATATGTAAGCACAGTAAATAAGTGATATTAAGTGATATTCTCATAGGTTACTTTAGCTTCTACTGAATTCATTTAAGACCTCTTTACATTTACTCATTTACTTTACTTCATCCACTACTGGATAACCTCACCATACCAATACTCCTTAAAGTGTCACCAGTATGCCAGGTGATGAAAATTGTTTAATGTACTGTAAATATTATAGTGTCTTACCCTTTCATGCAGTCTTTCACTGTCTGAGTCAATGGATGTGTTGCACCAGGGACCCTGAGGAGAGGTAAAACACATGTTGAGCACCAGCAGCTCCTGTCTGAAGTCAGATATCTCTACCACTAGGTGTCAGTCTGATCCTTCTGGACTCCTCTGACTCGTGTCAAGTTACGTTTGGCCAGCGTCCAGCTCCAGCCGGCCCAAAGTGGGTCAAAGCAGATCCATAAGAGTTTTGTATACACTTTGACTTGGGCTTTCCCTATTAGGTCATGAGAGAGTTCTGCGAGACGAGACTCACAGACGCTACGTGTGCAACTGTCAGTGATGGAAAGAAAGAGCCTCTTTATGTATGTGTTTTGTGTGCATGATAGTAGCATGTCCATAGATGGGAGAGCTGCTCAGGCGGACAAAGACCAGACTATGACGAGCTTGTTTGGTGTACCGCAAGCCTCCCCTGATTCATTGCACAGGATGAGCCACTAATTGACTGATCAATGAGGTGATTGATTACGGGTGGGTGAGTGAGACTGACCGGTGACTCAGGAGGGTGGTCATCTTCTCGGGAGAAGGAGCTGTTGAAAGCTTTATTGAATGTTTCGCTGTTTTGTTTGTGCCGTTCAATCGTGGCCAGGATCACCTGAGAGTCAGAAGAGATTTAGGAAGAGGGAGAAAAAAAAAGAGAAGGATTACTGATGAGACACATCCCTATTTGAATGCATTTATCCTTTTTGTGCTTGTCCTGAGACAAGGGTCAAACTAAATATGCGAAACTGCACAATGACAGCATGATGAAATGGATTAGAGTGACTAAAGTGAAATAGGGAAGATGAAGGGAGACAGAAAGCCAACTTTCCTTTCCCTGCCTGATTGGGGAACAAAGACAGTGTGTGTGGCTTGCTGTCAGGCCTGACCACGCAACAAATGAATGACAACAGCATGACATCACAGCTCCAAAGCATCATGGTCCTACAGCTAAAGCCTAACAGACAGCAGAGTCCAGACAACTGCCTGGCTACCACTGCGTACATTTCTTCTCTCTCCAAAATCTTTCTAAGTGTCATTACACTACTATTTTCTGAATGCTCCGTCTGTTCATTTCACCCTCTCTTTCACACACACATACACACACACACACACACTAAAAACACACGTTAAACCTCCCAAACCTCCTCTGTACTACGTCCGCCCCCCTCTTGTAGCCTGCAAAATGTTTTAATCAGCTTTACTCTGCTGTAATGGGCTAAATGAGCAATAATGAGCAGCTTTATTAGAGAATATAATTCCCAAACACACTGAATGAGTGCAGGGAGGATATATTTGCTAATTCCATTCTCTAATAAAACAGAAAAGGCACGGGCCCCAAAATGTTACATGTGCTCATGAGAGACTGAGACGTGTGTGCATATGTGCGTGGGTGGTGTACGGCTGTATCTATGCGAGAGCATGTGTGTGATCCTTGCCTGAATCCAATCTTCTTTCTCCTCTGCTGTCCTGTAAAGCAAATAAAAATGATCATGAGATTATTTTTTCTCCACAAAAAAATACAAATAATCACGTCGAAATGGCTTGGACTATTCAAACATTCACCCCAAACAGTGCTAGCATGACAAAGAAATAAAATAAAAATAAATAAGAGAAATAATTATAATCTGAACCAGCTGAGGTCGCTGGCTAGCAGTGTTGGGGAGTAACTAGTTACATGTAATGGAGTTAAGTAATTAAATTCTAAAATAAATGCATCTGTAATCTGTTACAGTTACTGAGAAAAAATATGTAATTAAATGAGATTTACTAATCAAAATGTCTGTGATTACAAATGGGTTACATATGAATATTATATTTTTGGTAAAAAGTCTTTAGTTTAGGCTTCAGTTTTCATATTATATATGATATATGTATTTTTTATATTATTTATTTATGGAGTTGCTAAAGTGTTAATAAACACTTTAGGGGCTCCATAGGAATAAGTGCATTTTAAACAGTTAACAGCAAATCTTCTAACGTCACTTCAGTCTGTAGATTCAAGTGTGCGTACCTTGCTTGCAGCTCCAGTGAACGCTGCTTGCCGATGATGGCAAACGTGTGAGGAAGGTTCTGCTTCACATTCTCCTGCACCTGAGGCCAAGAAACAAAGGAAATTGAATTTGCAGCCACCAGAATAAATAAAAGGCCAGAGGAAGAAAAAAAATACATCTAACAGGATGAGAAGGCAGAACTGCACCTCCATGCCGGCGATATCAATCCTCTCTCTGACACTGAACTTCTGTCCCATCAGTCTGAGTTTAGGCACGCAGTATAGCACCATATTGTTAAACTAGATCAGAGACAGAGGATGTAGCTGATGAGTGAAATGAAAAATACAAAGCTCACAAAGAGTCTTCAGCAGTTTGATATTTCTCTAATTTTCAGTCCTCTCACCAAGTAGAGGTATCGGTCTTGTGCTGTTCCATTTTTGGCTGACATCTTTTTGATATGTCCTTCTTTGATGAGCTCATTGGCCGGGTTAACTATGTCCTCCTCTCCTCCAAGCCTCTCATAAACCTCCAGCAGTTTGTGCATCTTCTCCTGAAAACACAAGGCAACAGCAGGATGAGGACAGAGGGCACCTGAGAGTGGGACGACAGGTGGAGCTTTATACAAAACTCCACCAGAGGGGGTTATGTTGTTATGAGGTAAGCCTCTAATTCATTCATGTGTTTTCCAGCAAGGCAGGAAAGCAGGTATTACATTTCTTTATTGATTCACAAGCGCATTTGTCTGCTTGAGTTGTTTTAAAGGATGTGAGAAATACGAGTAAGAAGGCCAGACAGAGGAAAGAGATGTAGAGGATGAGTGTTAAAATGTCAGGCTTCCGCAAGCTGTGAAACTCAAGGCAGGAAACAGCAACTTCCTGTCTGTACCAATCCATCTTGCTCACTCCCTCAGACGAACACATGCAATGCTGCTGGCTGACAGAGCGGCATCAGCAACTCTTTGGTTGAGTAACACATAAGCTGCTTTTTATAAAGCTCAATGAGACAGTGAAAGAGTGTTGAAAAGAGTTTAGAAAGAGATGACGGCAAGAAGAAAGAGAGTGAAGAAGAGTGTCGAGGAAAAGTCTTACCATTTTCCTGATTGCTGCATTGGAATGGTTAGCTGCAGTCGAAATTAGCTCCAGTGCCTCTGTAACAAGAATTCACATATAAAATGTTAGAATTAAATCCAGAATTAACAACAATGAGATCAAAATAAGATCGAGTAAATCTGTATAAAACTCCAGATATTAATCAATATCTCTCTTTGTGTGTGCTGGTCACTGAAAAATAAGAACTGTCAGAGATGTCAAACCATAGAATATAATGAATCAGGAAAAGAAGCTTAACACTGAACACACTACATGCATTAGACTGGCTTTTAGCCAGCAGAAAGCATTGTGAGCACCTGAGTCAGCCATCTTAATCATGGCCTACATAAACAGAAGAGACACACAGCCGGAGGAAATGAGGCCAAAACAACTGTGATTAACTGCTTTTCAACAGGAGTGGATGAGAGAAAAACTCCTCCACAGACTCCAAACACCACAGTGTGGTGAAGCTAATGCTAAGGTAAATGGAAACACGGATGTGGGTGGACACAAGATCACGTAAAATGGAATTTGGGGGATTTAAGATAGACGCAATAACGTAAAGTGTGTAATCTGTCTCTGTTATTCAGGAGATGAAACTACACACAGCATCACACTCTGCAGACGAGAGGTACTGGATGTTCTGGTATCATCTCCATGATAGATTAAATGATCTGGTTATCCTAATGAGGGCACTACTGAGGCTGACGTACTTCTCTCTCCACACAACACAAGATCTGTTTTAACTTAAAGAGGAATATGTTATTTTATCACAATTATTCTTGTTGGTGTGTAATGTTAAAGGAATCCCTCACTCCCCAAATGACCGTTTGTATATCAGTTACAGTTACAGTGTTATGTTTAATTTCTCACAAGCCTCCAAGGTGCATGAAGAATCCCAAAACAGACAAATTCTTGATGAACTAAACTCTCAGGGGTCTGGGTTTGAGAACAGCAATACTATATCAAAACATCTGTTTACAAAGTCTCACACAACTCATGCAGGATAATCCAAGTCGGATTCATCCAGTCATATTTTCAGTACTTCCCAAACACTAAGTGTGGGAATCATCTAAGCCCCAAGATATGATATTAACGTGATACTTTGGTCACTATAAAATATTATTGTGATTTTCAACGTGTTGCGATATGCTGTATTGCGATAATATATATTGTGATATGTTGCAATTCATCTTTCCGTATTTCTAACTGTATGTTATGTCCCCAAAGGAAAAAAATGTCAACATCTGTCCTATTTAATATGATAAAGTTTTAAATTCAAAGTTTCTTACTACAATCATTGTTACAGCAGCTAAATGTATCTAGTGGACTGAAAAAGTAATTGATTTTATTATTTTAGTAGGCTACCAAAAGTAGAATTTGCATTTGCAATATTAATTATTCATACCAAGAAAGATACTTAGTGTTCCTGTATTGGTACAATATTGCAAATATCACGATACTATGCTGTATTGATTTTTCCCCTTACTCCTATCAAACACAATTATTTTAGTTTAAACCTTAACATTTAAAACACTTTACCATAAACAGCACAGGTACACTGCTTATCTGTGTCTGAGACTATTTAAATGTGATCCTCATGACTTCAAATTATCAAGAGTTTGTTAAGGGAGGCATGCACAAATTATTTTTTTCCTCCAAAGTCAATGTAATTAATTCTGAGAGCAAATGAATTTGAAAGGTCAGTTGAGCTGAATTTTCAGGCCCATCCTGATGAAAGAACCGTGACTCTGATGCATATTTTGTTTGTTGCAGTTCTAAGAAAGTTACTTTTAGAAATCTAATCTAATCTGTATCTCATCTAGAACATGCGATATATTAAATTTCACAGCTTAACAAAATGTGGTGATATGCATCAGTGAGAACTGAGGAAACAATGAATCATCACATAAAGTAGTCTAAATCTCATTAAATGGCTCCTTAACAAGGTTTGTGTAAAAGTGAAGCAGCAACAAGCGAAATCCACAGAGGGTTTGCATTCTCAAGCAAAATGTGATCAGATACATCAAGGTGAAGTGAAGCAAAAGTGGCTCTTGCAATGAAACAGCTCAGACAGTCTTTTAAAGCTGACTAGGAGCTTCAGTTTCACTTATTTTTCCTCGATACCTGCTACTTTCTGCTCCTCCTCTTGAGCCACGTAACTCAGGATGAACACAAATGTTCATTTGTGCATTATAAACGCGAGCGGACGTGCCTTTGCTTCACCTGCGCTTTCTGGAATGTGAATCTGCATCGGTGCGCCTCCTGTCAGGTCCTTTCATTGAGATTTTTGTGTTCATGCCACCTCTTATTACTGCATCCTTTTAAGCCGAATGGCAGTTCTCACATTTGCAATGGAAATCTAGTCCAATCAAGCCCAGAAATGTGCCCTTTATTTTAATGAGGACACTGTCATCTAGACATCTCTTATTCCTCTATTTAGTTTAAAATGGATAAAAATAATCTGCTTGTAAAGGGAGATTTACTCTTCATGTAATGATGTATGTTTATATTTACATTTTGCTTCAAAATCTTTTACAGAATCTATGCCAGAATTTATTTTCAGTCAAACTTTGTAAAAAAGAAAAAAAAAAAAGAATTGCATAAAACCATGAACTTTGTGGGCATTTGCACTGTAGGTGAAAGTTATACTTAAAAACAGGTTGACAGGAAGACTGAAACTTTAACTAAAAGATTTTTTTCTGTGTCGCAGTGAAAAAAGTGGGTCAAATGTCTCACTCTCTGCGTCTTTTCGGTCCAGAGCATCATCAGGCAGCTTCTTCAGGTAGTCTTTGAGCAACAGCTCGTAACGAGGAATCCTCTGGACCGGCTCCAGCATGTGGTGCTGCAACGTCAGGTTCCCACACACATCCTGTTTCTGTTGGTTTAAACACCAAAGACAGATTTCAACTGATTAAACATGAACAAATCTGATGCAATAAAATCCTATAAATTGAGTCATGTCATGTACAATATCATGTTGAATATCAAAGTCATAGTAATGTCATTAAATGTGGTGTAGATCATTCTGTCAGGTACAAATATCTATTAGAATAGACCATAACCTGTATAAATGTAGTTAAATTGGCAGTAGGTCATTCTGATAGGTGGTGCAGATCATTCATTCAGGGACAAATATTTATTACATTAGACCACAACCTGTATACATGTAGTTAAATGGGGAGAGTTTATTTATTATTTTTTTAAAGATTTTTTTTGGCATTTTTGCCTTCACTGGACAGGACAGAACGACAGCGCTAAAGGGGGAGAGAGAGGCGACGACGCGCAGCAAAGGGCCACGAAGAGAGAAGAGAGTTTATTTTTAATAACCAATCATAAGATACGTATAACCAGATTTTTCCCATACATGCAGTTGTGCATGTAATACTGGTAAAAAAAAAAAAATCTTTGGATTTGAAATATAATAAAAGTGGAGGAGATATCCAATTAAGAAACAACACATTCAGAGACACCTATAGCCCACCTGTATATTCTGGACCACACTCTTGAACTGTGAAGACCGCTGTGTCCAGGTGTTGACCAGGTCCATGGCTCGGTCAAAGTTCTTCACATATTCTCCGTACATCTTCATGAACGGAGCCAGTTTCTGGAGGATGTCTCCAATACGAGGGTTGGAGTCCCTGCAGTGAACACAACAAACAAACGGATTAATTGAAGGCTGAATTCAAAATTCGAAATCTTACAGTAGGTGCAGCTCTCTTCCACAGCTTCACAAGTTCATATTTTTCATACAGTCCTGTGGGTCTATTTGATGGACAGGGGAAAAAAATGATTCTGTGGCTATAATGTAAAACTGAGCAAGGAAAAACCTTGCTCCTATCTTAAAGGGAGCTCAGTTTGTTTACTTACACTACACTTTTTGGCTTTAATCTGTGACTTCCTTAATAATCTAATATAACAACTTTTTCTTGTAAAATTACAACTTTATTCTTGTAATATCATGACTTTAGTCTCTTAACATTTAATTACATAACATTTAACACTTAATTCTTGTAATCTTCTTTTTGTTCCCCAATATAGCCTTAATCATCCTTTGTAGATCATATCATTGTGTATTTTTTTTTTGTAAAAAAACAAAGAAAAAAATGAATAGCTGTTCCCTACTAACCCTGTGCATATGTGAAATGATTTTTGTATGGCACGGCTCGGGTTAAACCCTTTGTAAAACATGAACAAATACATAACACCATAGAACTTTCTTTTATGATCTAGTCTGACATTTTGCCAACTGCTTACATTAAACTTTTTACCGGGTATCAGTTATTTTCACTCTAAAACAGAAGTTTCCAGTGGCTGCACGGCGCAACTTGCTGTGTAAGCTGCTGTTTTAGAGCGATGAAGAACTGAAGCCCAGGAGAACTGCAGTTTTACCAGAGCGTGAAACTACTTCCAAATTTACCTAAAATTACATGGCATTGAATCTTTGTGTACACTAGTGTATTTGCTGATGAGATCCAGCATTTTTGGGAGTTTTGGAAGTATTTTTGAGACTGGTTTTGCTATAGAACAACTCTAATTAGGAGGAAAATCCTCAAAACCTGCTTCCAAATCAGTAAAGTTAGGTTGCTACTTGAATGTTTGTTTCAGCTGATTCAATCACATTTTTTTTCTTGACATTTCACACACAAAGTGGCCATCAAAAGTTATATTACCACAGATGCAATTCCAAGAAAATTATTGGGGAATTGCACAAATTAATCCTCCTTTATGACTTTCTTCCTAAGGTGCACTTTTCTGGCTGTGTGCATCCTTTTTAAGCCTTTCTGTCTGAGCCAATACATTTTAATGAGTTCCAGGAAATAATGTGAGGGGAATCATTATGTGACAGGTGATTTCCCTGAACACAACCCTCTGGAGGAGTCATTATCTACCAAGGGTGGCTGATGTTGGCACAATAACGCACACTGGGGGTAAATTTCCTGCTTACTGTGAAAAAAAGACAGAAAATGCATTCATTCTGCAGCTCTGACACACACAAAACGGGGGGTTTTGTGAGTGTCAGAGCTGCAGAAGTTGTAAAGACTACAACTTAGCAACCCGACACCACTGAAAACCTGACAGTGACGCCCTCCACTGCCCAGCTGTCACAGTTTTACAGCCAACACCTACTGACCACAAACAGAGCCAAACCATCCCTAGAATGACGTCACACTGATGCAGATTGGAAATCTGTTGAACTGGCGGGTTTTAATTCCTCACCATTCTCCAGTGATGCGGGTCTTGAGCTCAGGCAGCAGGAACTTATCGTGGAAGCAGTAGATGGAGGAGATGTTGGAGAAGATGCCTGTAATCACGTCCTGAGGGATTCCAGCCTCTGTGAGCTTAGTGCAAAATACCTGCAGGGTAAAAAAAAAACACAACATGTGTATACAAACAGCCGTGCAACTGTTTCCAAAAACACCCAAATCTGGCTCCTACTCATGGAGCAGGCATGTAAACATTGACAGAGAAGTTTCCACGTCATTGTTGGTCATCCACATAAACATTTCCTCCAGCTTTGACTTCATGAGTGCAACTGGCAGCGAGATACTAAAACTTAACTGCCCATGTGGCATTATAGGGCGCTTATTCAAACTAGATAAACTATGCAATAAAAAAAAAAAGAAGTGAGACAGTAATTTGAAATCTTATTTTTATATGTCATATACAGTATTTTGTTCCGAAGCTCATAAGAAAACAATAGTTTATTAAAATAAAATAAAACTGAAGTAGTAGCCTATCTTAATTTCTTTTTAGATTCTATTATTTTTTTACTTTCAGGTGGCTTTCACATGTCAACTAATTAAGTCACATAATGCTGCCTTCAGGCGCAAACCTCCAAAATTGCTATTTTTCAGGAATAAAAAAAAAGATGTGTTTTTAAAAGGATCCAATCGAGATAGGAAGTTTACACAAAAGCTTTTTAAAATACATTATTGGTTGACAAATGGTAAAACCCACTGACAGACGTAATTGGGGACAAAATAGAATAAATTTACCAAAAAAAAAAATGAAATTAGTGAAATGTGGAGATACCAGGTTTGCACCTGACAGTGACGATAAGTAATTATTTTAACAGTATTGCCACATGTACTGCCTGTTTCAGTACATTAAGGTACTTTTTTTACTTTACAAATGCAAATGCTTCAATCTCCAACTTAGGAGTAAAGGTGTCACGATACTTTTTTTCTCTTCCCAATACCCATTTAAATTCCTAAAGTACCAAACAAACAAACAAAACACCTCAACAGCTGTATACTACTGACCTTGCTGTGCCACACTGTTTTGCAACAGTGACAGATCTTTTAATAAATGGCCTTGACGCCTGCATGTTTAAACTAACTTCATCAGGACATAAAAACAAGTGGCAGCTCACAGATATACCAAAGCTGATGTCAGACAATCAGAGTCGCACTAGACAGGTGCAACCAGTTAAGTGAGTGTGCACACGCAATCCTATAGATTAAAGGCTTTTTAACTGAAGTTTGTACTGTGCTTATTTTTTTGTATTGCGTTGCTTTGCTATCATCTTTGATATACCAAATCTACCACCACAGAACTCAGAAGCGCATTGTTGTGAATGGGGACTGCAGCAAAATGTATTTTAGCCACATAATAATTTTAATATCAGTGTAAGTGTACCCAATATTTGAATATTTTCCTTTGTCTACCTCACACAACTCAGGCAGCAGTAGACTCAGTGTTCAGTGTTCTGCAAAGTAAAATTACTGTTTTTGGCAGTGGATTCTGGTCATTTTCGGTTTAAGGCTTCAGTTTCCAGTCAGAAAGGGCTGTCTGTCAGTAAGGTAAAGCGTTGAAAATTTTCTAAATATAGTGTACACTTAAACTGATATTGATTTTTTCAGGTGCCTAAAAACTAACCAACTGAGGCAATATTTGTTCAGTGCTGTTTCTTGCTGTTTTTATGTACATGACATAGGGTATTGTAAAAAAAAAAAAACATTTTGATTTGGTCTGTTGTGAGTTGTACAACTTTGTGGAAGTGCAATAACAACAGTGGAGAATTCATTTCAATGATTCATTGATTTGTTAATGATTATTTTTTTGTCTTCTTGATTAATCATTTTAGCAGTATTTATAGCAGTATTTACAGCAGTTTAGTATTTAACAGCATAGAGTAAAATTAAATAAAATCTAATCTGACAGTCATATAATGTTCAGGTTCTGTTTTGTAATCGCATAACTCCTGTTGTAAATCCCTCCAGCCTTCACTTCCATTACCCTTTTGCCTCCCTGCCAGTCAACGCAAAGGATTGACACTATAGTTTCCATGGAAACCGGTGCTGTGAGAAAGTACTGTGACAAAAACAGGAAGTTGACTGTGAGGGTTCTCTGCCCTTGGTAGCAAATAAACCATATCTGCTCTGTAATAGGGCAGCTGTGCATCTCTGTACCACATGAACTGAACAAAGAGGAAGACGCCACAGCCACGGCGAGTAAATTCTCATCACAAACACGAGGGAACACAAATAGATGCTGAAAATAGGCTGGAACAAATATACAATCACACATTTACAAAAACGAGAGATGGTCACACAACAGAGCCGAGTGCAGGAGGTCATGACTTAAAAAACATTTTGTTTAGTGTGACTACATTTAGTTTATAGAGTATTTGTAACATTTTAACAGCTTAATAGCTGATATTCAACCATTATGCTCTGTCTGTGGATGCATACAGATTATCTATTAAATATTTATGACAAATCATCAACATAACTACATATTCTCAACTGAACTTAAACAATTCACCCATTCATTCAACCAAGTTCAAATGAAATATTCAGAGAACATCTAAGTAGGTATGTTTATGAATCTTCACATATACTTGCAGAAAATCAAATAAACATTTGCGGAAATGACAAAAATTGTTGCACCTACTGAAATGTAAATAGATACTGCTTTTCTTTGTTTTCTATGAGAGTAATCTGAATACATTTCTGTTTTGTGCTGTTCATTGAATAAAAAAGGGAATTTGAATATTTTTTAAGCTGTGCTTTGGAAGATTATGTTCATTAATGACATATTTTATAGACCAAATGGCAGATAGCTGATAATAGATCAACCAGGAAAGTAACCTTGTATGTCAGAGCCTTGAGAGGAGTTAAACTTGGTGCTAACAGGGCTGCAATTAATGATATTTCTCATTATTTATTAATCTGCCAATTATTTTCATGAAATCTTTTAGTCTATTAAATGTCAAAAAAATGCTCATCATAATTTCCAAGCACTGAAAGACAAAATTGCTCCTTTAGTCCATCCAGCAGTTCAAAACCCAGAGACTATCTTATATTAACTGCATTAACTGCACTAGAACCAACGAGTGTTTGACATTTTTGTTTGACTTATTGCCAGATTGACTTTTTGTTGCATCTGGATTCTGGTCATTTTGAGTTTAAGGCTCCAAAGAGTCACATCTTTTGACGGTAGCGATTGATTCAAAAGAGTCAACATGAAAAAACTAGATTAAGTGCTGCCTAAAACCTGTCCATGATGTTTGTGTATTGTTTATAGTACTATTTTTTTAATGTATTGTGCAGGATTCTCTATCAATGACTCCATCGAAACAGCTACGTTTGGGCAGAATCACTGAGCCTTAACAGTTTTTTAAAGAGCTTTCTAATTATAAACCCAGTTAAAAGTAAGAAAACATCTTTTATCTACAGGATTATCATACAAGGAGAGAAAGAGGGGACTGTGTGGTCATGACACACACACCTATACCTACACCCACAACCACACACACACACACACACACACACACACACACACACACACAAATATGTGCTGCTTTATACAGTGGGCACACATTTTCTTGGTGTACATGCTCAGTTTTGTGATGACAAAGCGGTCTTTCTGCTGCACATGTATAAATATAAAACACACACACAATGAGTTTCTCACATGATGGTGCTTACTCTGCTCTGAGTAATCGTGTCAACAGAGGAAGGGCTTGTTGTCCAGTGGATCACAGTTGCTGGTTTTAATCCAGCTCAGCCCTGATCTCAATCACTAAGACCGCTGGCACACTTAAGAGATTGAAATTTGGACCAGAGGCATCCAAAACACACTGTCACACTCACAAACTCTCTGACGGGAAAACAGACACAGAGGAACTAAAGTTACCTGGTCGAGGAGGTTGAGTCTTTTGACGTAGGCCTCTTCAGTGTGGAGAAGCTCTTTGGCGATGTTCAGGAGCTTCTGAGTCTCTGAGCACTGAGGGAAACAGACAGACACCAAGGATTACTTCTGAGGCAGGAAAACAAAAAAAATAACAACAACAAGTTCCCAGCATCCAGACTTCAAGGCAGACTTTAAAAATAGCCACAAATCATTCTTTGAAAAAAACAATAATAGCATATACACATTATAAGACACTGATAAAATAGGTTTATCTGACTAAAATTACAAAACTCTCTCTCTGACGTTTTGCCGTCTACACTGTTAAAGAAGCTCCACAACAAGTATTATTCACCACAGTCAACCAACATATGCAGTACACTGCAAACTATCTAGCAAAGTCCTTTTAAAATAAAATTTATGAGCTCAATTTCAAAGTAATCACTGGCTATTTAGGGCAATTTTTCATCACTGAAAGTATTTTGTTTAGCTAGGCCTGTATACTGTTTTATTCAAAGCTGTTTGAAGGCAGTATTAAAAGCATTATATTCATTCACTTCACATTTGCTTTGTTTGCTTAACAATTACGTGGAAGGCTGCCCTCCACATTTCATTCAAAGGCTTGAGGACATAAAAAAGGGAATACAGAATACAGTGTCCTTTTTTTGAAAAGTGCAATAAAAATAAGGTTAATAATAAAGGATTAATGAGGTCATGATGAGTTTAGAGGTTGAGAAACTGAGGTCAACATTAAATGGATGACTTGAACACTGACATTTTGACCTCTGACTATTATAAACAACTTAAAAATTTATGATAAACTTTTGCTACTCTTTTTGTAGCTATTTATTTGTTTTGTGTGTTTGTCTTTAGTTATATCTGGTTCCTTGAATCCCTTTGCAGTACACTCCAACACCTACTTATCTTTTAATAGTATAATATATTATTATCTTATATATATATATATATATATATATATATATATATATATATATATATATATATAGGAATCTCCTCATGTGATGTAAAAGGCCTGCTCCAATATGATGTCCTTATTTTCTCAACTTTAAGCATGGCAAGTCTGCAATTGTTTTTCTGTAACGTATATTTTCTTTTCTCTGTTCTATTAATACTGTTTTAACAGTTTAAACAAATAAATTAAGTGATTCATAGAAAGCAGTCACAATGAATGGAGAAGGTGCATAATGGAGTCAAACGACCAAACATGAGCTCACTTATTGAAATGCATAACCTCAACGTAACCTCATAAATAGCTCAGTTTCACTGTATTATTTTATTGTTTTAAGGGCTAATTTCCTAACACAGCTGGGGACTGTAGCTTTTAGGAAACATCACTTAAGTCCGTTTTGTACTGTGGATTTGGTGCTATGGGATGGTATATGTAAGGGCATCTCAAACTACAGTGTTAAGGGCAAGGTATCAGTGCTCGATACCTTTAAGTTTTCTACCTTTAAGTATCAGTATCACTTTAAGGATACTGACAGCAGTACTGGAATTGCATTTCTTTTTAAACAATACCGAACCCTAACACTAGGAACATCGTGTAAGCCAGCGCAACAGTTTTCTGACAACTATATGACTGTATGGTATTGAGAAATAAGCTATTAGCAGGCTTTGATGACACTAGGATTAATTAATAAGTGGCTTTTCTTCTTTTCATTGGATATGTTGACAATAAAAAATATATATAAAATACCAGCAGACTTATCCTTCAGTGCTTTCGGCTGAGGCAACAGTCAGCAGCATCTGAAGCCAATCATTTTAAACTGACATTCACAAAGCTCTATTCGAGTCAGGGGTTTATTTCAGCCATGGTAACATCAAAGTGAATGTTATTAGCTGACGTGGTGAAAATGAAGACGTGTCTCTTTCTCTTGTTATGACTCACTGAAGATAGATGACATAGAAAAAGATGAATGATTAAACATAAGAAAAGATGTTTGCTGATACAGTTCATCTCAAGAATGACAGAACACACAGCGGGGTCACGAAAGCCTGTTGCGACAACATGGGTTTCACAACTACTGTCACCAACAAAAACACACGCACACTTGCATTATCATACACGCACATTCACACACACAGCACAGATGGGTGGGTGAAACTTTTACTACAGATCATGCACTGCATAAAATTTTAGAATTACCAGTTATTAGTATGCTAACAAAGTGAAACTCAAAATTTTCATCGTATGCAGAAAGAATTCAGTCTCTTAACCTCTTGCAATGCACATCACTGACAACCCACATCCTCTGTGACACCAGGTTGTTATTACATAGCCATCAACATGACAGCTGGAGTGCCACAAACACTCATGCAGACACACATGCACACATAACAACACACCCTTCCTGTCCCCAGCAGTGTTGGGATCAGGAAGCACTGGAGAGAAGAGATACCTTTCCCCAAAAGACCAAGGGTGTGGGCGGTCAGTGGAGGACGCGTTTGTGCATTCATGAAGCGTTAGTGTGAGCTTTGGGTGTGTTTTGCAGCATTAAAACAGCACTGAGAGAGATATCTTCTGCTAACACCCATGATAGCAAAGCTGTGTTAATCTGCATGACTGCTTCATTACTGAAAACTCTGCCCTGAGTTTCGTTGTTTTAACTATTTCTTCTCATTTGACATTGTTTCATCTTTCTGTCATCACCTCCAGAAATTAAGAAAATACAGTCCCAGAGAAAACCTACCAAATTTACCTTTTAAGACTTTGCCCTGACACTTTTATATCAGGACACATTCACAGCACATAAAGCCCACGAAGGAATAGTATGTGCACTGCTTGAGGTATCAGTGTTGTTTACAATCAATAGTCAAACTAAAGGACAAGAGAAAAGTGAAACTTTAGCTGAGCTGTGGGAAGATATCTGTCTCTGGACTCTTTTATCTAGCAGCCATCACAAGCTCTTGTTACAGCTTTTGGGCAGGTATTCATCCTTTTATGTAACGGCAGAGCTGCTTTTAGATACAAGTCAGTCACTTATGACCGGCAAACCGAGGCTGTAACAGTGTCTAATGTTTCACGCAGAAGTATTCTTTGAAACTGTTCACCCAGGCTGAGATAATAATAGGCACAAGCTACTTTTTCCACTACATGAAAGGCAGTCTGACTGTCTGAGATGAAGCTTTTCAACTTGCAGGATGTGCTTCATTTATAAATGCCGTGAAAATTCCTCAAAATCATGATGTAACATGAAATATAAATTAAAATGTGAACCGGTGGGAAGACACTAATGACCACCTCAGAGCGTTTATTCAGACTTTAAATTATGGTCGTTCAGGTTTATGGTTATGACTTTGATGATGCTTAAGCATGCGATGTACTCACTTTGTGCGCCTCTGAGTGTGCGTCTGTCAGATACCCAGTCTGTGCGTCTGTCAGAGAGTGTATTTCTCCACTGCTCCCCTCATCCAAGTCACTGTCCTCATCCTGCGTTGAGTCTCGCTTGTTGCCCAGGGTAACGCAGCAGGACACACTTTCTGTCTCAGTGACGCTGTCATAATGGTCCTCCTCATCGATGGCGTCCTCATTTGGGAACACCTCTCCTTCTGCGGTGCAGGATGGGCTGTCGATGCCACTGTCCCGGTTCGGGATCTTCCCGTTTTGCTCTGAGGAGTCCGGATTGTCCAGGAGCTCATGGGAGGAGCCCTCCTCCCGCTCCACGTCGTCAAGGCAACCAACGCTGTGTGTGATGTCACAGTCATCCAGCGGGGCATCATCTGAGCCATCGATGTGCATCGAAGCCAGACACGAAAGTTCGGAAACCTCCTGAGTCCGTTCGGAGGTGCCAAGTGCAAGTTTGTCCACGGGGGAGGAGTCTCCTGCGACCTTCGCCGTCGTGTCCTGGCCGCAGGGGGATGTGATGTCAGACGCAGTGTCCATTCTCAGACACAGGTGCAGCTGGGACCGTGGGAGCACCCCCAGGATGGGGACCCTGGGAAAACAAAAAACACTATCACGCCTGCTTTAACCCTTTAAAGTCCTCATTAAGAAAAAAAACTATGGAATTTCATGTCCTTGGGGCTATAATAACAAAAATCAATTTTATTTTTTTTTAAATATAAGCCTCTACCAAACAGTTGATATGGTTGTAATGGTACTCGGAAAACAAGAACAAAAAAATAAAAAATTACAAACCAAATGCCAATTTGTAACCAAGGACTTAGTAGTATTACTATCAATGATAGCCAAATAAGCAATTTAAATACTTTTATTACTGGGAAAATATTTGTTTTTTTTCAGGTTTTCTTAAATTTTACCCTTAAGTGAAAAAATAAAAACCACACCAAAGGAGAAGCAGGTTAAGGTAATGAAACTTCTCTTTAAACATTGACTCACAAATCAACACATTTCTGAACCACCACAGAGCAAAACATGAAAGTGACGAGCAAGACAAGCAAGATTTCTAATGAAATGTCCTGCTGACGTTCTTACCTTGAATTCTCGAACCTCTCGATGAGCAGTCCCACCTTCTGGGCCTCTTTCTGTGGCTGCGTTCCCAAGCCAGGAGGAGTTAGACTGGGCTTTGGTTTAGGCGGAGGAGGAGGAGCTGGCAGAGGCCTGGATGGCGGCGGTGGGATCCTCTTCGGTTTCTTGTCTTGCCCAAGGGCGAGCAGGTGAGAAGGTTTAGGGGGCACTACAGATGCAGAAATCCAGAATAGGCAAGAACAGCAGAGCGAGAGAGAAGCATGAGGCTGTAGACATTAACAAAAACACTCAGGTGACACGTATAAATCCAAGTGAGAAAACCTCCATGGCTGAGTCTACGTGTGAAGCCTGCTTAATTCCTCCTTTAAAAAAAACACAACCCTCAAAATAAACCTAAAGGGAACAAAATACAGTCCAAGATAGAAACAAACAGTAGCGGTGCAGAGCTAGACCAACACTGAGCTTCAGCTATCGGCCAACTTCCTTATTTCAGAACAGGATGCTGAGATGAGCGTGTGCATAAGTCATAGCGGTTCCAGTTAGGTTAAAAAAAAAGAAAAAGGCACAGAGATATGACAACGCTGTCTTTCTAATGCACACAGTGCTCATGCATGCCTGCACATTTTGAGCGCATGCTTTTACTGTCTAGCCATTTAATTTGCATAGATTTTGTTTTCAGAAAGCTAAATGTCTGAAACCCAGATATGTGATGATGTGTTACTATTGTTAATGTGAGCACTTCCTCTGTGTCTGTGTGTCAGTCATACTTTTTTTTTACAAACATGTGATGATAAGCTACGTTCAAATGATAGGACTGGTCCCATTTCTCCTGAGAATAAAAGTAAAGATCTGTTTGAACAGTTGCATGTTTTTTTCTGGAACCTCTGAGGGACTCAGGAACATGCATTACAGAACCTGCATTTTACAAGAGAAACTTTGATCCAATTTTAGTTCTCCCCCCTCCCAAAAAAAATCCTGCTCCATAGTTACTGTTCTCTCAGGATAAGCTACAAGTGAAATTAAAATGCCTTGGAGGGGAAGTTCTTATTCATGTATTAAAATGCCAGCAATTATTAGAATAGGGTCAAGTGGAAAGACACATAATGCCATTAATTTCCTTATCTCCAGGCACATCATTATCACTGGTAGTCCATTTTGATAAGAGGTATTTCCTTCTTGATATAATAGAATTAAAGTCTATATATATTACTGGTGGTTCAGTCTGACTTATTAAGAGATCTATTTTTTCAAGTGCATTTAGGCTCTTCTACTAACTTATCTTAAGAGAGCAGCTAAAATTGTACAAATATTGGCCAGGAATGATCTGGATGCAGTGCTACACTTGGCAATCACTGACTGTGGTTACATGTATATAAATAACTCGTTTATGAGGCTTATCTCGGTTATGATTATATTCGGGATACGGCGTTTACATGAGCACATAGAAATCAGGTTATTCACATTCCATGTATACACCCCAGTTTCTTTGAGAGTACTCCAGATAGCATATTGAGATTTCTCATAAACAGAATATGGTTTTTACATGCTCAAACACATAAAAAATACTCCAAAACCCCAGTCATGAACAGGTTAATCATGTCCATGTAAACACACTCATTGAAACTACACACAGGCTCAAATCAAAGGACAAGAACTTGAATCAGCAAGAGTAGAAACATAGTAAAAGCAGATGCTCCTATACGTCCCATTTTTATGGACATTTTTTCATAGCCTTTATGAAATAATTTTCTAAATCTAAATGTTCTAATGTTTTTGGGAGAAATCATACCAATTTGCTCTGGGTTCAAAGGTTTAAATACTCGTGAAAGGCATCTGAGAGCAGCATATAATCCTCCATCAAACTTTGAATTGTTGTGAGCCACTTAAATATTTGGGCCAAGTCTTTGGTGTAATGTCCTACAATGTTTCTCTGTGAATCCCAAAACATAACACATGTTGTTCATATTTAGCATTCTTCAAATGACGCCCAAACATGACCACTCGGGAGCGGCTGGCCTGCTTTCCGGCAGCAGCTCTTTCAGAGGTGACCTACTGAGCTGCGTGAGTGACAGAGTGAGGTCGGACGGCTGACACGTACCGTGTTATAGAGGAGTGTTTGTCAGAGCTGAATAAATGACAGCTAAATAGCGGCGGTCTGATCTCGCTGCACCTTTCAATTACAATGACAGCCCCAATGTCAAATGTGGCCTTGAAAGGAGGCCACACTGTGTCGCCGTGTTTTACCTTGAGGTTTCTGTGCGGTTGGCGGTCTGGGTGAGGCGGAGGGCTGGGGCCGGGGTTTGATGGCAGGCCTGTCGTGACATGGTCTGGGGGTCGGACCTTTCTTTACCAGCCGTGGAGAACACAGGTAGTCCACTGATCCACACTGGTACTGCAGAGAGGAGGCAGAGAGGTCTGGAAAGAGACATGAGAAAAGACAATATCAGGTATTGATCGATATAATGAGATTCATCTAAATACAAATCCACAAGCTGGTGTAATCCTGCTACAGCGATGCAGTGGTGTGCAGTGACAGCAGCTCTGTAGGTGAACGACCTTGAGCCCAGTGTGTGTTTCAGGATGTCGCTCTCGGACAGAGAGCAGTGGGACCAGAGAGGAGAAACTCTGCAGCATCGATCCTGACACCAGGCCCGAGGCAGCAGACACTGAGCAGCATATTGGTTTCTCTCACACTCTCTGATAGGCCTGTGTCTGATTGACTACATCTAATCTGCTCTGGACACTGTCTGTAAATAGACTGTGTTCGTGAGAGAGACCGAGCGAGAAAAAGTTGCTTAATAATGTGTGTGAGCTGCAACAAAGGCAAATTTCTGTTGGAAAATTGTGTTTTCTTGACTCCTAATCTGTCCTTTTGAAACCAGATTTTGGTTTGATCATTCTGACCTTTACTGTCGTTGAATTAACCTGGGCTGTATTTCACTTAATTCATTTTTAAAGAATTTTCTTTTTTTTTAAGAGTATTTCATCTTGGGCTCTGATTGGCATTTTTCACCATAATTCTGACAGCTGATTTAATTAAAAGTAGATAAAGTAACATAATTCAATGAATTACTTTATTCAAAGTGAGGATTTTTTTTTTTAATGTGAAATAAAAAGACATTTGGTACAGTGCTACAGTGTGGTTCAATCACTCATCTTATAGTTTTTGGACAGTGGAGTTACTGTATTAGAAAAGGTTGAATAAGCAAAATAAGCTGTAAGGTTTTAGCGACACTAGCTGTAAAAAGTCCACTTGTGCTGAGCAGAGCTCAGAAAACCCTCTTTAGAGGAAGTGATGAGAAGAAGGGTGACAAAAAAATATGAGGTGCCAATTATGCACCAAAATGCATCTACAGCAAGTAAGTTACAAGACAAGCAGCAGTCAAACCACAAATGCTCCATTCAAATAGCAGCAAGATATCTGTATTACATTTTCCATTGCAAAGGAACATCAGAAAATGTGCGAAACAGTAAACAATGCTAAATACTAAGATTTGTTTGGGGAAAAATACAAACTGAAAAAGATAAGCCCTGTAGTGTACAAAAACCAACTGATTCAATCGAAATTTTAGATCAGACAGAGAGATAAATGCAGGATAGCAGTTGTGTTATGAATGTGGCAGTAGCCTTACAGTGAGCTGTAGATACAAAAAAAATCTATATAAATCTTCAAAGTTCAGTAATGATGAAAGGAATCCAGCTTTTCCAACAATATCATGCTTTGTGTTTGTGCGTCTGTTCTTGTATTTGCTCTAGAAGCACACACTGTGACTGAGGCCCCCTGCATTTTTGGCATTTTCAGCTGTTATCTGTTGTGTCTGTCCATTAGAACAAAGTGACGTTACTCAGTAGATTATGTTAATAACTATGCAAACTACAGCCACACATGTCTGTTCCTCCAGGCTCATGGATTCGTTCTAGTCACCTCAACTCTTTCTCAACTGGATTACACCCCCGAAATTGCATCGAGCCCCCACTGGAGCCCCGGCACATCTAATTTGGTGTTTTTCAGCTGTGCTGCAGGCTGTGGAAGGGGAGAAATCAGGCAGTAATGAGTCCTGCTACGCTGTCTGCCCCGTGTGGCACACTGCGGGCTTTCCCACCATCTCTGCACCACAGTGGAATAAGAGCAGGCAGGGGGAAAAGATGAGGCTTGCAAACGGCTCCTCAGCTCTACAGAGTAGAAAATGTTAATTTTCTCCACAGAGGATCACAAAACCTACAGTACCGAGGTTTTATATCCACTCCTTGAATTTGGTCCCTATAGCAACAGAAATATTGTGAGCCTCTTGCCATGGACACTGACTCAACCCTCTCTGATTGAGGGATGGTATTAGCAGAGGAAACACTTGACCTATGATCAAGAGAACAGGCATGAAATGACTGACTGGTGAAGAACTCTGTGACCCAGGACTGGCTGGGGTCTCTCCTGGGAAAAACAAACAGCGGTAGAAGGAGGCATAGGGGCTGGTACCTATGGAAACCTTGGTGTAGCCATGGTTACCTGAGAGCAAAACCTGGCCCTCATATGAAATCGCCTAACACCAAATGGGAACTTGACGACACAGCAGAGAGAGGAGCTGACACAGTGTTTTTTAATTAAAATCTCACAGACCAAGGATAAAATGACACATCATCCTCCACCATAGCCGCGAAATACACAGCATTAAAAATGAACCGGTACATTAAATCTGTAACTTGTTATTTACATCATAATAATCTCTTAAAGGTATACAGGCAGATGGATGAGGTACCTTAAAGTCACACTTAGGTAGAAGTACAGATTTCTAACCAGAAAAGGATTCTGTTAGAAGTTAAAGTCACCTATTAAAATATTGCTTGTGTAAAAGTGTTCAGGCATCTGATATTTACAGTATTTAGAAATCAAAAGTAATTTTTATCATATTAAATGTTCTAAAGTATTAAAAGTAAAAGTGAATGTAAATGTTGGTACAAAAGGAAATGAACAGAATTGTGCATTTTAATTTCTTCTTAACGCCACCTTAAAAATATAATGCACATACACTTGGAGAAAAATGACGTCTCCTTTTACAACTTTAAAGAACAAAGTCCAGTTTTTCCTTCCTCCTATTTCTTCATTTGTCCTTCCATTCCTTTCCCCTTGCCCTTCCTATTTTGTAGTAATGAAGATGCTTATGGGAAATGTAGTGAAGTAAAAGTGAAAGAGAAATACGAAAAATCAAGTAAATACAGATACTCCCCCAAATACTGTATATTATGTATACATAAACCCATAGACGGAAATAAGTACCATGAAAAAGTATTATTACTTTGTGACATGACACCACTACCAAGGATAAAACAACATATTGGCATTTACCCAAGAAAAAAATGTACAGTTTCTAACTTCTAACGATTCCTAAACTGGTTCTAATGAAAGGCATCTAGGCATGAAAGCTTACAATTATTTACAAAAGAAAACAAATATAATTGTGTAGTATATTCTGAGAAAGGAGCTGGTTTATTACCTTGCCTCCAACCCTTCAGTTTTACATATCCAAAGTCCAAAGAACAAGCGAAGGGAAAAATCTCCCACACGACCCGGTCAATATGAAAACAAATCCTGTCCTCCCAGTCTGCCAAAGCGCGTGTGTGATCGAGACTAAACTCTGTGGAGAACAAAACACACACGCCCTCAAAAAGTACTTCAAAGTCCTGTATTACGCCCAAACACACGCACACACACATACACACTCACATATTCACCTATCCTTCACCAGGTGTGTTCGAGGAGCTGCGCCTGTCTGTTCACCTGTCAAACCTGAAGTACTTCCTCCTGGAGTCAAGGTGTGTGAGTCACTAGAGTTCCCAGCATACTCTTATGACTGGGCCAAATATGCCATATATGCATTTAGTTTTACCTAAAAACACAACCTGATTAGACTGCACTGCTCTTCCACTGACTATAACTAAAACAGTCATTCACCTAATTGATTTGGACTCTGAGGGATCCATGAGATGAGATTAATACTGAGAACACTGATCTGAGCTCATTAATTTCCTCTGCTCACTTCCAGTTACTGAGGGATGGATGAGGACAATTTATATTTAAATGTATTCTTTTATTCTCTCTCAATTATTTTTCTATTATTAGTACTATTATTTCTGTGTTTACTTGATAATATTCTTTGAATTGTATTTACTCTTATTGGTATGGGTTGTTGTTGTTGGTATTTTTGTTTTGTAATTGTCTTTAAATTTTGTCTGGCCTTAGCATTGCATTATTGTTTGGCTCTTATCCTTAGCATTGCATTATTGTTTGCATATTCAGACAATAATGTCAAAACACCTCTGTTTTTATTATTATTATTATTATTATTATTATCATCATCACCTCTGCACCCTGTAAGGCTACAGGTTACCATGACGATGTTTTCCTGCTGTAACCATTTCATCCACTATTAGCCACTTTAATCAGGTGAACCAGGGGACAGCTGACTTGTCCATCTCACCTGTTTGTGACTGGCTGTGATGTAACAGACTCATTCAGAGGAGAACAGAATGAAAAGAATGAACACAGCGAGCACGTGTAGTAAATATTTCAGGTCACAACCCGAAAGACTGCATTACAGCGTATGTCAAAAAGACATAGTGAAGGGCTGCTGTGTACCTTTCCCTCTGAAATATTCAGAGACTTTCAGGTACTTGACAGAGACATTTTGGGAATGTGAAGACACTCTCGCCTTCTCTCATTCTGTCTTAGTGAAAACCACATGACCATAACAAATCTCTGGTGACACTGTGATGCTGTCAAAAGAGAAAAACCTGAAGAATGTCCCTCTTATGTCATTAACATAACAGAAATGTGTATGAGTCTGCGTGTAAATTCAATTTAAATTCAACTAGCTGACTGGTCAAAAAGTAAGAAAACTGAAAAAGTCAAAATTGAGCACTATTTAAGGATAAATATTTAAAAACAATTTGCACATATTGTAAGAGCCATTTGAGACTGTAAATCTCATTTCCAATAACCCAGTTGTATTTTAAATGCCACTGAAATGTGTGGATCTTTGCACCATGCATTATGAACTTTGCACATTATTCTCTGAAGCATAGATTTTAGTTTATATTTATTTGAGCAGGACATCTGTTTCCACCACCTGTACAACACAACAGCACAAAGCAATATACACAAGCACAAGATGACAACTCACTAAATGAAAGCTAAAAAATAAAAACAATGCTCTTAGGGGAAATAAATCATGTAATGTGCCTAATTATTATAACAGTATTTTAACTAGGTAAACGCAATCATATAATATTTCACCGTCTTATATTTCTGGTGACTACTAACGAGAGTAGCAACATTACATCGACTAGTCAACTGATCATGCTCATCAGCATGCGAACATGCTTGTAAGAGCAAGCATGTTCGCATCTAGCCTAAAGCACCACTGGGCCTAAAGACAGCCTTACAAGATTACAAGCTCTAGACTCTCGGTTCTGCTCATTTAACCAAAGAAAGAAGACATGAATAAAGGTTATCTTTCAGTGCTTGACAGTTTGATATGAAATGACACAAATTTCTGGTTAATGTTCAAAACCCAACCATATTCAAACCAAGGTATCAGGAGGTTCCTCATTAAATGATAGCTTTTTTAACCCATAAATGAATATATGGCATTTTGTAGTTCTACATTTTTTTTTAATTAATTTTGGGGAAGACTGCTACCTAAAATAAATGAGGCAATATTTGGAGAAAAAAAATTACAAAATATAACCAATTTTCCTTCAGAAACAGTCTTTCTTGGAAATAGCTAATATGACACACAATCTGTTATGTTTTTCTTTTTTTAAATTGGCAAATTCTTATTTTGGAAAAAACACTTCACTAGTCCTCTCTTCTTTTTTTTAATCATCCAAGAGATACAAAGATGACTCAAACACACATATTCAAAAAACTGCACAGACCTGGCTGACTGTCAGTCACCGTCAGCCCTGAGGCAGCCTCCTCAGACTCATTTATTACCCATCATCCCTTGAGTATGGTCCTCTCGCCCTGGTGATGTCTGGGAGACAGATCACTCAGACTCAGCAGAGTCTCCTCAGTCAGGCAGCCAGTCAATCAGGTCTCCCACCCGCAAACTAACCCCTGGTGAGGCTGAGCTGACAACCCTGCTCCCATCACTTCAGCCGCCCCTGATTCACCACCAAGACCTCGCTGAATCCCAATGATATTCTTCCTGACTGTGGCACCTCATTATTCCCATATCACCATCAAATCCCCCGCATTATACCTGCTCTGCTTCTCTCATTCTGTCTGTGTCCATGTTTCTCCATGTCTCTCTCAGCCATATTGATCTGGTTTCTCCAGTCTGTTACGCTGAAAGACTGAGTCAAAGAAAGGCAGTCGCTCATCTAATGGCTCTTCGATTTATAATTGCCATCGAGTCATAGAACTTAGAGGACAGTTTCACAGTCGACACTGAAACAGGTTTTTCTTGCTGTATCCATTTGCTCTGTTTACAGAACCCAAACAGTGAGGATTTTGTCTCCAATCACTCACACTGAAAGCACATTAGGAGAGGATCTTTTAATGGCCAGTATGAACAGGAGGACAACTGGAAAACACACACACACACACACACACAAACACACACACACACACACACACACAGCATGGCTCATTACTGGTTTTCTACAGGAAAAACAGGGCAGCAAAGTGTGAAGAGCAGAGAAAACAAACACAATACAACAGCAGGAGAAATGCCTCATTTCCACTGCATGGCTCTGCTCGATTCACTTTTGATACCAGGTACTTTTCTCTGTTTCGTTTTCCACTGCAGACAGTAACCTCTTAGTGTAGGCAGGTCTCTATGTGACATGTTCAACACGACACTCATTGGATCCTTTTATCGGCGGTCAATCACAAAAAAAACTCTGCACCATGGTAATTGTACATAGAGTTGTAGTCCTGCCTGCACCCGAACTACGCTCCATCACTTTGTTTTCTCCGGATGACAAAAAAAGAATAGTTGCAAAGTTGTCATATTGACATTTAAGGTGTGTTAATTAATTCATGTCATTAACTTATGCAGTGAATATCATGCTTAACATGATTCCACCAAATCATGCCACCTTATAACTTGCAAGTATCTGCCAGCCGTAGCCTTTGACAGTGATTTTTTTTTCTGTTTGAAGCTGCTAACTGTTATAGTAACTAGTAAAAATGTAAAAGCAGCAAAAAATTCCTTAATTTTATAGTTACAGTTAACTAATGTAACTAATGTATGTAAACTTGCCACCGCAGGATAAATGGCCACACAACCTTTCAAATGGGTCACAATTTAACTGTGCGCATGTTTGTCATAGGTGTGCTGCAGTATCTGATTATAAGGCATAATTCCTTAAGTGTAACATGTAGTTTTCTGGGCTGCCAGTTTTAAAAATCCGCGTTGAGTGAATTCAGAAAATTTGCAACTATTGACGGTATCTTGCCTGTCTAAAAATGGTTAGTTTGTGCAGGACGTCCTGCTTTGCGCATCGATGATTATAGTGAGACTTTTGTCTGACCAATCAGCGTACTGCAGTGTTTTAACTACACCCTCCAGTATCAGAAAATTTTGCTGGGAACCTAAATGGAAGTGGCACCAAAGAAATGCCAGGTTTTATCCACAACTTTGGCAAATTGAAAACCAAAAAGGAGTGAGTCACGTTGAGTCAAGTCTTGCCACACCGTCCAGTAGAAATGCTGCAAAAGATAATAGAGATAACAAAGAGGTTGATCATCATATTCTCCTGTTATACGTTCACTCCCTCTATCCTCTTGCCCCACCCTGTCCCTTCTCTCCCTGTGCAGCAGGAGACAGTAATGAGTGCTCTGACCTTGATCTAATTCTCAGTTATCACCCCAATGGTTAAACCACAAAAATCCACAGAGAAAAACAAATACTTGAAAAGGCATTTCTGAAGTATAATACATTTAAAAAAGTACATTAAATAGATTCCCTAATCACACAAAAGGCAACCTCTATAGAGTGCCAAAAACAAGCCATATGCCTGTACGGACACACCTTTCAAGCCCACAGGGAGTTGATACTTGATACTAAAAACGAGAGTTTGGGTGGAGCGTCGCTTTAAGAGGATCTGTCCAAATGCTCACACTGAAAGAGGAAATATTGGTGTCAATACGACAACAGCTGCTACAGGATCGACAGTGGCGCAGATCCTCAATCAGCAGATTCCCCTCACAGTAACGAGCCTCCAACTCCCACTTCATCACAGGATTTATAAACACACACACACACACACACACACACACACACACACACACACACACAGAGAGAGAGAAGGCTCAACAGCTATCCGATCACGTACAGTAGCATCTGGCTCCAGATTACAGATCTATATTCATCTATTTCTTATCATGCTCTGTTATCATAACCAGTCAAACCCTCATTTAGAGCGGAGCTTTCTGTACAGACTATTTGTTGTGTTCTTTAAGAATTAGCACCGTCTTAAATTTCACTCGTATCATGGATTCCCAGGGGCTGGGGGCATGGGAGGGGGAGGTAAGTCATCTTGTTAGGTCTGTCCTCTTCCTCTAAATCAGGTCACTGGGCACAGCGGGCTCACTGACATGTCTCAACACTAAGTGGGAGGATTTCTGCAGCTCCCACAGATTAGGAGCTGTGATTTCGGGGGGATAAGACAGGGAGAGACTTCAAGCAGATGGCTAGAAAGTGTTGAAGAATGTCATAGCGTGCTCTCATGGACGCACAAAACAGATAGAGAATGCAAATGAGTTAAAAAATAGAGGGATACGAAGAAAAATGTAGTTGAGCGGTTTCATTAGAAAGTCTGTAGCCTGGCGGAGGCAGTGCAGTGATGAGTTGTGTTCGCAAACATACAGCAGTCGACACTCTAAATACAGTGGGGAGAAAATAAGCCCATCTGCTTTCAGTTCCTGTAATGATACACTGTAACTGCAGGGAAAGCTAAACATAAGCAAAGACTGACGAGTTAATATCAGAGTGGAATTGTCCTTGTGGAAACTAAATCAAGTCACTCTAAAAAGGATTCTCCCTCACTGCGCCCTGAGAAACCAAAGAAGAAGCTATTGCCATGGCAACAACGCTGATCTATATTGCTAATATAGTAGGTAGGTCATGGAGCACTATAAGGAACCACATTCACTGTCAGTAGAAACAGTTCTAACAAAAGCAAACTCAGGGCTGGGACACATGCTGCATCTTTCACCACCTGAAAAATATGAGGTCAGGCTCTGGGTGCAACCTTTGTGCCCACTGTGTGCCAACTTTCAAGAGCCTGGATGCAGGATGTGTCTGAAGTAGCTGTGTAAGAGTGCAAACTTGGGTTTATTATATTGTTGAATGCATTTGCACCATCTTCTTTACATATATTAAGTGATATTCACAATGATGTTTTGTCTGGTAGAGGTAAGTCCTCTGGTGGGCGCTGTTCAGGCAGCTGGTACTTCTTATGGTTGAAAAAGCAGAGAGGAGGAGAAAAGGAGAGTCGATCTTGCAGTGTTTGGGCAGGTTGTGTTGATTGGACTGAGCTTTAAAGTTACTCGAACTTCACTGTCATGAGGAAAACCCAGAAAGGTGTTCCTTCTCACGCACCTACAGCTCTTACAAGAAGCAACCGAAACATAGCCTAACCAGGAATCCTGAGTTTGGAGCTGATGTTCTTCCAGGTGTTGCTTTTTTTAGTGTGTCGTAAAATATTATCCACAGTACAGATGTAATGCTATGGGTAGCCCTACACTAAAATGATCTTTCCCATATTTATTATAGACTGATATTCACGAAAATTGGCATATATCTACTGGTTGTGATTGGTTGTGCTTCAACAAATAACATGCGGTGCACATTGCTGTGTTAAAAAAGTTGAAAGTTGTAGGGCGCAGCTGTCGTGCCCTGAAAAACAAGTGCAGGGGAACGCCTTCGTGCCATTATCACTTTTAAGTGCGCCCTCCGCACATTTACATTAAGTACAGTGAATTTGAGGGCACACAAAAATGTGGCATGTGTACTGGCCCTTGGGGCAAGTGTCCACATAGCGAGCATCAGCGTCTCTTCATTGTTTCCGATGTTATGCTGCCAGAGTTTGTGACCGCTTAGAGAAAAAGCACCCAGCGTCATTTTTCAGAGCACTCCTGTTTTTGTATGCGGCTGTTTTGAGCGCTATGAGTTGAAAATCTCTACTTTTCATACACGCCATACAAGGTCTATAAATGTCTTCTTTTTTCAGTCCCAAACCCAAAGTTATTCAGTTAAATATAGTATAAAACAGAGAAAAGCAGAAAATCTCCATATTTATGTGTCTAAAAACAGCATTTTCTGCCATTTTTGCATTAAAAAATACTTGAATAATTCACCTTTTGAATCTTGAGTGAATTGGCTTGGTTTTTGTCAAAAACATGGAATGAAGGCATTGAGCAATGTAGAAGAAATGACCCAAAATTTGCCAAGCAAAAAGCATTAGCAAATTACCTTAAAAATACAAAAAAGGGAAAGTCAAAAACAAAAACAAACAAATACAGTTGTGGACAATTTCAACAAATTTTGGGAAAAAATCTGTTTTTTAAATCTACTAATTTCTTGCAATTTGTGTAACCCTTCTTGGAAAGTTGCTCATTTTTGTTTCCCCTGTGATTTTGAAAGTAATTGAACCAATATGCTCAGGGTCCATAGGTTTGAATACTAGTAAAAGGCATCTGAACACAGCACATAAAATATAGCAGAAAGGTGATGTCCATACAGGTCTTAAAGTGTTAATCCATTATCAAAAAAGTTGGTGATTATTTTTCTGTCAACTGAGTGTGCTCTTGTTGCAGCTCTAACACACATCCTTATAAATGTCTTGACAAATGAATAAATCAGGAAGCATCCTGGCTGTTGTCCTTTACATCTAAAATGAAACACCACCCAGCACTTAACCAGAGCCACTAAGTGTAACACACATGAATAAACTGTAGACACGCACATGACATGGGTCACAGAGCAGACTATACTCCCGGGAGAGAAGAAAAGCAGAGGGTGAGGTATGACTCAGTCACTGACCTGAGACCTTTTTCCTCGAGTATGACTCAGGGCCGTTTCATTCAGCTGTCAAACGCACAGTGTCAGTCACGGAAGAACACTCAGAAGTTACAGTCAGGAACACAATGATGTGAAAGCAGGACAAAGGGATGATTAAAATTTCATATTCATCATCATGAAACATGTGACTTATAGCACGGCTGCACAGTGGCCTCTCTAATTCACAGCCTCCCCCATGACCACAAATGCTTCGAGAAGGACTTTTATGAGGCGGAGTGCAGAGAAGTGAGCTTCTGTTTGTCTGGATGCAGTGCGGTGCAGTAGCCCAGAGCATTACTGTAAAGGAGGCAGCCACAGATTGGCAATTAGGGCAACACACACACACGGCAGAACAAGGGGGTTTACAAACCTGCCTGTGGAGATGACTGCCCAACTGTCCCAGAAACTACTGAAGCCTACTGTAGCCACTCTCAATGGTCGCTTTCACTGTTTAAACCTAAATGGCCGTTTTGCACAACAATCAGGGCGAAGCTGAGCAGCAGCGTCCATCTTTTTCCCTCTTAGTTTACTAAACACTAACACACCTTCACTAGCAAGGGAATTTATAACTGCTGGTGCTGGAAAAAAATACTCCAGCTCTTTCCATTCCCACTGGGGGTGGGGGAGGTCTTCACAAACACAGGTCTGCTCCATGAGTCACTGGCACCCGAAGCCTGAAATAGCATTTTCAAAACAAATTTCAATCATTCCCTGTCCGAAGAAGGCCATATTGTAATGAGGATTATGCATTTTAATCTTCTGGGTCAAAGCTTGATCACTCTTCAAACTGACTAAGGCTCTCTGAAGTGTGAATGCATTGATTATTTTACCATATATTGATTTTGGGGATTAACCAATCATTGAGGTGGACAGGACCTGTTTAAAACCAGCCATGTGTTCGACTGCATGTTTGAGTAATTGCTGACTGATTGATGACTTAAACATTGAATGAGTACAGTGTCCGCAGCAGCGAACCACACACCATCCTCCACATGCATGCAGACACACCAACACATGTGCACACAAATAAACATACGCATGCATACATTGTTCTGCGGCTAAACCCGTTTGCCTAACTTTACAGAAACCCATCTGCAGTACAGACCACAAAATTACTCTGACACTTAACTTGTGTCAACGTCGTTACCATTACACTATGATCTGCTAACGTTTTACTACACGCTGCTAAGTGTTCCACTGCGAGTGCAGAAAAAACATTCAGCAGCAGCTACCAAAACACGGCCCACCAAATCACCTTTCCCAAATAAAAAGCTGCCCATACTGAGAGCACATTTTACAGCCAACCAAACCACAGCTCTCACAGCCACAGTTACAACGCTAGAAAAGCTAGAATCCCCAACAGAACAACACAAAGAAGTGGTATATGCAAAGCATGTCCACTGAATCCAGCTTTTCCAGTCTACATGTTTATGCACGTTTGCTATAAAAAGCGGAACTTTTGCTATGAGAGGAAAATCGAAATATTTGAGGGAGGAAAGGTTCCTTTTAATGTGTATATTTTTCTGTAGTTGTATGTAACTAGAGTGACAAATAATGATTATTTAATTTTTAAATAATTCATGGCTAATTTGTTTAAATAACTAATTCACTGTTTGAGGTAATTACAGTCCAACAGAAGGTACTTTTAATAATTAAAAAACAGAAAGAAAAAAATGTCCACAATGCTTTAACAAGAGCATGTTTTTCTTTTTTGCTTAATAAATGATAAAAGTTTGCATCAGTTACTTTTCTTTGCTGACACACAATGGACTCGTACCAACATACACAAGGAGAGAGGAGTATTATTTGGATACAAATATCTTTCTTTATGCCAATGATATTATTTTGCTGTAGGAAAATAAGGATTATTGCAATCAGTGTTGGCATGCGTTGGTGAGATGTGTAGAAGGTTAGCATCAATCAGAAAAAGGTTAGACAGCGGAAGAGGTACTTCAGAGATATGTGTTGGTGACAACTTGAGTTTACAGACAGCAAGGATACTGGTTTCTTTCTAGATTAAAGGGACCTTTTATGCTAATTTCCACATTCATACTTGTATTTTATGTTTGTACTATAACATGTTTACATGCTATAATGTTCAACAAAACACTTTATTTTCTTCATGTCTGTGCTGGAACAACTGTATTCACTCACTGCCTGAAACACTCCGTTGTAGCACCTGTCTCTATAAGCCCCACCCCACATCCCGAAAAAGCCGACCATCATTGCAGCCAAATGCATTACTGTAACGGAGAATGGCAGCATTTCCTATTGTAAAATATCACAGATAAAAGCTTCAAAACCAAATGTTCACAACTAGACATGTTCCAACAGGAATCTAATCCAAAATCGAGGAGAAATAATCAACATCGACAACCAAGATACGATGTTCCCTGATGTTAGCATAAAGCTACATGTAGCAGTGTACTTGCAGCTGGGGAATGACTGTAACAGTGTAAAGTGGCATTTTCTACCATAAAGCCTCAGAACACTACCAAACATGTTTCCACGGGGATACAATCCCAAATCAGTGAGAAATTAACAAGATCAGCAACGAAGTTTATTCGTTTTTCTCTGATTCTAGCATGTAGCTACATGTAGGCTACTGTAATGCTTTCAGCAGCAAATCTATCACAAACTGATGCCAGCTGGACTCAAAACCAGTTAGAAAAGAGTTAGAACAGTCTGAAGCCTGAGGTTATTGATCACAGGGATTACTTTTACATATGTTTATCTCCTTTTTTGAAACCACATTTAATATGAACATCCAGAATTGCATGGCAGTAAATGAGGATAAGAAAAACAGACCCCCTTTTGTATATTTTCTGAATTCCAGGTTTGATTTGAAGACAACAATCAACTCTGAGACTCATGACTATTTCAGCAGTATGTCCTTCCGCACCTTGCCACCACATGCATTCACTTTTTGCAAACTAATCCAAAATATACAACTAAAATATTTGTGTACTGTAACCCCCTACTAAGCCCCCTCTCACAGCTGGTCCTAGGTGAGGTGGAAGGATGCCCACTGCACCACCCTGCATCTGTTCCAGGCAGGATGGATATCAGCATGAGGATGGGGAGTGTCTACGAGCCTGCTGACAGTCAGTGTCCCAGAGCGGCACAGCCCAATCTAGTCCAGTTCAGTCCAGTCTGGCTGGTCTAATAACGGAGGGCTGGGCTGGTGAAATAAAAGGTTGAGGGTGAGGAACCGGGGGGAACTCAGAGCCTCCTCCCTTGTCACTGCTCCTCTGTGCTGATACACACTGGACTCCTACCAACATACACACAGAGACAAAAAGGTCACTGTGCACTCAACACCGACGCGTCTTCTTTGACGTCAGAATAATTTTCAAAATGTCACTTGGCTCCTGAATGGCAGCGTCAGCAATGGGAGCTCTCCAACAAGGAGCATCTGAGGCAAGCAGCTCCTGTCAGTCTGTCTAAACTTACGATCAAAGTGTCTGACACTCTGAACTTTCTTAGATGAGTCACTAAATTTTGAGAAATGAGAATACCTTTCAATGCCAGTGAATAACATTTTGTGTATGAAGATGAGCCTTGAATGGAAATCTAAAATCACTAAACCCTGTTCAAGATGAGCTTTGTGGAGGGCAGAATTACCAAAGACATGCAAGCAAGAAGCCAAGGCACACCAAGAGCATAAACACAAAATACTGTACAAGAAACGGCGTGTTATAGAAGCCAGGTGTACACGAGACAGACTAATAAAGGCTCCTATTTCCTCTCTAATGGCTCCAGTATTTCCCCTTACAGCACCGCACTGCAGCACTCTGAGCCATGTTAGTGTTAGTGTACCCACACAGGAGACAGCAGGACTGCCAGCCAGGACCAGTGTCTCATACACTTAGTCAAATATAGGAAGCTGGTCTCATTGCTCAAACCCAAAATAGAGATGCTGACCTGCTGCTGCAGAGAGACGGTATCTGTACAAAAGAGGTAAAATCAAACAATTAAACATGATTGTGCTATAATCCATCTGACCCTCTCAGTCTGCAGTGATTTACAGATCACAGATTTTCTGCTTTGGAAATAAAATCTGCATCATTACAATCCATTATATACTTTATAGCATGTAAGTCTTGCACATACGAGATCAGCAGATTGCAATGTTATAATTATGAATATTCAAATATAGTTTTAATTAGAAATGCAACTAACAGTAATTGTCCTTACTGATTAATGTTGTTGTTATTATTAATACAGTAAAACATGCCACACTGTCAACCATTTTAGAGTACAGTGAACGTAAGATTCAAAGAGGTAGGACATCAATAAATGATGCTATTTTGCAATTTTATTCTAAGGAACTTTTTAAGATTTAAGATAATTTTTTGGTTTTTCATGCCTTTATCATAGTGCAGTTACAGGGTGACAGGAAAAGGGTCGAGAGAACAGGGGCGACACGCAGCAAAGGGTCACAGGCCAGAATAAACCCGGGCCGCTGCAACGGACTCAGCCTACATGAGGTGGATGCTCGACTCACTGAGCTAGAGGCCACCCCAATTTCCGGGTTTTTGTCGGCACTGCTTTAGGTCTGGCACCTGATAGCTACATTTTTATAAAGTCCTGATCTCACCTGAGCGCTGTGGGGGTACACATCCATAAAAGTCCTGACCACAGCAAAAAGGGAATAAAATAAGAAAATCCAGGAAGAAGGCAGAGTCTCTGCAGATAAACACATCGCCACACACCTCTGCTGGGTCATAAGTGATGATTGAGAGGGATTACTTCCATTTAAGTCTATACATTGTTTTGTTTTTTTGATAGTATACTTTAAACACTGCTACTTTAAATGACATGGCTGTTGCTAACACAAAGTTAGCAAACTTAATGCATAAAACTTAACACAAAATCCTGACAAATGAATTCAACTAACCATTTTGTCACTGTAATAGCTAAAATAACCATCCAGACCTCAGAATTACAAATCTCAATGAGCTCCAAGTTATCTTTCCATATCGTCAAAACCGTTTCTCCATTATAACATAGGTTATATCTGATTACAGTCCTTTCAAAATAAGGGAATTCCGGATTTACAGGAAATAACAAACTGAAAGCCATCTAGCACACTATGCTTAAGAACTCAAATATTTGTCATAAAGTCAACAGGAGTCATTTGCATTTGTTCTCACATCTACCATCCTCATAACTGGCTGTCATATCATCTTTCACATGACCAATAGCTTAATTATAGCCTTTGTTGAATTTCTATAGAATGAGCTGCAGAGAACCGCCTGCAGCAGACGGCTCTGCCCACCTGTCATCTGTCACCTGTGTTACCTGCAACAGATTGTCTCTCACGGGGGTCTGAAGGTAGAGAAAAGGAATTATCGAAGAGGGCTCAATAAAAGCACTGCTGCTTCGATATGGTCGTCATCAAGGATCCACTGGGAATGAACAGAAACAGTGCAGGCAAAAGCTGGTTCTATACATCCCTGCTGTGTGAGACAATAATGCTGCATTTCCTGCACAATTTGTACATTTTTTTAGAGTACTGCTAATCCCCAATTGGCTCCAATATGTGAATGCTACACATATACTTCATATTTTTCCTTTCACCCCAACTTCCATGTTTCACCTTTTCCACATTTTTGCTGCCGAAAAAACATCAGTCAAGCTTTGTGAACTTCGAAACTGGGAGATCACTAAGAAGAGCTTACTGTCCTGAAATTTACCATTTATGGTTGTTCCCCAGTTACAGCAAGCAGCTCCATGTGTGTACAGGTACTGACTTTCCACTTTACGAGAAGACATTAAAGTTCTCCCCTGAAGTGAATATGGCAGGAAAGGATTATCCAGTCAAACATCCCAGAAGTAAAATGTATTTATAACAAAAACTGCCTGTTAGCTCACATGTACACATGAATGCAAACAAGCACGTAGACATAGAAACATGCACACGTGTACATACACTCACACAATGCCCTGCAGCCAAAATTCATTAAATATCTTGTTACTGGCCTCTGGAAACTATCCCTCATCCTCTCCACAGCAGCAGGACACAACTACAAAGACAGTTCCAGCTTTTACACTGAAACCTTGGAAGCTTTTGAAGTGAGCAGAGGTTTTGAAACAGGAGGTGACAATTAGAGCAAATGGCCTCTCCTCCAGAAGGAGGTCACATTTAAAGATGTCAGAGATATAACTCACTGATCAAATTTGCTGGGAGTGGGGTGTTGTTTGTGAACATTTTAGGGCTGACGTCTTGTTGTCGATTGATCAGTTTGTTGGTTAAAATGTTCTTGTTCATCTTTTACATTTGAACAGGTTCCCACACATTTTTCTAGACAAAATTTCAAACCTTTTTTTCATGGCTTTTTAAGGACCTACAATTCGATTCAAGTTCTGTTTTCTAAAAATGCCCTCAGCAAGCTGGCATTAATAAAGGGAGAGACAAAATGCAAGGAGAAAATGAAGAAACATATGTGATGGTAAACAAATTTCACACATCAACACATATTAGAGCTACATTACACTGAAAGCCACAGAAAACAAACTTGCTGTTATGTTAGATCACATGGGAGATTATCCACAGAAGATTAATGTAACAAGTTCATTACACACAACACAATTTCATGATTTCATTCACTGACGGGGCCTGCTGTCTCCAACGCCGATTCAACATGCTGTATTGGCCAAAAAACAAGGGCCAACAAAGGTCAACGGTATAGGACACACTGCAAAAACAGACGCTCACTGATGGTCCGACATTTACTAAAAGTCAACCATCGGCTTGGTCTGTCACGGCCCTTAACCATGAACAGTTTTCAATTTTTGTGAATTTGAAAAAAAAAAGAAAACAAATGTGCGATGCTTCATGCAGAATAGACACTTTGTGCTTCATCATATCTCTGGGATTTGTTCCAGAGATAACTTGCAGATGTTTTTTCCTCATTGACCAATCGATTGCTTGAACAGTATGTAGAATTTCAGTCAGCCAGGATTATCTTTGGATGACTGCGTCCCTACATCGTGTGTTTGCGTGTGATTTTTCTATTCCTTTCCTGTCTCTCAACAAAGACAACACGCATGCTTCACTGGAGACAAGAGAGCTCCTAACACTTTCCGACTGCCTGCCCCGAACAAATGGAGAAGAAAAAGACACACGCACACAGGCGTAAGGCACACAAAAAAACAAGGACGCACACGTTAAAACAAAACACTTGTGTCCTCCTCTTAATGTCCAACCTGAAGAATGTAAGTGAAAGTTCAGACTGAAAGTATATTTAGACGTCTGCAAGCTAAAACACTTATAACACACTCTCTCTTCAGGTTAAGGCAGATTCTTCTGATCTATTGTGACCTAATCACTTGTCATTTGTTTGTTTTTGCTGATTCCAATAAATATCATGCCAACACCACAGGAAATGCCCTCACCAGCTTTATATGGAGGAAGACCCCAGGTGCCCGGGGTAAAGAGGAAGTTGTGGGTGTAATTACCAGTACACTAATCTGAGTGACTGGTAAACTTGGCATCTGCATGAGTGTGTGCTTTTTTGTTTGAATGTGGCTTGGTCTATTTCACCACAAATTCTCCAGCATCTTTGACCAATATGGAGCACTTCCTTCCTCTTGATTCAACTGAGGAATAAATGAAAACCACCAGTATTACTTTGAAATATTTAGGTTGACAAAATAACAGAAATACCATTAGAGAAAACACTTAACTAAAGGCTCCCACAGAATTTCTAGCCTCCCAGTTACAGACCCACCCCTGTATTAAATACTTGTGGACACTGTGGGTTAAAGACATCCTTTCCTTTGGCTTTCTCTAAAAGCAAACCTGTCCAGACGTAGGAAAAAGGGTGAAACATGACTCACTACTTTTTCCACTGCCCAGGGGTTCGAGGACTTTGCCTTTCACACGAGGTTACTATGAGAGTCTTTGTGCATTGGCCTTGAGTAAAGGCAGTTTCTACAAGGCAGCATTACCATAAATACCAGCTTATGGTGTTTATGATTTGACTGACAGCTCATGATGAACTGTTTTTTGTTGAGACTGTGTCACAGAGCTGCTGATTCAGATCATTTTCACTTTTAATTTAGGACAACCATTATTATTTGCACATGTAGTTTTATGATTTGAGGCTACTCACCTTTAGCATATTAGAGAACTTTGCAGTTGTAGCAAAATGTTGGTAATTTGAGCACTGACAATAAGGCATTTAACAACTCGATAAAAGATTGATTGCATTATATTAGTAAAGTGAATGCACGCTGTTAAAGGTTTACTCTGCAGCTTTCTACACTGTTAAAACTGTGTATTGACTCATACAGCCCTCTTAATCATGTATGACCCACTACAAGTGTCTGCAGTGACTTTATCTGCAGAGACTCTACCCTCTGTCAGTATTTTCTTGTTTTGCAGTGTTCAGGACATTAATGGGCTGCAACCTTTGGGCAGAGGCGTGTAGCCTCCTGCATGCAACAGCGCACTGGCGAGGGTGGGACTTAATAAAAAGGTAGCAACCAGGTAGGAGCAGCACATATCCATGATGAAACTATAGAAAATCATGGACACAGCACTGAAAATGCAAGTATAGCAAAATGCCAAGTGGACAAAACCAAACCAACCGTTTCAAAAGGAGAGCGAATCTGGGTATGGCTTTCACTTTCGCTGGCAGGCGCTAAAGGAAAAGATGAAGAGCGATGCAGAGTTGGCCTGTTTTCTGTTGGACAGGTTGGTGCCCGCGGTTAGTTTAGTTAGTATTTTTTTTTCCACGTGTATAATAGCAAATTGAAAGAATTGCTCACCTGGCGCATATGCCAAAAAAGTTTCAAGCTTCTGGGTTTATTTCTGCTTATGTGGCCAACTGAATATGTGCATGAGTGTTTCTCTGGCTGGCTCCGCCTTTGAATTCCTGCTCAACTTATAAAGTGCCCAAGGGATGACATTTTTCTGTTGGCCAGTGTGGAAGTTAGCATCGCACTGATTCCCTCATCAAAAAGCCAATGAGATTTTATGAGATTTTGGATCATGGTGTAAAATAAGCTCTGTGGCAAACAAACAATTATGATACTTACACGTTTGGTTTTGCAAGATAATCTTCACAAATGAAACAAACAACAAACATCTTTTAAGATTTTTGAGACTTAAATTAAATCACAAGAAAAAAGATAATGTTGGGCTATAATTAAACTACACTACGGTCTCAGTCTTTTAGAGATCACATAAAAGCTTTAAATTTCACACCTGGGGTATCTACTTACATATTTTACATTGTAGAACAAACTAGACAGTCTCTTAAGCTTGTGTTAATCACAGACCTTATTTAAGGCTTCTAATCAAAAACCCATATAAGAAAAAAAACATTAACTTTGAGATGAGGTAACTGGAGCTGCTGAAATGCTAACTTATTTCCCGATTTTAGGGCTCATTCCTCTGTAGACTTTATAATTTCATGACATCACAGAAAGTTTTACAAATACAAACCCTTCATGGATCAAAAAATCATTATAGAAAGAGTTGTAATTACCTTGTTAGGTATAAAGACATCGCTTTTATAATGGTGGCCTAAAGGAAAAATGCATTTTGGGCTGCAGGGGATATTTTTGCAGCAATACCACGAGTGACCAATGGGACAAATTGGAGGCAAGTCTGAGCAGCTTTCTTCAGAGCTTGCTTTTCCATTACAACAAATTTGATGTTTCTACTGTACTATAAAAGCTTGCATTGAACATTCAAGCAATGGAGGGAGGAAGGGGAAAGGTTGAATGTTGTGTTTACATACAGTAACCGACAATTCCAGCATGGTACACCTTCAACAACAGATTATAATTTGACTGTGTAGCTTTGATCTTTCTTCTACTGTGGTTTTGTTCTGAATCCTTTTCACATGGTGTTTCCATGATTTTGTCCATGCTGTGTGTAAAATTACTCCACTACAAGAACAGCAAGATTAGGAATCGACTACCAGCTGAGACTTGGATATCCAGAGGTCACACTTTAATTACACTTAAAATAAATCCAATTTAATGGCCATGATTATGTTGATATCTGAGAAGCCTGTTTCTACACTAATACTCTCCAATCTAAGAGGATCAGACCGTTCTGTCGCCAGCGAAGCCTGTGACGATCCAGGAAATGTAAGCAGCTGTACAACACTGGCGTTGTACTAGTGTATATATGTCAGCCAGACCCTGTGGCTGCTTGGCTCAGCAGCACCGCATTGATCTGGGTCAAAAGGTCGTTGATTGGAGTCTCTAGGTAATGCCACAGTGTCTGCCACACACTCGGCCTCAGCTCAGCTCACACAGCTGCTGCCGGTCGTCATGGAAACACTCAGACTCCCCGCTCCTTAAGACAACTCCCTAGTCAGCTAAATTATAGTGTGCCAGAGAAAAATCCTAAGAGACTGAATACAAACACTGACATTCCTGTGCTGAATAACGGACAAAATGCAGAAGTAGTGGCAGCACAATTGGTGAGCTTTAAATCATCTTTGGAGTCATGCAGTGACATCACTGACTGTGTAATGCTGTCAATGTGTCACCTATAATCAATTTTACCTCTTTTAGTGCGCATGTTTCTACTCAAAGTTGTAAAATTGTCTGAGCAAAAGAGTCTGTTCTAAGAGTGCTGTTTTATCAGAGAGACAGCACAGGGGGCGATGAACTGAAAAAACATTGGCACTGCTCGCTGCTCACTACATTACTCACCACACATCACTTGTTCAAGGAGCCAGAGGGCTCAGCTCTCGCTCTTAATTACCCACTGTACTACAGATGAAAGACAAAACCAAACAAACTAGAACCGAAACACGCTGTCCCGCTCAGAAATTCCCAGAAAAAACACTGCAGGGAATCCGAGAATCAAGGCAGCAGAAAATTGCCCCCAATGTACGTCCTCAATAAAACATGCAGCCTGACATGTATATTTCAGAGGGAAGCGAGAATTAGCCCACATTCTGCAGACAGCTGTAAGCCCACCCAAACATAACCCAGACAGAGGTTTGGTTTGGTCGAATGCATTTTGTAAAGCACCTGCTACAGACACAAAATAAATCAAAGATAAATCACATCTCTATGCAAGTGTGCACATTCATTCCCACATAATATGATTTGGAGACGATGGAGCGCCATTAGTAACTCACCAGCTGAAGTCAGTTTGCCATCTGCCTTCGATGTTTTCAATCTCAAATCTCTGTAGGTCCTTTCATCTCCTGCTGTGCGACACAAACACAAAAAGCAGATCTAGTCCAGCATGGAGCCACCAGCAGCCTGCCTGAGGAGCCTGGATGTTTTACTAGCGCTCTCAGGGAGACGGCATGAGTCTGCTACTGCTGCTACTACTCCTGCTCCCTCATCGACTCTCTCTAACCACCACGCTGCCTCTCTCTCTCGCTCTCTCTCCTCCCCTCCTCCTCCTCCTCCTCTTCCTCCTCCCCCTCACCCTCTATAAACGCACTGTCCCTGCCCCAAAAAAAAGGGCTCCTCCTGTCCTGCGCTCTCCCCGTCCTGATCCCCGCACCATTCAGAGCAGCGCACTGAACAATGCCTCCGCCGCCGCTGCTCTGAAAGAAACCCAGGAGCAGTTCTCAGCCGGCAATAATGCTGCCCAACTGTCACCATGGAAACTAATGACGGCCGCTTGGAGGGAGGAGGGAGAGAAAAAGGGGGAGATGGAGAGGGAGGGAAGAGTTAAGTGAGAGAGAGAGGAGTGGAGGAGGGAGAGAGGAAAAGAAGTGGCTGAATGAAAGATGGGGGAAGTGTGTGGAAGTATCAGTGGGTGTGCCTGCGCAGTTGTTGCATGAGTGTGAGGATATGAGTGGACTGGAGAGGAGGGACGCTTTCAGAGGAAATTCTTTACGTATTCTGCGAAATGGTGGTGTACAATGAAGGTGAAGTGGTCTCTTCATGTCTGAAACTAATTATTTTCATTGTGTATTAAGTGTTTAGTCATAATCCAAAATTAGTAAATAATTCTTTGAATTGATTGTGTCCTCAATAAAAAAAAATTGTCACAGATTTTTTTTTTTAACCAATCAATTAAACAAATAGTAGAAAAGTAGTTTTCTCATACTTTCCCGTAAATAATTTGGATTTCTCATGTGTAAATAATGATATAAAGAAGAAAAAAGCTATTCCAAACCAGCTTTTTTGCTTAGTTCAAACTAGGTCATCAGTCTCGGCTGACATAAGCTTTGAAATTAAATATCTGAATTGCCCAACATGCTGATTTCTCTAGATATCATAAACCAATATTTTTTTTATATTTTTAATTGACAGTGAACATGTCCAAAACATCAACCTTAAACTGAAGTATTTTTCTTATTTTGCGCAATAAATGAATTTTATATATACTGAAAAGCATTGCATTTTATGTCTCCATCTGCTGGTGGGCCATCGCTACAAGAGCATGCGTAATATGATGTTAATTCCACAACAGAAGACGGGAAAAAGGGGGATATATCACTATTGGTTATCAGCCAAATTAATTGTTATATATCAGCATATCAAAAATCAGCAAAAAATACAATAACGTGCATCCTTAGTTCAAACTAGAGATGTCAATGGTTAAGCGTTAATTGGTTAATCGCAGAGAATATTTTTGACCAGTTATGCATGTCAGCCTATTGGTTGATTTTTTCACTCTTCAGTTTACTAAAATGCACCCCACTCAGGTCTGATGGGAGATTATTAGTGGTGCTGCTCATTTTGTAATTACTTCTTGTGCCGACCAATTTTGGATGCAGTTGGAATTTCTCATGACATCTTTTATCCTCAGCAGCAGTTTGAATGATTTGAGTCATGTGGTGGACAATTGATCTGTGGACCTTGTCAGACACTCTGTGAGTGAATTCAAACTTTTAAACCAAGTGTAATAAACGTTTCACTTTCACTACACGTCATTCTGCTGCTCCATCTGTGCCCAGAGTCTGCTCTGCACTGTGAGAGTGGGAATAAGTGAATGGTGTGTGTATGTATATATATATGTATATATATATATATTCCAGAGTGTGCTCCTGCAATCAGATTGAGTATTTCTGAACAATCCCCTGGAAAAAGCAAATATGCTTTCCAAACTAAAAGGAGAAAGGCCTCTTGTACTTTATGTCATTTGCATTTTTTTCATTTAAATTAACTGGTTAGTTACAGGTTAATGGGTGTTGGGCAATCGAACGCAATATAAACCAAAACTTAACATCCCTAGTTCAAACAGTTAACCGATTGTCAGAATTGTTGTAATATTTTTCTGTCAGTAGACTAATCCATTGATCATTTCACCATTAGTTCTTTCCTAAAAATAATTTGTTTTTCTGATGTGTAAATAATAAATGTTGTTACATCGCTTGGGGAGCCACTTTACCTCGAGTCTCTGGGGAGTACATCCGTATTTCTGTGCGACTTCCCCCCACAGACATGTGGATCACAAAAGCTGGATGACGCGCCCAAGCTGCTCCAGCCCTCTTCATATGCACATATAATTACAATGACCCCCCCCTCCTCTCCATATCTCGCTGTGTTCCCCCCCTTCCCACTCAATAGTTGGAGTGACATCGGTCTGAAAGACGGGGTGACATCGTCTGACACTGGCTCTGAACCCACAGACGAATGCCAGTGATAACCATGGAAACACTGCTGGAATATCCCCAGTTCCTAAACGATAACAGGGCTTTAAAGCTTGGTGTGAGGAGAGGAGCGGAAGAGAGGGAGAATGTAAAGGGAAGGGGGGATGGGTGTTCGATTTAGATTCAGGAAACGCAGGAGCTTTAAAATTGTAGGCGAGTTGAGAGTGCCTGAGAGTGGGTTAAAATGGGCCCCGATTGATCTCCTCGTCCTCATGCTGAAACTGCGACAACAAAAACATCCACCTCCAGCAGCTTATTGGAGGCCACCTCTTGCTGAACCGATTGAAATTCTCAACACAGTGAATTATGCACCATACTGGACGGGGGGGAACAGGTGCCCCTCTCCATGGCTATAAAGCTGGCTGCTCAACCCAGAAAACCTGCAGAGGTGAAATTTTCTCACATGAGAGAGAGATGAGATAGAGAATCGGTGCTGCAGAAGCCCTGCAGGGCAATCCGAAAAAAGGGGGAAAAACCAATTTCAAATAAGAATAGGAGCCTCGCCTTTGTGGGTTATCTAATGAGGCATGGTGCTCGTGCCCCCTCTTTACACCAAAGAGAGGAATGTGAGCTGTGGGTCAGGGAGGAATGTTGAACCTCTCGCCATCTTGTTATCACGTTTTAGCTTGTGTAAGACACGGGTTGATGCTCAAAGTAGAATTCAGCTTTAAAAGGTGCAACTGGAAGACTTTGATTTCTATATAACAGCCCACGGAGATAGAGATGCATTCACTGACAGGAACTCGAGGGAACGTAGGGAGCTGGCACAGTTCTTCTGCCCTTCTGTCACCCTTTACCACTCTCACTAATTACAACAATGATCTCTTTCCATCTGTCCACAGAGAAGAAATGTGTGTGATTATTCTCGGTCTCTGTCACACAAACACGTTGCAATATTGACGACAAACACTAGTCTAAATCTTCCTCGCTCCACTGACCTAAGGAGGGCATCTGTCACACATCTGCCCAGTGGGATCTCCAACCAACCACACACTCTCCATCCTGGCAGTTGCACAGAGATGGAAAATACCACACATTGCCCCATTTTTAACCTGGAAAAAAATATGTTTCTCTCCCCGTTTAATGCAAAAATCAAGGTCAGAAAATGAGACAGAGCTACGAAAAATGAGTGTCAGTGTTTACTCTTCAGTTTATGGATTATACTGAGTTTTAGGGGTGTGTCCGATTCAAAATTTTAAATTGAATTTGGCAGTCCAACATAAATATTTAATATACATTCCTTTTTTCCAATATTGACTATCAAGCAACACTATTAAACTGCCAGATTTCTGAACAAGGTTTGGCAAGACATTCAGGGCGTCAGCAACATTCACATACTATAACCAAGTTAGCCCTTTGAGGCTGTGTGTCAGTTATGCTAATGACTGATCAGAAATGTGCAACAGCAGTTTTCGCTGACAATAGATATCAAACAAATCTCGAGACTGCATCATATTACTTTACTGTGATCTGTAAATTTCCCACTTCTGAGGGGAAGACAAAATATATCATAATCTCAGAGCCTCTCTTCCTTTAAGGGCAGCTGCCCCTGACTCACTCAGACCCCTTTTACACTGTCTGCTCAAGGCGGGAATATCGGCGCTTTGCCAACTCACTGTTCTGTATAACAGGCACGATCACAGGATGTGTGGACAGAATTGTCTAGCCTTTAAAGTTGGCAGCATCTAGTAACATTGCCAAAATGGTGTCTGTGTAAAAGGCACAATTGGCAGTACAGGACCATGGGTGTGATGTTTTTAAAATGTGTCATGCGTGACAACCCACTGCAGGAGATTTAAAAAGCAGCTAGCAGCAGTTAAAGCAGCTAACTCAAAGAGGAAGAGCTGTGGCCGAAAATGTCCGCAAATTGGGAACTTCTTACCCTCAGAGCAGAGGACAAGATCAGCCGCAATATAACAGGAACGGAAATGATTGTTTTTACTGGGTTAATTATCATTGTTTAGAGAGCCGGTGTGTATATGTCACAGTAGAGGCCAGCGCTGTTGCGTTAAACGCATGCCCGCAACATCTCTTTTGCTTCTGTAAGACAGGTATACTATCTTATATCACACACTAGAGTTGTTCAACGAATTGGCTGCTACTTCTGGGAATCAAAATGTCCCCAGTAGTAGACTGCACGCAAATAACGACTGCACGACTAGAAGAATCTCAGTCGACTGAAGGGTCTCCGACTTCAATTCTTTGACATTTAGGGGGCAACCCTGCGGGATTTATACCCGAAATTGGAGCACACAACATCACAGTTTATCGCCCACCAAGCACCAAATACAGAAACAACAATGGCGTCAACAGTATGCAAAACTATGCATCAACGCTGTTTGAACACTTGCCAACGTTCTGTCAACCAGCTTTCAAAGGACTCTTGATCTAGTCCTGACTGACTGCAGGGACACGGAGGACTTAGCCCAGTTAGAGTCAGAGGGGACTTGGTACAGAAATCTGCATAAATAAACAAGTCTTGTTTTTTTGTGTGTGTTTTTTTTTTTAAATAACTCAGATCTATCAGTGTGGGCTGATGCCACGGCACACTTGGTTTGGCTGTCTCTGCACGCACCCCGAGGATGAAAGCCGGAAGCAGGACACTGTGCTGTTGTCATGGAGACAATTCACATTCCACAGCATGTTGACCCAACTCCAGGATTTTTCCAAAAAGGGTTCACGCAGAAAGACAACACAGGCATGCCATCGTGCATATGAATAATTCTACACACTCAGGCGCTCAGACTCACATATACACTCACACACACACACACACATACACACACACAGGAGAGATACGCGCAGGCTTAAGCTGTGAAAATGAATAACTTTCACATTCACACGTTTCTGAATGTCCTCGAGTGCCTGCAAGACACAACATCCAGACAAACCTCGGCATAAGGCAGAGGTCGAGGAAGGACACAGCTGAAGTCTTGCACTGTTACTGACACACATTCATGTTGACTCACTAAGCTGGCGGATCGGCTTTCTCCGAGGGGAAAATTGCGCTCTCAAAGATTCAATAGAGGGATCAATTAGAGCTTTCAGGAGGAAATAAGGTTAGATTATAGTTATGAATGAAGACAGCTGATCTAATGTGTCAGATTTAATTGCCATGTCTCCGTTGTCCTTGAATAAAAGTATCTATAATGGGCATTGCAAAATATCTGGCTGTTCAAATATCGACCCCGACAGCCACCTTTACCATAACTCCTCACAAATTCAGCAGCTAAAAATCAAAGAGATGCTTCAAATTACTCTAACAAGCCATCCTGCCGTCCTCCCTCTCTTAGGAGTCAAAGCCGCACTTTAAAGAAGAAGTCATTAATATTTCACCCAGAGGAGAATCTTTTAATTCATTATTAATATTTAAACCTATCTGCTGGAGTAGAGAGGTCTTATCTGAATTACAAAGAGGCTGGAGCTTCGCATAATCCATGCATCTATGTTACCGCCCCGGCAGAGAAGTGGAGCACTAGAGCTGCCGTCCCACTCTGCAAGAGCAGCTGCTGGTGGCAGTGATATCTAGAAATTGTATTTCTACACTGGCCCCATGCTGTCTGAGGGTGCCTGACCCGGGGGCACGGTAGAGATGGTGGGTGCAGAGCAGAAATCAAAAGGAGGACAGATAAACTTTGGAGGGGGAGAAAATTAGATATTAGATAAGATGTCCCAAAAAAAAAGCTAAACAAAGTCAAGGAGCTACAGGAAGAGATCTTGAGAGGAAAATTCTACTTAAACTAAAACACAAATTGTTGCGACAAACAACCTTTCTTTTCTAAGATCAACAAACAAGAGGATATAGAAGAAGAAGAACTTTTGCACTTTCACATTGGCTTCATTTTTTCAGCCCTGAAGGTTGTTGCTTGTTTATAATTGATGATACTTCTGGGTCTATACATTGTTAAGCAAGAAAATCCTGCATAGTATGCATTAAATATCTCTATTTACAATATATTTACAATTTCAATAAGACAGAATATTGCCTTAAAAATATACACACTATAGACTATACATATAAATATGTATAAAAATAAACTTTATAATGTCATATAAAAGACTTGCATCTGATTATTTTATCTATAAACATCATCTCAATGTAATATAATCTCAATACAATATTGCAATTCAGAAATGAAATGGAAGATCCCATGAGAAAGGATTTTGCCTGACACAAACAGATACTTTGACCTTATTTAACTCTGTTACCATCCAGTCCAGCAGATCTCTCGCAAAAGCACTATGAAGATTATTAGAGTAATGTAGTCCAATGCTCCAATTAACATTACAACATTATTTATTGACAAACAGCTTTGATCCTGTGTGTGCTGCTGCTGTTGCTGTTTATTGTGCCATGAAGGTTACAACTTTGGTTTAATTCCTTGGCGCCTCGTAGGGAGTGGCTGATATGCTCCAACTGAAAACCTAAAACTCAGTGGAATAATTATAATATAATTACAAGGGTCTTTTTTGTATGATCTGTTTTTCACATTGCAGAATCTATTAAACCAGAGGGGAATATTTTAGATTTAACCAGCAGTCAGCATTTCAGTAATGATGCCCCTGAGCTGCTGTGCAGCCCCTCTGAGAAGATGAGCAGAGAATCCAGGAGACAGTAAAACAATATTAGATATTGAGAACAGCAGACAGTAAATACACCAAACATGTTACTTTAATTGGATCCCTGTCTGGGGGTCAGATTATGGTATTCTGTGCAAAGCAAAGACTGGCTGGATGATGCAAAATGATTTAGCTTTGTTGGTTTTAGGGAGTCTGTTACTATTTTTTACCCTGTAGTGCTCACTTGTGTTTAACCAGGTCACAGTGCAACATTCTGGATGTGAAACATCATTATGTGGTCTGTTTTCAATGCTTCACTGTTTATTTGCACTGTGTTACGATGTGGCTCGTTGGATGGTGTTTATGTCCTTGAGTTTGGTCTTGAAAGGTGTGATGAAAGTGAACATTCCCGCAATGGTTTGTAGCTATTAAAGGTGTGACTGTGAATACATGTATGTGTGAGTGCATGCACGTGAGTGTGTGTCCACCCACGACCGGTTTGGTCATCTGATGAGCTGCAGGCTCATCTCTCCCTACAGCGCCCAGATGGCCTGTGATTATGCACGGCTCAGTAGAGATTACTGTGCAGCACAGATAAAAAGAGAAACAGAGAGAGTAAAAAAAATTGTTCAAATGAGGAAAAGTTGGCACGAAATGATATAAAAGTATGGGGTATGTGAAGTCAGGAATACAGTGATTGTGATGATGCAGTATCAAAAGACAAAACGTGCACAAACACCTTCTTCTGCACAGAAACAAAACCTTGCAGCTACATATCAACACCTGCAACCTAAATCATGAGCTCAGGTTTCGTGTGTTGCATCATCTTTAAGAGGAAAAGGTGTGAAGAGGGCAGCAGGTGATGGATGGCAAAGACATTGCATACGTGTGTGTGTGTGTGTGTGTGTGTGTGTGTGTTTGCGTGTGTGTGTGTGTGTGTGTGTGTGTGTGTGGTGTGTCTGATGGGAATATGTCTTGCATGGGACACGCACACAGGGCATTTGTCACCAGCAGAGATGTGACATGATGGATCACACACTGGCAAGTAAAGCACACCCAAAAGAGCAGTGTGAAAAATGATCAACGCTTCACTGAACCAACATCATTTAACTCCTGATGTGTTTAGGGAGCTTCCTCTGGAGGGAAATCTATAGAATCTGTTTAACAATGAAATCTGTTTGAATGGTAGAGTTTAGTATGTACGCTTATCTGTGGCTGAAAGTGGTAATATTTAGCAGCGAGCATTGCAGACTGCAACCAGCTGAAACTTCTCCCAGTTAGAAATCCTTCAGTGTTCATTTTTAAGGAGGTTTTTACTGTGAGCAAATGAATCTGCAAAGGTCTCTTCTTCTCCAAGACAAACTTTCACAATGATTTAAAGTGGTAAAAACATTAAATAGAGTAGTTTCACATAACAAATCAGTGTTTCCTCTATGCTGTTCAGCATGTCGCAGATGGGCCGCCTAAATTGGTAAAATGACAGAATAATGCAGTTTTACCTGAAAAAAATCTGTGTTTTGGAGCTTGTTGCAGAGGGACCTCTAACAGTAGCTGATGCATTAACACAAAAATGCCAAAACATAAATTGCCCTGTCTGGAGCCAGTGTTTGGTTTGTCCATTCTGGGCTACTGTAGACACATGGCAGTGCAACATGGCAAACTCAGAGGATAGATATAAACAGCTCATTCTAAGGTAACAAAAACATGATGATTCCTATTTTCATGTGATTATACAGTAAAGAAAAGATTTTTTTATATTATATTCCATTGCTGCCACTTTAATGCTCTAAATCCTACATACTGTACCTTAAAGTGTAGTCTATTATTAATAACTTTTAAGCGACAGTTGCAGTGACATGCTTGTTATCTACATACTAGAAAAAACAGTGAGAGGCTCAACGGCAGAATGCAAAACATCCAAAGCTTCCAGTTGTGAAGAGTCCACCCGTTCATACTTCTGACAGCTTGGCTATCACAGACACTGAAACTGAGAGTAGCACTTTCATATTTCATCCACTAGATAAGAAACAATAATGATGCAATCCTTCGCTGAGTGTCATTTAGAGCAGCGAGCCCACAAGCTACTTATTGTAATAGGGCTGAAGCTTGTTGTGGTTATGAGCGCTTTACCTATAAGTGTATTGCTGGCACACTCTCCCAGCTGTCAAATAGATTAGAGAAAGGATGACGTGCGTCTGGATGTTTTTATTTTTCTTTATCACTTACTGAATACAAACAGACACAGCAGCAGAGTCATGCAGCAGAAAGCCAGCATGTGTGTTTGAGTGTGTGTGTCCCCTTGCTTAATGAGAGTCATCATTCAGCTTTGAACTGCTACAAAGTGATAGATGGCAGTTTAACAACCTACAATAGATGCATGCCATATTTCAAGGATGTTTTGGTCGAGCAATTTAGCTTTGGGCACGTAGAGCAGCAGACAGAAAGCATGCTTTTTGGGGAATCAGCCTATACACACGCATGCAAACACACACCCATGCATGCTCTGAAACACAGATGCCAAGCAGCCTGAGGCAGCGTGTTGTGTTATAATGTTTTGACCTGTCAGGATCGATGTAAATCTAATGAAGTTCTCATTAGTGAATTAGGACCTCGACAAGAAAAATAAAAATGCTGAAAGCCTGAAATAACTGTTTGAGGAAGATAATCCACAACGGGCCGCAGGAACAGGATCCATCTGTGTGGATGTAGCTCTCATCTCCTCATTAGGCGCAGGCTGTAATGACTGTCCTGTGATGAGAGCTGTGGCTGGTGCAAGGAATGCTGGGCAGGAGAGGGCGGCACGACATAGTGGCCAATGAAACTCACTAAGTAATCCCAGGGTGATGCTTTAAATCAAAAGGAGGATTTCGGTGTAGCACCTCAACATCAGTTGGTAGAAATTCTCAACTACAGTCAAAAACACAAGTCATAACCGCATTGTTTTTCCTGCAGCCATTAAAACGGTAAGTCCAGATCTCACTACCATGGAATGGTGCTATCTTGTTTCACAAAGTCGTTACAGAGGCAGAGCAGTACAGCATGATAAATTGCTGACGGGCAATGCAGACTATAATAGGAGAAAGGAGAGGAGACAGTGGAGAGTCAGCCTGCTGTTGCCAGGGTGACCTTCAGTGAGAAGCACCTCGATGTCACCCAGAATGAGAGCAGTTCGGCTGCTGAGCTCCGGATCCGAATGGAGCACAGAAAGGGTAATGATAACCTGAGCATAAAAAACTAAAAAATAAACATCTTTATTCTTCAGCAACAAAAGAACTTGGGTGTAAATAAAATACCAGTGGTTGCTGACATGTTTGGCTTGTGACCCCTTAAAACAAAGCACAGTCTACTTTACTCAATGAGCTTACCTGGCACAGTAACAGGGGCCCAAAGTGTCAGGGGCCACCCTGGCCTTTACATGCACAATGTCACTCAAATGAACACATACCAACCAAAGAGGAGACACAACAAGACCATTAAGAGATGAAAAGAAACTGTATAGATACAAAAAAATGACCAAAAGAAGACAAAACACAACCGCAAGAAACAAAATTACTACATAAGTGACCCAAAAAACACAAGAGGACACAAAACAACCACAAGGAGAAAACCACAACATCACTACACAGTGACACAATTACCTAAATAAGACACTAAATTATCTCAAAAAGAGATGCAATATGATCACAAAGAGACACAGAATTACTGTAAGCAATACAAAATGACCAATAAAGAAAAAAATCAGCCCAAAGAAACCCAAAACAACCACTAAGAGTCACAGCATCAATAATTACCTAGACAAGACACAAACCGATCTCAATGAGACATAATATGACCTCAAACAACTACAAAAAGACAAAAAAAACATCCACAAGGAGACACAAAATCACTACAGAGTAAAAACAAAGGACCAAAAAAAGGCACAAAAAATTTCCAAAGAAACAAAAAATTACCTCAGTGAGACATAAAATTAGCCAAAGGACAAAAAAAAAGACACAAAACAGCCACAAGGAGACACAAAATTACCACAAAAAGATGCGCATTGACTAAAAAGACATGCAACACTAACACAAAGAGGTGGTGGGGCCCTCACTGTCTCTGATAAACCACCCATGCTTGCAACTTGTCATGACTGGTTGCATATCTCATTCAAATTTCGTATCTTGTATTGATCCCACAACCCCTCATGGGTATTTTGAAAACCCTTGTGACGGTCTGGACCCACAGATTAGGAACCACTGCTTTAAACTGCCCTCCAACTGTAAGAAATGTGTGATTGTTTGTTCAAATCCAAACCAAAGAGAAGACGTTAAGTCTCCTGTCTGTTATTTCAACTACTGGGTGGAATACAGAGCTTGTTAGGAATAACATAACAGTGCCATCTAGTGGTACATCAACTATTGCACACTCAGCAGAGCAGAAGTGTGGCACAAAGATGTTTTGTGAAATCATCGTCTGTGACTTCATAAAATCTTGTCTAAATAAAAAAAAAAGACTTCAAAAACCGGCAAAGAAAAAGGTGTTTCTTCCGCTTTCTATCACGAGCCAGCTTTTTAGGGGTGACCATAAAAAGAGCAGAGACTTAGAAGGTTTAGTCAGGGAAGATAAATCTGCAGTTCATATAAATCATGACACAAAGCTTTTCCACTGACAGCAGCATCTCTCCTCATCAAATTACAGTATTAATACCATACGCCTACTCAGACAAAAACACAGTCAAAGCGGTGAGGGCTGTTGAAATGCATGTTCCCAGTACAGAATGGCTGCATACAACTTTCACTCTCTGGCTGTATAATGCACTAAATGAGAGCCCTGTTCAAACAGCAGTGCCATTTAAAAAGGAGCTAATCTGTGTCAGGCTAAGACTGGTGGCGAAGGAAAGAGAAGAGTACGACAGAGCAAGAAAGTTTCCTGCTGACCCCGAGTCTGCATGTGTAACCCACCATGAAGTGTGAAGCTTTACAAAAAGAATGCCAGAAATGTTAAGCAGGTCGTGTAAGTGTCGGGTTTCAGTAGCAAAATCTAGCACTCCTCTGTCCGATTCATGCTGTAACAATAATACGCAGGCTTAAAGGGAGGAAGAGGAAAGGGAGAGACAATGGTTAATGACAACAGAAGGGCAGAGCAGCGGGGTAGGAGGGCACCCGGGGGAGAGAGCGTAGAGAATTCAACACAGGCCGCCTTTGTTGGCTGCAATCAGCCAGACTACGAAGACATTTATAACATGGTTTATGGCTCCATCAGGTGAGTGAGTGTGAATGGTGGCGTGTGTGTGTGGCGATTAAGTGAGCAGGCTAAACTTAGCTGTAAGATATCCAGGATGAAAAGTCTAAAAGGGAAATACACCACACTGCAAATCAAGTGTAGTTCATATTACTGCTGACCATGTTTTACAGCACATCATATCCGTTTTGAGATTGATTTTCCACCTTCTAGGCAGCCACTGGTTTCATTTCACTGTGGTATAAAAATCAACTCCTAGACATTTGAGAACGGTCATCGATATCATTGTCAGTGTCATCAGTATGTGAAAATGCAGCTGCAAGTGGCCTGACATCGCCAGATCAAATGATCAGAACAAATGCAAATAAAACATGAGCTTGCAGATTTGGTTCCCGCAAGCTAGCAGGCAGGGAGTATTTTAATAAAATCATGCTCAAACATTTACAAAAATAGCTGACTGACAAACAGCAACCATGTAGTACAAAAAGACACCATCCTTATAACAATGTCAGTGTTGGCTTATGGTTGGTTTGTAATCAGCCGCCGTGTCTCAAATCCCAGACGAGTGTCCTTGAAGGCACTAGCAGAGCACAACAATTTGTAACAGTTCCTGCTCATAAACAGACTGACACATACAATAATGTGACCTTGACAAAAAATAATGAGCTGAGTTACTGGAAGATTTTAATACCACAGAGAAATAAAATCCAGAAAACCAATTTCTGCCTGGAAGACAATAAATAATAAGTCCAAAAACTCAATATATACTTAGGGAAATGGTCGGCACTAGAACCCGATCATTGCTGGATTTTGGTGGCTTGTAACAATATTTGACCACCCAATGAGGATCTTTTAAAGGATAAGTCTGGTGATATTCTACATTTTTTGTTAATAACAAGTCAAATAAAAAGAACCAAACCAACGATGCATCCATCTCTCAGTTATTTCTGACTCTCCCAGCCTGTCTTCAGCACTCGGCCCGAGCTAGTTTGGTCATACTGACATTTTAAATCTTTAAAGAAAAAACAAGTCATGGATATATGACCTGTAGTAGGGGTGTGCAATATGGCCAAAATCTTTCATCATGGTATACAGGGACAACACAAAAGAATCAAAACAGTAAAGGTAAAAAATGGAAGCTCAAAGTTCCTGAGAACAAAAAGTTCAAGTGTTTTAAGGTTTATTTATTTACAGCTTAACTCTTCAGTGTCCATGGGTCACTACTACTCTTGTAGTGACCCATGGACACAGATGGGTCACTACAAAACAACTGAATTTGGTGCCTAACAAGCAAATGGAAACACACTGACAAGTCACTACAAAATATGCACATTTGGGGCCTAAACAGCTGTTGGAAAACACAGATGGGTATCAACAAAAGTTTGGAGCCTAAAAAGCCAATGGAAACAAATCGATGAGTCGCTACAAAACTTCCACAATTGGAGCCTAAAAAAAGCAATTAAAACACATAGGTGGGTATCTACAAAACAACCATATTTGAAGCCTAAAAAAGCTGATGGAACATACCAAAGGGTCGAGACAAAAAAACAGACTGGTTGCTAAAACACATGCAAATTTAGAGCCTAAAACGCAGCAGGAATACAACAAACGCTCGCCTGGTGGGTTTTTCGCCCAGGTGTCACAGAATCCATCATCCCCTCCACCCGCTGATGTCAAAGTCAGCTTACATGCTACATCCCTTTAGAAATGTTGATACATGTATGAAATGTGCAAATGTAACATATTCATGGTTTGCAGAAATGTACAACATTTTCTTTTGGCGTCAGTGTATGCAGTGTATGTGGAACTGACTCACAATAAACTGCAGTGCAAATGTTAATCATAATGAAAGAACATGTCACCCCATACAACTGTGTGTCACACTGATGCTTTTTGATAGCTTTTGGACAACAATGGAGGTCTATGGCACAGATAAAAAAAGATAAATAAGGCTTTGTATGCACAGACAGCACTTACAAGGATAAATTCATTGTTTTTTTTCCATGGGATTTGTTGACAAGAAGACAAAAAGAAAAAATCACCACACTTGGGATTCGGTGTCACCATTAAATCTGTCGACCAGAATAAAGATGCTTACCTCCTAACCGAGAGATGACCTCCACCTGGCTCTATTTCTCTTTCTCCCTCTCCTCCTCATTTTCCTCCCTGCCTCCCTCCCTTCCAGATCGCCCTGCCTCACCCCAGTGTGTACAGGAAGCCCTGAATCCAGAGAGCCTGCTCTTCTGATGATCAGAGAGGAAAAACACAATGCCTTCAGTGTACTAGAAAGGAGCTCAACTCATAAAATGTGCGCGCGCGTGCGCGCACACACACACACACACACACACACACACACACACACACACAAAGGGAGAGAAATAGAATGGAACATGCTTTTACTATTAAGGCTCCGTTTTTTTTTCTTTCCATATGACTTTCCCAGGAAAATCCCCCTCATCAGGGTAGGTCCAATCCAGACAGACAGACAGCAGACTGGAGAAGAGACACAGATACAGACGAACACAGAGGGCCATGGAGAAACTGACCCTCCACGTCCTGTGACAGAGTCACAAACAAAGACTTTCAGGCTGTGAACTGGGACACTTTCTCTGGCCGCTATCAGATTTCAAACCAAAAAATGCTGATTTCAGATTTGTTTTTTTCCATTTTTAGAGTGGAGTCAGTCAATGATCCTCACTGAGCACTCCCACTTACACAAGCTTAAAAGTTCTCCAGCCTGGCATCTGGCTCACACACAACTGGCTCTATCGGGACAACCGGGATGAGATTAATTCAGTCTCTGGGGTAAATGCTCAACATCTAACATGTCGGTCCTTTATTGGGTGACAACGAGTAAATTCTGTCCATTTCTAGAAGGCCTCAACAGTTGGTACCATTTAGGAAAACTAGGTCACTTCCGCCTTCTGTGTGTGTATATGTGTGTGTATGTGTGTGTGTGTGTCAGCCAGACCCTACTATAAGCCAAGAGACCTCCAGTATAAACATATTGTGCAGGAAGGACTGCTACTCCTGAACAGAAACATCCTAATATCAAACAGTATTCAACTCCACTAGTGCTACCCTCTCGTTCACTCTTAAAGGAATACTTCACCCACAAAATGATGATTTTTATATAAATTACTCACCCTGTGTTATGTTGAATTTATGCAGTTTTCTTGCATACCTCCACAGTTCAAAAACAAAGAAAATTCTGATTAACTGGAGAAGATGGACGCATTTAACAAGAACAAAAACATCAGTTTCCTAACTCTCACACAACTCATCCAGTATAATTCAAGTCATTTATCCAGCTGCATGACACATGCATTTTTCCTAAAACTTTACTATTCAAAAGACCTCAGGATAAATAGGCGCACTCCTCCATGTGTGAGACTGTTTATGTGTCAGTGTTTTAAATAGTAGGGTTTTAGCAAACATGCATGTGTTTGGGGACTACTGAGAATATGACTGGATAAATGACACCTGGATTACGCTGCACGAGTTGTGTGAGTTTGTAAATGGACGTTTTGATCTAGTTTTGATGTTGTTTAATGCGGACCCCTATGATTTTGATTCAGTAAGATTCTTCTTGGATTCTTTGTTCACCATGGAGGTAAATGATATACAAGTAATCAATTGGGGGTGAGGTATTCCTTTAAATCTGAAAAAACACTGAGCAATAGAGTGTTGGTGTGATCTTCTGATGGGGCTTCTAATACATAAATTCATAGCACTCCCTTGTTGCATATTTCTGCACAGCTCAATTATTTTGTCAAAGCGCCAAGAAAGACTTCTTTTGAGAGACGAGTTGTTTAAAACACCAACTTGTTGGATCACAGGTCTGCTACAATACAGTCGAACAACTGTGACTTAAACAAATTATGTTTTTGAGAACTGTGTTCACTCATTTGTATTTTGTAGGGAAAAAAATGATTGCAGTGGCTCCAAACCTAGAGGTCAGGGAACTAAAGGCACTAAGGGACAAATATAAGGGACCCTGAGATAATTAAAGGTAGAACAAAAAGAAGAAGATTTCTGTTACCAAAATTGCACTATTTTTTTTTAATAGGTTAACCTCCTGGGGCTTTTAAAGTTTTAAAAATTAAACAATCTCTCTTTGGTTGAGCTAAAGTTATAACCTGTGATTAGGGGTCAGAAGTAGACACAACTTCACATTTAGGGATTTAGGTTTAGGTTTTAGGCCAGTGGTTCCCAACTGGTTAGGCCACAGGGTCCACATTTTTGCTTAGTCATCAGTTCAAGGTTCACACATCAGATAAATTACCAGATATTAAATTTGATCTAACAAAATGTAAATACATGTATTTTGGCTTAGAACACAAAGAAATGAAACATACTGCAAGAATTAACAGAAATGGCACTTAAAAAATCTCTGTGCTGGAAATTCACTACTTCATAATCAAGTGTGTTTGTTTTTACAAAGTTGACACGTTCACGATAAAATTAGCGTTGACAGAGTTCACGAGTCACTTGCAGTCCATTCAGAATGGGCCTGTGACCCACTTTTGGACCACAACCCACCAGTTGGAAACCACTTTTATAGGCTAATTCCAACTTGCATTATCATGATACTGGAATTTCTAACTTCAGTACAATACCTTAAAAAATATTGATATTCATTTGCATTTTTTATTACCACAGGGAAAAATTGACATTGAGGCATAACATTTAAAAGTTTTTTTAAATGATAAATATAAAAAAGGCTATAACGTGGAAATAATGACTTTGACCAGCAGAATGACAATCGCAAACATTAACTATACAAGAGAGCAGGAATACGCAGCTGGTGCTGCTGCACTGACATGTGGGAAATGAGTATCGAAACCATTTCAAATATTTAGGGTCAATACGTATCGACAACATTGTTTCCAACTAAAGAGATAGGTGTGGTGAAATATGCAGTCAGTGTGACGATATTCTTTTTCTATTACTAATAGGCCTGTTGCACAATGACAATGGCTATACAGTTGCATGTTAATGTCATAACATCTCTGCAGCACAATTCAAAACACACCTCTGACAGCAGCGTGCCTTAAAATGACTCAGGAACCTGTTGAACAGGAGTGTCAATATAACACGCTGTGGTTATAGGAAGTAGGATCTACATCAAAACAAACCAGTTCCCTTGTAACGTCATTACACATGTCTTTCAGGGCCCCACCAATCTAACGTTAAACCAGCAAACCTTATGAAGTGCTATCTTATCTAGTGCAAAGATAGACTTGTAGTCATTGGACACAAACAATAACGACTTGACATTAGAACAGACATCTACAGTCAATCCTCAGCTCAGGCGAAGACTTTAAGATTAAACTCCTTTGGGACACGCAATGCAGAAAAATAAAAACTTCTGAAAATGGCCTGTCAGAAAAGGGGTCAATCACTTCAGATGCCTCTTTTCTACACATGCACACACACAAACTGCAGTGCCATCTTCGCCAAAGCCTTTGCAACAGCGGGACTCGCACATGACCACCATTAGGAAAATCAATGTGACACTCAGGCAGGCCGGGAGAGAGCCTGAAGCTTCTGAATGGGCCTGGATCTGAGTCATGCTGTCTCACACAATCACACATTAACACAATGAGACACAGAGAGATATGTAGGGGAAGTTAGGAAATTGGTGCTTAAAGGAATACACCAAGTTGTCGGGTGACTGGTCTGTTGGTCACCTTGAGAACTTAATTTAGAAACACTTATGACATTGTGAACGCCATGACTCTGCTGTCTGCAACGCTGATGGAGCAGAACAGAATGGTTCAGCATATAATGAAACACGATTTTTTGTCAAGAAAAGGTATGAAAAGATCGATGTCAATCTCATAAGTATGCATTCACTATGGAGCTGGAGTCAAGACGTGTTTAGCCTATCTCATAAAGACTGGAGGCAGGGGAAAACTCTAACCTGGCTCTGTCCAGAGTTTTAAAATTCACCTATAAATACCTCAGCTGTCTAATTAATGCATTGCATCTCATGTTAAACTCATATTACTAATATAAAAAATGATTTCAGGAGGAGGTATTTGTTGGAGCTATTTCTTGGCCAACAACAGTTTTACCATCTGCTCAGTGCGTCTGTGCAGCATCTCTGGCTGTAGTGAGCACAGGTTACTTCTCAGTACAGGTGATGGGACTTCAACATGCTGCACTGCTTCTGGCTGCTGTTTCCCAAAGAAAAAGTTCAAAAAGTTTAAAGATATACTATGCAGGATTTTCCTAAATAAAATTATAGGCTCATACAGATATAATCCCTCAAAATCATCACTTATGACCCACTGGAAGTGTATGGCTGAATATTTATCTACCTGTATTTTCTTATTTTTATCTTATTTTGCAGTGTTTGGGATGTTCTTGGGCACAGCGCTCAGATGAGGACAGGACTTATCAAAAGATAGCATTCAGATTGAAGACCATAAGCAACATGCATCAAAGGAAGCTACAAAACTTGGAAGCACAGTGCAGAAATAAAGCAAATATAGCAGGCCGAAAAGCCCAGCGGGCAAAGCCGAGGTTGGCTTTCACTTTTGCTGACAATGCTGTTTACAAAGAGTTGTCGACAATTCCCTCATAGTATACCTGTGAAGCTGAGACACAGACCCTTCGCTGAATTACTGAGATCCCTAGCTAATGTCTGAAAATAGACTAAATAGATTCAAACAGTAGAAAACATGTGTGTTCCACCATTACCACCAAATGTATTTGTTATATGGAGAAGGAAACTACCATTAGTAGTTCAAAACATTTAATCATTACTTTCATACTATTGTGTATTGTGTCTTAAGTTTATAGATACAACAAAAAATCTTCACTTTTCACTGCAGAGTTCTACAAACAGAACTTAGATAATTCAAACCGTTTCAATCAAAACTCCTGATTTGAGTTCAACTTTCTTCAGACAATGTACTACCTGGATGACTGAGATTGACCTCAAGACATACATCACTGATCACCTCATCATTGCCAAATGTTATAGTTCACCCTCAAATCATGCACACTTCTGTGTGGGGATTACAGTTGGCAGGTGTAATTCGGTTTAAAAAAAAAAAAAAAATTTTACATGAAATCTCCAACACTCTGCAAATCACATCAAAATAATCTAAACTGATAAATAGCACTACAGGTAAGAGGAAAAACATGCATTTTAATATGGGGCAAACTGTCCCTTCAACATAAAGCAGCATGGGCCTGCATTTCTGTCCTTTACAAGTAAACTAACCACTGGGCCGATCTTGAAAAGACTTCTAGCAGTCAAGCAAAGTTCATAAATGTGCGGGGGAGCAACACCAGAGTCATCTGAGCTAAAAAGAAGAAGTGGGAACAAGAGGAGCCGGGCAAGATAATATTCTCGCCATCCTCCTCTAACTCCTGTGCTCTGTGTTTATCTTACACGGAGGGGAGATGTTTACATTGGCTTGGTTAAACACAGACAGGCCCAATAGCTTTTGTTAATAATAAATAACCGAAACAGTCGGCCATGCCGGAGCATCTAGCTGCCACACGTGGACCACCAATTGTCCTGCATCTGCGGAGGGAAGACAGCTCGCATACAGAAGACTGAGAGTGAAGTCTGTCAGAAAATTTTCCGGAGTTGGAAAAAAGTTTAAGGACTGAGGTGAAATTCAAACAGAGTGGCATGCTATCTATCCCACCACAGTTTGTTTGTGATGGGGTTTATTTTAATAGATTCTCCGATGATTTGATGCGAGCCTACGACCCTTTTTGACCCTCCCATCATAAACACCAAAATAAGCATTAGAGAGTGCACAGGCTGGTTGAGTTCCCATGTGGAAGGAATAGAGTTGAGGGAACTTCAGAAAAGAGAAAAAAGTTGGATATATTTCATCTGACAGCGGCTGCAGTGAGGAGTCGAGCCATGTGTTTGTTGGGGAGAGGGTTTGAGGCAGGCAGAGAGATTGATTGGGGACAGTGTGGGAGAGAAAGAGGGAACTGCAAAAAAAAAAAAGAGAGCAAGGCCTTGGGAATGAGTGTGTGTGTGGGAGAGAAACGATGCTGGACTGCCGGAAAAAGAAAGTCAGCCAGAAGGACGGCAGATCGATTCCTCCCCTGAGCCTCACAACAAACACACTCTGTTTTTTTCTCTCTGCACAGCTCACCTCTGCTGCAGCCTGATATCGTCCCATCAGCACTTCATCTCTATCACTACTACCCTCCCCCTTCTTTGTCTGCATGCTCGCACATTACTCCGAGGCCTCTGCTCTGTGAAAGATTTTAAAGGTCCAGTGTGTAGGATTTAAAGGGACATATTGGCAGAAATGGAGTATAATATATTAAGTATTTTATCAGCTGAAAATAAGAACCATTATGTTTTTGTAACCTTAGAATTAGCCGTTTACATCTACATAAGGAGCAGGTCCTTGGAGACTGCCATGTTGCACTGCAATATTTCTACAGTAGCACAGAATGGACAAACTAAGCTTGAAATAGGGCTAGCTGCATTTTCGCATTGGCCACCATAGTTAGAGGCCTCTCTGTGTCAACCAACTTTAGAAAAACATTGGGTTTTTTTCAGTTTTAAACTGCTTTATTAGGGTTTCCAATGTATTCATCAGTTATGGTCATAATGGAAACATCTGCCACATGTTGATTTTACATTTTTGAGCTGGTGCAAGGAAACTTGACCATTCATTGCGCTGGATCCAAAGGTTTGCTTTCACTCACGGCAGCTGCTCCTCTCATTCATCAATCTGATCAGCTCTGACCGGACTGACATATTACAGCCGATCGTCCTGGATTCTACTAACTTAATGATTAATACAACAATAAACAGGACAGGAGACGGTGGAAGAGTTCCAACAGAACCTGATGCCCCTCTATTCTCTTGACCAAAAACTCCAACTGTGGACGTGCCCAAAAACCTTTCTCTGCCCATATAAAAACAGTCTGGTACAATATCAGTTATCCATACCACGACTGAAACTCCTCAAACAGCCACGGAGGAAAAAAGGACCTCATGAATTTAACCTGCGCTGCATGCACAGATTTGCAAAAGCATCCGAAAAACGTCAGCTACCATCTACCATCAGTCATTCTAATTCTGTGGGAGATTCAGTGTATTGTATTGTTTGGTTTGTTTTGGTTTTCTTCAGGTCGATTTGTTTTAGAGGAGACGTTTGCAGATAATTTGGCTCAATATCTGTTCAGAGAGGCGTAAGTTATCTGAGTAAAAAGTGAGCAAATTTGGGCAAGTGCCAGTTTTAATCACCTGGTTCATTATATTTGAGAGGATGAGACTTCTGCAGATAATTTAGTTCCAGTAAAAGCTCCTGATGAATGAACACTGAAGAAATTCTTGACCAAATATGTTTCAGCTGGTTAAACTGCAATCCTTACCAACAGATGACACTAAATCCCCTCTCTATCTGTTCCTTTCAGATTTCACCAAATTTTCTACGAAGTTTGGTTCTCACACCAACTCATTGTAATTAGTTGTTAGGAATATAAAGCCAATCGCCCCAGATCTGTCATCTCAATGCCATGCAAAACACAACACGCTACACTTGAACAATGATCTGGACATGGACATAATGCACAGACAGAAAGAAAAACCAAAAGAAGCACCCCTCCTCTGTGGTTGTGGTGGTGCAGAAGTGCGACTGAAAGATGCATCTCATGATTAAAAATATCTGCAAGTAATGCGGCAAGGAAACCACACAATGACACACACACTGAGTCTTCCTCAAACACAGATGGACAGACAGCGTGGCAGACACTTTCAACACATCTCTAATCTCATGAGCTCTGCATCATCAAACACACTCTCTCCTCCAGATAAGTCCCATTCCACACATGGGACAATGTAGCTGTTTATGGAACACACACACACACACACACACACACACACACACACACTCCACGGTAGGAAGGAGGATGAATGACTTCTTTTTTAATCGTCATTATCAAATCTAACATCCTCATTGTTTGATTTCCGGTCAAATGTTTACTACACAAATAACTCTGTGTGTGTGTGTGTGTGTGTGTGTGTGTGTGGGTGGGGGGGGGGGGGGGGGGGGGGGGGGCTCCGTCAGTTTGGGGCACTTGTGAGGTCCTTCTCTCAGAGTTTGGCACTAGTTTGCTCCTAATCTTTGCCATGTCAGCTCCAGCTCTCCAACAGACCATAAATACTCCTCTCAGCGTGTCTGTGAAGCAGTCTGACGAGCAAAACAACTCTTTACGTTGTTTGGGAGTTGATGCAGGCCCTGCAGCTGCCCCGTTGACAGCTGGCAAAAGCATTTTGGAATTCAAATCCTGTGCGCAATGCAAACCGTAGCCATTTGGAAACAACTGTAGAAAACCGAAAAAAAAGAAGACGCAGAGGAACAGATACCCCTTGAATTATAAGTAGAGACAGATTGACTCACCAGTAGCTGAAACCCCCTGCATCTTGCACAAAGTTCCTCTCCGGTCTTTCTCTGCTGAATCCGTCCTTTTCTCGGAGAAACTGGCAACAGCAGCGTCTCCAGCGTACGGGGAGACTAAACTCGGAGGAGCGCCTCCACTTCAGAGCCCCCTTTTCCTGTTCGCCGATTGAAAAAAACACACGCGCACACACTAAGGACACTTCATGGTTTCCTAACGGACGTGAGAGACTTTACCCGGGTCATTTTTGGTGTGCAGAATTAGAGCACTGTAGTCCTCCATGTAGTCCTTTCTCCTCCCTCTCCAGAAACAGAACTCTCTCCTCTGTGCCGCTGGAAAAAAGAAAATGCGCGCTCCCGCTGCGACGCGCGAGCACGGCAACCTCATTCATTGACTGTGCATGCTGAAACGAAAGATTGGAAAAAAACAATAAGTTAATTTCAATAATTTTACTCACTGTTTGACTTTAAAACAGCCGAAATATTTCACTTTATTTCTTTGATCCACAGTTTCCGCGTCGACTTTAACTGTCTCTATCTTTCAGTGATAGGCTGTTTAATTCTCAGTCATGAAATGCCCATCGGCGGTCACAGAGGCATGGCATGGGTTGTCACGTGAAGTCATGAAAAGGATGAGGCCTATTTCATGAGATAGCTCTGCTTTGAAAACTCCACAGCTGCCTATTAGTGTGCAGAAAAGAAAAAAAGGAGCCTGGCACACGAATCCTAACTGGGAATGAGTTTCCATGTCACTGCTCAGGCTTCTCTCCGGATCTTTTTAATCGATTATCTTGAGTTTTGCAGCCAGCTGAATGGATGCTGTCAGCTGCCCCCGTGAATCATTGTACAGAGTAATAAGAAAGGAAAAAATAAATCTTGAATTTACAGATCGTGATAGTCATAAAATGGAGTTTCTGTTGTTTGTGTAATGTCTTCTTCAAAGTCTGTTATTAGATTGTACTGTTTAAACTGTTTAAAAGCAGTGGAGTTCTCCACTTAAAAGTTACAAAAGTTCAGCTGAATGGCATTACAGCTGTTGGCTGTTTTATTTTTATTATTTTCCATTTTTGCATGGGTGGATGATGAGATAACTGGCCCCTGGGACACAGACATGCAAAAGGCCCCACAACATCTTCTACATAGGAGCAGAGCACTTGTTTGTTTTTTTGCAGTTCCTTTTAATCTTTGGTGGTCAGTACCAAAGTCAAGTGGCTGTTGGCTTACGTCTCCCTGGTCGGCACATCTTAATTTGAGTGACATGGTGTAGGTAAAGGCGAGGGGGGGCCCTGACTCTCTGGGCCCCTGGGCCTGTGCCCAGCAGGATGTTTCAGTCATCCAGCCATGCTTTTATGCTTTTTTTATATTTCTTCTCCACTACATTTTAGATAACAAGTATTGTAATCTTTTTACTCCACTACATTCGTCATACAGCAATAGTTCCTTTCAGGTTAACATTTTACATTAAAAGCACATGATAAGCTTATGAAACACAATGCACTGTAAAAGATCAAATCAGCCGTTCCCAACCTTTTTGGCTTGTGATACTCCAAAACAGTTCAATCTATTGGGGGCTTCTTGTCATGTTACAGATGTCAGAACTGTTTGCATTTCAGCCAAAAAGTGATTTCTCCAAATTTCTTAGATGATTCTATTAACATAGCATTTTAAAGCTATAAGAGATCAACTTAACTGCCACTATTTCTCCAAAAACACAAAGATTTGAGAAAGGTCTGAAACACAAATAGACATTTGTGCAGCAGTTTTTTGTTGTTCCTTCTCTCCAGCTCTCATTAATCATCTGACACTTCAGATTTATCCTGAGGCCCTTTTGGGGGCCTAATTCCTAATTTGGAAATGACTGGGCTTAACAGCTCCATCTCACTGAACAATAAAAGGCTGCTTATGCACTCATGCATTGTCAATTGTTTTAAATAGTGATGTTTTAGCCAAAATGCATGTCTTTTGGAAGTACTGACCATACTACTGGATAAATTAGCCTTAGATTATACTACACAAGTTGTATGAGAGTCTGTAAAGTAATGTTTTGATGTACTTTTGTCGTTGGTTTTTGTGGACACCTTTTATTCAAATTCAAGTTTTCTTCGCAAATTCAACAAAACACAGGGTGAGTAATTGAGTGGGTGAAGTATTCCTTAAATTGCATGTTTTGCTGATAATACTGCTACGTAAAAAAAGGTTTGAATGCAGAACTTTTACTTGCAATGGAGTCGTATGTTGGTACTTTCAAGTAAAGTAACATTGCTTGCTTTAATGTCAGCAGATTTCCTCCATGATGTGACTATTTTAATCAATTTTTCAGGAGTACGACTGTGTGGCCACCAACTCTCCTCACCCCGCACTGTGTCTGTCTATCTGTGCAGCCCCCCATCTTTTTTGAAAACGCGTGTCGACTCAGCTATGCATCATTAACCCCTTTTGTGCATGGTGCTGTTGCTGCACGCTCTTCATCTGCCTGAGATCGACACAGACAATAGCAGGGTCCCTAATGATAATGCCTCCCCGTCTGGCTGCTTGCCCGGCTGTGGGCCACTTCATTGACCTGTACTCCTCCGTAATAAGCTGCATCCATATATCACCTCTCCCCTTCAGTTATACAGGCCCACTGACTGCACACTAATCTGCAAAACGTGACTTTCATTTTGCAGACACAGGCAAATGCAAGAATAGAAGAAAACACATTCACTCCTTTTAGCTTTAGAGAATAATTCTGAACATGTCATTGCTGAGTCTGAAAGGCCGAGTGTTTTGTGGATGACTGAACTCGTGTTTTAAATAGACCAGTGGCCCCTGTTAGTGCCTCTGAGTGCATGGAGCTGCCTGTCAGCCCGTCTGGGGCATGCTGGTCCACAGAAAGCAGAACACCAAACAGCCCCCTGGGATACATCCTCTCCTCCACTTCCCTGGGGCTCCTCTACTCACAGCCACAGAGAAACAACAGCATTGACAGAGTGGGAAGAAAGAGGAAGGGAATTAAAGAGAGAGGGAAGAAGGGTGAGAGACGGAGTGAGATATATGGGAAAAAAAGACAATTAGGGATTAACAGAGAATGGAGGTTGAGAGACAGATGCTGAATGATAGGTGTGAACGTTGACACAGATAAGTGTGAGATGAGCTATGTCGTGCTTTTACACTTATCTGAAAGCCTTTTGGTGTAAATGCCCTAATCATAATCACATTCTAGTCTGGGGTGCCAGTCTGTATTCATTCACTCCTTTTCAGGTGCAAATTAAAGCCTCATACTGATTCAATCAACACCTCATCTGTTAGATATGACACAGACGTTGCTGCAGCAACCTGCCACTCTGAAACCACACCAAAAGTTTGGTGGAGATTAAGCATGAGTCACACTCACAGTTTGGAGGACACTCACACCCTGCGTCCAGTGTCAGGACGAAGGAATGTTTCAATACATCATGAGGCCTGAGCTCACACTCCACAGGTCATAAATTTGTGAACATCCTCTGGTATTATTTCTGCTCTGGTGGAGCTCTTCAGAAATGTGTGTGCTTGAAGCAAGGCACGCGTGGTGGTGACTGGCTGCAGATCAGCTGATCATGGCTCTCTGTTGCTTTAGGCTCCACATGGATTCATCACATGACAGAGCCGGCTGATACACATAAAGAAGACTCTTTGTAAGAAACACACACTCTCAATACACTGCCTTCTCTTTATTTTAAAGATAAGGACCCCAGCTGCTCATGAGGATGTCAACATCTGTATTATGGGGACCCCAAGTGGTGAAACTTAATAGTGCACCAGCTGAGATGTGAAACAGCTGCTCTGCTCTATGAATCCCCCTCCTCCATCCACAGTATAATAACAGCACCTGCATATTAATAGAGCAGGACTGAAGCCATGGAATGAATCCCACTGACCCATATTTCCAGTCGCGCTCCGGGTGGGGAGGATATAAGAGGAGACTGGCACCAACAAAGGCTCCACTGTTGCTACGGTGATGTCATCATCAATGACTTGACCTCTTCCCTCTGGCTTTCATTAATACGCTGCCATTCAAATTCAATCAGCAAGGCATATGGTGAACGGTAACTGGTTTAACTGTGCTGAATCACAGCACTGTGTGTCATGATAATTAATGTAATTAATTTCAGGTTATATTATTTCTGAGAAGAGCTGTTAATATTGTAGCCGTATTGTATGAGAAGAGGTAGAAAATTGAGGAGTTAAGTTTTCTCAAAACAGTAATTGTAATTCAAAGGGAACTACATATATTTGAGTTATGAAGTTCAGTTTACTCAACATGAGGATGACTAATCATTTGTTTTTTAATCCTTTGAAACCTGAGCAAAAATATTTAATTTCTTTAAAAAAAATGGGAAGAGGGCAATGAGCGACAAAAAAAGAAATTACCCAAAAATGAGCAAGAACTTCTCAAAAAGTACAAGGAAATGAAAGTTTTAAAAAAACAAGGGCAATACCTGAAAAGTACTAATCAGAAATATTTAATTATAATCATATAGTTTTCTGTCTCCTTTTTTCTTTTTTCCCCAGACATTTTACCTTGATTTTTCAAGATAATTTTCTAAATCTACTAATTTCATGCAATTTATGGAATATTTCTTACAAAGTTGTTTGTTGGCTTTTTTTATCATGTTTTTGAAAAAAATTGGACCATTTTGCTCAGGGTACAAAGGGTTAAACACTTGTACTAGGAGTCTGAAAGCAGCACAAGAAAAGGTTTCAAAGGCTTAAACATTATTTTTGTTGTTTTCGCCTTTATTTGATAGAACAGATTAAGCATTAAAGGGGGAGAAAGGGAATAACGTGCAGCAAAGGGCTGCAGGTTACAGGCAAACCTGCAGCCTTTTGTACACAGGCCACCTGCTCTACCAGGTAAGCTATTAAATATCATTTATTGACTAAGTTTAAAAGTCTTTTCTGTTATTTTCTACCCCTTGTGTGTATTTATTCCAGCTACTTTTTTTTTTTTTTTAATTGAACGTTCTGTCATTTATGTTGTAATGTCAGGGTCTGCAAAATTCTATTTATTGTTTTTTTTTCCTAATTTTGTTTTTTTCTCTGCCGTTTTATTCTAGCTCTGTGATGCATTTAGGGATGTATTATTGTATAAAAAGGTGCTATATTAAAAAAGCTGACTTGACCTCTACTGTAGTCAGCCTGTGTCTTCTGTGGCTCTGGAGGAAGCTTTGAAAACTTGAATAAAAAATCGTGTTTTGAGAAACTTGACCTACACTATAGGGACTAGAAGTTAGGATATCTCCAGCTCTGCTGCTTCAGCTTGGAACAATTAACAGGACTATCAAACAAACCAAACTACACCAACCAAAATCTACTGAAAAAAGACTGGTGGGCCAGCCAAATAACAACAACAAAAAACCCCCAAACCAAAACAAAACAAATAAAAAAAGACAAAATATAACAGCCTGGAAGCTAAATCAACTAAGTCACCATGCGCCTGCTGCTGCCAGGCTGGAGAATGAGAGGGAGTGAGCAGATGTCCCTGCCCCCCCTGTAAAGGTTTCCCTCAATCAGTGTAAGCAGCTCCACCTGAGAGGGGAAACACACACACATAAGCCAGTCATATATGCAATGCACAACATAAGGGCAGCATCTCAAAATGTCCCTCTGTCTTTATGAAGGCACGATATTAAATTGCAGGAGGAACCAATCAATAAAATGTTTTGTTGTACAACATCTGGTAAGGTCCATTTGTGCCAGAATCACTGCAGAACCTTACCACCCTGAGCACCACCACATCAAACTTCGTCCCCCCTGGTAGGCGTAACAGAACACTGTGGGCCCAAAGAACCATCACCCAAAAATTGTTTTGTTTTTTTCGTTTTGTTTTCCATAGTTACTCTGATGAAGGTTAAACCAGTCATTGATTGTCAATAATAGCATGTCAGGTTAAACAAAAAGGATCTTACTCTTTTAACAAAATGGTCTTCCACTTTACGGATCCTTTAGAACAACAGTCTGAGCCTGTCAGCAGCAAAAACAGGCACTTTCGGCATAAGTAAAGTGATGGTGTGCATATGCCCGTAGTGATTACATTGCAGCCTGTTGTGCGGCTGCAGTGTAATCGCTCTTACTCAATTCTAGACCAATTTCAAGAATTTGTGTTCTCATTAGTCACAAAAAAATGGTAACCATGCAGTCCAGGTTGAAAAATATCAAAATTACCATTTTAGATATCTACCAGTGTGATGTGATGTGCTCAAAAATGCCCAGAAATAAATAAAAATTGGATCAAGCACCCATGCTACACAGATAGGCTAAATGAGTCTAGTAGTAGGTAAAAAGCTCATCACCAGCCTGCCTGGTCTTGAATGGGAGTGATCTGTATCTGTGGCCTGAAGATAAGAGACTGTACAGGTTTTGTAGTGAATGTGTGGTATTTGTAGTCCTTTTACTTTAGTCCACCTGCCACTGCGATTCTCGGACCGCTCTAATGATGCTGTTGCTCATTCTAAGGATTTTATTGACAGGATTGAAGTGGATGATGCTTAAAGCACCAAATCAGTTTTTTTAAGTTGAAGGTGATGATGGATGCAGTGAAGCATCTCATAGCTATCAGCTAAAATGGGCCGACAACACAAGTGACAGCTCTAACTAGTCAGTCAGTCAGAACACCTGACAAGCTGCGACTGAATGTGCGAGAAAACCAGTTAGCAGAGAATTCAAAGTAGATTGCAAAAGTTAACAAATATATCAAAATATGCAACAGTACATGCACATGGAATATTTTAATATTTCCATCCTTTGAAATAGAAGGCCTTTGCTTCTCATATAGAGAGCCACAAGTTTAAACTGACCATGATAGAAAAGTCCAGACAGAATTTATCCAACATTTATAAGTTACGTTATTTATTTTAGCTCATGTATGCCACTATGAGTTACTTTTGGAATTTTAGAGCCAACACTGCTTTACATGTATGCTTCTTTTTATTCAGGTTTGGGTTGGGTTGTTTTTTTAAATGGCCCAACAGCATTACTCCTCCATTTCAAGCAACTGCACAAAAACTTACTGCAGCATTAATTGGGCAGAGCTCCAGCCTCCAGAGCCTGGACAGGAAGTGCAGGGTGCACCATAGGTCATAAGAAACTGGCTCTGATCAGTGTGTGGGTGTATATCTCCAGAGGGCAGGGAGAGGGGAGGGGGGCGAAAAAGAAATGGGAAATGGAGAAAGGCTGAGGAGGGAGGAGCGAGGTTTAAGCGAGACAGCAGAGGAAGGCGAGAGAGAAGGGTTGGAGTTGGGGGGGTTGAGAGTAGGTGGTGGAAGTGTTTTTGTGCATTGTGTGAAATGTGATCATGTCCTGGAGCCGCACAGACAGCTGGGAAGTTCCCCTGCCCCTGGCTTCCAGCTGGGATCACTCTGTGGAGACACCAGGGCTGCAGACCATATACTTTCCTGGTTAACCCTTCAACTGCTGCTACTGTGGAAGAGGAGCTACATATACATTTTCATGATCAAATGTTTACTGTGCTTTTAAGCACAACATATGCAAAATATATTAATGACCAAGCAAGCCAAAGAGAGGCAGCTGAGGTTAAAGCATTAAAGTTTACAAATAATCAAGAGCTGCTGTGATATCCATCCGTGCCCTTATTGTCCGAGGGCGCGCTCTATTCATCTTGGCTTTTGTAAATTCCAAGTTTGCTATTTTATGAAAGGCCAGAATCCAATGTGACCCCCAAGAGAGACTTTCAGTGCACCACATTTGTAAAATTGTTATTTTTTTTTTAGATCATAGCTCAGCTGTCAAATTTGATAAAGAATCATTAACAAGTTTCCAGAAAGTAGCAATAAGAGTGCTATAAATTAATATATTATATTAAAATATAAATTTTGTCATGATTAATATATGAATTTTGGAGTTACAACATGTTTTGTGAGGTCATAGTGACCTTTGACCAAATCAGTTCATCCTTGAGTTAGTTACAGGACATATCTAGATGCATTTTACACATTTATGAAGTTTTAAAAGACTGTAAGACGATCAGTGTGCTACATTTTTAGAAATGTATGATAGATTAGATCATATTGTATTTCAATCTGATCGACAAGCACAAATCATAAGCTCTCTGCTCAAGGTCTTCGTTACAGCAGCACATCAGTAGTAAATCATTATAAAATCTTGAAACCAAAGCATGAGAATTTGCAAATATATTCAAAAATTGAAATAAAGGCTGATATTTCAGGGAAGACTATTGCACACCATGTGTCCTGAGAGATAATCTTGTAAATATAGTAAATACAAGGACCCTGGAACATTAAATTTAGGTGCAATTCCTGAAACAATAACAATAATATCAGAGAAGCTATAAAAAAACAACACACAACTTGGAACTTAAGTCACATTTATTGATTTTAGCCAGTATGACTACCTTTACACAGACATCTCACCTCTCTACTGGAAAACAAACAAAATACTTTCATAGGATTAGTTCAGCAGTAATACATCAGACTCAACTTGTCTTTTCATTTTTTTTCTCCACATTTTTTTAACACCCTGACAAAAGTTTACATGTTTGTTTTCAATTCTGTGTAAAGGTCCCATGACTGAGAAACATGCATATGACATTTAGCTGTAATCAATATGCCACTAATCATAATGCACATTATTGATAAGAATACAGTACTGCATGACAATTCAAATAAATACCAACATACAGGTGAAGTCGTTATTTCATATAAAGATATCAAACTCTCATTATGGATCAATACTGAAACACAATATGACAATATAAAGTTTGCACAGCTAATTTTATTATCACAATGCTATCGCTTCCAGCAAACAGAAAACTTTTCTCTTTTGTAAATGTAAAACATAATCTGAATTGCACTTTTAATTCCTAGCTTCTCGTCCATATTGGTAACTTTAACGCCTCAACAAACAAGCATTGGCTATAATGGCACTATTCAAGCTTGTTGATGCTAATTTTGTTTTCTGTTTCCTGAAAACATAATGCTCATAAGATGATGTAAAAAAAGATTCAATAATAATAATAATAATAAAAAAAACAACAAACGAAAACTCAAATTGGACAAAAAGAAAGAGAAAATGCGCTCTCTGCACATTTTTTCAACAATACTATTGATATCACATTACCTTCACCAAACAAAGCTAGAGATGCGTAGATGTTTCCAATAGTACACCAATCTACCCAAACACATTACAGATGCTTGGAGCATTTTGTTCAATAACAGGAGGCCAAAAGGGATTTCATTTGGTTCCCAAAGTTTGATAAAAAACAACCTTTTCTTAATACCCCTGAATTTATTGAGTGGGATCACTGACCTGCAGAATTCAATACAATTTCAGTTTTATTGAGCTAATTTTAAAACTATCATCTCACTCATGCAGACGGGGGAAAATTCCCTTTGCACTTATTGCTGCTCACAGTCATTTTGAACCCAAAGTCCTCACCTATAAAAAAGTAAACATAAAATACTAGCCTAAGATTCTCCCTTGAAACAATGAAAGGCACTACTGGTCAGAAACGAAGAACTAAACAAACCAAAAACAAAACCCCGGCGCTCGGACGGAGAGCCATGGCCCCAACTACGTCTTCCTCGGTGACGGTTTGTCTTCTTTCAGAGTCTTGATTCTTTTCAAACCTAAACAGTGTACCAAGATTTGGCACGATAAACGAAGAGAGAATGAAACAATTCCAATTTGGAATTTAATCGTCGCACTTGCAGAGAATTCTGAAAGCCAGTGATCCCGTTTCAGTGGAACGCCCTCGGTAAGAAGTTAGGAAAAGCATCATACCACTCTAATTTTTCCCAAAACACAACTTACCTATTTGAGTCAGAGCGTTGTCAAGTTTCATCGTGTTATTTTGAACTATTCCTAGGAATAATAAATACATGAAAAAACCCCAGAATTTGATCACCCTGGATTTTTTTGTATAGAACATGGCAGTAGAACAAACACAAAAGAACAGCATAACATATGATGTAACAAAATGATTTTTAAAATGATTATTTGATGGATAAAATCTTGAGGATAATAGTAGGTCTGTGGTTTGTGGAGCCTTTGCTTGAGTAAATAGTTTAAGTTCAAATGATTCAGGAGGACGTATAATCCTATTGTGTTATTACTTACACTGTATAACTCACAAACCATAGTACTACCACAGTTTCCTATAGGTTAATAATAGTCTGTTATAATCCAATATAATGAAAGTGCACAGATTAAAAAAAATAGTCAATAAACTAAAACAAAACAAAAAAAAGATGAAACCAGACCAAACAGCTTGTTGATTTACATTGAGAATACAACCATCTCCCCTGGCTTCTCATTGGAGGGTTAGATCTGCCAGTCACACACAGACTCTGGTCAGTTCATTGGACCTGTGAGAAATTGGCTTCCAGCAGCAGCAGCAGCAGCACGCATTTTAAGAGCCATCACATTTTAAAAGCAATAAGGACAGTTTACTCGACTGGAAATCAGTGTTTTCATTTTCGTTTTTTTGTATGTCTTTGAGTCCAAATGGTCTATTAATGCTAACTCTTTTCGGCGAACTCAATCAGCAGTGAGAATGGACCTTGTGTTGGTACTTCGTCATCCGCGCGGAACTACTGTAATTACTGCAAAATGGAGAAACAAACAAAATGATCAGCGTTAGCATTATTTGTCAATTTAGAGCGACTGTTAACAGCAGCTGGGCCCACATGACAAAGCAGGCGGCGGCTGGAGTTAGTCAAAGCAACGGAAGCCATGTTAGGAGCCCGATGTTATGTCAGGAGGTTTTTAACATCGTCGACATGTTGGTGAGGAGCTGAACACATTCGCCACATATTCTCCTGCGGGTGCAATTAGGAAGCCAATGACTCACAAGTACCAAGAGGAAAGAGTTGAAACCATATCCCACCAACGCCAAGTCAAAGGAGATGGATTTTTCTCATATGCCATGCAAGTTAATGAAAAAATGAGTTATGTTGTTGACATGCAGGCTTACTATAAATCAGAGACTGGATGCATCATGTGGTAAAACTCAAAGGTGACATGGGAGGAGCCTGCAAGCCGAGGTAGGAGGAGCTTTTTAGGTGGCATGCTGTCATGACACCAGATAAGCCAGACATTGATTCCAAACTAGACGGAGCGAATTCACCTATATAAAGGAGGCGGGGTTCTAGTCACAATCACATCCTGGGGTCTATCTACTGCTCAGCGAGCCTATGCAAGGGGACGGGTTACAAGCTCAACTAATTTGAATCAATGTCCTCTGGTCGATTGAGCAACCAGTCTTAAGTTTCTTTATATTTCCTCCAAAATCACCAAGAGTTTCTCCCTTAGGAAACCCCTGGACTCATTTCTCCACAGTTTGAGAGTCAGCTTTCAGCCAGACATCTGGCTTTCTTCACCAGCATGTTTGGCTTTCTTATCTCCTCTCTCAGGAGCTGGTTTACAACATGAGTAGTTCTCCCTCCTCTACTCCCCCGAACCTTTTCTCCGTCAGCGCAAACTGATAGAAACAATATATATCACACTTGTAAGTTAAGAGAATCTCAAACGTAAGAGTGATTGACCTCGAAGGAGGTGTGTGTACGATAGCCTTGTCTCCATGCTGTGCGCTGTGGCTTACGGATGCAAGCAGGGTTGACCGCTTTTCCATTTTCAGAGGAATAATCAAGCTCTCTCTCTTTGTATCTGAGAGAAAGAAATACTGTAGTACCATCCTGCAAGATTATAACCTGAACATGATCATATTAAGAATATAGATTTTCTTTTATAGCATAGTGGTAGTAGAAAACGCATAATTTGATCAACCTTGCAGGGTTTCCTCACATCAACCCTGCTTTTAGCATCATAAAGCTAATGTGTCTATGATCCACAAGCAGTACATGGATTTATTAAACACAAGCCCCACTTATATTTTTTTTTCTATTTGCGTAATGCTAGCTTGCAAGGGGTTAAAGCTATTGTGGATACAAAAACAGTACGCCGCTCTGTCCTCACACACCACAAAACAAAGAATGAGCAACCCTCCATTTGCAAAAAGTTAAAAACATAATACACACATGAGGGTCCTTAACGTAAATGCTGATGTACACACAGGCAAATATCGGGAACGCATCGTATGTGAGGACGTTACCTGACAATAATATTCTTTCCCCACTATTCTTCATTCTAGTTAAAGGGTGAGTGGTGACGCTGGGGGAGCAAGCTGCTGACAATCTAAAAGGAGAGAAGGTCGTTATGGCGACCAAGCGACAAGACACAGATTAGAGACATGAGGAAAGGTTTTCAGCCACGTAAACCACACAGAAATTATTCGAGAGCTCTGAGCAATCAGGGAGACAGAGGGTGGGGGGAGAGGAGGAAAAGAACAGCATTTCGCTCAAGTTGAGACACGAGGACAGGGCTTTACATCAACAGATTGGGTCGACAGGCACTTTTTGCCGAGTGGTCGGTTAGTTTGCAGATTTATTGTGCACATGTGGGTGCCTTTTTTGATTTGTGCTCTTCTAGGATTTACTCCATAATTAAAAAATCATCTTTGATCAAAACTATATTGTATCTCTGTTCACAGTAATAATTATATCCGTTTTAACAGAAGCAGGAACCTGAGGCACCTATGCTGAAGTGCACTTAATTTGGGTGTGGAGATCGATTTGTCAAACGTTTCTTTCTCTCTTATAATGATATGGCTCTGAAAGAATCCATCGCAACAAAATGGGTCACATGGAATAGCCCTCCTGTATTTCACCAGACACCGAATAACTCCTCTCTTTACAATGTAGAGCCCTGTAGTACATGACGTAGTCTTGTACCACACACCTGACAACAGAAAAACAGTTAAAAAGCTCATAAGCGTTTTCAGCTGCAAAGCCATGCGATTCTACAGACCCTATTGTATTGGTGTGCTAGCATCACAGCTTTAAAAAGATCCTGAAATAAACACCTGTGGCCACAGGTGCTCCTTTTCTGCCCACACAGTTCCATCATAAAACCAGTAACCAACCCACTTGTGACTTTGTTAATATTTGTATAGGATCATAGTGTGCTCCCCTAGCATGTAAGCGGGGGGAGATTGCATATTTTAGTTGCTTTGTCTTCAAAGTTCCTTGTTATTCGAGAGTGACTTGATTAGACAGTGGGCTGCTGGACACAGGTCAGTCCTGGGGGGCCAGGACGGAGAGGCAAGGGAAGAGAAGGGGGCTTTTTTCAAAGGAGCACCAATGCCGTCAGACACAAGACCGTCAGATCGACGTCTTCTTTACAAGTCCTCACCCCCACAATGTGTGACTGTTACCAGGCAATACACTCAGGGGGCCAGAACAAACAAGCACAAAAGCTGCCACCTTTTACATCATACGTACGGCACCGTGACAGCGGAAAGAATAGACACTCCATTAGACCCACAAAACCCCCAATATAACCGGGGCCCTATAATCCACATGCCATATATGTCTACTACAGTCCAAACGTCTAGTGCACACTGTACATACATCTGCATTCCCCTAAGCGTTTACACTAGCACACACGAGCAGCCAGGTTAGTAACACAGCAGTCCCTAGAGGAGCGCAGGCTGGCCAGGGAGCTAAGCGAGCGAGTGGGGCTCTTTAACACTAAGGCAGGGAGGGTTCAGCCCGCAGGCCCCCTCCCCTCTGTACACAGCAGTCCCTTGCGGACTTCTCAGCCGCCTCAGTCACAGTAGATCTTGTACTTCTCGCTGCAAAAGACCGGCGGGCCTCCCAGAATGCCATTGGGCATGGCATTGTTGAGCTCTGGTCGGCCGGAGCCAGAGCAGGTGAGACTCTGACTTACGTGGGGGTTGTTGGAGGTGCCGCTGGCGGCCTTGCTGCGGGCCTTTGCCCGGCCGGTGTTGCCTCCCCGGCGGGTCTGCTCGTGGTCGAACTCCAGGTCTTCCAGACGCTGAGTCAGGGCCAGTTTCTGCTGAATAGCCATCCGCAGCAGGGAGTTGAGGGTCTTCTTCTCATCCTCTGCTGCAGCCAGCTGCCTCTGCATCTCATCCAGCTGAGTGACGTATTCGTCACAACTGCAACACAGACACACAGAGAGACAACTGTGAGGTCAGGTATGTGTTTTAATCCGCTTTTAACTGAAACTAAAAAATAGCAGCATGTTTTCAAACCATTAATATCTTCCTGTGTCACACCATAAGGGGGCACTGGCAGTTCTTATAATATCAAACAGCTTTTGCCTCAGTGGAGCAAAGTATTAGTTTTCTTTGTGTTATGTTTGCATTACAGCTATAACAAAACTGCGCATGAAATTCAACCCAGAGCTGAATGCTGGAGGTACTGACACATGGTCATTAAGACTAAAACAACTGAAACTGAAGCACTTTGACCTTTCCCCTGGTTACAGCATTTATTGCCACCACCAGGTGGAGCCATTGCTTTACACAGTGCAGACCTGACCAGCAGAGCTGCTGCATTATTAACTGTGCTTTCATCACCCATTTCTGTCCCCTCCGCAAAACTTCTCAAACTAGAAGGTTCTCATTGCTTTTGGAGCAATTTCAGCAGATATGTTACAAGATAAACAATCTCTGCCACCTGCCATTATTTGGTGATGCATGTCATCGGTGAACACAGCAACCAGCAAGCGAACTTTATCCTGCCCTCCCTGAAAAATGACTCCGTATTTCAAGAGCAGCTTCAGCACAAGATTCACTTTATACCTTAAAACGTTCCTATAGTTCCTTCTATATTTACTATATATACCTTATATATATATATATATATATGTAATGTGAAGAAAGGCATGCACACTGCACTTCCTCAGACTGAATAAGAGCATTAGCTCTAAATGTCATTTGTGGATGTGCTAATAAACTGCATATTAGGGAGATGAGCTACAATATACAGACCTTTCTTCATGTTTTATTGCTCTCTTTAATTATCCAGCACCTGCCTTAAATGTTTTTTGGATGCACATGACTTCAATGCTTTTTGTCCCCCCAAAGAAAAAAAAATTACACCAGATGCATTTTTTCTGGGTTGGTATGACTTCTGCTAAAGGCTATAATTAAAATTCATGAATGGGGAGACATCTGAGCGTAGCATACAGCTTCTCTGTCTAGTATGTGTGAGTGTAGGTGGAAGTTAAGAATAGATCATAAACACAAAGGATGAAAGCATTAACCCAGGGGTCACTGAGAAGATCCTTTGTACGTCACCTGAGGAACAGGCTCAGGGGAATCAGACAGAGGATGAAAAATGAAGAGAGAAATATGGTTCATTGCTCTGAGCTTGAGCTATTCACACCTGATCTCCACTTTTTCTATTGAACTGAGACCTCAATCCATCTCTTTTACCTCATATCTCTGTGCAAAATAGCACAAGAAATGGCAACTGTCCCCTTACCAACTGCTGCACTGCGACATTATCACCTGTCTCCCTGTGTGTGTGTGTGTGTGTGTGTGTGTGTGTGTGTGTGTGTGTGTGTGTGTGTGTGTGTGTAAGGCTGGGCAGGTATAGAAAGTGGGTCACCCAAAGGGCTTTCGAGTTGGGGGAATCATATCTGCACTCTCCATCTGCTGCTTTTCTCCTTCGCCAAACCTTTTCCCTCTTTTCATTACGTTGCTCTCTCATTCATCTCTCCCTCGATCACCTTCTCTCTGCTGGGTCTTATCGCGCCTCTCACGCCTTTTATTTGCTCCGTCGCTTCCTTGCTGCTGTCTCCGTCTGTCTGCCTGCGTCAATCACTTTCTCTCCCTCCCCATCATCCCTACTTTCTGTGTTGCTGACAAAGCAATCTGAGTGACATTCTTCAGTAATGACTGACACACCTCTATGAAGGGAGGGGTTGTTATGTTAGCAGCGCCTTCTCCCAAAACGATGCCACAATAAAACCGTACTGAAATAATGAAACTGGTAGGTAGCCTCACCCTATTCCCTTTTCTTTCTCTGGCATTAAAGTATTTATTTGGAAGCGCCCAAACCTGTGGGGACACTTCACAAACAAGAACGCAGAAATCATACTTATGTAATGCTGTTCATCTTTTGTTTTCTGATGTCTGCAAGCCGTAACTGTCGCTTTCTCAGTAGGCATGTGAGATTTAATGTTATTGTTTGGTTAGTGGTTACTGGCTGCTTAAACTGCTCCTCTGAAAAAATAACTCCAACTTAGGTATCATGTTATTGTTGAATCATAAATTATTTTTTGAAAACGAGCAGAAAATCCCCCAGAAGGATGAGATTCTTGACCCGTTTCCAACCAAAATAAAGTTATTTTGAATATTTTCCAGTTTCACGTGTGATTTATTTACAGTTTGTGATTTCTGAAAGCGGTACTGAGTTGAAATGTTGAAACTCTCCTAAAGATTTTTTTTTAAGAAAAATAACTCTTTAAGTCAAAATCTGAGTGCAACCGCAGATGTTTTTGCTGTGTGTGGTGCTGCACGTGGTTGTGCGCCACGTGAACTCTGGCCCTGCCAGACCAACATACAAACATGAACCATACCCTCCCCTCTTGTGTATGCAGTTTGATTCCCAGTGGGACACACACTCAGACAATGGGGATCAGTGCTGCTTCATTAAACCCAGTATGAGATGGGGGGTACGACCCAGGAGGGAGGGTTAGAGGGTTGGGGGGCTGGTGCGCCTTCAGACGGCTCAGCCGCTCCTGCATGGGGGGTGAGAGGGCGTGCGTTTTTCCCGGGAAAAAACACAGAGGAGTCTATTCTAGTGACTGGAAGGATACAATAGGAGCCTTTTTTGCCTGCTGATAGGGTGTGGTGGCACAATGGCTGAGGGGGGTCGGGAGACGGATGAACAGTTATATTCACACCATTAAAAAAAACACTTAATCTAAGTTTTGCTGTGATTATTTACAGTAGCCAATGGCACTCATGGCTGCATAAGGAAGCAACTATTGCAACATTCATGCAGACGTGAATGACAATCAATATCAATCAATAACAAACAGAAACACACAACCTCCTCAGCTGTTGTCTGGAGCTTGATTGGTCACGGTGGGATGGATTTCACAGAGAGCAGGGAGGAGGAGGAGGCGAGAACAAAATGAAAGAAAGAACGATGGAGAGGGAATACAGCAAAACAGGGCAGCAGGATGATCGAGGGTGCACGTTTGAGGAGAAAATGGTGGCTAATGGTTTGACTGTTACTCAGTGTGAGCTGGAGCTGGGAGCATGTTGAGGCATGTCTTAGGAATGTGAGAGGCAGGAGCTTTCTGTAAACATGACACCAGAGACTGCAGCTGGAAAGGCATACAGAAACAGAGAGAGAAGCACGTACGGATACTTGAAAAATATTGAGACACTGCCTTGCTCATGAAATTCTCACAGAACAAAATACACTTTAAAAATCCCAAGTAACTCTTATCTATGAGGCACAACATGAATTTGCACAAAGGTCCCTCAAAAACCTACACATTCTTTCAATTCCACTCCACCTCTCTTCCCCTTTGTCGAAGACCACACAGATATATCTGAGAGTTTTCTCAGAAAACAACCTTTACAGACTTTGTCGGAGTGGTGATTACCATGAAAAAAAAAAAAGACTGTCAAATTAAACTCCTGGAGTGGGCTTTAACTGAAGGCCTGCCTCCTTCCTCTCTTTTTTTTTCCAGATGACTAGAGAACCGGGTGTTTGGCGGTGAGGAAGGACGGAAAGGAGAAAGGGGATACAAAAGGAAGGGGGAGTGTGGGAAACCTTGCTCAGGCGAGTCCCTCAGCCTCTCAATGAGTCCCCTGACCCAGCTCTGCGCCGTATAGGACAGAATTTACATACCAATACTTGAATCCCATAAACAGACAGAGTGTAATTCATGCGTAGACAGCAGAACGGTGACAGAAAATTGAGGATGGAGTCTCAAAAGCATCACCATCAGTGGAGGTGCTCTGTGTACGAGGAGGAAAACACTCAGCATGTTTACATAAAGTTAGAAAAAAGTCAAATTATTGTGTCAGTAAAATCAAAACTAGACTTTTAAAATACATGTTAACATGTTAGTCCTACTGAAACTGTACTAAGTTGAACTTCTTGAAATTGGACCAAACCATCTAGATAATGTGGTTAGGGGTTGATTCCCTGTCACGTATACACCTCAATCGGCCCTGAACTGGCCTAGGCGTTCTGTGCATGCTACATCGTCTCCATGCGGGCTTTGAAGTCAAACAGAATAAATTTGTAGAATAAGGCAGAGAAAAACAAAAGAAGAAGAGGAGGAGAAGAAGCAAAACAAGACATAGGTATCAACATTGTGAGTGCTAGAGCAAGAACCACGCAATTTTGGACAGCACCACAAAGTTATCCATATCGTCACCGTTCAACATGCATCCCATTTGCCACTTGCTAACTTGTTTGGTATGTGACGTAATATTTCAACTTAGACGAAGGTCCAATAACAATTAGCCGAAATGGGGCATATTGCCATCAACCGTGGCAGAATCGGACATACTTGCGTCAATAATTTGATTCTCCCCCAGTGCTTGTATACTGGGACAAGAGCCGTAGTCCAATTAAATGGCCTAATCGAGTGCATGTAAATGTCCTGACTGATGAAGGTGGTAAACAGCTAGCTGTGATGTGTTGTCATTATCTGAAGACCCTCCAGCAGAGGAAGCTTCAAGACATGGACACTGGCTCTACTTCTTCACAGCGAATATGCTCTCACACCTTCCCCACGCTAACAATGACAAGTGATACAACTCCTTAGAGGGTAAAAGTTATGTCATTAACAGAAGCAAGATCTGGTTCCCTCTTTGCCCTGGTTGCCTTTGGTCCAAATGGTTTAGCATTACACCTACGTCCTCCAACAATCTGGCTCTGCAGTGCGCCAAAAACCCATGACAACACACACTCTCATATTTGCAGACGGAGGAGCTTTCCTCCTGTTACTAATTGATTAGGGGGCTGCAGGTGTATGGAGTTACTTCAGCAAGCACACTTCAGGGATGGGTACTGATGTGCTGTATGGGTAATATGAGGGCTGCTGAGCTGACCACACATTCCCTTTATAATGCCGTCCATCCCTCCTCCTCCACCTCTCCTCCCTCTGCACAGCTTGAGCTTTGCTGTGGATTGAGGGGGAGACTTAAATGCAGGAGGAAAGACTGTCTCAGCATCTCAGCAAAGCCATCTGGAGCTGATATTTACGGGACAAGAGGGCATCAACACCTTAAAAAGATTCACGGAGAGGAAAAGCAACTCAGAGGGGAGTTGTGCATCCACTGTGGAATCACTATAATCATATCTATAAATACATACAAGCACCCACACAAGTCCACTAGAAATTATTTCTTACCTTTCCAAATATGCATACACACAAACACACAAACAAGCAGTATATGAGCACTTAGTCTACTACGTGTTGAGTGGTGAATGTGTAATCCAGACCAAGATGAGGTGGGATTATGCGCAGAACCTTTGACCGGCTTCTCTTTGGAATCAGAAAAGATTAGTGAGTGTGTTCGCCCACATACACATATACACATACGCGTGCTAAGTCACTGGTCAAAAACACTGCTTAAGTGACATATTTAAATGATACCCAGGATTAGATACCTTCTGTGCTCTATATTAGTCAGTATCAATGCCAGTATTTCTTCCTGACTGTGATTCTCAAAAACAATAGAAACATGTCACTATAATACCACAGAGACAAAGCCAACATATGGTAAACAAGGGTTACATTATGATGATAATCTTTCTTTAGTTTACCTGGTTATGTTGTGAATGGTCTTAGTATGGCACATTTGTTACAGTTATAAGAATAGCATTTAGTCTGATGTGTTACTGCTGCCCCTTAAAAATAATCTACAATAGCAACGGATACCCGCACAGTTTTGGATTCATGCAAAACCATGTAAGTAAACAACACTTACTGGCTATGTGACAATATCATAAGCAGACTTTAAAATAATAGACACAGCCACCATGATGTCATCAATTTGTACACCTGTTTTGAAGCCTCGAGTTTGGTGTTTTGACTGCTGCCATCTTAGACTTTTGGAGTCAGAAGTGACCCGAGCTGGAGAAGAGGAAGGAGCTTACCTGTTGGTTAGCACAGTGCAATTTAAACTATGGTGAACTGTGATAACGCCATTTTCCCCAGATACTCTCAAAGCCATCAAAATGACCAAATGGCCATCAAAAACATTTGACCTGAAGAGGGTCTTTTTATAACCAAACGCTGAACAAAACTTTTTTATGTGATCAAAACTCTATAACCTATATCATGAACTGAAAAAATAGTGAATTTCAAAAAAAAAATGACAGCTGGGGCTCAACATTAGGGTCTGTAGGATTGACATGCTCCTGAACTCAGCCTCAAGTGGCCACTGGAGGAACTGCAGTTTTTTGGTACCTCTGCGTTGGCTTCTGAGGCTGCCGCTTGGACAATATAGAATGGTATGTCAGATGAATGCTTTTGTCTTGTACGAGTCGTGGACAATGGCAAGAGTAAAACATTTTTCAGTGTTGGCACGTTTCTTACCGTGTGGCAAACATCGCTCTGAGAGATGAAAAGGTGGCAGCATCCTCCTTCAGGGCTTTGAGCTCGTTCCTCAATTTCATCATGGTCTCCGTTACCATGGCCTTTTCATTCTCATACTTGCTCTTCAGATTGGCCAGAGCGACTTCAGCTGTCTGTGGGTGGCAGAGAAAAAAGGGGTTACAGCAGCTGGACGGTTTCTGTCTCAAGAAGTTAATATGGACCATATTAGCTTCTTTTTTTCCAAGTCATTAAGGCCCAGTAGTCTGTAGTTGTTATTGTTAGCTGCTGGTTTCAAACCCATAGGTGTTTGGTTAATGAGGGCATGTCTGTGCTTTATTGACCACAGCGCAACCACACACATACTTTAAAGGGCTACCAGAGCAACTGCAAACACACCGTGTGTCTGGGTTATGGTTATCCTAACCACACAGTTACAGTGGACAGCTGACATCATTGCTGCTGTCTCCAGAGTTTGTTATAGATCTTGTCTGCAACACATTTGCTGTAACAGCTGAATAGACCTGAAATAGCTGACACCCTCTTCTTCTGCTTCTGTCTTTCAATGACAACTGACAAATGTTTGGGAGTGATACCCGCTGCGTTTAACAGACATTCACCTAAAAGAAAATACAACTGACCTGCTTGTTGGCCTTGAGGACTGTCCTCAGTGTTGCGATCTGTTCCCTCTTGGTGCTGAGCAGGGACTTGAGTTTGAGGATCTCCTCCATGCAGGCTTCCTTGTCCTTGTCAGCCACGGTGCCGAGCTCCAGAGAGGCCACCCTCTGGCGCGACAGCTCTGTGGTGCGGTCCACAGCCAGCTGCAGGTGCTTGATCTGGTCTCTGATGATGGCCACTAGATTGTAGATGTTCATGGGCTCGCGGCGGTGGTCAGACACGGGAGAAGGCAGTGAGGAGACTGGCGAAGGGGCTCCGTCGCTCAGGTCGCTCTTATTGGGCTCGGGGAAGAGGCCTTTGGTGAGCAAAATGGGAGAGCGGCGACCACGGCCCTCTGGGCTGCTCCGACCGCCCTTGCCCTCCTTGTAGAAATCGAGCATGACGCGGTTGGGTGTTTCGTTGTTGCACATGCAGACGTGGTTGTAGAGGGTGGCCAGTTCTTCACTGAAGGTGACCAGCTCGTCCTGTGCCACACTAAGGCTACCCTGCGACTCTCCTGCCATGTCGCTCAGCTAAAAAACAGAGAGAAAGGTGTCAGCTTATTAAGTTCCATTTAAAGTGTAGAAAAATAGCAAAAGTCAATATAAAAATCAAAATCTCACCTTGCGCAGCTCCTTCTCTAGCTTAGCCTTCTCCTCCCTCTCTGACTGGCTGGTCTTCTCCAGAGTTGCCAGCTTCCCTCCCAGCGTTGTGACATCGCTCTCCAGACGGGCTCGCTCCTCTTCGTAACGTGACTGACAGGCCTGGTACTCTGTCTTCAGGGTCTTCAGTTCCTCCTTCAGCTCTCCTGCTTCAGACACAGCAACCTACAGAATAGAGAATATATTAAAATCTGAGTATGACAAAAAAAGATGATATCTGACTTTTTCTTACTTAATTTAACAAAATGTAGCTGAATTGATTTTAAATTTAATCTGACATTTTGTCTCGTACCTTGTACTTGCACTCCAGAATCTCAGGTCCGTTGATGTCTACCTCGTAGTAGTCTCCGTCCTCATGGCTATCACGTTCCTTCTCGTTGTCCAAAGCAGACTGGCGTTCCTTGCTGGCCTGGAGCTTGCGGATGGCGTTAAGGTTCTCCGTGAGGCGGTTGACCTTCTCCTGATGCTCTGACAGAGCGCCATTAGCCTGCTCTAGCTGTTTTTGGGAGTCCTGCAGAGTGGACAGCAGGTTGACCTTCTCACGCTCCATCTGAGAAGAGAGGCAGCGGCACAGAGAGTGATAAGACGTGAGGTTATCATACTGTATTCTCAGAGTCCAGTGCTCTCTGCTTGGCTTTTCGCACACATGTAATTTCACATTTGAATTTCTCAGTAACTTGAAGATGTGAAAGATTCCTTTAAAGGTAGATCACATTAAATCAGTGGATTATCTGTCATGTGGTAACCTGACCCACTATCAGGCTTGCGGTGCCAAGGTATGTGAGGCTTATTGCCCAGTAGCCCAGCATCAGAGTCGGGGTGACCTTGACAATTTGCTGGACTGGGTTCAGCTCAGCGCTGGCAGAGACACTGGGTGGGTCGTCTTACACACATGCACACAGTTGTGCTGATGTAAGCCCTGAGCTATTTCAGAAACTGATCTGTAATTATCATGAACATGCTGATCTGCATACATTATTTATGAGTGCAGAATATATTTCAAAAAGAGATGGAAAATTTGATTAAGACAGCTTGTCATGTTGAAGAGCTCTCTACTTAACACTCCTTTATGTCACATTAAAATACATAGAAAAGCATGAAATTGTACAATGCACAATTAATTTTGCACGTCACATTTAACAGTTAAAAATGTCAATGCTGACACTGATGCTCTCACATTACTAAGAGCTTTGGGAGAAAGTTTGTGGGCAGCTAATACACATTATTTCCCTTCTTACTCCTGCAAAATCCATTTTAAATGTTGTTATGCATTGTCACATTAACAGGGTGATATCCAAGGAGCGGAAGTCTGGGATCGATCATTTGAGTGCCTAATCAATAAAATAAGATGAGGTAGTGAAGAGTTTGGCTAAATGAGTGGAGGAAGCCTTTTGTTTGCTCTGCTCTGATTCCTGCCTGGAATCTGTGGAATGACCTGGCAGGAGGCTTCAGCGGGCAGTGCGAGATGCTGCTGAGTCATATCAAACACGGGGCTTTGTCACAGCCCGCCAGATTTAACCCAGTGACCAGGTTGAGAACCAGAACGGTGCCAATAGCAGGGCAGCATTGAGGTAACTTCAAATTTACACATTAATCCAGCAACTGTGTTTATGTTTGACGAAAGGAGGCAAAATCCTTAATCCCTTAGACCTCAAAACAATCATTTTACCCACAGGTTCCCCATACTTTCTGGTAACCATGGTGCCCAATCAGGCGTGGCCTTGGACTCATGGGGTGATGATCAAGCAGATGGCAGGTCCACTGGTGCCACCACCCGCTGCCTCGCAGCCCGGCGGAGCCTGAAGTGTGTGTGTGTGTCTCCCTGGATTAACTTCGCTGGGGGGGATTTAGATCCCTGCAGCTGACTGGGTCAGGATGTAGCCAAAACACACTGACTCACTCACTTCTCAGACACACCTCTGACCTACTCAAATACACATCCTGCTGTCTTCAGCTATTTGTAGCAGCTACTGTAAATTTAGTTTGTTTTATAGTACTATTATGATAAATCATATAATCAGCGATGACATCTCCCACATCAGCAGTATCTATAGGAATAGTCAGGTGCTTTATTTCTTTCTATTCTCATTAGCTTGGTATTGATTCTCTCTTCACCAAAAAGTGAACTCAAATACTGCTGAAACCAGTCATTTACATCACAAGCTGTAAGATTAAAATAGATTTATCGATTGTTACCTGTCTGTACAGTAGATGGATATTGTTAGCTTAAAGTGGATCGAAGAGGTCAGCAATGTTTTTTTACTGTTAAAAGACAGACAATAGCCCTTTTTGCACAAAGATTCCTCATTAATCCCAAAAACGAAGACCCTTAATTACACTGCCTTTGCCTTTTTACCCAGAACCAAACAATGCCAGCATAATGTCGCCCAAATGTGTGATTTTAGATAACATGCCGCGTGTAACAGTGTGACATGTAACATATGCATCTAGCAGCACTTTACAAAAAATATCATTGTCAAAACATGGCAATAACAACCATTTATCGCCCCTATTATATGACGGTTGATCTGGCCCTCTGCTTGGAGGAAAAGAAGATCCCAGACCTCACAATTTGTGTACATTTTACGCTCCTCTTTGAGTTCGCTGCTAACTGCTGCTGGCTGGGTTTTTTTTTTAAATCTCCTGGCGGGTCCCACACATACTTTATCGTCATATTTTCTGTGGTGGTAAAAAACAAACCTGCATCAGCTGCTGTTTGAGCTTCTGGATCTCTGAGATGTTGAGTTCGCTCAGCAGGTCGTCCACGAGGCTGGGCGCAGGATGGAACAGCTCTTCCTTCGTAGGTGTGGAGATGCGGTTGTCGTAGTTAATGGCATTGGCCAGTTTGGTGAAGCCATTCTCGTATCCGTGGAGAGCCTCGTCGTTGTTGGGCTCGGTTGCGGCATCGTCGCTGAACTTGAGACCATCCAGAGAAATGCTGAGAGGGCTGAGGGGAAAAGGTGGAAAGTGTTTCATGTAGTGTTCTTTACGGTGTATCCTGAGGCATGTCAGCACCTTGCTTGTCTGCTTTGTACCTGTGACACAGAGTGTCTCCGATGTTCATGTAGTGGGAGAGCTCTTTCCTCAGGGACGCTTTCAGCTCACGCTCTGTCTTGATGGTCTCCAGGGCCTCACCGAGCTGACGCTCAGCGATCTCTTTCAGTCGGATGGCATCCTCCAGCTGGCTGTTCAGGAACTGAGTATCCTCCTCGAGACGACGGATCTCATGTTTCAAACCCTCAAACTCCACCTGTGCAAAGGAGGAGAGGGAATGAGGTTTGGATTCACAGAGAATAAACACAACTACATGCACCTAGAATGAAAACAAGCTGCCAGGCTGGTTCATGTGTGGCAAACCAGCAGGATAAAAAAAATGGCATCTTTCAAGATAATGTTAATGGAGAACATATCCATTTAATTTCCTTTTCTAATTAGTTTTAACTTAATTGGATTTGGGAATCCTCTTTATATTGGATGTCTAAAAAGTCGGAGCCGCTTTTGTTTGGTTTCATGCCCTCTTTGATGAATATACTGAGCATAATCCAGGATGACAAGGGCATATGGGAAGAATTAACAGCTCGAGCATAAAAGCTAACATCAAATGGAAATATCGCACTTGGAAATTCAGCTCTGTGTTATGTTTGCAGATGTGTGAAGGGGACTTTTTTATTTCCACTCATTTGACTAAACCCGGGAAGTGTGTTTGCCATCACAGAGTGTCAGAATCTCTGTCAGAAGAATGAGAGCTGTTAAAATGTCTGTTAAACACTTACACAACCAGACAGCAGCTCCGAGCATTTGAAAAAACAACGGCAGCTGTTTATCACTTCACTGTATGAATGGATATTTTTATTATGGTGATTAAATCTGAATATTAAAGCGCTCACACTTCTTTTGGCAGTCTAATCAGTACAAGTAGACAGACTGACATCTGATGAGTGGGAGGTGGACGGCTGGTGTCGCTACTAACATGGTATGAGATAGTATACAGTATATGTGTATTTAAAAGAAAAGGACTTGGACAAGATGCCTGAAACTATGAATTCAATTACACCTAACTAAAAAGACTGCATGATGATAACCTACAGTGAGGACAATTTACTAAAAAGGGCAGGTTCTGCTGCATGATTTAAACTTTGTGCACCTCAAGTGGCAGTCCTCACCTGGCTCTGTTTGAGCACGGAGACCTGCTTCTGTAGGGAGATGTTCTCCTCCTCCAGCTCGGTGTAGTCCTGCAGCAGACGAGCCTCCCGGAACTTGTACTCCTTGATGTCGTCACGCAGCTGATTCCTCTGGAGCTCCACCATCTGGCTGTTCTGTAAAGCCAAAGAGGTGAACAGGGGGAGAAGAGGAAGAGCTGTCAGAGAACACTACTTCAATCTTACATGACTGAGTGCGGGAGAGACGGCAATTGATTGGATATTGTTGCTTTAGTGTAACTGCTTGTGTCACATTGGCTCTTTGACGCTCTAAATCTCGCTGGATAAGAAAGGGCTCCCATCTGGCCAAACCCCTCGTGGCGTGAGTTTTTTGTGTGTGTGTCTGGTGTGAGTGCCTGTTCATGTTTGAGAGGGAGGTGCCAGGTGGCTCTCCGGGCAATGGGCCACAAGTGTGCCTGCCTGCCAGCTCTGATAGCACCAAAGAGACTGAAGCCTACTTATCTCTCTCATGGTGACAGGCATTCAGTGGCTGGGAAGAACTGAAATGGTCTAATTTTCTATAGAGGAGTTAGATAAGGCTCTCTGTGCAGTAATCAGTGCAAAATGAGGAAATATGAGTTGTAAAATTTTTTTTCTGAATTTCTATTGGAATTAAAAATCTGGACATTTTTCTGACGATATGTGCTAATATCTTGAGCAGGGAAGGGATGAAAAGAAAATTTCATGTCATGTTTATCTTGCCTAAAATAAAAGTGTAACTCACAATATTATCCCATCAAAATATGCTTAAACCTCTAAAAATGACACTGAAACATAGTGGAATCATTTTACCTAACAACTTGTTAAAAAAACAAATATTTTCATTGCACAACAGATAGGATGCACATCTTATTTTTAGTGAACAGGAAAAACATGCCCTTCCCCCACTCGTAGATTTTGACACAAACCGAACCATCCGATCAGCCGTGCTGAACCACCCGTGTCCTTACTACCTTGCCCTGTTTAACCCTCAGTCCTCTTCTTTCAAGGTTTGCGGCTGCCCTCCCACCCCTTCTGACTGTCTCATCCCAAAACATAAAAGGCCCACAGGACATCTGGGTGGAGGAAATCTTAGCCAGTGGCTGTTGGAGAAATAGCAGATAAAAGCTCTAAAGTAAGGGGATACTCGCTGAAGGAGAGTGGGCCTCACCTTTTTTGAACTGAATACATGAACATGTGTGTGTGCGTAATGCGAGAAAGGGGGCAAAGCATGTGAAATAGATCTGTGTGTTCAGCACTGTCTTTATTGACCTTGAACGTCTATAGGCGCAGGGGAGCTTGCAACTTTTAGAGTGTGTGTGCAGGTGGATGCAGTGATAAATGTCTGCATGGAGAGAGATTGTTATCTCCTGATCAGGTCCAGAATTTGTTTTCACGTGTGTGAGACAGTGAGAGAAGAACGCCAGTCTGTGTGTCCATGGCTTGGTTACGATTTGCATGTGTGTGTTTTGTGGCTGTGTATGTGTGTGATGTGTGTCTTTCTCTCAGGGGAGTTGGCAGAGATAACCTAATACCAGTGGGACAATTAGCCTCCCAATCCCTTGCCAGGTGGCCCCTTCCTGTCACGCTGTCACCATGTGGCCGCATCACAATCCCTGCTCTCGGATTATTTCAACGACCACAGGAAGTCAATCCTGAAGAGCTTTCACTTTGCGGAGTCTCATGTCACCAGTGACTTGTGACTGAATACACACCATAATTATTACTTACTGAAATAGTCTGGATAATAAGCTGGTGGTGACAGGTATCCTAATGGTTAGAAACACCCTTTAATAGGAAGGCTCATTGGTTTTCATGAACTGTGATGTTTTAAAAACCCATTAAAGACAATTGCGAGTGTATTGTTACATGGTAATGCAGCTTTATTAATAGCAAACATTCATTTCCACTCTATATCTAACTAATGTTACTCAGGAGACACTCACACAACAAAACACAATTTGTTTCTGTTACTCGCTCTGTAATTTGAATTTACTTATTTGGCTAACTGAGAGAGGAAATTCACTGACAAACATTATGTTTCCGAATCCCCACTGATGAAGAGTACACGCTGCTCGTTTGCTCTGCGTAATAATTAATCACGATGTGCAGAGCTGAGCGGCGGCTGACGTTTGAAGGTGCATTAATATTCATTGGGGTTTTGCGCATGTCTAATGAGCGTGGGTGTTTGCTGTGCGAACGCCCTGATGTTAGTGCATTACTGAATAATGCATGAGCTTACAATAAAGATCAGTCCTTCCACTAAGCCTCAGTGCAGCGGTCCTGACTTCTAAGAGAGGACTGAATTACAGCAAAAATGGAAGAAAGAGCTGGAATCAGTCAAATCATCAATGGATACAGTTACTCCAGTTGTCAGCTTTGGGGTATCAAATGAGAAAAACACTGTTATTTTCCTTATCTTCAGGATAATCACCACACTGCTGGAGTAATCTCTTGTTTTTAACTCAACAAAGCTGTGCCAGCTGGTTGCTCAGGTCTTTTCCTGGTCGGGGTTATGAGCCTCAGCTGGAGGGTCAGTGCTGTTTGGTCCCGATGAATACAGGCCACCTCTGAACCTGATTACGATCCTCCTCCAGTCTGATTACAATGCATACTGAGGCTTTGACCTTTGACCTCGCTTCCACATCCTCTGCAGCTCTGACTCCCTCAGAGACATGGGGGCGGGGTTTACACCACCCTGCTGTTAGACAGAAGTCAATTTGAGTGTCATCAGGATTGGTCATGTGCATCCCTGATATAAAATGTGAATAACATTTAATCATGAGGAGCACACGCCTCTCCTGGGAATGTTTGTACTGGGGTGTGATATTTTGGAGGCCAATTGAAGGTCCACCAATAGGGAGCTCAGTGGGAGGCCTCTCCTGAGCAGGGCTCTATGTGTGTGGTTAGTGATGATCCCCTGCCTGCTGTCACTACAGGTGACGTCTGGACAGCTGCTTGTGTACTCCCACGCACCACACACACAGACACAAATGTGTCATTTTGGTGCAAAGTGGGTGGCATAAAAAGACTAAGTTGTAAAGGCATACAATAAACTAGTAGAACAGGCAAGATATCTATTATGCTTGAAAACTAGGGTTGTTATCTTCCGGTCATTTGGTTTGCCGGTCGTAGACTCTTGTTTAGTTTAGTTTCTGTTGACCATGATTTTGAATACAGCCCTATTAAACACACTGAGGACTAGTGCGTGCATGTGTATATGCATGAAAAAGCACAGACCTTTTTTGCTCTGATGAACCCTCACTAGGTCACACAACGCTGCAAAATGTCACGAGAGCGCACGTTTCTGTGGGTCAGAGCTTCTTTACAGTGTGAACTCTCACTCTCAACTCTAAAGCTTTCTTTTCACCATTAAACTGCTTTTGACAGCACAGTGGGGCTGAGCCTGCTTAAATCTCACTAAAGCTCTGAGTAATTTCTCAATGTGTATGAGCTGCTATTACCTCTACTTCTATGGCCACGGTGGCAAAATTTTAGGCTTACCACAAGTGTAGATTAAGAATGTTTTAATGCTTTGTTAAAGGCTCTGGCCCACTCTTAATAACTGCAGAGAATTTTGTAAATATGCATTTGTGTAAATCCATTTTACCCCCTGGTTTGGTTCCCTCGAAAGTGCTGCCCAGACTCCCAGATGGCACAAGACTGTATTATTGATATAATGGCACAGACAGGCTCGATATAAATATATATTTTTCATCTTCTTTCTGACTCTCTCTCTGCACTCTCACTGTGCTGACCTCTATTTCACTCTACAGCCCACTTTGCACTTCCGTAAAATGCACATGCACTGGATTTTCCCCACTCACTATTCCCACAAAGTGCAGAGGCGTTCCCTGATGGTATGACACCAAGTGCAGGTCAATACTGCTTTTTTTAAAAACTCCCTTTCGCAGCTTCTCTTTCAAATACAACTGACCTCCATTTCAGCATTTCATCAACACTACTGCTCTCATTCTTGCAACTCCCACCTCCCCTCTCTCCTCACGTGTATCCGTGTGCTTTTAGAGGCCATGTACCTGTCACAGCCAAATTCCTTCCTCCTACTTGAGATTTAGTTCACATCTGTCTATCAGATAAAAAAAGAAGTTGACAGAGACAGCCATATTCACTTCTACTTGGAATTATCTGGTGATATTGTGCTTCAGCGAGCACTTTTGGACTTCACTGAGCTAATGAGAAAAAAACTTTATATGTCCTGTAGGCTCTGCAGCACGTCAAGGTCACGTCAGCCCGAGTTAAATCTAACTCTACCAAGCTGAGCACATCCCAGGATTACCTTCAGGAGGGACGAGAAATGAATCACAGATGCGCTACAGCTCAGCCCCTCCAGTATAGGTTTAGACAGAGCAAAGGAATAATGAAGCTCAGGGGCCTATTGCTACTGTCAGAGTTGAGAATGTGGGTGAAAGCAGATCTTCTTTTATCCTCCTCTTCGCTGCAAGCAATTGTCATTCTATTCAGCCTACCCAGACTCCATTATAGAGAAAAAAAACAGTCAAGCTCCCACTTTTCATTGAGACAATTAAAACCTTAAAAAGTGAAAGGAACCCTGTGAGTGCGTGGCTGATGGTAGATCGCCCAGTGTGTGACGGTGGAAAAGCCCACGGGGGGAAAGTGTGCCTCCATGCACTTAACAGTGAATTAGTGATTTTGAGGTCATTTGGATGAAAGTGGAGAAATGTGCACGGAAGCATGTTCACACCCATTAGCTGAAGTGAATGTGTAAGCGTGTTTGTGTGTGATTTATTCGGATGTATTGATCCAGTATTGGAAACCCTTTTTGGTGCTGTGAGCCAGCAGCTTTAATCAAGAACGAAAGCTTAAAGAGCTTCTTTAAGCCGATACCAAAAGACAAATATTATTATTGATCAATGGCAAATTCTCTAAGTGTATTTTAGAGAAGCACCCCTCTTAAGGGCTAAAAGTAGCCGTCAATCTGTGAGACGTGCCAATCATGAGGCAGCCAGCTGAAGTGGGTGTAAGATTAGGTGATGTCAGGTGCCGTTGCCAGATAACCTACATAACATCTGGAGGCTTTAGAGACGGTTGTAGGTCACTTGTGACAGCATGGCTGGTGCAAAAATGGAAACTGTAGCGGGATGTGACACCTCTCCTTGTTATATTCTTCTGCTGTCTCAGTCTCATAAGGCCCTGACACACCAAGCAGGCCACCGGTCATTGTTGTGCCAAGTGTCGTCCTTCTTGTTGCTGTGAGTCTGGTACCGTTGGCCCTTGTTGGCCCTTGTTGGCCCTTGTTGGCCCTTGTTGGCCCGTGTTGGCTTTTATCGGTGAATGAAATCACTCTGATTGGCAGTTCAGCTCAATGCACGAAAAGAGAAATGGAGGTGATGAAAGTAACCAAAGAGCTTAGGTCAAAAGGGAGTGAGACTGAAACAAACTTGTTACATGAGGTAAGACTGTTCGCCTTAGCCACTGAGCTCTTAGTCAGAAATATTTCCTGGTGTTTTTTGTTTTTGTTCCCTGGTGCACATTAAGTATGCTTTGCTTTTTCAACAATGGATTGTGTTGTTAATGTGCTAACTGGCTAACTAGCGTCAAGACGGTCTTCCACTTTCCCTTTTTCACTGATGATTACAGAGGACCACTATCTGCTGGTATGGAGAGTCATTTCCTCGCAGGCGCAGAACGTACGTGCTGGCTGGCTGTCGGTTGAAGTCGTTGCAGTCTTTTTGGCTGAGACACAAACGACACAAGTCGACACAACAGTCAGCTTCATAGCTGCTAGTTCTTTGATGTCGGTTCGGTGTCTGGGCCTTTAGAGACCAATTTTTTTTTATCCTTTTATCTGTTAGTCTTTCTGTACTACCTCCTCCCCCAACAAGCACAGAACAGGAGGTGATCTGTCTTGGCATTAATGTCAAGTTATAATAGGCAGTCAACATCAACACCCCCGAGCCCTCACTGGGTCCTATTACATTAGCCTCACGTCAGATGATAATAACAGCGAACAAAGAGCAACCTTCCTTGGCTCCCTTTACCACTCAACTCTGACCTTTCAATAATCAATGTAAAGCCTCAGGGCTGCCATGACAACTGGTATCCTGCTCTCATGTCCATCTGCTCTGCTGAAAACCTGCAGCCTTGCACTCTCATTTCTTCTGATTGCAACAACAACAATGACCTTCATCTCATTGAGCTTTACACTTCTGCCCTCTTCAGACCTTTTAAACTCGTCCCATCAATGCAGCTACCTTCATCTCTCATTCCCCCGCGTCTCTGTCAGGTGTTTAATCCAGCTAATGAAACAGCACTTAAATTAAGGGGACAGCGTGATGTCTGACAGCTCCATCGACTGCGCCAATGAGGTGGAAAAACCATGTTAAACATTAGAACAGCTTCCACCTGATGGTGATTGACAACAAGCACAACGCTGTAATTTATGTCTCTGTGAGGGAAAAATGGTCCACCCAAGTATATCATTTCAGGATGACAGCTGTTCTTAAATGGAAGGAAGGCAACAGTTAATGTGTCAGCGAGCATCCTGGCTGATGCAGATACAGAGAGGAAGCACTGCAAACAGTCACGTGGTGGTGCTGAGGTGGAAACACATTAATTTTGTGTGCCTCAAGTGTACAGATAGAACTATAAGGATAACACTTCTCAGCATTTTTATCTTCGGCTTTGCTTGATAATTTCCTGAGGATGAAGGAATTGGGGATCCTCATTTTGTGAGGATAATGGCAGCCATCACTGTAGGCACATTCCTCTCAAGACATGAGATTGAATTTAATGAAGTCATGCCTATTACAGTGCGCCTCCTTACAATGTTACTGGCTCTTTGTGGAGGTTTAATCCTGTAGACTGCAGCGTAACAGCGAAATATATCTTATCGGTGCTCGGGGCGAACATTCGAGTCTTTGGCATGGGAGTCTGCCTGGGAGGTTTGGATGTGATGTCAGTATCCAGCTGAAATGGTGTAACTAAATGGTTGTGAATGAACTGGCCTGTGCAGAGACAAAAGCCATTTTACACAGAGGGAAGCTTCCAGATCTGTAGAATGGTGGAATAATGACATTATCTAGTGCTTGAATTGTGAACAACACACAGTCAAATCACATTTTGGAAGCCTTTTGGAAGCCTTCTTTCAGCTGCACTGATGTCACAAAAGCTCTCACCATAAATATATCTTAACCAGGGGCTACAGGTATTAGACACTTACATTTAATGTTGAGGGAATCTCTTGTGCTTCAACCTCTCCACAGGCAGAGGTCGGTACTCACAGAATGGACCAATTACAGCAAAATATTCAATGGGCCACTTCACAAGGACTGCACCGAAAGAAAATACTGGAGCACATGATTCACTTAAATGTTGAATGAAGTGCAACACATCTGCTGTTTCCATGTGCACTGCATCTTTGTCAGAGTCAAAAATCTGTGATAAAGATCCAGTACACATCAAAACGTTAGTAGTTTTGCACCTTATTAAATATTTAATGTATTTTCTTTGGTTGTAGTCCTTGTAAGGTGGCCCACTAAATTATTAAAAACAACAACAACTTTAAGACGTGTTTTTGGATAATTATCATTTTCTTATTCAAGCAAGTATAAAGATATATGTAGTGCTCTGCACAATTTTATGAAGGAATAGGATTGTTTGAGTGACATAATATACATTTTGCTAACAGGCTGTTATGTCCGGTGGGAGGTTCAAAGATTTGTATCATCAAAAATGTGGATCTTCATGCAGAAAAGCTTGACTTAATTTGACAAAAAAATTTAAAAAAGATAAATTATATTAGATGAAATATTCATGGCAATTAAGATCTCAGGAAATTCACATTTAGGACTATATAGTTACTTTTAAGGCCTGATATTAATGAAAAAATATTTATATAAACTCCTTTTTAGACCATGCAGACACCACAAGCTTAATTTTACAAACCTTGTTAACAGTACATATGAAAGAGCAAAAAAAAATCATGTTGTCAGTTGCATTCCAGGATAAAATTGAATCATTCAATCCACCTCTTGACTCAATATGATTAGCAATGCTGCCCCAGAAAACAGCACAGCACACCACTGGTGCTGAATTTACTCTCATTAAGCCTTTCTCCTTCTCTTAACGGATTTCAGGCCTCCTTCTGTTTCTTTCGTACCATTCTCATCGTCTCCTAGTGCCCTCACCCCTTCTCTCCCAGCCTGAGCTTTTGGGCTAATTTGAAACCCAGGAGACAAAGGCCTCTTTCAGTCCCGTCAGTCCGGTCACAATGCCAGCGTCAGTGCCCAGGCTCCCTCCATTTGCCTGCCACACACACTCCTCCTAGCACCCACAGAAGTACCATTAGAAGGGTGTCATTATCTCCCATACATGCACCAATTTACACTCCAGCCCCTTTTATCCAGCCAATTATCGCTGGCCGGGGCCCATGGTGCTGCATCGGGGTGTTTATAATGGGAATGGCACCTGCAGAAAGGCCATCATGCAGACCACCAGTGCAACACCAGTTTAGAGCCATAGATCACAAATGCACCAATCACTACATTGCCTTTTTCTCTCAAATGTTACATTGAAGACAGACCAAGTAAATGACCTCAGGTGGAAGATTTACGAGGTATAATGTTTATAGAAAAAAAATAATGTACAAGTTGACTCTTGAATGACTGCAAGCAGTAAAGTTTTATGAAGGGGAAGTCACGTTTTGTTTCAAAAACATGTCTTGTGAGGCACATCTGGCTTCTATTATGCCCAACTTATACCAACTTAGAAGCAAAGCTGAGCAGCAGCTGACCTAATTATAGTGGAATTTAGAGCTTTCTGGAACATAAGTCGTTTTGAGCGACATGCCGTTTTTAAGTCTTTTCCCACTAATCTAGTAAGAAATGCTGCTGACATCTTTCTCAAGCAGTGACTCAGAAACAGCAGTGATTCCTGCAGCTGCCTGCCAAAGACTTTAGACTCACTCTGGAGGGGAGCCCATTTTAACTCACCCCCCTCCCCTCCCAATTACACTGGAATTACTGACCTGACCTGCAAAACAGAGGACTCGGCTAAAATCTGCTGTGCACAAACACAGGAAGATTTGGAATACTGGTGGGTTTAACTACCACACAACAGCATTATACAGAGAGAAGGGGAAAAAGGAGTGCCAAATGTCAAATGTGAAGCCCAGAAACACATTTTTGATTCTTTAAACAAAACAATAAATGGGTGGTGAGTTATGCATGGAATTGGGAAGCAACCACTGATGATTTAGCACCTAAACACAGTTGGTAAAATGTTGTTGGGACCAAAGAATCCCTGCGCAAAATACTGATATGATGCAAAAACTGAGAAGATACAGAAAACACAGCTTCTTGATGGTGCAGTTTGTGATGTAGGATGCACCTACCTGGAGCTGTGATTTAAATGTAGCATTTGCAGTCTGCCCCTTCTCTTCTTATGTAGCCAAACTCCACAAACAGGCTGCTACTTCAAACACCTTTATTTATTATGCTGTACTTTTACTTAGCTGTCAAGGGAGCATGGACCAAAGGAACTGTTCTAAAGGTGAGAGGCTCCCTCTGCCCTCCTGTCAGACTCTGTTTATCTCTTTTCGTCCTTTTATGTCTCCCTATCTTTGTGTCAAACAGGCTTCCTAAAAGCCCCTCTTATTCAGTAATCAGTGTAGTTTCAGCCTGTACTGCTCTCCTGTTTATTTAATCTCCTCATCACCAGCTCCAGCACACAAAATCACACGTCTGGCCACTGGCAAACAACCCACGCTCTGCACTGCACCACACTCATGTCTTTCTAATGAGGTCAATTAGCAGTGAGTATATGTAAATGGCAGAAATGAAGAGGTCAGACATTGTCCAAAGTGGGGCGCAGACAATAAAGGTTAGCATTTTGATAGTCAGGGAAGCTTGGGAGAGTGGAATATGAAAATGCCTGCAGGAATGTGAAAAGGCTATGCTCTGATTTAGAGACATAGCTTTAGCAAAACAGTTTTCGGTTAACAGCAGGCTGATGAAGGGCTTGTCTGAGGTGGAGTTTTCATAATGAGGCATGTCACTGATATCACAGTTGGGTTGACAAGTTACGCACTATTGTCATGGAACAGTTCACACAAATGTAAGATATTGTTTGATTAATTATGCATGTACAATCATGCCATCTCTTGCAATAGTGCATGTTTCCCATGGCCTCAGCATTTTCCTAATTATCTGTAATTACAACTCCACCCTGCATCACAATAATGGAAGACATCACATTCTGCTTGAAGGCAAGGTGTTGCTTCAGTCAGCCTGTTCTAGAGTCATAACGGTGTGATTAGTCTTGTCTTAACATGTCAGAAATACACCACATCGTACCCTGAATAACAGCAACTTAAACAGCAATATTGACTCATCAGAGGTGAAAGAGTGCAGGTGCAGTGATTATGCAGCACTCAATCTTGTGCTACAGACAACTCTTTTGCCCCTTTACTTTACTAGTTTTTTCACCCAATGAAAGCTAGAAGCCGTATGCCCCGGTTTCCTCCTGGGCGTAACTACACAGGGCTTGAGATGGATCTGTGGTCTGTTATGTTTCTACACCTTCTCACAGAAAAAAAAATATATCATGAACAAACACACTTGTTCTCAATAGCTGCAGGAAAGCAGAAGCAGACACGATACTCCGCTTGAACTCATAGGTGAGTTTATTTCAAGTATTGACCTAGGAAAAAGATAACCACGATACCCTGTCTTCCAATGAACACTAATTCTATGAAGTGACTTTACAAAGTCCTCTTGTGTTGACGTTTCATCATATGAACAATGTGCATTAGTAGCGTCCTGTGATCCATATCCAGCTGACTGGACAGATTAAACTGTTACCCCCTTTTTTAAAATCCTGAATAATTCTGTTTTAATTCTGGTTGTGCCTTCCCGACTCTTACCTCTCTCATCTCCTGGGAGATGGTCATCAGGCGTTCGTTCTCAGACTGAGTATTGGTGAGGATGTTGCGTGCCTGGCGGAGCTCGGTCTGCAGCTCCAGGACCCTCTGCTCGTAGTACGCCTCCTTACAGGCTGACTCCTGGATGAGTGACTCCTCACGGCTCTCCCCATCTGCTGCCACCTTCCTGTGGTTGGAGTAGGCTTGTCCAAAGGCCTGGAGACACAGTAAAGAAGAAAAAGAACTGTTGTTTAGAAGCTGTAGTGTTAAAAAATATATGGGAGGAATTTGTTGTTAATACTATTTAGTGGCCAAACTACAGATGTATGTAAATCAGGGGATAAAGTATTAACTGTTATTAAAATTTTGAATAAAAGGATTGTCAATGACAAAAGTTTGCCATTTTAAAGTGACACTAATCTCTACTTCTGCAGTTCAACCAGGGACTGGGGCTCAAAAACCTCCCAAAATACTGCTGTCGCCCCGTAGAGATAATCAGTTAGGCTCCATCTGGGCCTCATCATCCCGTCTTCCCCCGGCTCCCCCGTCTCTCCCTCCCCTACCCGCAGGACGCTGGCCTCCCCTGCACGTGCTCTGAAGTGACTCCACAGATGGGAAAACCAAACAGGCAAAGTAGAGCAAATGGACGAGTGTCTGGGCGATCATGAGAGGTCTATTTTCTAATGCTCTTAATACCTTAAGAGATCATAGCAGAGTACAGGAACATCAGCAGATATGATTTGATTTTTACGGATTGTCTGAAGAGGATGAAATTCATGAAGATTAAATAACTATGAAAGACATATAGGCTGAGGATTTTGCCTTCTGTAGGGGATATCCTCAGCTGAAAGGAGCTCAGTCAGTAGTTTTACTGCAATATAAAAGAGTTTCACTACAAATAGCTCCCTTAATTTTGACCTTAATTTGTTAATGGCCTGCAAGGCAGCAACATATGAACACAGAGACAAACCGAGACAGACAGAGAGGGAGAGACGGAGCGAGACCTTAACTGCAGCAGAATCTAGGTTAGGCTACTCTCCGCCTTCTCAAAATAATCATCCCCCTGATTACAGATTTCATTTCCAATCCCGTTGCCACCAGTGATCCGATGGAAATTCTGATTCTCATCTCGCCTCACAGCTCGAGTGCTGGCAGTAATCTGAAATCACCTGAGGCACCGAATCTGACCTTGTTAGCAGCTGCAGCGCACTCTCGCTTCTCTGTGACCTGCTACCCTCAGACTGCTGCACGTGACTGGCTGCTGCGGGATTTTCTCTGTTTGACTGCGTATCACATTAATCCCAGTAATTCCTTTAGAGGAAGGAAAATCTGGAAATTTGCATTAGTCGAACTGGCCTACTTGTGGGACTTAGACGAATATGTGTAAAACTATTTCAGTAGGTTACAGAAGTGCGTGACATCATGTCTCGTGCAGGATGGCTGCAGTATCGCTCACATTCCAGGAAAGATGACAACCCACAGGCAGATAGCGAGGATGAACAGATAAACCCTCATACTGAGACGCAGTTTGCTTTATTTAGACGTAATAGCAGTCTGAAATGCTGCTAAATGTGTCAGTCGCATGAGGAACCTCATCTGTGGCAAACTACATTTTAGCACATACCTGATGGTGCTAATTTATTAAAGAATGTCACAAGACAATTTATAATTTTTGATATAAACTGATGACCCACATTTTCAAACAGTTGCAGCTGATCAAATACTGAGTGGGCCGACACACAAGAGCTGAAACATGTTGATTAATCGATTAGTTGAGTGACAGAAACAAAAAATCACGACTGATTAAAATTTGATGTTATTTTTCAAGCTGAAATGACGATAACTGCAAAGTTTCAGCTTCTCAGCTGTGAAGGCGCGCTGCCATTCTTTGCCTTAGGTGATTTTAAACTTAACATCTTTGGGTTTTGTAATCTTGAAATTAAGCAATTCAAAGACATCATGTTGGGTTTAAGGAAACTGAAATAGATATTTTTCACAATTTTGTGTTTTTTGGGTTTTCAGACCGAAGGATCTTTTTCATGCTTTTTGTTCTGAGAACTAGAAACAGTCTTACAAGTGTACAATGACTGGTTGAACACATGAGCCAGTGCAGCACCGGCAATCACTAAATACAGCAATGTAATGAAGAAAATGAAAGAAAAGTAAGGCAAATGGATAAGACTATGAAATCAAAATTTTAGTGAGTACATATATGACAGGGAAAATAACGTTTCATAAGTATATTGATAGCAAAAGTGTCTGTCAATAAACAACTAATGTCAGTAACTCTAGATAAGAGTATCTGTTAAATAACTCTCCTAATACCTTTCACTACACCTCCCCCATCTCCAAAAATCACACCATCAATCAGTAGGAGATGGCATTTGATTAGAAAGTCACTATAGGAGACAGGATTAACCCAATGAGAGAGGGGGAATCCCATCATTATAATCTTGGTATATGGTAAATATCAAAAGGACTCCAATCACTCAAATCTAAGAAGCATGTCCTTCACACAGAAAGTAGAGCCCCTAGCCAAAAACCCTCTGACCCAATGCCTTTAATCTCAACCCCCCAAGCATGGGTTTATGCTACTTTTAGGGGAGGGTGAATTGGGGACGCACGCGACCAAGCCTGTAATCCTGCAGTGAGCTGTCCACCCAATTTATAATTCATCTTTAGCTTGCCATATGTTGCGGTTTTATACACTGAACATGTGAGTGTGGATTATTAATCTCTTGGAAAGCTAATCAAAGGCAGGTATTTAGTCATTAGCACACTGTCTGGACTGGATTTCCATGCGGAGGGCTATAGCTCACATTATGATGCAACATAAGGAAAAGTCAATAATTCAAGAGATTTATCCGTTGACAGAGCAGGAAGTCTGATTTCAGATGAGTACATACATGATGGACTGAGGTTACACACCCTGCTGGGCACCTCTCATGTGGAGATCAAAGTACATAATCACTGATCAAACGCATCATGTGATTGAGGATGACTGATAAAATGAGACATATCATCTCTCATCTTAGGTCTTTTTCTCTCAGCCGTCAGAACTATTTTTGTTACTTCCCCCATGTAATGCTCACACCAGAATGGAGGATCTGACGGTCATAAGATTAACACACGTCCAAAGGTTTAAATAAAGACTCGGGCATGGGTGAATGAATGCAGACTGCAATAAGGAAGGATGTTGTTGCTATGCCTGCATTTGAAGTTTTAGGTATATCAGAACACTGGTTTCTCTGGTAATGAGTTTTATTTTACACCCAGGGTGTTAAATTCAATCTGCTATCAGTACGTTTATCTTTAAGCAAAACAAATGTTGCTACAACAGTGTGACTTCTCATATGTTAATGTTCAAAGCATGTTGAAACAAGCTGTAATCCTTGCATTGTCCTCTAATCTGACCAAAGACACGGCCTGCAGAGGCAAAGTCCACTGATAACAAGGTGAGACAAATCAGGACTCAACGGTCAATCACACGTTATTGCTATGTGATCCCTGTCCAGTAATAAGGGGGAAGAGTTAAGCACTGGGTTCTGAGGGCTACAGCCCTGCTGCTAAGGTTCAATACCTTACAGTGTAGGAAGCCGAATCAGGGAGAATAAAGGTGACAGAGTTCACCGTTGTTGCCCCTGCTCAAAACCCTCTTGCGCATGTTTCTCTGATCCTTTCAGTCGAGCACACGAGGGAGATGGGCTTTAGGTCTCTGACAAGTAAGATCGATACTGCAGGTCTCAGAGCCCCTGTGGAGCTCAAGCAACCAAATATAAAATTCTTGTTTCAGTTTCTGTACTGCTGGCAGAAAACATTGTTCTCTATCATGAAGTGGGAATAGGAAGTGAGTAGGGATGTATCCATAGATACGGTTAGACCCTGGAGAATAAAACCACTGAGTGCATTCAGCACACATACACATGATCTGTACACAGGCCTGGACTTCAGCAAGAGGGCAGGATGATTTCAATCAATACCAGTGAGGTATCTTGAAAACCCTTGCCTTAAGACCAAAACCCAATTAGGAAACTCTGGATTTGGATCTGATTCATCTTTCTCTGGTCCAGCGATAATCATCTCATTGTTAAAGTTTCCATTTAACCCCCCGTGGTCTCACAGCCTGGATTTAAAAAGAAAGTAAAGCTTGCTGCAGGAGGACAGGCAGACGAAAATTGAGAAATGGAGACAGGATAAGACACAGAGAAAAGCCAGATAGCTTCTTTGTTGCTGAGCCAGATTGAACGAAGCTAACCTTAACTATAGAAGTTAACCATACCCTTTGCTTAGCTGTACATCAGTGGCTATGGTATTTTCTACTGGTTGATACATCTTCAAAATAAGATAGACATGAAATAAAAGACATGCACAAACAGAAACCTGGGGACAAACACTGACAAGACCTAGGGGAGAGTAAAAGCAGAAGACATGTAGACATGTCAGTAAAAAGCAAAAGAAAATAAGAATAGGGAAAAAAAAATGAAACAAAAAAGTCTCATATAATGAGAATATCTTTTGGTGTAGCCACAGAAAAGTAAACCATGTTTCAAAAATATGTGGGGGAAAGCCCTCACTGGACCAATTAAAAAAGACAGTGAGATCCTCTGATTGAGGCATAATGCTGACATGATCATCTCCCTTGATAATGACAGATAGGTCGCAGCAGGGCACGCCTACTCTTCAGCACCAGACGACACAACCCCGATATGCTGAAATGTGATCTGCGAATGCATTTGGCAAAAACTGCAGTCTGGAGTGGGCTGATGTTGAGCTGAGATTTTCCATCTCTTCAGCAGCATTCTTGTGCAATGACAAAGACGTCCTGTGACGAACGTTGAACAATACGCTATGTCATTTAGTTGAATTTAGTTAGTCATACAGACGGTCCAAGTACTGGGGTTGACCCTGATGCCAACCAGCAACAGTGAAGGCTGGTCAGTGTTTGAGCTGTCATCGTAGGCGATTGCGGAGGAGGAGAAGAGGAGCAGGAAGAGGAAAAAACAACACTAAATGGATACTGGTGCCTCGTGAGTCACAGCTCACGTGGAGTTGCAGTTAGTAATGATAAACAGAGACGTGCCCTTTTTTGCCCTCTTTCTGTTTGTCTGTTTCTCTTTATTTACAGGCCACTGTGCAGCCAGCGACTTTGAAGGGGCACATTGCTTCGAGGTGTGTGTTGATTCTATATTTAGCCGTCCATTATCAACTGCTCATAATAAAGTTCTCTTGGGGAATGTGGTTAAAAGGCTTCTGGCAAACCACTGATGTCCTACAACACATATGTATGACCTAGACGGCAATTTGACCCACTACTGTACATAACCGGCATCACTGCACTTAATTTATTTCTTTAAGACATAATAGCTCAGTGTTCTGTATAACATGGTTCTCTTGGGAATTCAAACCATGTCACGTGTACGCTCGTTGTAGTTAACTCAATTTACCGACAGCTCTGTTGCTGAATAGTGCATGCTATTCCAAAGCCAACGACACTTGCTATAATGAGTAACAGAGAAGCTAATTATTTACTTCAGACTTTACTCCTCAGTGGGATGGAAATTGAAAAGACAGACATTCTCTTTCATCCCTAAACAAATCCGTGGAGGTTATGATTAACTCTCCGCTGGTTTGAATTCTCCCCTTCTGGCTTTCCTGACAGTTTCTCACCATATCAGCAGCGTGAAAATTTGGACCTTTCAAGCAAGGATTTATTATGGCAAAATTACAAGAGGAGTAGTTTTGGAAGAAACTGTCATATTTAACAGTTCGATATGTGCGAGGCCTTATTTGTGCCAAGCAGAAGTAGAAAGGCGAAAGGAGAGGCTGAGAGAAATGCGAACGAGGGAAGCAGAGATATTAGTTGTTGCCTGGCGCAGAGCCACATTGATTCACTGCATAGCACAGAGCTGTTGGGCTATTATTCTCTCTCTCTCTCTCTCTCTCTCCAACACACACACACACACACACACACAGACACAAACAGGCCTGGGCAATTTCACATGCACACACACACAGAGCCCATTTCCAATTTTCCCAGCGTGCCCTGCGGTCAGCCGAACTGCAGCACCTGGTGTTGCTGTGTTGAGGCTTGCTCTCCCCTCTGGAGATAAAGGAAGAAGAGGCGAGTGTTTTCATGCCTCACAGGGGTTCCACCATCACTGTATGCAACTAACATTGTCATCTCGTACACAGACGCACAGAATGCCGACGGGAAGGAAAACACTACAGAGAATATACAAAAGCAGAGGTTAGAGAAATATATTTACTTCTTAAAAAAAAGAAATGATTTAGCCTCAAGTGGATTGGCTGAATGTTATATTCTTATTTTGAGACTGTAACGGTGTGAACCTCCTAAAAAAAAACACAAAGCTTTGCAAGATTTTTGGATCTTCTGAGTTGCAGGGGAAGGACAGAGAAGGAGAAAACGCCAGAGGGGATGGAGCCATTGGGAGAAGGTACATGCAATTAAAGCAAACACACGTACACTCACTCACTCACAGGTCTCTGCGTACCAGCAATGTACTAATCAGACTCATGAGGCCCTTTACACGCCTCACTGAAGAAGTCGTCCTCAACCACCAGAAATATCAGAATTCCCTAATTGGGCTGCAGAAGCTCAGTGATACAAATTCTCTACATACATTTTCCCAGCTTACATCAGGCTGCAATGATTAAGCGCTCGTCACTACTTTCATCAGACCTGGCTGGGGAAAACTACACCTCATATTTTATTCCGACTTCTCACAGGCCACTAATCTGAAGTCCGCATTAGAGACTCTGTGTGAAGTCAATCCCTTGGTCAGATCAGACCTTGAGATCAAAACAGCTGCATCTAAATTCATCATACGTCTACAAAGACTGGAGCTTTGAGAAAATACATCTTCTTTAGACGCTGAAACACCTGCAAAGAGATCAATCAAGCCTCCTACTGCCATTACGGTGTCTGTGTCAGCCTGGAGGTGTGTTCATGGACTGGCTCCTGGGTTATTACAGCGTAAAAACAGTCATTATGCCTCTGGCAGTGAGCTTAAGAACCCACATCGGAGCACAGTTTATTTAGCCTTCCATGTATATGGTATATAAGACTAGAGCTCTTCCCATACCAGTGTCAGAAAACCCTCCCATAACTAAAATGTTGAATTTCCTATCGGCGACTACGCAAGTCTATGTACCAATTTGATACCCAATAACTTATTTATGAACTATGAAGTCGTTTTTTTACCCGAATAAAACAGCAGTTTTACCCCACAGGAGTGGGGTAAAAAAAATCAATACATGAAAATATTGCGATATTTTGAATGGCAATATGTATCGATACATGGACACCAAGTGTCAGTTGTTTTTTTTCATTATATAAATTACTGGAAATACAAACTAAATTTTTGGTGGCCTACTAGTATAACAAAATCAACTGCTTTTTCAGTCCACAAGATACAATTTGCTATGAAAATTATTTAAGTGAGATAAACAGATTTAATTTTTTTTTTTAAATTATAGATAAAACAGATGCTGGCAGGAGAAAATGGTAACAACTCTATATAAGACGAAGGCAGCTTCTACATGCTACAGAATAGGTAGTATAATGAGGAAAAAGTTGTTTTCATATCACTAATGAGTGAAATATAACCTCGGCCTAAAAACAAACTATGTTCCACTGTCAACGTTTACAGAGGAAACAGCTTTTGGTGGGGCTAAGTGTTTCCTGAGAAGGTTTTTCTTGACTTGAATTACTGTTTTTGTTTCTTTTACGACACCATGAAAAATCATGTTCTGTCTTGTGCAACCGGGTAGATGAACCACAAGGTTTTAAATTCTACTTCTGTCTTCAGTATTTAATCGTGGCAGTCAATTAACCATGAGGAAGCATCTGTTTATCCCGGGCTGTTTATTGGGTCTATTGTTCAACAGCTAAATCTTGCAGAATGGAGGAAAAAGCCAGTGTCTCAAGGGAGAGCAGGGATTCAATAGGTCTGGTATATTGCACCACCATATCGGCGTCTGAGCTGGAGTTCTTTATCATCGTTCACATCAAGCCAATGTTCCATACCAGCTCCGGCTCTGGGCTTTCACAACCTCAATCATTTGCAATGCAAAGACAGCCTTATCTGCGCCTGGCTATAGTCAGCCTGTCGGTTCCCCTTTCTGCCTGACGCTCTGTGGCTGGATGAAATCTCCCAGGTCCACGCGCCCGCACCCCAGGGGAACAGCCGTCGTTATGGTTACTATGCCAATTACAGTGACAGAGCGAGAGGCGTTCAGTAGAGGCAGGGCACTGACACAGATGGCAGTTTCAGAGCTCAGCCTTGCACAGCTTGCTCTCCTCCCTCTTTCTCTGGCAACACTCCTCACCCGTGCGTCTCCAATTTGAGTTGTGTTTCCACAAAGCGCTTGCTGGTCTTCATGCTTTTGAACTATTTGTGTTTTTGCTCTTTGCTCTGGCCAAGCCTACATCATAGTAAACAAGGAGCGATACAGACTGAGTCTCTATTTAGTGTGTATTTCAGCATTTTTCCCACAAGAAACTGCTCCCTGTGGAGGCTTTACGTATGACTCCCACAGCCCCTCGCTGTTACTGACATAAATGACAGAGGAGGGGAGCAGCTGGGGCCACAGCTGGGGCCACATATAAACACACACATACATTTGTAACTGAGACACACCCTCCCACACATGACATGTGATTAAATTCTCCTCCGAAGTCCAAGGTCAGGTTGCAGGAAGGAGGTCGAAAGTGAAGTAGATTGAATCTATTTGTTTGTATATGTGATCGCTACAGTATTTTTAATCAAACCCGTGCTTGCTGCCATTTCACCTTAACAATAATCATTTATGAGATGAATGCTGCATATGAGACCCTAATGCATTTCTCCCTTAACCTCCTAGGCACATCCATTATTACCAAGACATGTCTAGTCAATCAGGCTGAAGCACTGACAGGACGGGGGAGAGACTGCAGAAAATCAATTCGCTTTCTTCCTGAGGTTTTCCATCTAAGGTGCTTCATATGTTGCCACATAGATGCATCTATTCATCACTTCTGATGTGCTCTGTCAAATTTTCCACCACTCCGCTCATAAAAAAAAAGTTCCAATCTCATCCCTGTGCTGCTACTCAACACCGTCCTACTTCTTCATTCACCCTCCGAAACCCAGAAGATGGTCTCTTGGGCAGGACCTGCCGTTGTTCCCAGTCAGACAGAGACTAATGACCTCCCCTCCCCATTTGCAGTAATTAAATCCTGAATGTGACTGCGTGTGCACGCTCTCTCTACCAGTGGGGTAAAAGCTTGAGGCCACGACAGTTTGTAAAGAATGAGGTGGAGGCTCAGTCGCCTCACAACCGCTGTGCACATAATAGATCATATTAGTGTGCTGGGCTGCTTGATAATGACAAAAATAATAATTGCAATTATTTGTGTCAAGTTCAAGATTAGGATTATTTAACAAAATGACTTAATGACTTTGGAAACATCGTGCATTTTTTTCAACTTAGAAAAAAAAGTATTTTTCACAGTAGATTTTCTTGAACTTTAAAATAATTCAGCTGCAAAAAAGTGAAAAACTAGATTATTTAAAGATATATAAAAGATAAAAACGGTGCAGGAGGAGGAATCCCAAGCTGCTGGTAAAAGAGCTGTGGACTGTGATTACTTCGAGCAGCATTTATGTGAATGAATCCCGACATGTATTCTTCTTGATCGTCTAAATAAGTTGCTAAATGCGTCACTGGTCCCTTTTAGAAATAAAGTCACTGAGAGGGTCTGAAAAGATGCTACATCTACAGAGAAAGCCACCAACACAGACCACCATGATAAAACGAGAGAAACATTGCTCAATGAAATGCAGCACAATAATTGTTTTATCTCCATTATCTTGTTTTCATAAGCGCTGTAAGCCAAAACCATAACTGAAAACATAATTTAATTAATCATTCAGCCCTATTAGTTTGCAAAAAGTATTAAAGGTTAAATAGAAAATAGTATATGCAAACAGCAGAAACATTATGGCTTGTATTACCTAACAAGTTCTTTCACTCCCTGTTCAAAAAATACTTTGTAAACTCCATAATACCTTTCTCCACCATCTAACAACAGAGCATTCAAGTGAAAATAATAAAACAAGATGAAAGATAAGCCTAACCCCAACACAACGCCCTGAAGTCTTGAACAAACACTGGGAAACATCCTACTGCTAAGCTGTTGTTCCAAAAAAACAAGAGATTGCTGGTTATTCTCCATTTAAAGTCCCAGCACTTTAAACCCATCAAGCCAGCTGATGGAGGAACCCCTATTCTTCTCCCATTTAAAAAGGGAGTGAACTGGTTCCCACAGGAAACTCTGGCATTGCCCAGTGCCCCTCCCATCCAAACCTCTCTCCCTTTCTGTCTGCTCTCCACATTTCTCAAGGACCCCTGAGAGACTGGCACACATCCAATTAAAACCCCTCCTCTTCTCGCTCTCTGTGAGCCCAAACTCTAATGTTGTTATTGCTGTACAGGCAGCCCCCTGCCTCACTATACAACTCCGTCTTCTTATCTCTCCTCCTTCTCACCCCTCCTCTATTCCCAATTCCTCCCTCTCTTTCTCCCCTGTTCAATCATGCCTGAGGGTTTCAAAGCGTGGGCTCCCTCCATGAGACTCGGGTGCGACACACTGCGACAGGGGGACCCAGACCCACTAGCCTATTTATAATAGGAGCCCGGGGAAGGAGGAGGAAGGTGGCGGGGAGTGGTTATGGAGTGTGGAGAGATTGCAGACATACTGCTGTTCTGATTTAACTGTGGTGTTGTAGTTGAAAGGACCCCCAGGGCGAAGGGACAACCCTTTGAAATTGGGTTTGCTAATGTTTGAATAGGCTATTAAAATGAGGAGATGATTCCAGAATCTGCCCTCTGGTTGAATTAATTTAGGTGAGATGGAAGGTACGACTCTGCCAGTCAGGAGATAACTGAGATGAGTGGACTGTGTAGAATTTCACAGGAACTAAAGAGGGGTGTGCCCCTGAGTAAACTCACGTAAACAAAGAAACTATCTGTCTACATCTCATCCGCAATCGCTTCATCCACTGAACCAAACCACTGAACGCCACGAGACAAATTGAGGAGGAAACAGCGATAAAACTCCTCTTTAGATGATGGGTGGGGCAAGTCATACACAATAGATGTGTGTGCATGTGCGTGTATATCTATGGGTGTGAGCGGTGCATATACCATCTGTCCACTTATAGCTACCACAAGTGTGTTCCTGTTTTTAGCATATGCTAATCAGCACATCATCTAAAATCTTTTGATTCTCTTGGGACATAACATCAATAGGATAAAAACATTCCCATGTGAAAACCACAATAATTTGTGTCTCAAGTAAACATCCCACAATATGGGAAATGTGGACTTCTAATTTCACGAGGACATTAAAAGGACATCAACATCTGTATGTCTCTGATTACTTCCAGCTTTGTATCACAACCATGTGGGTAGTATGTTTAAATATACTGTGGTAAACTTCCCTCCATTTAATCAGCATCCAGATGTCCCAGCTTATTTATTAGCTGAAATGGGCTATTGCTGGGGCTACAAATTGTACATCTGCATTTTCATATGCCCACAAAAAATATAGAAGCAGATCAAGAGAGAGACCCATGTCTCTCTCTCTTCACACTCAGACTAAACTCAAATATAAATACCTGATTCTGTTACTTACTGCCTATATTTTGCCTAAAATGTCTTCAGTCAGAAACATATTTAAGTGCCCTGTTTGACTGTAATATGAGAATTTGTGACCAAGAAGTAACTACCATATTGTTTCTTGTATCCTAAAAATAGAGGCTGAAATGGTACAATTAAGCAGTGCTTTACTGGTAAAAAATACTCCCAATATAACAAACACCCAAAATGAATGATCTTTTTTTATGTGGGCATTTCCTTGCTTAGTGCTCTGTTTTCTCTGATCATGTAGCACCAATTTAAAAGTATGCATGTCTTTCTACTGCATAGACAGTCATAGTTTTATGTAACTACCATATTTCCACAAGTGAAGTACTTTAAGATTTAGATTGTAGGTGGAAACTTACAAAACCACCTAACCAATGTATGACTAAGCAAGCTGCATTTGATTCAGCACATACTTTGAACACCCACTGTCATAAAAAACTACTGACAAAAGCTTTTGAAGCACAAAACATTTAGTGCAGTCTAAAGCTGGGCGACTCTACGTGGCTATTGAATGTCGGTTCCTGTCTCTGTTGCCGTGGAAATGGCCAGAACATTGAACGGAAATGCAGCATAATGAGTGTTTATGTTAACACAGATGGGAAGGCAAGCACATTCCTCTCATTAACAAAACTGTATTGTAGAAACGTATTCCCTGCAAATCAGAGGTGACACAAGTAACTTGCCTGATGAACCTCATGTGGTCATGTCCTCTGATCCACTAAAAAGATATCCGGACTGATACAGAGCCATAATTCATGCACTTCCCATCTGCTATAATAAGCCAGACTCCTCAGGAGTAAACAGGATGCAGAGCAGGGGGGCTGGGGATGCCAGTTCTGAATTCATCTCAATAGAAGGAAGAAGATTTGATGGAGCAGAGATTTGCACAGACTCAATAAGAGTCTTTATGCTTGCAGGAAACCCATAGAAAAACATAGTCATTTACAAGTTTTATGTGAGTGTGTCGTTGCGTGTCAATCATGTTGCTTGGATTCTGTGGCTCAAGCGATAAGGAAGGTATATGGGCAATCTAATGAAGCCCAAAGACTTCAGCTAAAGGTATGATGCAGGCGGGGTTCAAAACAAACACTCACAAAATACAATACAATGAATTACGTCTGGGCAATATCCACGTTACATACCGTTACTGTGATATGAGACCACATACCGTCTGAGATTTTGGATATCGTCATATCATGATATGAAACAAGTGTTGTCTTTTCCTGATTTTAAAGGCTGCAGTACAGTAACGTGATGTAATTTTCTTAACTTACCAGACTGTTCTACTTGTTCTAATACTTCACCCACTTAGGTCATTAAATCCACACGACTGCTGATAATCAAAAATCTCATTGTGTTAAGATTTTGTCGAAGTACAAATACTCATCCCTAAAATATTGTCACAGTATCAATATCTACGTATTTCGTAATATCGTGACATCTGATTTTGTTGCCCAGTCCAGCATTTATGAAGCTTTCGAGGAGATTTATTGAAATATTGTGATATATACCATGTACCGTGATATAGCTGAAAAATATTGTGATATTATTTCACGGTCATACTGCCCAGCCCTATAACAAATACAACCATACATTGAACTGATAAACTAGACTTAATAGCAGCTTGCAGGCCTAGAACTAACTGGACCACAGCTTTCAATGAGAAAATAGAGTATCTATCTCACATTATGTAACATGGTAGCTTGAGTTACCAAAAGCGTATACAGCAAGGTAGTATTACTGTGGGGTAAACTTACCTAACACACAGGCTTGTGTCTTTTTACAACACAGACAGTGGCCATTATATAAGCCCACAAATAATAATTTTAATCAATACAAAAATAAAATATCCAAAATAAGCTCATCGTAAATAAAAAGTCATAAAAGTAAGTCAAACGATTGGTTTAGATTTACCCAGTTGGTGATACTTAAAACGGGAAGCAAGAGACAATGAAACTACACAATACAGACAGCTGGACATGTAGGAGAGAAGGCATAAGTAGCCATTGTATTTCTTACACACACACATATACACACACACACACATATCTAGCTTAGTCACGTGCATGCACACTGGCTTCTTTGTTGACAGATTTATAACAGTTTAAAGTTGATATGCAGAGAAGGAGAAGGGAAACTGGAGACCGACCTATTGCCAGATTGAACCATGTTGTATTGTCAGAAGCACGCAGCTATTACTATGACCTCATCCTCTGCTTTTAGCCTGGACTACTGCCTGATCTGGCCCTGGTCTTCAGTAATTGGATTACACTCGTAGATTCATGACCCTGCTAGGCTGCCATAACGCTGGTCTACGTGCACTTTTGACTTCTGTGAATGTTTTAAAGAAATCTTTTTACTAGGGTGTTCCAAACTTTGTAAATGTAAATATTTGTAATTTTAAGGCTTTGCAATATGGGGGAAAGGGAGGGTCAAGCACAGTAAATGCTTAACATAAAGCTACTTAATTGCTGCTTGTCAGGGTTAAATTTAATAATCATACTTTAGATTACCTAATAACTGAATCCATATTTACTGCAGCCAGGAGACAGTGTCTGAGTGTGACCTGATGACGCACACAAACATTATGCACTCTCCCCTTGGGCAGTCACAATGCTCTGCTCTTCTATCAGGAAACAACAACTTCTTGCAAGTTTCATTAAAGACCATCGGTCATGTAAGAGGCCAACACATTGCTAAATACCAAGAGTACTGTGTTCCTTCCACACCGCACATTGGTAAGCAGGACGTCACAAATGCACGATTCTTTTCATTTAAACACATTGCACAAACACCCTCTTTATACACGAAACCAGAAACATTCCAAGCAAACAATTCACCCTGTGAGACCTGCACTACTCAAACAGCTCTACACTAACGCTCCAGAATAAATGTGGCCTCTACTTGAACTGTGGACGGGTGCTGATGGTATTTTTGTTTATCGGTGTTAAGGACAAAAGCGCTTAAAATCATTACGGATTAACAGCGGGCCATTTTACCTAAAACTGGCCTGAATGATTCCTTCATTACTTTGCAATACCATATGGTCGCCCTTCTGTGACACAGAAGGCAACATGAGCCTATGTGAGTGGATCTTGTGGATGTCTATGCGGCCTGTCTGGACACTTAGTTAAACATTTTGAAGTAGAAATGTCTTCACAAAGTTGTGTGGTTAGTCTTTGCAATAATTTGTTCACCTTTACTGAGGCTAAGATTCATATATATGCTACGCCTGACAGCACTCAGAACAGACTGTTGGGCTTGGCAGCCTGTGGAGTAGGCTACTGGGCCAGGAGAGGGAGAACAGGGCAGTTTCCCAAGAGCGTCTGTCCAGCTTTACCCCAAAATGGGCCTACCTGTCCCTGGCTATGGAGGCTGCTGAATGTGCCTGGGCCTGGCAGACTCCCAGGCCGCCGTAAGCCCTGCGCATAGCGGCTGGGATTCATCCTCTTAGGCCCAGAGGGAAGGGGATTTAGGACTTTATTTAGTGCCATTTAGAAACGATTACCCCTTAACTGCAGACTTGCCATCCAGTAAAAGACATTATAGATAAAAGAATACCCCAAACAATGCTATAAGATCAAAAACAGAGGTAAAAACATAAATTAACAAAGCTGAAAGCGGGCAGAAATAAGGCAATTTTTGGGTATGGTGACATGAATAAGCTGTTAGGATGAGCTGGAAGTTTGTGATAAAATACAAGAATGGCAGAAGTTAGAAAGAAAATAGAAAAAAAAAACATTAAAAGAAGTAAGAGATGAGCAGCTGTTGATGAAATATAGCTCGGTGTGGCAATCCTATAACATGAGACTGACTTTATTTATGACTCTTCATATAAGAGACCAGATGGGTTTTGTGTCCTCGTATTTTCTGACATCCAATCAGCATCCAACCCATTTAACACCACAGAGTGGGCTTAGAGTCACACCAGATATCTTTGTTTAAGGACATTGGGATATATCCTTTAGTGATCTGCCATTTCAAAAGAGACAAAAGTGCCCAATCCTTTCAAATGTAACCACAATGGGACGCCTCTCTCACTCTCCTTTGTCATTCACTGTGTTCTGCTGGCATTTAACCCTCTCTTCATCTGTGACACCCAAGACCCGTTAACCCCAGTTGGCTTGAAAACACAAAGGGCCAGCGAGCCGAGCACAGGCAACCCAGGTTTTACTGAGCTTAACAATATTTAGGGTTCTGATTGTCTGGTTGAATTCCACAACGTGCTACACAGCTGCTGTTATGGCGATAGGAGGGTTTTAGGGGAGGGTCTGTGTGTGACTGAACGACTTCTGTGCAGACACTCCCCGCAGTGCAATTAGGGCCCAGAGGAGCTCCAGGCCTTTGTTTAAAGTGCCTCAGTCTATAAAGAAACACTACCACAAAAAATAAATAAAAACTGAAGCCTGTGGGGAGCTCTATGGATCTGCTGTCTTTGGATAGAAGATGACGTATTTGTGGCCACTGTGTTCTATCTCATTACATTCACACAGACCTAAGACAGGCCAAAAGGCTAAACATCGAGCTCTCTGTCGCTTCTGAAGCCTCTCCGGTTCTTCATACAGGCAGGAGCTGAACTGCATTAACTGCTGGAGGTGTGGCACATGATGTCACCTGTGAGTGGCTTAACTTAAGAATATCAACAACAGCTGAGGGAACACCACCTTCCGCTCGTCCACTGAGTATACTATAATGTCATTAGCTCCTACACCTTGGCTGTACTCTGCAATCTGCATAATAACTGGGGAAAAGTCCACACAGCTTTCTCATATCTTCACTAGCAGCCTATTAGCATGCAAGGGTGCCTTTATCACTGTATCGTGTACAAATCAGCTGTTGACTTAAGATACTGTGTGTCCAATAAGAGCTGCATAATCACAAAAAAATGCATGGTCAGGCAAGTGGACATATAAAGTCTTAGCAGTAGAGTGCACAGGGGATGACTTTTTTCTGTAGGCCGACGCAGACGTTAGCATCATCCTGGTTCTCTCGTCAAATAACCAATAGGTCTTTTTCTATTGGTTTTTGGACTACTATATGAATGAATATTTTTATTTTGAACATGTAAACATAACACAACAAAAAAAAAGATATACACTTACAAGCAGACAAAAAAACTACAGAAAATAAGATCTGTGGCAAACAAATGTTTATGCACACGTTTAACAGCAAGATAATCTTAATAAAAGAACACCACTAATGATTTTTTTTAAGCCTAAACACAAACGAGAATACCCCCGTAGTGAGCCCTAAAGCACTGAAATGACTTAGCATGTAGTATCTCAGGTTCCCTTGTCTCATAGTCTTTTTTGAATGGGCTTTTGGTTAGATGCTTGAAATAAGGTCTTTGGTTAACAAGAGCGTAAGAGAACTTTCACTTTTTGATTTTTAGAAAATGTCTGATTCTGTTTTTACAGTGTCCAATTTATTTATATGTGTAGCTGCAACAGAGAGAGTCATTTCTTGTTTTATTTTAGTGGTGACATTGTCATTTCCTGTGGTGTTTAACAGTCTAAGTGCTCAAGGCAAAGTGCTGCACAAAGAAGACAAAGACTTTGTTGATTTTGTAGTTTTTTTTTTAAGAAAGATATTAAAAAGTGCAAGAAGATGGTTACTATCACAATCAACTTAGTGCGTACCTCCACTTTTCAGTGGAGTGAGAGAGGAAGAACACGGTTAAGGATAGGAAGACATCAACATATAGAAAGCAGTCAGTTCCTAGTGACAAACACCAGTGCACAAGTAAATGGGTGGAGAATAATTTTGTGGTTGGAGGGCTTTGAAATGAATAAGAATGAGTAAATGCAAGGAGGCCAACACTGTCCCAGCTGCAGATGTAAGCCAATGACTGTAAGATATATTTTGCATACAAATATAAAAGAACAAAGAGAACAGGCTATGAATATCATTAACCAATACATGGTTACTGCCAGTCAATTACAATGTGTGTATACTACTCTAGCTAGCTGGGAGATGATCCTTAAGCAGTCACCGACCAACACACTCTGGAAGCAGCACCTGCTGAGGATGAGGCACAGCTGCTAAAATTAAGGCGCAGAGCTGTGCCGTTACTAAGCAACGGTACTGCAGAGAATTCCTCCATCTTCCTGCCTCGAGAGTAGCGTGTGTGTGGGGGTGTTTCAGCGTGAATATAACTGCCCTGCCGAAGGGTAGGTGAGAGGGTGAGGGTTGAAGTTTGCTTAATGTCATCATGATTTCGTATTGGCTGTTTGCATGAGACAAAAGAGTGGTATCTTGGCATTTAAGTTGCTATGAATACACATAAATCTGTGCTTTTTTCTTTTATATTGTGTTTGTGCATACCAGTAAGTGAGAGGAGAGGTTTGGAGTCACATCGAGTCTGCTCCGTTTCATCTGTATCTACAAGCTTTCAGGAAACATGCACAAATACAGACAAAATGAATTCAGAGTATTGACAGAAGGCTCTCTCTGTCTGCGTATGTAACGTTTAGCATAAATTATGTGCGTGGCTTCAAAAATCCTGAAAGTGGTGTTTCTTTTTAAAGAATATTTGGCTGAACAAAACATTCAAGCATCATAAACATTTGTTTACCTGAGAGCATATTTTCTGCAATAATCCAAAATCAAATGGAAAAACCCCTTAGGCTTTTTGATGCTGCAACCAGGGTTAACTTTTGAGTTTGCCTACAGAAAAATGTCATCCTTGAGCCACTCTATTGCCAGAGGTAAAATGCTAAAATTAGGCTATGATGAACTATGGTTACATGACTTTCAGAAAACGTGCACAAATACAGACAAAATGAATTCAGAGTATTGACAGAAGGCAAAGTCTGTCTGCGTATGTAACGTTTAGCATAAATTATGTGTTTCTCTACCAGCTGCACACAAAGCCACAGTGGTCAGTTTGACCTTCCTACTTCAAAATGTCCCACAAATCAGAGCAACAAAAGACTGTGAGGGTGCTGAATATGACATTTGTCTTTTTAAAACAACAACCATATCTCAAATTACAAGTTTGGATTTTGAGAGGAAACAGAGCACTGGGATAAGCTTTAATTTTAGCCCCTGTTGACAGTGACAGTCGCTTATCTCGTGTTTGCTCCGAGCTATCTACTGTTTTTCTGCAGACAATACAGAGGAAGCGGAGAGGGATGTCAGAAGAATGTGTTTGTATTACTCTTGTGATAGCATCACTCCTGCCCTTCATACAGAGGCAGGGTTTGGGGGGGTTGGGTAGGGTGATAAAGGAACATAGCTATGGTCCTTCAAAGGTGAACATCTGATCAGTGATCTACAGCCGGTATAACTCAACTCTGAGGCAGAAGAAAGAAGCCCTGCCATAGCTCGGAGCAAACAATTGGGTTTGTTGCCCACACTGATGGATGTTTGTGTTCCATTATGAGGCGGAAAGAAAGATCCAGCAGAGTCTAGGAGTCCGACCAGACTCACAATGAGGACTTCTATTTAAACAAGACTTCAACTGGTTTATTTTGAAAAACAAATCTTCTAAAATGTCCCTGATTCTTTTTATTTGCTTTAGTTTGCTGCCATGGTTACTCTTTTAGACCCTTTCCAGTCTGTTTCTTCTATTCAGATCTTGTTGCTGTCATTCCTCTGTGGCAGAGGGAGGCCTTCCTGCCAAAGACAAAAACAACGACTACAGAGAGGGGTCACTGGAAGACACACAGAGAGGAGGGAGAGGCAGAGAGCTGAAAACCTTTCTGTATGGGTCCCTCTTCTGAAACACACAAAAACCCAAGGGGGTGATGACCAGGTTTCTGGCAAGGCAATAAGGGGTTTACCATGAACTCAGCTTCCTCAGCTATTGCTTGTCTGGCCTTGTGGGAGGACACAAGAAGAAACCAGATCTCAAAAGGAGGATGTGAGCAACCATGAACGAAGCGGGAATCTGACTTTTTTTCCATGACTACTTGTGGGCACAGACAGAGGCTGTAGCCGTTTGCCTAACGTCACTCTAAAGCCAACTTCTCTCCCTCTAAATCACATGACAGTGACAAACTGCTGCTCCAGTGAAGAAAAGTGGACTCAACAGCAGGGGAATAAGTCCGGCCACTGTCCAGAAAAACAGACACAACCTTTATCCGCCTGCTTGAACCGTCTCTCCACATTCTTTCCAATCCCACAGGGTCATAACTCGTCTGACTTCCTCTGCACGTTACTCATCCCCCTCTCTCTCTTCTGAGCGGGAAGGTTTAAAATTCAAACCTACTCCCGCCCCTCTCAACTAAACTAGAAATTCTCGTTCCCATCTGAGCTGAGAAACACTTTGACAAGATATCTAATGCCAATCAAAAGTGTTTCCTTTTCTTTCATGTGGTCTCACTCACAAAAATGTAGAAAATGCATGCAGAACCAAACACATTTTATGTCCTACATCAAGTATGCACAACGAAGCATAACTCAAGTATTGATCCAGCAATAATTGTCATATCTGCACAATCTGTATATCAACTCATTGATTAAAGGCACTGCAGGAGTGGGGGTGGAAACACACCAGGCCTGGACTAGTTGTGAGTGAGACAGGAATGTCTTCAAGAAGGAGCAAGAGCTGTATAAATAAATAAAGGTGTCAGTGCACTGGGGGACACCCTGAGTAAAGAGGGGGTGGGGTGTGGAGCAGCCTACAGAGGGAGCATCCCCTCCTCATCTTGCAGTTTTGACCTTGTAGGATGGAAGACAGATGGCTATTTTATGGCTGATGCCTGTGTAAATGTCAAAGCAAACCAAGTCCCTATATGGGATATTAAAGCGATGTGGTCATACACATTAAAATAAAAATTAAAAGGTCGCTTGCTGTTTTTTGGTAAAAGAAATGGGTATACGTCCAGAAATATAGGCTGTAGTAGGTTCAGGGTTTTAGGGTTGACACATAGGGCCTATAAATGCAAGATTTTATCATTTCTCTGTGATTTTCAAATGCAGCCTACCTCCTTCAGCTGGTCAACCTCCTGCCTGACGGCCTCGTACTCGATCTCCAGGTCGTCGTACTGCTGTTTGAGCTGCTGCTTCTCCTCCAGCACCGCCAGCCCGTACTCCGCCGCCTGGATCTTCTCGTTCGTGGTCTCACTCAGCTCCCGGGAGAGACGCTCGATCTCGGCCCGCATCCACTCCGGCGCGGCCTCAAGCAACAGCATCGCGTCGGGGTAGCCCTGCTCCTCCACGGACATGGTCGGTACCGGTAACGACCAACCAACGTACGCCAGCTGATCTGCGACAAGAGGGGGGGATGCTGGGGCGTCTTCAAGCGGTGTAACCTTGAAGAAGCGGTTGCTTAAATTCGTCTGTACTTAAATTGCATGATTGTTACGCTTGCGTTTCTCGTTGCCGGTCTTGTTTCTTTGGTCATGTAGATGACTCGGTTCAATTATCTCCGACGGGGGAGCTCGTTGTTACGTCCTAAAAATGCTCCATCGCTGAGATACTGCAATTCCTTCACCTCTCCCCCGGCTTGTTGGAGCATTTGCGCCGGAGCCAGGAGCACCACCAACTGACAACACCAGAAAAGAGGATGTGCAACTTCTGGTTCTTACTTTCAAAATAAAACTCTTGTCAGTCAAAATATGCTTCAGACCAGTGGTGGAACAGTAGCAATAATAATAACAATAATAATAACAACAACAACAACCACGAATGCTATAAAATGTAATGATAATAAGTTTAAAATGTAACACCATCAACTAATAATGTTAAGGGTAGGCTTTCCTACAAAATTGAGTTTTTAGGAGCCTCTTATAAGCTTCAGTGGAGTACTCAAAGTACTCAGTCAATTACTAGGGTCAAAGTATAAATACTCCTGGCCAAATATTACTCCAATACAAGTGAAAGTTGCTGAGTCAAAATATTATTTGTGTTAAAGTACTGGAATACTTGATTTATAAAATCCTCAAGTACTCAAAGTAGCTTTTTTCCCCCTTTTTACAATAAAATGCTTATTGAATATGCTGCAGACCTATAGAAATGACGATAAAAACACTATTTGATTAAAGGAACACCTTTTTTTAAACTGCAGTTCTTGTTTGTCTCTCTGTTTAAAATAACTGCTCGCTCAAAACAAAAGTCTTGTCATCCTTTGGCCAGTGCCTTGTTTGGTAAACAGTGGAATTGCTGTAGATGCAGTTTCTTTGAAAAATAATATATAAAAATAACATAATAAGATAAACAAACTACCTCAACATTTAAGTGGGAACGTAACGTGTAAAATTACAGCAAAAATAAGTGTCAGAGGACTTCTATTTTATTTTGAAGGCACAACCCATCAACATCCGGTAACTTCAGTGTCTTGTTGAAATGAGACGCACCTACGCAACCAGCTGGGACAGCGCTTACACGGCGGCAGTGCTTGTCGGGAAGTGTAGTTTTTACAGGAAGTAAAGCCAACGAAAGGGGTCTGCCCACGCCAGGAACTGAACTCATTTCCCAATAGGCTTTGCTAACTTGCTTATGTGGAGCACGGAAATCTCAACCCGAGCCGTTTGTGGTTTGTTGTCATAGAAATGGAGTGAGCTGAGAGGCTAATAGCCGCTCTGTTGACGGTGGCCAAATGTATATCTGCTGCCATCTGTCGGAAAAAATAATGCATTAATATTGTATTCACACGTTTTGTCCCCAGGGCCACACACGAAAGGGCCTTATTTACATTAAAACTCGCTTGTTGCACCAGTCGTTTCCCATTATATTTCTATTGCTTCACTGTAAATTAATTAACCCAAGATTGTTCACAGTCATGTATACATTTATGCTTTTAGGAATTGTATTATATATGTGGAAACTCGCTGAGGCTACCTGGTTGTCCATGATCTTTTTTTCATGGCAGGACAAGCTTGACTTAGGTGTGATTAATACAATAATAATGGCTCATGTTTGCTCACTGGGACACCTCATGGCACAGAGAAATCATTAATGTTGTCAGTCACACCTGTGCTTTTCCTGCTATGACCACTGAAAACACCTGCTGTAAAAGGGGTCTTTGTGGAGTTCTGAGAGTAACTTGCACAGCTCACTAATTGCAGTCTACTTCACTTTAAACTTTTTTTGACATTGGAAATACTACTATTTAGAAGCTGCTTTATATTTTAACTTAATTATATCTTAGATGACAGTATTGTAGCCAACTTTTTACTTCATTGCATTTCATTCACAACTACAATCAAATTCCTAAACAAACCTATAAATGAACTTATAAAATATGCAGTGTAGCCTACTGTTAAAGATTAAACTACCTTACAGTAGGCCATATAGTAGCATGCATTAATGTACGTATCAACAGTCCAGTAGGATATAAATACCTTTGATATTTCAAGTACATTTTGCCAATAATTCCTCTTCACTTTCAGTCGAGTAATATTTTGAATGCAAAATATTTACTTGTAAGGGAGTATTTTATAGTATAACATTGCTGTTTTAACTTAAATTGCAGACTTGAGTATTTCATACATGAAAGCTTTTATGCTGTGACAAGTTGTTTTGCAGCAGTATTGCTGTAAACGGAAGCAAAGTAATGAATCTTGCCTGTCAGGCTACATCTGTGAGGCAGAGCGGGTTTATAATAGATGTCTGGCTGAAGCAGACTCCAGTGAGTGAGTTTTAGGAATATGGACATACACCTTAAAGATTTTGTCTATAGTTACAGATAAGAGTTTACTCACCCTACAGATTAAATCTAAAGCACTACCTGAAGCAGCTGTCTGTTTACAGCACATAATCTTTTCCATATGATGTCACCCCGGTGAAAACACAGCATTTCAGAAAACAAAATGAGACAATAGAAAACACAACAACATTTCACTGAATGGAAAAGAGGGGGAAAAGTATTTTTCATATTTTTAATCGTAACACCAAAACCTCATTAGAATTGAGCTGGATGCCAACATGTTGTGAATGTTTGTTCTGTTTTCTTCATTTGTTCAATGAAATGATAGTGTGTTTTCCATTGTCTTTATTTATTTTTCTGGTTTACCTTTACTGTTGTTCAGAATCATATGGCTATGCTATGGTTGGTTCTTAACTGAACTCTGCTGTATTTGTCACAGTAAGACTGGTATGCCTGAAAATCACAGTCATGCCTTTGATTAACTCTGGGCCTTATATCATTCTATAGCCAACATGTACTGTAGTACATGTCATGTGTTTAGCTAGTAGTAGTTTAGTTTAGTAGTTTTGTGTTGACAGAAAGTTTCGATTGTGTTTCTCTCTGTTACTGTTGGTGCTTTCGGATAACAAACTTTAAGCAAAAGTAATGGACAAATTGTTGAAATATATTTGAAAATTTTTCTGAAACCATGCAGACCAACTGAAAAACCTTTGGAGATGTGAGTATTTATCTATATTACTCAGAAATTGTAAACTGTAAAAATCAAGATGTTGTAATTTTATTTTAATAATTTTATTCACTCATATAAGATAATATAATATAAGATATATGATTTAGTGGAAATACACAGTACATACGGTATATGGAGACTGCTCATACTATGTTGGTCAGTTATGAATTATTAAAACCAGTATTGGTAAGGATAAAAATAAAAAATCCAAAAATTTAGGTGGCATTGTACAACATGAAAAAAGCTGAAATCTCTCCAACAAATACATGTACTGAAACAGGAATTCAGGTTTGGATATTAAAAAGTCAGTTTTTACTACAGGGCAGCACATGATAGCACTGGGATTATTGACTTTAAAGTCTCTCCAAATGCTGTACATCATAGACTGGTCTCTCCCTGCTGACCTGAACCTAACCAGCTTTAGCATGGTGTAAGGTAAGCCAATCTACTTGTTATGTCTCTTAAAACTGACTATTTGTCGCAGTGGGGTATGAGAGTTAAGCTGTTATGAAGTATGTGGATATCAGAAATCCTCTGAACTCTCTTTTGAGAAAAATCCCCAATGTATTTGTACTCATTCACAAAAACAGACATGCAATTCATCAATCAAGTATTGTGGGCATATTGAGAATCTGATCATGTCTTTACTAATGATAATTTATGCATTAACAGACAGAATATATGGATTACTGTAACTCATAACAGTCCAGCAAGGAGCAATAGGGATGGGACTACAGCATGAGTTTCTGTTGAGGAGTGGGTGCTCTATTTTATACTTGTGCAGTAATAAGATTAGTCTAATCCAACAGGAGTCAGGAATAGCCTGACACTCCCTCCGCCCCCCACCAGAGTCCGGACAGGAGGAACCTGTTTATTACAAGGGACACAATCTCAGTTACTTTTCAACACATTCTTGAGGTTAATTCATCTACATGCTTGATCTGTCATCCTGATGAGAAAGATGACTTTCTGCAAAGGAGTACACAGGATCCTGTGGGTTTCTTGTGTCACCCCACCCTGCTACACAGGGATAATCTGAGACGAATCAAATCAACCGAGGCCAAAGGATTGACTTCCTACAGAGCTAGAGACAACGTCAGAGTGGTGGAGTTTGATGCAAGACGGGTTGGTGGCTGCAGCTGTGAACTATTTGTGTCCGTAGATGGTGGTTACAAGCATCTCGACTCAGTAACTACAGGTAAATCTTTTTTTTTTTTTAATGTTATGTTTTATACTGTATTTTATCATTGGATAATTGGTATTTCCTTGTTAGCTCATTCAAATTTGATTCTTTTCCCCTTGGTCTTGAAGAACAATAATTGTAAGGAATTGGATTAGGTCTACTTTACATATGATTTATGATGTTGATATTTGAGCAAAATGTGTATTTGTAATTGGTTTGCCCTAACTTGTCTTGTCATGTATAAAAACATATAGATCACTGAGACATTTACACTTCAAAAGTAATAAAATCCAGATTTGATGACTTCTCAAAACTTTTGATAGCACTGTATTTGTATTTTTTATTTATGTTAAGACTCTATAGCACAATTTGTTCACAGAATGCACATGACAAAGTGTATAATATAGTGTAACCAAGCAGATATATGTGTGTCCAGGCTCTGCTATGACTGTGGATGTGAGCCTAAGTGACTGTTCATATGGCACTCCATGCAAAGACAAGTGGTGGAGCTCTGATGGAATTCAGTAAGTAAGGATGGTAGTTTGTTAACAATAAAATGTATCTGTTGGTGACTACAGAAAGACTACATAAACGTGCATTTCAAATGTGCCAGTGGCTATTTTTATTCTAATGCCCTGAAGACACAGTTTCAATGCCAGACAAGGATTAGACACCTGGGTGAGCAGTCACCACTGATGATCTTAACCATGTAGATGTCACAGAATAACCTACATTTGGTGGAGTCTCTGTGCTGCACTACAGTATATAAGGATATGGAAACTTCTCATAGGATTTTCATAGTATTTTGAATGTTTACTGTGCGTAGAAACCACTAACCCAATAGCTTCTTGTTACATGTTCAGATTGAGAGCAAATTCAATACAATACAGGTCACTTACATTGAACAAAAATTTAAATGCAACACTTTGCTTTTGAAACAAAAGACCTAATACCTTTTATATGCACAATAAAGACTCTCAATTTTGTTCACAAATTTTTAAAAATCCATGTTTGTGAGCTTTTTGCCAACTGCCATGGAAAACAATTCAATATTAAAGTATTTGAATGTCATGTATAGCAGTAACTGCATTAATGTATGAGTCATCCATGGTGATGGTTTAGGTAGTTTTGGAGAACTCGTCCTTAACTGTTTGCATGTAGGCATGTAAGGAGGTGCCAAGCTTTATAAAGGTTAAGATACTGCAAGATCAAGACTTGTAGATGTTGTTGACTTGTAGATGTAGATGTGAGACCAAAACCTTTAAGATGTTTAGATTCTAGTCTTAGATACAGCTGTATGATGTGTGAATTATGCTTTATAAGAGTGAATCGCTGTCCTGTGTCTTTAAGTTGATGGTGTGTCTTTGTCCATGTTCAGCTTCTTGGATCCATATGGCTATGGTTCATCGAGCTTATTTATTATTCATCAAAATTAAGATTTTCCAAGATTTTTTCCACATCATCAACATGATACATCTACCTGACGAGTGTGGTATATCAAGATGATGATTTAACACCATGGTGTTAAATCATCATCAGTTGTTGCCTGTAAAATGAATGTTCATTTTATTTCCATAAACCAACTCCAATGTCTTTTTTGAGAATTTTGTAGAACACCCAACCGGCCTCACAACTGCTGACCATGTGTAAGCACACTAGCACAAGACTTCCACATCTGGCATCTTGACCTGCAAGATCATCTGAGGTCAGCCACCCAGACAGCTGATGCAGTTGTTTGTGTGGCTGTGTGTTAATATAAAGGTCCCTAGCTTTCTCACAATACTGGTTGGATGTACCACCAAATTCTTGGAGAGGACACTGGAAACAGCTTGAGGTAGTAAAATGAACATTCAGTTCACAGGCCACAGCAGAGCTGTGGCCTGTGAACTGTCAAAACTTCTGACATCTGTAGTATTGTTTTGTGATAAATCAAGGCACACGTGCAATAATCATGCTGTTTAATCTGCATCTTGATACACCACCCCTGTCTGGCATATGGGTTCTGGATTATGATAGCAAAGTGCTCACTAACACAGGTTTAAGCAAAAAAAAGTACTGGAGTCTTCATTTCAACACATGAAAAATTGGAGCAAAAACAAAGGTGTTACGTTTATATTTTTATTCAGTGCATATTACTTACCATTTTAAAGTAAAATTTTGAGTAATATCAGATTTGTCTTCTTTTCTTTCCCCCTATAATAACTCCAGTCAGAGCTCCCAGGGCCAGATACACAATATTAGGAGAAGCTATTCGTTACATCGTCCCTGGACATATGCAATGCTCAATCGGCTGTGGAGGTCAATCCTGCAAGTATGACAACCCAAGTTACTGGAGCGATAACCAACAGGCCATAAAAGGCCTCTACTCATCCTGGTACACATGCTTGTTCTACTTGGGTAGTTATGGTACAAAATAACAGCAGTTTTCCAAATGATTCATTTCAGCACCTATATACACCACTAACTTCTTTCTATTGCTTTAGGGTTACTGATCATCTTCTTGCCATGTCCCGACCCTCAACTGAAATCATTGAGAAGTATAACATCATCGATCAGTTCAGAAGGTACACACAACTTTGTTTCAGGGTCTGTCAGCAGCTTCCTGGCTAAAGAACACCCAGCACCTGAGGAGATGACAATAATGAATTGTTCATGTCTCTGTCTGTGTGTCTGTGTCAAGGAATGGTATTAAAACAGTGATCAACCTACAGATACCTGGTGAACATGCCAGTTGCGGAAACCCTCTAGAACCAGAGAGCGGCTTCTCATACCATCCAGAGGTCTTCATGGAAAACAACAGTAAATGCTGTACACAGTAATCATTGATATATCTGTATTGCTGCTTGGGATTAACTGAAAATGTCTTACCATTTCAGTTTATTTCTACAACTTTGGCTGGAGCGACTATGGGGTGGCCAACCTCACTGCTGTGCTGGACATGGTAAAGGTCATGGCCTTTGCACTGCAGGAAGGGAAAATAGCAGTCCACTGCCATGCTGGCCTGGGCAGAACAGGTAGATTTGTAAGAAATGATGCATGACATGTTTTGACATTTCAGAACAGTCTAATATTAAATCTGACGTACAATGAAGGGTCTCTTCTTTCTTCCCTGCAGGTGTGCTGTTGGCATGTTTCTTGGCCTATGCTACCAGGATGACTGCTAACCAGGCTATTTTATTTGTACGTGCTAAACGGCCAAATTCCATCCAGACCCGAGGTCAGCTGAACTGTGTCAGGCAGTTTGTCCAGTTCCTTGCCCCTCTGAGGAGTGTGTTTTCCTGTGCCGAGCCTCGATTCAACCCAGTGACCCTGTCCCAGTACCTGAACCGCCAGAGACACATACTGCATGGCTCTGAGAGGAAGGAGCTGAGGCACCTCCCAAAGATTGTCCAGCTAGTGTCTCGGCTGCTGATAGACATAGCAGAGAACCGACAAGTGATTGAGGAAGACATTTTGGAGGCTCCTGATATTCATGACTTAGAGATGACTCTCAGCATAATTGAGGAGATGGGCCCTGAGATGTTTTCAAAGCAGCCCCGCTTACCAGGCACGCCCACTTTACCCAGACATTTCAACGAGCCACCCATCTTCTACCATCGCAAAAGTCTGAGCTACAGTGAGTCCGACTTGAGACGACTGGGCTCACAGCTCAACCTCCTCACACAACCTCTCAGCACCGTGACACAGAGTAATGCAGAATTGTCCATTACCCCAACTAAGGCTGCTGTCACTGGAACCCAGAGTCAAAGTTTTCATAGCAATGTGTCTGACGTTTCTCAAGGTTCATTAGGCTCACTCTGGCAAGTCAAGAATGTAGAAATCCAAAAAGATGTATCCATTCTGCTAAAGAAAGTGAAGCAGAAAACCATCAAACGGAGTGAGTCCGTTGGAAACCGTGAACCTACCAAACAAGGTAGCATGCTGTCCAGATGGAAGGCAGAGCAGAGGGAAGAGTTAGTCATGAATGGGATGAAGCCTCAAGTTAGAGAGGAAGAGCAATCAGAGAAGTCAGAGGTGCCCTTTATTACGCTGCAGTCAGAGTTGTCTCTGGAGGCCAGGAGGTTGCTGGTGGCACAGTCCCTAGCGGTGGACCTTTTTCTTGATGGGGAAGAGGAGCACAAGAGCAAAGTCTTGTCCTGGCAGGTAACTGACCAGTAATGTGGTAGTATTTCAGGCATATTGTCAAAATAAATTGTTGGCATATATTTCTGCACACCAACGTGGGTGTTTTGTCACAGTTTGCGACATTTCCTACCATGTTTTCAGTGATTAAACTGGTATTTTATGCCAAAACATGATGTTTTTCCTACCTTAAGCAAGTGCTTTTTGTGCGTAAACCTGAATATATGTTTACCACAACATTGTCACAGCATAAATTGAAACAACAATTGAAACAGACAGACTCCAGTTCACAGCCATAAAAAGGTATTATTTCATGCACACTAGTCCAAAAGTTGCAATCCTTCCCCTGACATGAAATGTTATTTTGATTTGGCAATTCCTTTTTTTTCCATATGATACATGACATACAAATATTAGTTATCATATTAGTTTTATGCTCTAATTTTAGTGACTCCTGTACACAGAGTAAAAAAAGACCCCCTATGTCTAAAATAATTTCACTGCAGAAGATTTAAAAAACAGCTAACAGCAGTTAGTGGCTAAATCAAAGAAGAAGAATAGCAGCAGAAAATGTCTGCAAGTTGGGGAGTTAATGAAGTCAGGGAGCTCCTTATCCTCAAGCAAGATCAGCCAATAAATGATTATAAATGCAATGTTACAATATTGTTTGTAAAGCGCTGACTATGCCAACATTATCTGTCACATATGAGGCCCTTGTCGCTGTATTAAAGGTCAGGACCGTCACGCCTCTTTTGCTTCTGCGATGTCGGCATACTGTCTAAATAACACACTAGAGCGACATAATTCTGGCATTGTGTGGTTCTGTGTAAAAATACAAAGGAAGTATAAAAAAAGGACTTTGTAGTGGCCTATAGCACAATTTCTATGTAAATAGGGCTAAAGATGCTATTAATTACATAAAAACTCTTCACACCGCTGCTATGACAGAAGATGTCTAAATAAGTTGCTTCAGTAGTGCACAGGCAGACAGAGTCTAACATGACTCCCCGAATGTGTGCAGGCAGAACTGAACCTAGGCGGTGGCTGGGAGCGGCTGTGTATGGAGCGGGATCCCTTCATCCTCACTGGGCTCATGTGGGCATGGCTGGAGCAGCTCAAAGAGCCGGTCATCTCCATCCAGGAAGCCAAAGCTCTGAACCCCAACACTGATGCTCAAACTGTCCTCAACACGCTTGACCAGGTCAGTTTATACTCTGGCTTAAAACAGCAATACTACTAAACCATGAAGTTCTCAAATTAAAATATACATATTTTTTTGTTTTCATCTCTTTCCAGGCCTCCAAACAAACATTGACGTGTATACTAGATTGTATGGCTCATATGCTGATGATACCACAAGAGGTTGAAAATGCTTTCCTTAATCGCACTATCAAAGCTTTCACCTGGGTAAGAAGATAATTACACTTCATTCTTTAGGATTCATTTAAACAATTTAATTACCTCATCACTGATGTTGTGTCAACAACTTGAGTCCTGTTTCCCTTTGAACAGATGAAAAATGACCCTGAGGATGGCAGCAAAGTGTACGAGTCGATGACTGCAGTCCTACGAGGTGTTCTTGAGGATATGAGAAATGAGGTCCTCGTAAAAGACGAGACACCAACGTCTCCGTCTTCCTTCACTTTAACATAGGGACTATCATTCATCTATATGTGGTGCACTGACTGTATCTTCCATGTGGAGGTGTGAGAGAGGAAAGGATGGTTTTGTGCCTTGTGACAAACTTATTTAATATGTATAGACTTTTTCAAGATTTTGTCCATTTGTTTGAACATTAAATATGTGTATTAACATTCATGGTATGTAGATTGTCACTAATACATAACTAATACGCCTCAGTATTTTCTTACCTCGGTAGTGAGTGGTGGTAACATATTGAAGAACAGGTGACCAAAATAAGTATTTTTTAAAAGTTATGCCTTAAAACTGGTCATATTCAACAGCAAATACCTCAAATGTAGCCCAAGAACAATATCCAATTATATCCAAACAACATTATAGACATCTCATTCTTCACAAATATGTTGATCACACAGTGTATCAATGCCTTTCTTTTCCATAACCTAGCATTTCTCATCTGTAATAATTGTTACGTTGTTTTCTGTAACCATAGACTTTTCAAAGAACATTCTGATGTCAGTATATATGATGAACAATTAAGATAAAAGCAAAAGTTCCTCCTTTCAGTGTGTTGTGCAAACTGTTTGTAGGCACCTTTTTGTGGAGCACCAGTGCTCAGGAGGTGAAAGAATACGCTTTTAAGACATCCTTGCCATCTTTCCCTTCTGTTGAGGCCACGATGCCCGAGTAGTCACAGGCAACATGAGTGAACCCTCTAGAAAACAGGACACAAAACATAAAGAAACACAATTAGGAAATTACACCAAATACAGAGAAAATACCTGCTTTTAGACTGTTGCCGACACTTCAGACCAATAGAAAGTACACAATACCTGGACATTGTGTGAGAGCCACCCAGTAAATGATATCGACTCTCCAGGGTCAATCCACGGTCTCTGTCATTTCTCCAAGTCAGCACTCGTAACGAGAGGTCCTGGGACGCTGTGACCACACGGAAGCTATCCTGTAAATGTGAAGACACCTTTATTTGTCTCTTTTCACACAGAGGCTACATTTTACTGTATAAAATAAATAATTTCAATGGGGGAAGGGATATTTCTTTGAATACCAAATGAGAAAACAGCCTACCACACATATAGAAGAGATGGGCATAATATGCTCTTTAAAGCTTGCAAGCAGGGCTCCTTTCAGAGAGTAGACCCACAGCTCCTGGCCAGATGCCAACACTAAGCAGTTACTGTCCTTGGCCTCTAGGAGGATGTTTGAGGACCAATTCAGTGTCAGTGGGAAGGACTCCACCTGCTGGACTAAAATGGGACTCAAAATCAAAACAGCACAAGCCAATAATAATTAGAATAAAAACAACTTTTAAACCTCTGAACTTCAGGATTAATTATGAGATGTAGTGTTGTACTGAAAATTTTGGGGTACATACTTTCACACAACCTGTAGTAATTGCATCTATTATGATTAGTATTTACCTGCATTCCCATAAAGACATTTTTATAACATTAAAGGGACACTGTCATTGTGTATTTTGCTTATTTCCATTAATGACTGGCAACACTTCAAGACATTTCTAATACAGCCACAGTGGAATTCAAAGGGAAAGTTCACCCCTAAATCAAAAGTACTTTTATTTTTCATGCATGCCTCCTTCTGCGTGACGATACAACTGTGGGTTGTAGTTTGCTAGACAGAAAATAGTTCCCACATTAAACTGCTCACAACAAGGTCTGTGGATTATCTTGAGTGACCAGGTCATGATTTCTGGAAAGAGACATTGCTGTTGAGTTTTTGAAATGTATTTTTTTTGGCGCTTTGAGCACCAAAATATGAATTCCATTATCTTGGAGAGAAGACAGACATCTCTATAACCAATATCTTCAGCATTCAGCAACTCACACCAAAAAATATGTAGACAGATAAATAGAACTGTCCCTTTAAATTCCAATGTGGCTATATTAGAAATGTCTTAAAGCTTTACCAGTCATCCATGGGGAACAAGCAAAATACACAATGAAAGGTGTATCTTATTTAGCAGTATCCATACTGCCAGACAGAAAACGCCTGAGGTTTATAGTGGATGTTCCCAGAATGATTCAAAAACTGACTGCAGTTTTCTGATGTAATATAATAACCTTTACCACATGTATAGCATATCAAAGTCAGTCTGCACATATCTCAGTCCTCACCCTGGATCTCTGTCTTGTACTTCGTCTTTTTAATGCTGACATCGAAGACAGTGAGGGCTTTGTTGTTTGGGTGCTCGTTGTGGTGGATGATGGCCAGTCTGGCAGGCTGGGTGGGTATGAAGACAGCAGCCTGGCACCCAGTGACTGGCACAGACTGGCACAGAGGATCTTCGTCCTCAGATGGCGAGGTCAAACTTTCAGTGTAAATCACCTGCCAACAAACCAACCAACAGATATCTAGAAAAATGTGTATGTAATGTTTCACTGTTCTCATTTGCAAACACCTATTTTCCCCCAATGTGTCGTTCACACTGAGGTAATGTGGAAACACAGACCAGAGCAGGAAACACAAATAAAAAGTCAGGCTGTCAAAGACAACAAGAAATACCTTTGGACTTAAATCATCATTGTCCTTGGTTCCAGCAGTGATCCATTTCTTGTCAGGTGAAACTAGGAGTGTGTTGACTTTAAAAGAGTCACACACCATTACACTGGACTTTTTAGTCAAAGCTGAATCTGCGAGTGTGCACACAGATCCCTGACTGGTTCCAACCTGGGAGAGAAAGAATAATGCTTACTTTGCCAAAAATAAAAATCTACAATATTTTCAGATTTACAAACCCAGAAGGTTACTTACAGTCAGAAACCAATTCTTGTCTATATTGTACTGTAGTAATGTGCAGTGTGGAGATCCAGCAGAGAAAGAGGCCACCTCCTGCCCAGTCTGACCCTGCCAGGTCTTGATGAGGCCTGTGGAGTCCGCTGTGACCACAATTTCATGCTGTTCATCACAAACAATCCCCGTTAAAGGACTCTGTGCAGGACTGCACCACAGGAGTTCACCCTGAGAGAAAAAAAAGGCACAACATCAGGTGGATGTCTGGACGAGGGTATTTATTCCAGAAGCTCAGGGCTTTCAACCAAGCCCAGAGAACTATTGCTGAAAATCAGTTTTAGTAGTGTTTAGCTGGAATGAAACCAGTATACACACGGCCTGCAGTGGCACATGGCTGCAGTACATATCTCTTATAGCTTAGTGTAGATTAAAACAATAAATAAATAATAAAAGCAGTATAATGCCAGCATTCAACAAATGTTACTTTCACCTCTGGGGTTACTTTGTTTTTGTTTTTTTTATCAGTTACTTATCTTAAGTTACAATGAATTTGTAAAGGAAACGTTTTTCTTGCATGCCTCCACAGTGAACGAAGAATCCAAAAAAACAGAAAGTTCTTGATGAACTGAAGTGAAAGGTTAAGCAACATTGAGCTACAGCCAAACTATATCAAGGTATACAAACTCTCACACAACTCATGCAGTAATCCAATTATCATTTATCCATTTGTATGCTCAATACTTTTCAAACTCACACACGATTACCCAGGCACATTACCTGTCCGTGCACGAAATTGTTTCATCTGATGTGTTTTAAATAGTAACATTTTAGTGTAGATATATGTGTTCAGAAACTGGATAAAGGAGACTTTGATTATATTGCACGAGTTTGCAAACAGATTTTTCTCTTGCTATAGTTTTTGCTGTTGTTAAACATCGTCCTCTTTACTTCAATTCATAAAGGATTTTCTCTGTTTTTAGATTCTTTGTTTACTGTGGAAACAAATCCACGGGTTCTCCACAAATTCCAGGTAACACGTGATGTGTAACTGATATACAAATGATTATTTTGTGGGTGTATTCTTTTAATAGTGAGTTTTACATGTTTCTAATGTCTGTAAATACTGTATGAAGGTAAGACAATAAATTCATGACTGACTGAAATTCTGTGCCTCCAAACAAGCCAACATTTTGCATGATATGATATACTAAAATGCAGAATGACATGCTGAGGGTGTTGCACTGACATTTTGGACATCCCATGCTCGGACTGTACCATCAGTCGAGGCGCTGCACACTGTGGCACTGCATCTCCAGATGTTAGGAAGTTGAGCTGAATTCCTCTGCAGGTACACCAACCCCACCACCCTGCCTGGTGTGAGACACAACAATGAGACATGAGAGACATTATGAAGTCCTGCAAAGGAGATTCCAGAGAGAGACAGCATACCTGTGTGTCCTCTGAGGCTTTTGCAGGTGTAACCTCCTGACCTGCCTTCAGTCATCTTCGCCTCTAAGTGGCAACGACGCAGGAAGTATCTCTTCCATGAGTGATTGACATATTCACTCCCCAAGACAGCGAGGTTACAGAAACTCCAGCGCTGCAGACACATTCTCCTGACAAGAACACAGAATCTGATGTTCACAACTTTTTTTAAAACAAGTAAACAAATGCACACAATTGACATTAAGCACTAAATACCATAACATAAAATACATTTCAAGAAATACAAAACAAAAGGCAGGGGACCGATATTTAGAACTTCAGTCCAAAACTGTCAGTGAACAGCAATAAACAAGAGACTGCCCCTCATGGGTCAAGGGTGAAAAAAAACAACAACAAACATACAAAACAAAAAAACAAAGGAAAAGGAAAACACTTATGGGTGGCAGACTGCCAGAATATCTATCAGTATACACAGGATGTCTACCGGTATGAGACACTTACATTTAATGCTTTTGAGATCCTTTCAGAATGATTTAAAAAAAAAAAAGGGTTAAAATATTTTTGGACAAATCATCTTTTTCTTATTCAAGCATTACAGTTTAGTATTAAGGTAAGCCATGTGCATGTAGTCCAAGACTGACTGTAGGAATATTTTTTATTAGAGTGAGTTAGGTTAATATACAATTCGCCAACAATTCGTGCATGCACCTATAAAGAGAAAAAAGCAGTATCAGGTGCAAAGTTTTGTAACTTAGAAATGTGGACCTTCACACAGAAGAGCTACACTCATTTTGAGGAAAAAATAATTAACAAGATGAAGAAATTAAATGAGATCAAGTGTTTGTGGCAATGAAGACCTCACAATTCCTAATTTAAGGCTAGTTACTTTTTAAATTGTGTGGAATTTTTGTGTTTGGCCTAAATTCAACAGTCTTACTGCAACAAAGAGCCACATCTATTATTGATAAGACTGATGACTATGATCACACTGACGCACTGTTTTTCAAATCCCAAACAATAAAATTTAATGATTTAGTATGTTATAAAATAATGCAAATAATGCTAAAAAGGGATTTAAAGGAGATGTATTTCTTATATTTCTTGTATTTGTTCTGTTGAACAATGTTAACATAAATTTTAATGCAAACCATTTTTTTTTTTTTTTTTTTTAAAGGTTAACAGCACTTTTTATTAGGTTTAAAGGATAAACTGTTGATTTTGTTTATTGGTCTGCAGTTTGTTTTGGTTATACATATTGTATAGTGAGTGATGGCTGAATGAAAACAATACTAAATAACTTTAATACCCTTACCCTAATAATAACCTTTTTAAGGACCTACAAACACCCTGATACAATGTTTAGAAATTATTTGATTTGAAATGTTTTTCACAGGTGCGTCACTTTACATCGTGACGTTGTAAAACAAACAAAACAAAATGAAAATACAGACAATGCTCACCTCCATAGCCAAGGAGTCTCAGCAGCTTCATTCCAATCCTAAAAACATAATATTGTTGTCAGACACTGACAAACTTTTGGGATGTATAATAATAATTTTGCTATTATTCGTTACTTCCGCAAATTGGACACTCCTTACCTTACACACACTGGAGACGCTGATTAAATCCTCCTCGGTCAGGAAAGTAAAAATATGAATGAGACAGTCACTGATCAAGTGCGGCTGATGAAGATCCATACTGACATCAATAACTTTGCACCCTCGTACTAACTAGATTTCTGCTGTAGCCAAAAGCCACAGCAGTGAAATGTTTGGGCAAGCTACGGAAGGAATACAGGGACAAGGAGGTGTGGTTTGTTTAGCTTTTAGCCTGCAATATCCTGACTGCGCCACCAGATGTCGCCATTATAAAAGGTAGTTGGTCCGGGACAGAGGCGCACGACAGGTAGCGCGCACCGGATGGTTTATAAAACCAAGAAATTGATGAAAATTACTTTAAAAATAAACAAAAAAATCCAACTTGAAATGATACTAATGCGTGTATTTATATAAGATAAATGTGTGATTTTACTACCTGCTCTTAGATGGAGAAATTATTAATTCTATTACTGGGATAATACTAATATTTTTTTAAAAAGTCAGTGCTTCTTACTTCTCTCTGTCTTTCTTTAAAAAAAATATTGTTTATCTGCAGCTTTTTATGTTTTGTTGTTTTTTTTTGTCAAGTGTGTAAAAACCATATAAAATTAAATGAGGCAAAACTGCCTTAAAATAAGGTTTTGGTGAGCCCTGACCCCTTAATAACCAAATAAAAAGCCACTCCAATCAGTCAAGGTGAATTCACAGCAGAGCGGTGTGTGTCTGAGTGTGTATGACAGTGTGTGTGTGTGTGTATGTGTGTTGAGATTCAGCCCTGGCGGGATTCTTAAGCAGGGCCCCATGTCTCCTGTGAACACGCCCCAGATAGATGAGCCAGATATATAGCCAAGACCTGCGGGTAGCAGAGGAACTGTGAGAAACAGATAATCGCACTTGCTCACCCCAAGGGTTACCTGTGACACCCTCGCAATGACAAGAGGGCCTAGCGCAAAGGGGGCTACGTAAAAGGAGTTTGGATGATATCCTAACCGGCAATTTGTAGAGAAAAAGTTTCCCGAGCGTGTGATTTTCATTTTTTTGTGTGCTTTTGGAGTTCCTGTGGAGTTACCTGGGCTGTGATCGATCGGAGAATAAGCGACGCGAGTTACTCATCAGCTCCACAGATCGTTGCATGAAACTGAGAGCAGCGGGGCCGCAATGAGTCGGAGAACAAGACGCTGGATTTTAAGAGTTTTACTTTGTCTGGGGATTGTTTATTTGAAAATTGGGTGAGCTGCGCTTATTTGACTTCACACATATTATTGTAGGTTATTCTTAAAGACTAAATACTTTAATAATTGACGAATGAAAAGGAGACTTTTACCTGTTGTTGGTCCTTTGTGACTTTTATAAAGGATATATTTGCTTAAAATAGGCATGGTGATTTTATAAACGATATGTAAACAAAGGAAAGATGATAAACTTTTTTTTGACTCGTGGCATTTCCCGGTTTATGATTATCACCATTAATGACATTTCCTTAATTTTACGTTTAAAGGCTGTTGAAATTCATACTAGCATAATGATTAAAAGTATCTTAAACTTTAATGTAGCCTTTAATTTACAGAATGCACCTTAGCCCAGGCATGTTGTAGAATCTCTGTAAAATGGAACATGTTTTCTGTGTTAATTTTTACTGTTAAAATGCATGAATCCCAGTAAAACTTTATTTTCCATGTTGATATACTAAATATTTGAGTTAGAACCATCAGCTGCTATTTAATAAACCAAATAGCAGAAATTCATTTGATTTTAAAGGTTATGATTTAAAATGTATTTAAAAAAAAAAAAGAAAAAAAGAAACCACCAAAAACAGCCTGTTTAAAATGAAAAGAGATAAATGGTTGATGGCGCTTTCTCAGTCATATCCATCTTCCATTCACAGTGGCTTCTCGTCGGTGGTGGCCCTAGGTGCGAGCATAATCTGTAACAAGATCCCCGGTTTGGCCCCTAGACAACGGATTATCTGCCAGAGTCGCCCCGATGCCATTATCGTCATCGGAGAGGGAGCCCAAATGGGCATCAACGAGTGTCAGTTTCAGTTCAAAAACGGGCGCTGGAACTGCTCTGCGCTTGGAGAGAGGACAGTCTTCGGAAAAGAGTTGAAAGTGGGTATGTTGCTGTCTGTTAACGTTTGTTCACAATATGACATTTTGTATTTGTTTCAGCAGTAAACACAATTTAGAAATCGCATTTCCACGCGTATTTATGCGTAAAATGCGCACAGTCCTTACCTCTGGCTTTTTAAAAATTTTCCTCAAAATGGTTAATATTTACAAAAAACAACAACAACAACGCGTAACTGAATTCCAAAACTAAGGCCCATCAGGAGATTACATTATGATCTGATGCATTGGAAAAAAGAGGGAAAAAAGACATTAAGGTGCATCCTTTTCCATATCTCATATACAGCCCAATCTAATAGCTGGCGCTCTTGATCTCAAGTCAAAACCTGCACAGACAAACTTATTCATGCATATTAAAGAGCATCTGCCCAGCATCATCTATAGCATCCCATAAGGAGCCAGTGTCATTTACATCAGGCCTAGTTTTTTCTCCAGACTTTTCATTGAACTAGGCTTTTTTCTACAAAAGGCATCTGAAGCCAGCACTGTAACAAAGCTCTTGTGAATGTTGGCAGCCTTTCTTTTCAGCCCGGCAGAGTCTCTGGAGACACATTTTCACTGGTCTTTATCCTGACTAGTGATGGGTGCTGTGGCTCTCACTGTAAGGACGTCGATCTTACCACGGGTATAAGTTACAGCGGGGCAAAGCCAAGAGGGAAGCAAGAGCTGAAAGTACTAAATTAGAGAAACAAATTAGTTAAAATCTGAGACAAAAGTCTGTTCTAAAGAGGGGATGGACTGCAGGGGATGCTGAAATGATGGCTGGAGTTTTGTGGCTTGTTTGTTGGCTACTGTGAGCTGATAAGGTGGATTAAAGACTGCTAGATGTTGAGGATACCAGGAAGACTGAACAAGGTTCAATGAAGTAAAATGATATTTTATATAATGATGCCTTTATGGTGAAGGAGTTTGATAACCACAGAGGATGCTTTGTAAAACCATTTTGATAAAAACCATAAAACCATTTTATACATTTTCATTCTGGCAGAAGAATTGAAGAAAAACAAAGAATAAAATTCCCTTTTACACAATGGTCAGTAGCTTGGACCAGCTGTTTGAGGCCATCTCGCCTGCTGCTGTTGGAAAGAAAGGATTATCTCTTCATGCTGTTGAAATGAAAACAGTGGTGTTTGACAATCTGTTCCTTTATGAATGAGTGGTTTTAGCCCATCAAGAGTCTTGGTTTGTGTTTCCAAGACAGGAGTTTAAGTCTATGGCTTGGACAGCCATACCAAATAGATTGGTTTCACTGATCAGATTAGCGTAGAAGGCCAATGGTTGCAAATGAATGCCATTGTTGATGCACAGGCAGAGTGGAGCTGCGGCACTCGCAATTGTTCTTAAAGCGAAGGAGGAATGACCCGTGAACTGACATAATCCTTACGGCGTAATGCAAGGTGCATCAGATTTGAGCCATTTTCGGCCCCAACTGTGTTTGCACTTGAACTGTGTAGCAACACTAAGCTGTGTGAGATGAGGTCCATATAAAGAGGTGCGTGAGATGAAAGAGAAACACACATGGCAGAAGAACAGTGATCTGGCACCTCCAGTTCAGCTTTTGATTTTTTGGTCCACTCTCTCTTTAATATCTTCCACCTCTCATTACAAGGTTAGAAAGAATTCATGCCATCTCTCGCTGTGAACTCATGCACTCAGAACTGCAGGGGAAAAATTAACAACGGTGCAGTCAGAACTGACTGACACACCTTCTTTTTTGGCTCGGAGCCCATCGAGTCTATAAAAACGTCCACATAATTGATGCCTCAATATGAGTTTTTGTTATTTTTTTCAATGGCAAAGGCACACATCCAAGATGTTTATGAAAAACATGGTGGCTTTACATCATGAAGCGGGTGGCAGGAGGAAGGATGGAGAAGGTATGATGTTTGTTTTGAACAAACAGAGACAAGAGGAGTTTGTTTACACACAGATATGATGAATGTTATAATCAGGAGGTTCCTGTTTGTGTGATAATGAATCACTGATCTGAAAGTGAGAACATGCTACTTGTTGATCGTGGATATAAATGCAACATTATGGGCAGTTTTCACATTGTATTAGCAGGGGAAAGTATTGTTTTATTTGCATTACAAAAGGCTCTGAATAAGAGAAATCAGACTTTCCCTTATTGTTTCTTCCTCTACTGGAGAGCTTTGCTTCAGGATGCGTCTGTATGAGTCCTGTCAGATTAACCTTCAGTTATTTGTCGATATTTCCGTGTGTGTGTAAATGATTTGTTAGCTGGACTTTGGCGAGATAACGACAGGATGAAGATTCTGATGTCAGTGCCTTATAAGTTTACACAGAATGTGACAGTTTCTGAGCGAATCAATAGCCCTTCCTTGACGACAACCCTCTTATTCATACTGCTTTGTTGACTATACGACCAGTGGCCATTTTGGTTCACGGGCAGGACAGTTTCCAGGTCAGGTTTCAAAACACTGCAGCCCTTTAGTGACATGTCAGCAGGCTGTGATGTAAGCACACATATGGCTAATAATTTATCTAAAACCTATGTATTTGATTTCCCATCAACTGGAGGAGAAACACCATGACATACTTTATTAAAAAAATCTCAACCTGCAACATTTTATTCATTCCCTTTTTTCTGCACCACTACAGGGAGTAAAGAGGCTGCGTTCACCTACGCCATCATCGCAGCAGGGGTGGCCCATGCCATCACAGCCGCCTGTACGCAGGGTAACCTGAGTGACTGTAGCTGTGACAAGGAGAAGCAGGGTTTCTACAGTAAAGACCAGGGCTGGAAGTGGGGAGGCTGCTCAGCAGACATCAGCTACGGCCTGGGCTTCTCCAAAGTATTTATCGACGCTCGGGAAGTCAAACAGAACGCAAGGACACTCATGAACCTCCATAATAACGAGGTGGGACGCAAGGTAAGTAATTAGCAATAGGATTATGTCTCTTTAATCAGCACATTGGCTTTAAAGATCATTTGCTTTGCCCAGGGGCCACTTTAGCAAAATGACAGGCGGTCCGGTTAGTATTTATCAGTATATATAATAAATGAACCTTCAGCCTTTTTGACATTTGGGGTTTAGCCTTGACCTCTGTCAGGCGTTCTGGGGGATCCTCCCTCTTGTTTTACAAACAGACTTAAAAACGTACTTTATTTAAATGGTCGGTGGGACACCGACCATGTAAATAAAGTACGTTTATGACCATAAATAGAACATCATTGTTGCTGCGTTCACACTACATTCAATGATGCATGTGACCAGCTACATTATCACAGACACGCCGATAAAGTGCTGCTCAAGCACTTTATCGGTGTTATCATTGGTTTGTGTGTGTCTGCTAACAAGCAAATTGACTCATCAAAAAACTTATAGACAGATGGATAGACGTTTATTGTCATTTCAGAAACATAATGACATTGGGTGACTATACTTGCTGGTGCAAAGACCAAAAAAGACCATGATTATAAAATAAGATAAACTATGAAAATAAGTCAGGACTTATGAAATAAAAGATTGCACATTTTCCCACATTTATTAGAAAAAAAAAATCTCATTTTAACATCACATTTCGCCACCCCATTGTATCCCTGTATGCACCACAATGCACATAAAGCTAGTCAGCTAACTGCGCAAAATAACAGCACCACAGCTAGAAACAAAAATGTGACTTGGAGCGCTGAAACAAGTTAAGGTCAGGTCAGTTTTTATTTGTCGCGCATAAGTGACAATTGTCGGGCATCAGTTTGTAGCTTCATGTCACTGGCTTCCATTGAAAATGCCTGTTTGCTGTGTCACTCGTAGTGTGAACACAGCATTATAATCTCCAAACTTAAATTCTTTCGAGTCATAAAGAGTATAAGTGACTAAATTTGATGGTGAGCCTGTGGTTAACTTGTCTACTGCTGGCCTCAGTAACAGTCAACAGTCTGTGCCATGATGTTGTGTGGGTGAGCTGTGCCAAAGATCTGGGCAGCAGGGCCAAGACTGAACAAGCAGTGGAATAAAAGGCTGCTTTTAAGGGAAGAGCTGTCTAAGTGGCAGGGTTTGATTACAACCCAGATCTCTGCGCTGAAAACAGATTGACACTGTACAAAAAGGCATTAGCCCACTCCCCCCCATGCTTTGCACCATTGGGACAGTGTACAGTTACCTTTATGACAATCTCCACCTACAATTTCTCTCATATGATGAACCCACATCAGGTGCAATGTGCTTGTACATGCACCAAAGGGGTGTTTACTGTTTGGTTACTATCGTCATTGAGTAGTATGTGTCTCTGTTGCTGTATAGAAGAGTGTTGATATACACGCCACCTGCATACTAACCCAAATACACAGTTTGATTCAATCATTAGATAAAAGGTACAAATTGGATCTTCATAAATTAAAAGTCAATTTTAACCCTTTGAAACCTGAACAAATTGGCTTAATTTCTCCTTCATCTTAAAAGAAAATGATCAAAATAACTAGAAATAAGTAAAAAGTTACAGGAAAATAACCTGAAAATTGGTATTAAAAAAGAAAATAAATAAGAAAAATGAAGTAAGTTAAAGAAATCAAACCAATTCACTCAAGTTTCCAAGGTTTCAGTGCTTGTTAAAGGTGCAAGAAATCTGATGTTGATCATGTTCCAGTTGTTAAGATGCATTCAGCCATGCTTACTGTCAGACCCTAACGCAAAAGTTACAAACATCATCAAATCGTGATTGACGACAATAAAACAATGAGGAAAGGATGGTTTTCATGATGTGTTGAGCTGCTCATTTGATGGCTTCTCTGCATGCATGGCTGCAGAACCCTGCAGAGTGACAAAGAGACTCCAGTAAGTCTCGAGGTTAGAGATTGAGTGGAACAATGTGCCAAACAGCTAAAGTGAGGCCGGAGTTAGTGAAGAATAAAATAAAGCAGCTTTGCCCAAGTTAACTCATATCCTCTCTCTCTTTCTGTCTCTCTGTGCCAAATCGCCTGATTCACACAACCGACACGTCCATCCCCTCACTGCCTGAAAAGCCTCCCCACACACAATCGTGCCCAGTAGATCATTTTGTACGTGCGTTTCAGGATTCAAATTGGCTTATCTGGACAGCTAAATTGCCTCCCAGGAAAAAAGACTGTACTTGTGGATTCAAACTTTGCTACTTTCTCTTCTTTCTGCTAATAAATGGCCTCTCTGTTTTGATAGTCACTCCCCCTCCTCCTTTATTTATGCTAATCAAAAGCGGTGACACTGAGTAGGAGTGCCGTTCACAGCTCGAAGACGTCCACACAAAGGCTGTCACAAGTGTTGGTCACAGAACAACTGATGGATTAAGGGAGTTGAAGCCAAGGGTTTTATGAAGTGGTTCGCTCAGGGAAAAGTTGTTTTTTTTTTTTTGGTTCTTGTTCACATGTCTGTGTTTGGGTTTTATTGTTAGCGTTTACTTGCCAAGAACTCTGAGGCATAAATATCTCGTCAATGGCTTTAGGAGACCAGCTCGCATGCCAAGCTCGTAGCATTTTAGCAAAAAGGAAATTGCAATTGACCTTGGTGCTAAAGAAAATTCCAGTTTCAGTCAATGGCACTTCTCATTGTCATCAGTTAGGGGTTTAGCAGTAATCCTAGTCACTCGGCGCCTTGTACAGTCACTCTTGACATTTGTGTGTTGTGTGTGGTAACTACACACACAGAGCCTGAAATCTGATACATTATTTTGGCTCCTGTGTATATGGTATCACACAGCTATGTGGTGGGGTTGTATTTAATCCCCAACCATGGTGTATTTGTCAGTCACATTGTTATTAAGTTGCACATTTGTCATTTGCCTTGAAGTGCAAGAGCTGAAATGTGAATTGAGACAGTTTAAAGCACACCAGGGATTTAGAATATGTAGACATTACATGAAAATTAAAAAAAAACCCAAAAAAAACATAACGCAGTCTTATTTCTTATGCAGATGAAAATCATTATTAGAGCAAACTGCATTGTAATTAATTTTAATAATCTAGCATCACTATTATTAACCTATCAACAGAGTGTATTTATCACTCATCACTGGTGTGTTTTTACAGTTGCTGGTTGTTACTATGTTACTAAGTTGTTTTTGTGTGTCTAGGTCCTGGAGAAGAACATGCGACTGGAATGCAAGTGTCATGGCGTCTCGGGCTCCTGCACCACCAAAACCTGCTGGACTACACTTCCCAAGTTCCGCGAGCTCGGCTACATTCTCAAGGAGAAGTATGCCCACGCGGTGCACGTTGAGCCAATCAAAGCCAGCCGCCACAAGCGTCCTAAATTCCTCAAGATCAAGAAGCCTTACTCGTACCGGAAGCCCATGGATACAGACCTGGTGTACATAGACAAGTCACCAAACTATTGCGAGGCGGACCTCGTGACTGGGAGCTTGGGGACGCAGGGCAGGGTGTGTAACAAGACTATGATGCAGCATATCAGCGGCTGTGACTTGATGTGCTGCGGCCGGGGATACAACACACACCAGTACTCACGCGTCTGGCAGTGCAACTGCAAGTTCCTGTGGTGCTGCTATGTTAAATGCAACACGTGCAGTGAGAGGACAGAGGTGTACACATGCAAATGAGAATATTTATTGGATGGTGTGTGTGTGTGTGTGAGTGAGTGAGTGAGTGTGTGTTAATGAGCATGCTGGTTCTTGTCTTTGTATTTTCATGGACAAACTGGAACTTTACAAGAAGGCTGTTGTTGCAGTCATTTCATACATTATGAGGAACTACTGTGTATACAGTAAGCTGAAGATGGGGCGTCATGATTCTTTTGCACACACAGCTCTTTACCCCTCTTCTTGGACTGTTTGTCGGGGTGCAATGTTAAAAAAGTGTGACTAAACACTGTTAAGGGAAAACTGAACCCTGGCATGTGGGACCGGGTGCCCACAGTGTGAGCCAGTGAGGCAAAAATGTCAAGACTTTTAAGCTATATGGACATTTAGGCAACAGACTTTGCCAATGCAAATGAATTATGGTGGATGTGATTGCTGGGCAGGACACACTGCTGTAGTTCTCACTCTGTGCGCGGATGAAATGACACAGCCATTTGGAATATTTAACATACTGTATTTAGAGAATGAAAATAATTAATATTAATTTATTCTATAAGTAAAAAAAACTACTGATTTTGTCCATTATGGATCAAAAATAACTAAATGTTGGGTTTTAGTTTATTAAAGCAAATCTTGTCCACACTTGTTAACACACTGGATTTAAATCTGCCTGGAATAATGTGTTTTGGAATAATCCAGATGAAACTGCTGTAGGCTACTTACACTGACCTTCTGACCCTCTCATGAGTTTGTCTTCCCTCTGTTTGCTGCTAGTCTAGAGAATCCGACTTGTTGAGGTCGAAGGCTGTACGCTCTACTGACTGTCTTCAATGGCATTGCTTACTTCAAGCTGGTTGAGCTTAACAGGACTTATTCACTGATCAAAAACACGGGCACATTCTCCACTTTTGGTAAATATTGGTTCATAGAGTATATTTTGTAAAAGCCTATTTTTATATGAATGTCTTATTTATATCTTTTTGCATATTCAATGTCAAGTTTGGACTCTGGCACCTGTTTTTAAATCCCTGTGGAAAACAAAGCTGATATATGTAAGTTGGCCCCTGCTGTCACTGCCATAGTTGTATATTGTAAGTGATAGAAACTGTTGATATGTGTCTGTGTTCAAACGTCTTTGTTTACTGCGTTTCATGACTACTACTGATGGAATACAGGAACAGAATAACACTAACAAGACATCATTTCCATTATTGCTTCCTCTTTTCTCATCATGGCAAAAAAATTCCCAAAATCAAATGGGAATGATATGCTATAAAGAAACAAATCTAAGGAGAGTGCTTAGTTTTGCAAAGACAAAACATACTTTGGCTGGGTAACAGTAAAAGGTAGTATATAAGCTAAATGACTGAAAACTGACAAAAAGAAATTTTAAACTTAAAGGTACAGTTCTCCCCAAAATTAAAATTACATATTCTTCCTCTTACCTGTAGTGCTGTTTATCAGTCTTGATTTGGTGTGAGTTCTCGAGTGTTGGAGATATCAACCATAGAGATTTCTGGCTTCTCTCCAATATAATGGAACTAGCTGGCACTCGGCTTGTGGTGTCAAACAATTTCCTAGGGCTGCTCGATTAAGGCAAAAATCATAATTACAATTGTTTTGCACAATATTGAAGTCATGATTATTTACCATGATTACTCATTGACTTTGTGAACATGTTGCATTTACTGAAAACTTCTATAAAACAGTTGAACTTTAATTTCCCTCAATACTTTTCCCATTGAGCTCCTTTTGATACCTTAATTTATTACTATTACTATTGAGTTGCTTTTGTGTCCTTAAATATGTCCTTAAATGATGACTACGTTGCGGTGGACGTCAATGGGGTTCTCCTTTTGTTTTTTTTATTATTTGGTCATAGGCCACTTTGTGATCAAACTTAAGATGATTAAAAAGATTTGACTCATTGCCACGTGGTGCAGACACCACCATTTAGCAAATCTTGCATTTTATTCTTTTTTTTGCTCCAGATGCCTGTCAGATGCCTCGTATCCAAAGCGTTCCCACACAACGGAATTTGTTCTGGCTAATTTGCTCACCAAATGCTGTTGCTCTTCTTCCATCATCTGGTAGTATCCACTGCAAGTGTTGAGCTTGAGGCTGAGGGAAGGAGGGACCAAAATGTGCATGCACGTGGCATTCAGGGCACAAGACAAAATAAGGGTACACTTGCAAAACGGAATGTGGAAAAGTAATTGTTTTTTCTCAATTACATTGTTTTTGTAATTATTGGGAACCGAAATTGAAATTGAAATTTTTATTAATTGCAAAGCCCTACAATTTCCCTTTCACCAAACTACACCCGCCAATGCCATTAAAATTTACATTTTGCACTGTCATGAGCACGAGCCTCTTGTCCATGAGTAGATACTTGCTTTTTTTCTTTTTTGCACTTTAAGTACCACAAGGCTCACGTAGCTCCACTGAGCTAGCTAAGGTTACAGCTCAGCCGAGGAGGACGCTTCTAATGTACACGAGCCTCTCATCCATGAGTAAATGTAGGCTACACTTGCTTCTGCCAATGATAAGGTTTGCAGGTGTAGTTAAAAAAAAAGAAAACAGGTCCTCCATGAAACTACTCACTACAAGGTCTGTGGATGATCTTGAGTAACCAGGTTCTAATTTCTGGAAATAGACATGCTGTTGAGTTTTTCAAATGTACGTTTTTTTTGGCACTTTGAGAACCACAACCCGAGTGCCATCTAGTTCCATTATATTAGAGAGAAGGCAGACATCTCTACTGCCGATATCGCAACACTTGGCAACCCACACTAAAACAAAGGTTGAGGTGAACTGCCTCTTTAACATTTTCTTGCCATTAATCAGCAGTGGAGTTGTTGAACTTTAACGATATAAATTACCTTAACTGCTTGTTAATAGGAATCATTTAACCATTAGAGTCAGTACTTATATTTTCAATTGAGCATAAATGTAAATCTTTATTAATGGAAGCAAATCAATGGTTTGCATCACCATCGAGTAATTGTAAAAAGCATAAAATAGTGATAAATATTCTCAGATATCATGTTACCATGGAGATAAATCAGTTCTCAAAGTGCTTATCTTACAAGTACAATGTGTGCGATACTGGTCCGCAGAAAGAGAGACGTCCTTTGAGAGGCGAAAGTTATTCAGGCTTAATTGAGGGCCCATCTTGCAGACTGGGAAGCAGTTGAATGTGTCAGAGGAGAAAAGTGTTTGCACTCTAATGGTAGGGTACCAGAGTAATTGATGAGACTGGTTGGGCAGACTGTCACGGAGATGACTTGCTCAGTCGGGGGAGTGGGAGCTGTCAGGTGATAGATGACTCGCACATCTGCTTCATTCACTCCTGGGCCACTAGTTGCTACAACAACTCCAGCGCAGCAGAGAAAATGCAGGGCAGTCTCCAAGAGAGGCCGGCCGACGTGTCAGGGAAATGTTAACGATGCTAAAGCCCACAGTCGTTACAGATTCCACTCTCATCGGCCTGGAAGTGGAGTGGTGAGACGGGCCCGAGGTGCTGACGGAAAACCTGCTCCCAATAATCTCCTGGGATTGACAAATGTGGCCTGTAAAGTTTCCACCTGTGCTGTCTTTTAGGACATTCCCACATGGGCATTTTCCTCTAAAAACTTTTTTTTTCTCTTTCCATAGAGAAAGCGAAGACGCATGAGATTTCAGGTTTAATTTACAATAGATTAGCTGTATCATGTGTCAGTGGCAGTGATAATCTGCCCAGAATAAAGGGAAAAGGGCGTGAAGGGGATAATAACAGAGGCTTGTCTCTGTCTGACAAAAGCTTTCAGCTTTCATAATATTGATACAAAAGACTCTCGCATAAGAAAAAGCAGCTGCTAAAAAAACTCTGGTTAAACCTCAACTAGGGTTTTGTTTGTAAGACGTTCATCACATTATGTCATGAACAAAACACTTAACATCTCTGAGTCCTTTTAATGTGTCACTTATTTACTTTCACTTGCAGTAATCTAACATTTAGTGTTCGAGATGCTACTTTTGCAACATTTATTTTACATTGGAAAAAAGTTGAAATACAATAAAGCTTCTCCAGGGAAAAATACAGTTTGGTTAACAAAAGCTGCTTTGAAAAAAATAGTTCAAACTTCTATTTAAAAAATGTTTTTTTTTAAAAAAAGAAAAAATTGATAATCTACATGGGATTTTATGACAAAAAAGTCAAATGCTAGCTTTGTTTTTGTACACAATGTCCATTAGCCAGACGCCTTCCTTCCAGAGACAGAAAAAAGTCCAGATGGTGGCACATAGCAGGATTACTCAGTAAGACAGGTAACTTCTGAAGTAGCATCCAACAACTTCTCAGAACATTTGGTAATAAATAGTGATAATCAATACTTATGACATATTGTGTTGGCAAAGGGGGTTCAATTACAATTAAGAAGAAACAGTAAAATAAAAATACTTGAAATACTTCTTTAACTACTCCCAAACACTGCTAACACTTGAATGACAATGGCAAAACCTCAGGTTGGTGTGGATTCTTTGAATGTGGTACTCTACGGTTACAATTTGCCGTCAGGTTACACTAATGCTGATTAATCATGTGGATTTACATCATCAAACCTTTGATGCTCTTATTTACAGCACGTCTTTAAAAAAAAACACAAACAAAAAATGTAATTTAGCTACTGTTTCAGGTAATCCACCTGCAGTGTTTCCCAGTCAGGTGCAGAAATACCACCACACAGAGGCCACAGTCACCTCATCTCCATTGAGTCACAAGCACAAAACACCACCTTCTTTGATACTGCAGCCTAAGTCAGACACCCTGCAGGATCACTCAGATGCTAATTATACTCTTAGCTGTGTTTCTCCATAAACAGGACCGGGCCCATGCCAAGATGTTCAGGGGTGTAATATCCATGTCGCTCTGAAGTGGGGTTGCGATACCCTTTGGAGTTTTGTTTATAAGAACACACACACACACACAGACACACGAAAACACGCATGCTCACCCGTCACCTGCAGTAGTTGGAAATTGGTGGTAGCAGCAGATTTATGGTTGGTAGTCTGGCTCACTCCCTGTGTTATTACTGGAGGCCTGCCACGGCTTCCCTATCTGCTCCCATGACCCGTTACATCAGGGCGGCCCGGCAGTGCGCTCCAGCCAGCAATTAGCGTCAAAGCCAACAATGAGTCTTTTAACACATATTTAAGCAAGATCCATCCTGCTTTCCGTTTTATCATTAGATCGGCCTCGACTGCACCAGTGATCAGATTTACGGCTTGTTGAAACCAATGATAGAATTCAGGATTTTTTTTTTTTTCCATTTGTATCGTGAAACTAAACATAATCACAGTGGAAAAGCAATTGGATTTCATTGTGCACCATCTTAGCAGATCTGTTGCTTTTTTGTGTCTGCATGACATCTACTCACACAATAAAAGTTACACTCGACTCACAGAAAGAATCCTGTGTTTACTTTTCCAAAGACGACTGAAAATATGCCACCAATGAAGAAGGAAATGACTCATAATTTCACAGTAAAAGAGTTGTTAAATCATACATTTTAAAGGGCCTTCATTAACACAAGGTGCTGTCTGTGTGTGAACTTTTCTGTTTCAACCGCTTCCAACGTTTCACTCAAACAAGTGGACAGCACTAAAGACAATAATTTGAAGGAGGAGGAGGAGGAGCGAGAAAATGTGCTCTCCAGTTTTTTCTCTCCCCTTCGCTCTCTCTGACCATAAATCTTCTGACACATGATTATGTCAGTCATACTTTTGTTTTTCCTCTGGTTGAGACATGCACAAGCACCTGAGCGCTGCACAGTAAATTGCAGAGCACAAGGTTGTCTTTATGTGATTCCAGAGATACTGCACGGGGCGCAGAGCTCATTCATGCACTCTCTTAACGGCGTGCTGTTTGAGACTCTGCGATGGAAGCCAGAGATAGCAAGACAATATCCACTCCCCACAAGAGAGATCCACAACTGTTTGGCCCTCACAGGGGGGGCTGTCTATCTGACTTCCCATGGTCTATCTGATTTTACAGGTAAACACAGTAGGTCAAATAGCTTTAAGGTATTGTTAGCTGCATTAAGGTAAGGCTGGATCAGCTCTTTGGGGAGATTTTGAAGGAGCCATTCGAGTGAACATAACAACCCGCTTACCCTGCCTTTGAATGCTTTCTGAAATATGTAATCATGGAACAGTAATGCTTTTGAGAAATGGGCTAATGAGAACTTTCAGTAAGTGTGTTAAAAGCTTTGCCTTTGATGGTGTGTAGAGTTGTATCTTCAAATGATCTGAGCACCCCATATGATACTTTTCCTTGTTTTTGGAGTGGTTTGGAACAGGGCTATGGAGGGCCCTCATACCTGCTCCCTCCTCCCCCTCCTACTGAAGACGTCACCTGAGCTAAGCTTACAGTAATCCTCCGACGTCTCGGGCGTCCTGACACGGGATGTTTTGAACAAAAACACCAAACTCACTACAACCCCATAAGACTCAGAGACGCTTAGGAAATATCACTGATCTTCATCCAGTGTCATGACAGTCAGCCAGCCAGATTCTAAGCTCAACAGCCGTTACCTGCCCTTACAGAGCTTGCATCTTCTCTTCTTGATTTGATTGTTTCTTGTTGGTTTAACAAGACAGCATGTTAATTAAAAACTACGATCTCGTGCTCACTCATGAGCAGCAACGTCCAGTAAAAGTTGGACTGATTACCCAACATCAGCATCAAGTGCGACATATAACATACATGTCTGCAGAATTTTTTAAACAATAGTAATGGCATAACATTGCAATAACAATCTATTACCATCTCTGTTATATTGCCGCTGATCTCGTCCTCTGCTCAGAGGGTAAGGAGCTCCTCGACGTCATTGTTTTCCTAATTTACAGACATTTATGGCTCATGTGTTGTTCATCACTGTTCATCTTCGAGTTAGCTGCGAACTGCTATCGGCTGCTTTTTAAATCTCCAACACTGGGTTGTATGCACTACATGCCGTCAAACGTCACACCTGTCCCACCATTAATCCTGTTCTGCTTGCTGTTCCTTTTACATAGACACCCCTGTTACTACCATTTACTGGCTCAAAGTTGAGACAGCTATTTTTCCCATCCTGTAATTGTACCCGTTATCCTGACTGCCTCGGCAGCTTTACAGCATGATATACCCGCCTTGAACAGGGAGTGTAAAAGTAGTTAGACACTGCTAATGCTGCTGGAGCACGAGCGTACATATCTTTCCCCAAAGGAGAAGGAAAATCAGATTTTCAAAAAGAAGAAGGGAAAGAAAGCAAACTGACAAAAAATAAATAAAAAATTAAAGGGTGAGAGAGACATGGATCAAGAGAGGAAGAGCCAGGGGCCCACAGTGACTACTTATGCACATGACCCAATATTTAGTGTTACGCCTCTGCTCATGAAGCTTCCTTCTTCAACTTACAGAGACGCAACCTTTAAACAAGAATCAAGGCAATACTAAAATGAAACTGGAAACATAGCCAAGTATATTAGCCAATAAATTAATAAAGAAAAGGTGCACAAACAAGTAAACATTCTCCGTGCATTTCCCTGATGGTGTCATAGCCTCCAAGGCTCCCGTCTCTTGGCTGAACAGTTCAGAGGCAATGAATTCTCTCCTCTAGCATCTTGTAACCTGTCCGGACACGCTCCTAAATGTATCATTGCAGAAAGCTATGAAACAATTTGAGCTGATGCTGCCAGTTTAAATAACTAAACCATGTGGTCAGAGCTATTATATCATTAATCTTCTCCCTTTCTCCACTCATGCTTTGCCAAGAGATGGAAACACCCTCACCTTCAACCCTGAAAGAGGTAAAGAGATACCTGAAAGTACTTCTTTTGATATGTATCCCACCATGCTGGTGACAAAAGTGTTTTTGAAGTGAGTGCCACAGAGCTTCTCGATCATGTTATTTTTATTCCCCATAGATAAGACTTTGCACACATTTTGCTGTAAAAACACAAAAAATATGATCTGCACAGTTACAGTTTATGTGCATGGGTCACAAAGTGGTTAATTGTGTACACAGATGCCTTGAACTCTAATAACCACTTGTATGAAGTTTGGCTCCCTGTAAATAATAGCCAGTGTTGGCTGTAAACAAGGTAAAGGCCTCTGTGGATATGTCTGACAGGTGGTATCTCAGGTCATTCTGTTCGTTCCTCTAAACATACTTTTCCATTCGTCACTTACACCCTTACAATACATGCACAATGATACCTTAGGAAAAAAAATGAATTGAAACGAGTAGGTAATGTGCACCGAATGACCTCGGAGTCATGGAGGTCATTCGGTGACAGTGCTAGATGAGGCTGTGACAGTGCTAGATGATCCTACAGTTCAGCACGGGGTCACTGGTTTGTCTGTAGGGCAGGGGAACACAGCTGGATACTCTGCTCTGAGGTCAGCTTCAGTGATGGTAATGAGACAAAGAATGGGACAAAAGGGAAATGGGATAAAGAGAGCGATGGAGGGGAGAGAATCCCACTTTCACTCGCCTTTTAATGATTTTACACAGGCTTTATACCTACAGTATGTTGATTTATGGTTATTGTGACGTTCTATTGCTGTTGTTGTCTTTACAATTCTGAGCACAGGCAACAATTTTTTTTTCCTTTGGCTGGCAATCCATTAGTGAGTGTCTCCTCTTGGCCTAGTTAAATCCAGAATGAAAGCCTGATGGGTTGTGACTCCTGATACTGTGCCAGACAGTGACAAACACCCTAAAGGCTTTCTGGCAGGAAGTCTTTAGATTCTTTGCTCTTTTGCAGCCAGAGAAATGACCCTGCCTGCCATGCACTGACAGAGAAACAGAAGTGTACTTGCCTACTGTTGCCACAATGAGAATTGAAGTATAAATATGATCCGAACAATGAGCTGATGTCACCTTCGACTCCTAAAGAAGGAACAAAAGCAGTCCAAGCATTGTCATTTGGCACCGATACTGGAGCGATCACTTCCATCATAAATCACCAGTGTTCAAAAGGATAGGTGTACGGTGACAGGACAAGTTGGACGAACAAAGTCGTGTCTACTGTGACAGAAACTCATATGAAGTGGAAGCGGTTCCTCGTAATACGGAGCTGATGGTTTCTGCTGAGAGGACGCCCGCAGAGCAGAGTGAGAGAATGAGGATGCATTACAATTAAAGGGCCTTCTTTGAAAACTGTTTCAAATGAGTTTTTCTCATCTCAAGGCAGAAAAGGAAATGTACACAATGGTAAATATTGGAAATGATTATTTTCACTTTTTTTGTAATCTTAAAGGGACAGCTCAAAATGAAACAAACATGTTTTTCTACTTACCTGTAAAGCGACTTGTCAATCTAGGTTGCTTTGTTGTAAGTTGCTGAGTGCTGGAGGTATTGGCTGTAGAGATGTCTGCCTTCTCTCAATATAATGGAACTAAAAGGCAGTCGGCTTGTGGTGCTGAAAGTGCCAATAAAAAAATACATTCTGTGCAGCGATGCTTTGAGCAACACACAAACTGAGTGCCATCTATTATATCAGAGAGAAGGCAGACATTTCTACGGCTGATACCTCCAATGCTCTACACCAAAACAATTTTGATTTTTAAATAGCACAGCAAGTAAGAGGAAAATATGTGTTTTTGTTTTTTGGGATGAACTGTCCCTTTAAGATAAGTCTCTCATATATGTATTATGTTGCTTATCAGCAATAAATTATTAATGTGTGATGATCATTTAGACCACCAGTTTTATTATTTTAGGATGTAGGCCTATAATGATACATGACTGTTGATCCTAATTGCAGGATTGCCAAATGCATCTAACAAAGGGACTTATTATATTGTAAGAGGATTTTCATTTTTCCCAAATAATTAATTTTATCTTAAACTTGACTAGAAACTTGACTAGAAAGTTTTATTGGCAACCTGGGGCACACATATGGTCACCTTATATGTTTATAAATGGCAAACTGGAAGCAAACAACTTAATTTTTAAACTTCCAGCAGATATGGAGCAACATTTATTTGGAGTCCTGTTTCTGGCCACCGTGTGAATGTAATTCTAATGTTTCACTCCTTTTAGCTTTGTTTTGTATCCACCAACACCTGATGGAAATATCTAGCTATTTAGCTATTTATTTCCTGACTTTGTCTGCTGTTTGGTGCCGAGCAGGTAGTGTACTGTGGATTTTTACTGAGGCTGTAAAAACAAAACACTAAGCTGAAAGATGCTTAAAGCTCTGCAGAGTTGAGCCAAGGGTAACTGCAGAATTGGCGACAATCTTCTGTGAGTTTATCATTTATGAGCTTATCATCTATGAGCAATGCCTTTAACATACAATTAGTCATGTGTTCCATTGATAATTGGCTGTAAAAAATATTGATTATAGACTAAACAAAGGACTACTGATGTCCATGCTGACAACAACCTAATTGGCAATTCATATGAGATGAAGCTTAAAATGAGATAGTGGGAACGTCCTGTAACAGGTGGAAGCTTGCTGCAGGTGGCAGGCCTTCAAAGGCAGCACTGAGAGACATGTTAAGACATCAAACAACTGTGCTGCAGCATAAAGAGAAAGCTACATTCAGTCATTGTAAAATCATGAGCACCTACAGGGTCAGTGAGGTGTGGGAGATGAGCAGTATCATCATTATCGTGTCTCAGTTTTACATAGAAAAAAAGTAACATCAAGGAGAATTATAACTTTTAAAGCTTATGAGCAACCTGGGGGCACAAACAACTCTGACTCATTTATTTAACAAGGTACCAAAGGAAAAGAAGAATGGTCTAATGTATTATGAGAGATAATGCAAAGTAACAGTCGCCCCCTACAGCCTGGGACCAGTATCAAAAAGAGTCTCTGCTGTTCCTGATGAGCGTAACATTGGATCACAACATTCTGTTTTCTCATCAAGTTCGGCACTACATCTCTGAGAAGAAATAAAAAGGAAAACAGAGTGAGAATGTGACAGGTTTGTCAGTGCTCTAATGACAGGTTTATCTTGAGGAGAGACAGAGACAAACATTACCTCAGAGCTGCCTCCTCCAGTTGCTGCTGCAGACTTGCTGCACAGCCCAAAGACAGCGTCAGTTCACCGAGTCTGTTCTGATCTGTCCTGGGGGAAATTCCTTTCTACTACTGTCCCTCTCCGCAGCAGACTGTAGTTGTCAGTGTTGGGTCATATGATGATATATTTGTGTGTTTCGACAATGGAAAAATTCCACCATCGTGAACACATGCATGAGCAGCAAGGCTGAAAGCTCCAACTGGAGACATGTGCGGGATGAAGATGGGCAGAACACAAAGCTCAGGTGAAATCTACTTGGTGGACTAATAAACCCAAATTGTCATTCAAATTTAAAAAAGGACTGTGCCAAAAGGTTCTGGATTCACTCTCTCTTTTGCACCATAACACATTTAAAAGGACTGATAACACCTTAAAGATGTAGTAGGTCATTTTTATTAAAAAATAACTGTTGTCATCTTTGCTGAAACTGTCACTATATACACACAGCACTAAACAGACAAAGAAAAAACATATTCCCCTGTATACTCTGTTCTTGCAGTGCTCCTAATGGCCTTACCACATATAAACCAGCCAAGGACTCTCTAATGCACCTGTCAATCACGTCAATAAAAACTCACAAACTGCGGTCAAACTATTAAACTTAGCAGCGCTGAACCAACATGCTCTCAATTCCAACTTGTCAAAAACTTGAAACGCTTGATCAGTGGCCTGTATGACGTGCTATGTATCCCTCCTGTGTCAGCTTTGGACATTAAGAATGGCGAGTCAATGTACACTTGTTATGTGCAACGTGTTGTTTCAAAATAAACTGTTTTCACAAGAAATGCACAACTTCTGCTTGTTCACTTCCCTTGGTTTAGGCAAAAAAAAGAAAGTGTGGTTTAGACACTAACATCACGATTTGGCTTAAAAAAGTACACTTAAAAGCACACTAACAAACACATCGCTACATCTGCCAGTTTGACTGGACCTGCTTCCAAGCTGTTTTGTTTGTGACTTTAAACCACAGATGCTGAGGTGGTGCTAAAATTCTGGGTGCAGCAGGAGCCAAGCCTCAATTTGTTGTTGAAGAGGTGCAGCAATACTAAGTTAAAATGTAACATAAACAAGTCATCATGCCTGATGAGATTAAATAATTATTTCACAAATTTTCTGTTATACACGTCCACATGGATAAAAAGTAACCACTTTTGAAAAATCTGCGTCTTACGGGATGTTTTAACAAATCTCAACTCGCTTAGAACTCAGTTTACGTGTGGACGAGATGCAAAAAGTAAAGGAAAATATCTGTTTACAAAAAACCCTATACCTATAGACATATATAAGAAAACAGTATCAGATCATTTATATTGCCAGAACACATTTCACATTTGCTGTTCAACCAGCCATTTTACTGCGACACGCCTAATGCACAACAACTCTTAGATGTGCCCGACAAAGTTGGACCAAAGTGAAACAAACGAAATAACCTTTTGCTAGTAACTGGTTAGATGTACTGTACAATGTAAGAGAGACACGGTTCCTCCTTTCACAAGCTGCCTCAAAGCCAGTCAGGCAGGTTTTCTGTAATTACATGAAAAATGGATTTGGTCCCTCCGGGGTTTTGGCCACATCAGAGACAGAAGAAGTGTCTTTGCATGCTTATATACTGTGTGTGTGTGTGTGTGTGTGTGTGTGTGTGTGTGTGTGTGTACATACAGAAGAAACAGTCAGGGGGTGGTATGTATGAGGGGGCCTTCTCTCATTTCGTTACCTGTCTGTTTGATACCAACACTGTGAAGCTCTTAACAAGTTAAATCTGACATAGCAATCAAACTGACTGTCAGCCTTCCTTTGATATAAAGTACACAAAAGAGTCAGTAAAGTTTACAAACCATCATCAGTCAAATCTCAATTAACAGATCTGTCAACATCCCGAATAAGACCAGTTGAATGGATGCAGTCTGTCTCAAAACAGTGTAAAACTCCAAATGCCACTGGCAACAAGCATCCCTGTGGTTTATTCTCAAAGTCTTTCATGATTTGTGTTAAATTGTGCGAGATTCCTCCCTAAATCCTGGTGATCAATCAAAACCTTTCGAAAGCAAGCCTTGGGCAACATATTCAGGAAAAACCCTGCAGTTTCAGAGCTGTGGAGGAGATGATGAAGAAGGTGAGTATTCACCCTCCTCTCCAGTGGGGGATTTATGATTTATCTGAGTTGTGTCAACAAAAATCAGTATTTTGTTCTGCACAAGAAACAAGCTAATTGCAATTCACAATATCAGCTAACTAGGCTACAGCCCAAACAGATGCTGTCTGTGGTTTGATAGATTTGGGTGAGAGCAGAATCTGTCTGGAGCTGCAAGGCCTGCCAGATGCTCCTGTATCAACACCTCTTTTATCACCTGAAGAGAGTCATCATGCCTACTATGACAGTAATTCCATCTGAGAGGGCCACACTGACAGAGGCACTGTATCATCCCAGCATGGATGAGTGGGATTGACTGAGTGCGCACATTTACATTTGGTAACATGCTTTCTGAGAATTCTCCCGGGTAGTGAGCACTGTCGGCCAATGTTTGGACTTCCTGAATTTATGCATTCAATAAAAAGAAGAGCAGCACATTCCACCAGAGTTCTGTGCCAACCTGCATAACTGTATTTGCACATTGAAGCTTCTTTTCATGTGTTGGAGAACAGTAATAAAGGGGCTGCCACGATGGCAGGTTAATCCTCCTACATTAACACCCAAGAACACAATGGTTTAACATCAAAACTCATTGCATGCTGCTGCTAAAAGCAAAGGAAACAGTCAACACGCTGCCTGATGACTTTTCGGCTTAGGTAAACACAGCGACTGACGGTAGGAAAAACTCATGTTGTTTTACACTTCTCTGATTGTACAAACAGTCCCGAAATTTGTCTCATGATATAATTAACTGATCAAGTGGCAACAGTCAACTGGCATATAGTGTGGGGAACGTGCCAAAATGCAGCCATGTGCTTTAAATAACCCCAGGTGTTTAGGTAAGCTGACTTGTACTCTTTTTTATGGGAAGGATAAATGCCCCTGCACACTGTGGGAGACTAAAGACGGATTTGGCAGCTACTCATGACATTTAAAACTGCTAATTAAAATGTAGTAAACACGTTTGTTTGTTTATCAATGTCTATCGTCTTCTCACTCTCATGAAAACAGCAGATTTTGCAAGTTTGTTTAAGGCATACCTGTTGTCACGTCATAACGTTACCGCATGTAGTGGTTCCTGCCTGTTCTTGTGTGCTGGAACATCTTGATTTTGAAAGGGTCCATGGTTTGAATAAAGAAATGCTTCAAGCCTAGAAAAAGGACAGGCATATTTGCAGTGAGTTAAAGTATAGCTAAGTTTAGTAAATTAAACAGAAAACACCTTGCCACGCTTGGCTAATCAAATTAAAAATTTGTCCTAAGCAATCATGCTACAAAACAACAGGCTAACTGGATTCCACCACCTTTATTTTATTTTAGGAATTCCAAGGCTAAATGTAACATTTTTTTAAATTTTTTTAAATTTTTTAAATTTTTTTTATTTAAAGAGTATGAACAATAGCCATTGGAACTGACAATTTTCATCCAGGTGCAGATTTTTATGCAAGGCCCCAAGCTAGTAAATATCTTTGCTTAAATCAGGTTTTTCTCATGCACTGCTCATACCAATGAAAGGTAATGCAACCACAGTTCACAAAAATCATCATGAACCAGTAATTTGTCCATGTAATTGGGAAGGCTGTGATCACTTGATCAAAGTGCCGAAGGAAGAACAGACAGAAGTAGTATTAAGACCAAAAGTTTGTCGAACAGGACAGGTTGGGGTAGTGGATGGGTCAAACAACACAGGTCTTTCTCAAAGTAACAGGTGTTCATGCCCCATGTGAAACTTTGAGTTTTTTTATTATACATTGTAACCATGTTTCTTTTCCGAGACCAAACATAAATAACTTTACTGTCTTAAACCCAACCTACATAACTTTCCTAAACTGAATCTACAGGACTTCAAAAAGCCCAACCATGTTTCCTTTCCAAGAACCTAACCTATGTAACTTTATTTCTCTAAACCTGGCCAGCCCCTTCTCTGTCTGAAGCCATCAAACACCGCTGCTTTTGCAGTGCTTTCATTGTAAGATCCTGACATCAAAAGCGACTTTGCCCGTCTGTATGATACACTGTGGGACAGCATTAGCTTCGAACCGTTTGTGGTATTATTATGCGCCACTGGACAACCAGATGGCACCTTTCACTGCAGCAAGATATATGGACAGTACGTGTAAGTTGATAACACAGCATCAGGTTGAAATACTGCCAGTAAAGACGTATTATAAGGAGCATGAAGGCCCCCTCCCACTCCTATGGCTGGATGGTGGATGGGTCGAGCAAACCCTGGACTTTCATGTGGGAGTCTGGTGTTCCCTTCCTGTAAGAATGAGATGGCTTTTTTTACACCTCACCGTTTGCCTCTTTTGCCTAAACATAACGTTGCTATGCCCTTGTTGCCTAATCCTAACCATCCCTGCAGCATGTGCTTTTGTTGTCATCCGGGCATTTGGTTGACATGTGCTTTTGTTGCGTAAACATAACCACATGCAGCATAATCCCACCATGTGTTTGTGATGACATCACAGCAGGCATCTCAGAGCAGCAGCTACAGGGGGAAATTTAGAGCATAATATGTATACATAGAAGTCCAGTTTAAAGCAGCAATATCTTACAACTTAGGAGAATGTGTTATAACATCACAACACCCAACCATGTTTCCTTTTCAACTTACTTAATTTACTTAACCTAAGAAAATGTACATTATGTAACGTCATTCATGGGGCTCTGTTTCATTAGATATCATACAAACTGTTGTATGAGGACATGTTGCTGAGATATGTGGATCTTATCTCTCAAATCACATTATGTTCCAACTTCATATCCAAGCATACTATTTTTGGATTCTGGGTGTGTTTTTTGATAGACTGACTGTATTTTTGGGAATGCCAATAACAAATCCCTCTCCACGTTTTCTTTTGAGTCCAACATGCCACAGCACAGTCCACAACTGTATGACGATTGCACCCTGAAGAGGAAAAATGCCTTTTGGAATAACAAACACTTGAAGCCAGCTCATTACTTGGGTGACATTGTTTCTTCCAAGGCAAGCCTCAACTCTTCATCATTATACAACTCTGCCCATTGCTCACCCACCGAAAATTTATTACCCTCACTCAAATCCACTTAGAGTAGACAGCATGCATTCCGTAGCTGGATGGCTGTGAGCGCCGAGCAGTTTGTGAGGAATGCCTTACACCAGCTGATGAGATGTCAGGTATGAAGCCACACCTCCAACAGTTTTGACCACAAATAGATAACTGCAGATTAATTAGTGCATTCAAGGACACAAAACAAGGCATGTTTATGTGAAGCATACTGCGAATGAGATTGGAGTCGACAGCTAGGCTTGCAAATTTGTCTGTAGGGACTTGGACGTAGCAGTGCTTTGACCTAAATGCTAACATCATGCAAAAGTGCTCACAATGACAATAGGTGGGTTTCCTTTAACCCTCAAACTGCGGAAATTGAAATTGTGAATATTAAATAAGCCTTAGGGAAACATGCCAATAAAAAAATAAACACCCACTTATCACAAAAAAAACGTTTTTAAGCTCACATGAGGTGGTATTTCAGGCAATTTGAAAAGAAAAAAACTGCAATGGAAACACTTTTTTCATTTTTATAAGTCACATGATGCCATGGCTATGCGCTTGTCAGTAGGAACTGGCTCCCTTGGGCATGATGCAGCAGGCGCTTCAAGAGCATCACATAACTTCAAAAGTTGAGCGTATCCTCACATACAATAGGTTCACCTCTCTATTATCACTCACATAACACACCTACAATGTCTTTGATTGGAAATAATGATGGTTTATGCAGTGGCTGCAATAGAAATAAACCTGCTAATGTTTGTGGTTCATACTTGTATTTTGGGTTTCTTATAGAACATGTTTCCATGCTTTAATAGTAAAAAAACAAAAAAACCCACTAAATTTTCCTCATGCTGACTGTGCTGGAACACCTGTGTTCACCCTCTATTTGAAACACTTCATTTTAGCACCTGTCTCTTTAAGCCCCCCTGCAGAAAATGCCCAGTGTGCTCTGAGAGGTCACCGTTACAGAGTCTTCCAAATCTCTGATCTCTGCACTGTCATTGCAGCTGTGGAATGACTGTTAATAGTTAATAATAATAGTTAAGAATAGTGACACTTTCTACCATGAAAATGAGCTTCTAAACTGAATCAAAACTGTGAAGAAATTGACAATATCAGCAATCAAGATTACATATTTCTCTGATATTAACATGTAGCAATGTGCATCAGTGCATTTTACAAATGACTGTGTGAAGCGTCACCTTCTCCTGTTAAAAATATCTAAAATATCTATCAAACAGTTGTCAAGACGTTTCCCCACAAATGTCAACAACATTGGGGCACAAAAGGGAAACTCAGGGGATCACCAAAATTGTAAGTGCTTCATCCTCTGGGGACCGTTTCTTGATGGACAAAATCTAATGAAAATTCATCCAGTTGAAATTTTTCAGTGTGAACCAGAGTAGTGGGCAGTATGACAGAACAGCCATGACTTAAAACAACAATATCTACAACAACATATTTTAACATTGTAACCTTTAGAGCCATTGCCATTTCTGCTCTAGAATCACTCTTATTTCAATTTCCATACTAATCCAGTTGTCTTCAGGAGCTTTCATTGTTTGCATAACTGATCTGATGTGGAGGGAACGTGACTGGGTGTGGACTGGGGAACACACTTGCCTCAGGACCCCGGGGCATCTAATCTACACAAAGTACAGAAGAGAGAGAAACACAGCTGCCTTGCCGTTTTCTGTAGACCTCTGTGTTCTGTGTTTGCTACATTTAACTGTCTTTGAAGTTTTGATTGGGGTCTGTAGGATAAATCACAACAAATCCAGTTGTTTCAGACCACAAAGATCTGCATTCTCATCGTGCATCTTTGAAATCATTTTGAGTCATCAGCTCCTGTGGGAACAAGTCTGAAGATAACCCATTCAGGAAGCCCATATTAGAGTCAATGAGGCAGAGGAGAGCGAAAACACTGAAAACACAGCCCTGCAGGTAAAAATACTCGTGTAAGGAGGAAGCTCGAAACTGGTTGAATAGACTGCCGTGCAAAAAGGGAAAAGGCCACGTCATTAAATGTAAACAGAACAGGAAGAAAATGCACACGCATGATTTTTTGAATATTGCACCTGGAAGACAACTTAGTCACCAGGTTATAAGGTTTAAGATGATTTCCTCATCCAGATCAAACAGAACCTCCAGTGTCAGGGATGATACAGCCCGCTAAACTGAATTCATCTCACACACAACAAGGTCACCTAATTTGAATAGAGAGGACTAACATAACATAATAAACAAAATGTGAGCTGAGCTGCAACTTCAAAGCCTGACAAAGATTAACAAACAGTAGATAGTCACAGTTGTGTTCAGGTTGTGACTCTCAGGAACCTTTCTGGGCCACCCAACTGTTGTGATTCATGAAAAGAAATGTCATCAAGGTAGATAAGCAGCCAGCCAAAGTAAATAAGACTGCATCATTTCATTTTCTAGGCTTTTTATGTTAAAAAAAAAACAAACAAACAAAAAAAACTACACATGGATCTGGGCTGTAACTCACTCACAAACTCACGATGCCTTTCTTTCACATTGAGGAGGCTGCTGATTCTATACTTTGTCCCCATCCAAAAGCAAAGACATTTAAAATTATTTTTTTTTCTGTCTTGCTGAGAGTTAGATGAGAAGATTGTAAGAAGCCACTTTAATGTTTGAATAATGAATATGAAGCTACAGCCAGCAGCCAGTTAACTTAGCTTCGCACAAAAACTGTAAACAGGGGGAAACAGCTAGCCTGGCACCAAAAGTAACAAAATCTACCCAAGGGCACATCTAAAGTTCACCAATTAACATGTTTTATCTTATTTGTTTAATTAATTAATACAAAAACATGTACAAATGACATGCTGTGGTTTAACAGAGGGGCTTTGAACTGTAGTATTTCTTGGCAGGCACAGTTATTTCCAGTCAATCTTCAATGGTTGATTATCAGTCCATAATACCTGTCCACATGATGCCTCATTTCCACACTTCCGATTCATTCGTTGTCATAAAGGGACATGCAATGCATTCTGCTGATGCTGCATTGCATTTTGGGAAACAGGGTGTTACTTTGGCCACTCCTCATTTGCAAGTTGAAGTTGCAAATGAAGACATATTCGGGAACTTCATAGTTTATTCCTCGCTTCAAATGTTCTAAAAAACACATTTTGTTTAACTGTTTTTGTAGCAAGCCTCCAAACAAGTCACCATGTAGGTCTGGTTTGAAATCCTGTAGCAGAAAATCCACAAATGTCAGACATCCATTGCTGGGAAGGGGCATTAACCCTTATGTCCAAAAAATGTTTCTGTGAACACTTACCATACAAGACTCCGTGAAGTGATTACTTCAGGTCATGTCAAGGGCAAGAAGAGCAGCTCCCAGGTTTGGACCCATATGCAGACAACAAAAAAGCAGCCGGATGAATTTAACGATTTTTTTTAAAAAAGCTCACAGTCCCAAAGGCAGGGAGGTGAAAGCAGACAGGCAAAGGAAAGCAAGTAACAGAACTGAAAATTGGGCAAATGGAGACGCTAATTAAGGGAGTGGGAACAGGAGAGTAGACTGCAGGGCTAGTGAAGGTCAGGTGAAACTAATCAGGGCGGGGCAGACAATTAAAACTGGTGGGAAAATAGAAGGGCAGGAAGTGAAGTGATCTGAAACAAGAGATGTGACATACAAATAAAACAGGAAACACAAAATATGACTGAATCATAGAATTAAACAATGGAAAAAACATGACTTCAGGAAGAGATCAGGGCAGATCATGACAGGCCAAGAAATATTTCATCTACCTCTCAACGCAGAGAACGCATCTTCCAAAATCTTGCACTATTCCTTCAATTGCCGTTCAAATATGCACCACATGCATGAAATGAGTGTTCCAACAGCATTTTTTTTTTTAACTTTTTGCCACCACCTTACTTTAATTTTTAATTATTATTATTATTGTGTTTTTTGCCTTTATTAGGAAAGCTTCAAAGTAAAAGAATGACATGCAGCAAAGGGCAGCATTGGAAAGGTTGTGGCAAGGACATAGTCTTTGTATGTGGGATACCTACCTGGTGAACTGGGCACCCCCTTCACCACCTAACTTTTAATTTAGAAAAACAAAACCTGGTGAAGACTGAAGACTACAGCAAAACGGTGCATAGTGTTTTGAGATTGGACGTCCCCCTGGAGGTGTTGCACATTGGTGCATCTGCGGGAGTAAATTGCTGCTGCTATTGTTTTCCCTATCTATTGTCACCTAGTTTAGAGCAGAAGTGAAGGTCAAGGACTGTAGGTCTGACACTGTTGTTCCAAGAATGTAATTCAATGATATATTGTGTACTTTTTTAAAGGACTTTTCATTGTGAAAAACAAAATGATTGCACAAACTCACTCTATAAAAACTAGAATATATCAATATATAATAGAGAAACATAGCAGTGAGTCAGGGATTGCCAAGGAGCTTGAAAATGCAAATCATACATACTTCTGGGCTTTGTCAACATGTAGCTGTACCCTCATAATATACTTAATGTGCACACAGTTGCATTATAAAACACATAATATGTATCTTATTTCACAGGATTTTGAATATGACTCAAGGCTTGAGCATATAAAAGCATTCCTGTGTGTTTTTGCTTGTGCAGTCCATCTGTTGTCTGGTCAATTACAATGTTCAGCATTTGAATCAGAGTACAATCAGGTGTTTTCAGGGTTCTGAGTAGATATGCATCTGCAGGCTCTGGCCAGGTGCAGGGCTTTCTTTTTCACTGAATTGTTGGCTCAGAGCTGCCCTCTGTGTGCATACCTGCGCTTGTGCATGAGTCTCAGCATGTGTGTGCGGTTCTTTGTGTTTGTTGCTTGCACCTTGCCTGATACATAGTTCAAACAGGGCAGCAGAAGAAGATATGTACATTTGGTGCCAGGATGTTGTGTATCACTGCATGTTCTGGAACATGCAAATGTGTCATGTATGAAATACAAAACATAGCTTAATATACCGCCGAAGGAATGTTCTAGACTGAGCTAGTTCTTGAACTACATTTACAATCAGCTCTTATCTTCCATCTTTCAACACATACTTCTATCAGACTTTCCCTTAAGCATCTGAAACTTCAAGAAATCAGCATTCGAGGTAAATTTCCAGAGTGGTCACATGACATCTACTACCTTTTTATAATTATGATTTCGATGAAAGAATGCCTCCTGCTCATCTCTGATCAACTAAGTGCATAAAAAAAGATGAGACTTCTCTTTTAAATCAGGCATGAAGGAATGCACATTTACTCTCAGCTCGCCTTGGGGCCTTAGCCTGCACCAAACATGTTTTCGGAGTACAGAAGAAGAAGACTAATGGCACCTACTGGGGGCTCCCACATGCATACAACTGTATCATAAACTGCTTTTATGGCACACCTCCAAGTTCTCCCATAAGAATTAATTTATATTTTTATGGCATCATATACAAATGATTAACAAATTGCAAACAGTTATGTCTGAGATGAGCTAATAAAAGGATAGACTGAGCAAAATGTACTGTAATCAGATTGTCCTTGTTTATTTTTTGACTATTTTGTCTTGTATCTGTAAATAGGTCGAAAATTAGGTTTAGAGGACAATACACTATTTTCATTTACTTTGCAATGCTGTAATGTTGTTATCATAAATTACCCCATAATTAGTTATTCTCTGTGAAGATTTGATACTAATCTTACAAAATGCCGATTCTTTTTTTCCAGAGCTGACTTTATAATCCTATAATGAATCTGTCCTTTAATTTTAAAGTCAAAAGAACTACTGTCATTCCCTTGTTGTGTGCGCATGTGTGTGTGTGTGTGGTGTGTGTGTGTGTGTGTGTGTGTGAGAACACATGCATGCAAGTGGAGGCATGAGAGTGTCTGTACACTTTCACCAACTTTTCTGACACGTCCGCTTGCTGCTGGCTGTTGTTCTGTGCAATTTCCTTTCTGTGTTTCCTGCAAAATTCTGACCCACACAAAAGATGATGCCCACAATTTGATATCACCATACTATAGGTGTAGATTTCAGGGGCCACATCCCTGTTTTATTGATTGGTGCAAAAAGAAACAAAAAAACCAAACTCCCAAAAACAGAAAGTGTAAAACATAAGTGGATTTTTAGATACAACCATGGTGAACGCAGATAGTTATCGAAAGACATACAAAGAAAAACAAGTTGACATGCCAAATTTAACAAATGTATAGAACATGACAAACAACATGGAAGAGAGAGAGAGAAAGATAAAGGTAAAAATGATAGTCCAAAAAATACTAATATCTTGGAAAAGCAGTTAAATTTGGGAAATTTGGGAATTGGTCAAATATGGTACCCATGTTTATGTGTTTCATTGCATGTTTGTGCAAGGGCAAAAAAAAACCCAATGAAAAAATAAAGAATAACATGATGATAATGTTAATAATAACAATATAAACTAATAAATATATATATATATATATATATATATATATATATATATACACATATATTTTAAAATAGAACATGTACAAAAACCGTAGCATAGGACTTTTACTTTTGATTAAATTAAAGACATTTCCACCATAAATTGATGCAGAAAAACAACAAATTGCTCACCAAAATGCAGGAAATTAAGTGTTGCTCAAAATTTCCTGAGGGAGAACCCCCCCATTTAATACGTGTTTCCCCAGTGTTGAAGAAAAAAACCCACACCCTTGAATATCAGAGATACTTCACACAGCCCTTTGTGGTGAACTCAGCTTTAACCAAAACATTCACAGTTCATTAGAGCCCCTTGCAAAAGCTATAAGTGAGACAGAGGAGGCACGTAGCCTTCCCGGCACTGTCACAGCTTTAATGAACCTTCGCACCTTAAGCCCCCCAGGGAGAAGAAAAAACTAATGAAAGACTACCTTAATGAAACAATGACTAAGGTTTTCAAATTGGGAATACCCGCTCTCATTAAAGACTCATAACTAAGATCCATTTCCCAAGCCATCTGATTCATCAGCGACTAAACTATGCCAAAACAAAGGGGGGATTCACAGCATCACACACACAGTCAATTAAGAGACACTGTGTTCATGGGAATAATTGGAATATTGAAAATAACAGGTTTGTGTTTTCTTGTGTTCTTAGACTCGGATCAATGATGCTACCTCTAAATGAGCAAAAGCCCTGATGACAAACGTTGAAAGGCTTCTTCAGCTTATAGCCTTAACCTTAATAGTGGCACTGTGGGGACACAACATAGAATTAAATGTAATTATGAAAAAATGTTTCCAACCCAAGAGGTGCCTGTGAGAGGGAAACCAGAGGAGCTGTATTCATTTCACACAGCCCCCGGCTGCTCAGAGGATATGGCAGTCCTTTTCATATTGGCAGCTGTTTGATCAGACTAACAGCGCTCCTTAGTCGTACCGTAGCTGCAGGTCTGATCTAAACTCCTCATCACATTCAAAGGAGACGCCGCGTCTCCAATGCACTCCAGGCTCTTTCCATAAACACAGCTGAATTATTCCTTTGAGTACTCCTTGTTTGATACTGGCCTCCACTTTTCTTTAGAAAACAAAAGGAGTCCTAACAAAACTCGCAGTGGTAGATGTGGAGTAATGTTGCCCGCAGTGTGTTTTCACAGTGCCACTGTTATATATCTGCCAGCAAGGGTGTGAAATTTTACCGCGAGGGCATCTGATAGCTTGTAGATCAATTGCGGCTGATAGTGTTCTCTGTGAATTGTGGGAAATAACAGGGAAAGTAGCGGGCAGCAAAAGAAAGACAGAAAGAATTCACCACAGACTCTGACAGTGAATGGAGGTGTTGCGAGCATGGCTGTGTGTTGATCATGGTTATCAGAGCCATAGTAGATGTCTGATAACTGAGGTGTGGTGTTGTGTAAGTGTGTGTGTGTGTGTGTGTGTGTGTGTGTGTGTGTGTGTGTGTGTGTACCTGTGCGATCTGAATGACTGCACAACAAAGAGTCTGAATGGATTTAGTCAAAGCTCAAACTCTGATGCAGCTGCATTCCGGGAGGTTTATGATGTGAAACACCAAAGGAAAGGAAACAATGATCACATTCATGAGATGTCATTTTCTTCCACTTTTATCTCAGGAATTTGAGTTTTTTTCCCCTCCGTTTTTCATAACGTAATGTGTCTACCTTAGCCAGTCTTTGTTTGAAGGCTTTGTCAGAAAAAGCTTGACCTCATTCTCACTAATGAGGTGCAGGTTTGTTACCTCTACTGTAGCATCCATCCTTACATATACCTGTACTGTAGATATAAACATAGTCCTACAGTGTTTCATATACATGGTGTTGAGTGTGGCCAGCTAAAAATCTGTATAAAAGGTATTATTTTGAAATGGGAGAACAGAGTTTTCTTGCCTTAATAACTGCAGCAGAGGTGGTAACAGCGCCAAATCAGCATCCATGTAAATGGGACAGGCGACAGTTTTTACATTATGTGCGCAACCAACCGCCAGGAGATCTAAAAAGTAGCTAGCAGCAGGTAGCTGTTAAATCAAAGAATAAAAATAGCAACTGAAATGTTTGCAAATGGGGTAGAAGATAAGGTCTGGGACCTTCTTATCCTTCGTGCACGAGATAAGATCAACCAGCCTGTTCTCGTTCTGAAGTCGTCAAATTTGTCAGTGATCTCTGTGCAAGATATTGACTCTAAAAAGCCACCTTTCATGGCAGTATGATGCGCTGCCGGGTGGCGCCAGTTTGTAACCTGGCCAGACAGAACCTTTTGTATTGTTATATGTTGCCCGTCGGCCGGATGGCACCTGGTGCCGCTGTATGATATGCGGATGGACGGCATCAGTTGATAATGAGGCCATACGGAACCTGACGCAGCTGTATGATATGCTGCTGGATGGCATCAGGTTGAAATGCAGCTAGTAACAATGTAATATAAGGAGTGCAAGGGTGCCTATAAGGTGGGCAGGAGGGCTGGTGGATGGGTCTAACAAACCTGGAGGCTGGTGTTCCTGTATGAATATGGAGCCAAACCATTTTGTCCTAATCTTAACAATGCACTTTGGTTGACATTCAGCAACGTCAACAGCAAACCCAGAAGGATACCTATAGTGTAATATGTAGATACAGAAGTCCATTGACAAAGCGGTGATATGTGAGGACTTGGGATGAGAGTGTTTTGGATCTGCATTATGTCTGCCTGCCTGGTCTGAAGCCTGATGTTTCTGCTCACATGGATAACTTTGGTATACATTTACCTCATTATTTCAAAATTTGGCCTTGTTTGATAAAAATTTTAAAAAATATTAAAAGGCGACAAGAAAAATACCTGAATTTGTTTTTTAAAGGTAGATTAAAAGAGAAAAGAAAAATGTCCAGAAAACTTTCTGCTACAGTAAAAAAACTCACTTTGGCTGTGCGCACACTTTGCTGCTATATTAATGCTCTGAATGTCATATAAAGTAGCTTTAACCATTACCTTCCTGCTGTTTCTTCAGTTCCTCCACTTGGCCTTCACTGGCTGTCAGTCTTTGCTGCAAAGTGCTGAGCTTCTGCTGAATGAATAAAAGCACAGTAGCTTGAACTTAAGAGTCAGAAAATGTGAGAAAAAATCAATAACAACCTGTGAAGGGTTACATGCGAGAGGTAAACACAAAAAATACCTCGGTAAGTTTGAGTACAATGTCAAAACATGGCCCACGCACAAAGCACATAAACAGAGAGGCGAAAATGATTAACCTCAGTTTATATTTTTAGGTTCCTGCACTGGTAGTGAAATCACAACACACATTGATAACCACACAATCCATCACACAAATCATAAAGCTTTAACCTTTACTGTACCCTCCTGCTGTATCTTCAGTTCCTCCACTCAGCCTTCACTGACTGTCAGTCTTTGCAGCAGATCACTGTGCTTCTGCTGAGCAGCTGCAAGCTCTGTAGCTTGAACTAAAGTGACAAAAAATGTGACAAAAATATGTCATATTGTAACATATTTTAAAAATTAATTAAAAAAAGTTAACACAAAAAAAAAACAGTCAAGGTTGGGTATAATGTCAACAGATGGCCACAGTGTTTACCATCATTTTCCATCTGCAGTTCCTCTGCCCGGCTCTCAGCTGCAGTCATCCTGACCTCCATGACTGTAACAAGAGTGCTCATCTTAGCTCATTTATATCCATGTTGTCATGAAGTGAGTCCTTTATCACAGTGTACCTTTATTCTCCTTCTCCAAGGCCTCCACCAGGCTCTCAGCGGCTGTTACTCTGGCCGTCAGGTGCCTCAGCTCTACTCTCTGCTTCACCACCATGTCTCTCGGGATCCTCAGCTCAGCATCAGTCCCAGGCCTCTCCATCTGAGTCTTTTTATGCCAACTTTCAGCATGAGGAGCTGGCAGCAAGATATCATTGTCACTGCTGTGTTTCTGAGTTCTGCCAAAATAGCAGAGAACCACTACCACTAAGAAGACCAAGGAAGTCTTCATCTTTGTTGGAAATGATCTTTGTGCTGTCTGTGGCACAGTTGTGCACTGCGTCTGCTGTTCATCAGTGTATTCAAGGTCAGATGTAACAGGTGGATGGTGATCTGCCAAAGTTGTGAGAAAGCACACCTGTAACTTTGACTTATGTGGCAGGTGGTGGAGATAAAAGGAGGGTGAGGACACAAACAGAGAGAGCTGTAACAGGGACTCAGTGGTGGAGCTGTATCTTGGAGTCCTGCCATCTTTCCAATGGTTGATCTAAATTTATTATTTTGTCTGTCTGCTTCTCTCACGTGTTTAATTATTTATTTTAATGTAGTGCACTCCAGATCATAACTTAAATACAACCTCAATAATCAACATATATTTAAATTCACACATCAAGACAAGACCATTGGTGAGAAGATCACCATTTTCCATACAGTTATTTTTAATGCCTGTCCTGGGTTGGATTCCCTGCAAAATCGGAAAAAAAGCTTTACTACAGGCAGACCAGAAGAGACTTTGTTAACATTTTCCTTGGAAAGCTTTGCAGAGGATAGTACAACAGGAAGAAGTGGGAGATATTTGGCTGGTACTGGTACAGAGAAAAAAGAAACTAGAGACTTTCTGGTGATGCCGATCTGTGACTTAAAACAATTGTTGGCCTTCCAAGTAAATTGGGCCACTGGCCCCTTCATTACTTCCAGTCCCCCATATTTCTGGCTACCTTGTTTGAACCACACCCATCTTCAAAGTCAGCCTTCATTGTGATCTCAGCTATACAACTGTAAAGCTCTGTGACTGCATATTGGAGACTATCGCACTCTACACAGACAGACAGACACATGAACACATAATGACGTACTCAAAACTGCTTCTGTGGTAGTTCCCCTCCAAACGGTGTCTCCAGGACCACATTGTGCCATGATGGCACAAACACACACTATAACAGCCCTGCCATCGCTGCTGGTTAATAACTGATTAAAGAACAGCAACAAAAAAGCTAAAAGAGACAGTGACAGATCTGACAGGACTCATTCTCTGTCATACCTGTGCAGTGACAATGGTTCAACATAATGAGGCTTTCCACTGCTGCTCTTTTTTGTTTTTGCTGTCAGCCAGAAAAATGACTATATGTCAGGTTAAGTCTTTTTCCAGAATGGATCTTGAAATGTCTCACCTTGAATGCAAACGGGCATCCTAACAGTTCCCTAGGCTACCCGCAAGTTATTGTGAAGACTTGGGGAAATTTCCCACTGCAACAGGACCATTATCTGGGCGTGTTGCTTCTGAGTCATAAGCGTGTGCATCAGTGACAAGTTAGACAATTAGACAGAAATAACAACAAATCAAACTGTCGTTAAAAAAAATATTTCTTGAAGCGTATAAAGTGCAGTGAATGACATGATTTATGCTGATTGCTGCTTGTGTTTATGAATAAGAATATTGAGCAGCTGTCACTCAGAATGAAGCTGCTTGCTGCCACATACAACAGGATTTACACCAGATAAACACAAAGGCGTCAATCTTTCTAACAAAACACTGCCAGCGCTCAGGCGATGGGCAGGAGGATACAACTGAGTGAGAGTGTTGTCTTTAGCAGCAAAATACTGTGCAGTTTCATATTTAATCATTCAAGAATAGACAAAATTGTCTGAACACAATCTTTATAATCCTGTTTTTGCTTTGCTTTCTCTTAGGACAGACCTGTCATGAAAAGACTTTGCTGTAGGGGTAAACACAAACAAATGTACATGTCCCACAGAAGTTTTAAAGAAGCGTTTTTCTGGAAAGAGAACACAGGATTTTCTACCCTGGTGCCGGAGGGGGCAGAGATAAAGAGAGTAATAGTTAGACTGCGGTCACATTGGTATGCAGACAGTCATGAAAGCAGTGCTGTACCTGTTGCATCTTGCAAATTCATTTGCTGAATATTGTGAAATTTCACCGCTTAAATTGGGGAGGCCCTTTTTTTTAATATCACAACTCAAGGGATTGGTTTTACGGTTAGATAAACACACAAATGGTTTGGATTACAGAGTATCTACTGATATGCACCAGTCTACTGCTGCATCATCACCCTCATTAACATCATCATCAAGGAGACAAAATGAAAGTTTAATTATGATGTGTAGATGCGGAGGATTGTAAACTGGCACCAATGATTTCGTGAAATCTGGTAAATATCAGTTTGAACTAAATTGTATGCCCTGTATAAACTCGACAATACTTATTCACTTTCTGTTCTTATCAATACACTACTGTTATACTTCAGTCAACATACATTTTACCCTGGTCCCAATCTGCAAATTAACAACTGTTTGTTTAGGAGTTCTCCCACATTAAATACAAGACTAAGAGTCTACAGCCACACTAGCATCTCATGAAAACGTACCTGCCGACCTCCATGACCTCAAGAATAGGGTGGAAAAATATGAGTGTCAGAGATTTTGTTTCCTGCATTCTGGTGACTTTTAAAGAAAGAAAATAACAAAATAATAAGTAGACAACATCAGCATTATGTTCAATACATTTGATTTGGTTTAGTTTTTGGTTCATGACCCTGTTGTTTCAGCAGAGTACCAGGAAGAGAAGGAGAAGGAGGGAGGCAGGACAGAGTGCTAATGGGTAGGAAACAATACACTTTCAGAGTTGTATACTAAAAGGAGGTAACAAGTGTCACAAGTGATGAGGCCAGTGTTCTCAGCACGGTCGTTGAGTCATTGACACTTCAAGCAGTGAAATTAGGCCTCTGGTGAGGCATCTAGTGATGCTGCCCGATTCGCGTTCAGAGTTCTTTATGACTTATAGAAACATTGTATGCAATAGTCCACGCCCCTCCCTCCCTCTCTCTATTGGTTAAATAAAACTGAAATTGAAATTAAATTTAAATTACTATTTGTACAGCCCCTGGTGTGCTTTGTGTCTAGCCTACAATAAACCTTTACTTGACTAATCTGTGTGTGTGTGTGTGTGTGTGTGTGTGTGTATATATATCTACACGACGCTCTTCCGATCTGTCACGGAGCTGGACAAAAACCTGTCCAGCTCCGACTTTTAACAAACAAAATTTTTTTAAAAATAGTTTTATATTTGTCTTGTAATTTATTTTCAGGTCTTTTTCTTAATCAACTTTTACTCATTTCCTGCAACTTGTGCCAAGCTTTTTCCTCATGTTTTTTTTTTTTTTTTGTTTGTTTTGAAGATGTCAATATATATTCTGCATAAAAACACAAATTTATCAACATTGCTACACAAACCACAAGCAAAAAACTTTTTGTCCTGTACTTTTGGCCAACTGACCCTCTACACATTTCATACTATACAGTCAAACAAATGCAACCTTGATTTTGAGAACGTCAATACAGTACATCCAGAAAGTGAAAAACATGGTTTGTGGTGTCAAAAGTCATACATGCCAAAGATGTCTGGCATTACATTCTGTCAAAATGGCAGTTAACAAGGCAACGCATCATCTGCGGGCTCCTCTTCTATTGGTCAGAGAACCCGTTTCCAAGGTGTCGACCTGTGATTAAGACTCCAGTAAATCTTCCCACCCAGGGAGCCTTGGAGACGAGTCTCCCCTCAGGTCAATTCACTCCTGCAGGGATGAGCCTCTCTTTCCTCTGTCTCTGCCCTCAGGGATAAATCTCTAACCCAGATCTCTTCCTCCTGGCCTTCTCATAGGTCAGACTTGAGGCAAAATGTCAGTTTTAAGGGCTTTGTTAAAATTTCTGTGCTTGCAGTTTGATCAAGTCTTCCCAAAAAGGCGGAATATAAGGGATGTGGTGCAATATCTGCTCAAGTGTGATAAGATGACACCAAGGCAGAGCTATCAGGCGCCTCAAAGTGACAGGCAACCTTACATACCTTCCTTCATTTACCTCTCAGGCAAATTCCTCGCTCGCTGTCTTTCCTTCTGCATTTCTCAACCGTTCGTCTTTCTTTTTTGCTCTATTTTTCCACTTTTTAAGACAAACATGATATCTTGCTCTTGCTCTTTTTTTTTTTTTTGAGGTTTAACTGATATTTCTCTGCGCTCGCCCAGTCTCCAGGCCAGATAAATGTGACCATCCATAAATCATATTTGCTGCAATAAACTGTAAGCTGTTGGGCTTCTCATAGATTGACCATGTCTATTGTCTCCTAATGTAATTAAGCTGCTTGGTCAATGAGCAGTCATCACACCCTTTTGTCAATATACTAGCTTATAATAGAAATACTGACACATAATCAACAGTAATAACTCTATCTGTGTTGCAGGCAATCACTCCACACACTGACCAATCACACTGCTGTGCTCCAAGACCCACATCTGACCCAGCCAATCATACGGAGCAGTGGGAGGCCGTAGGTTGAGTCTGCTAGCTACTGTATGAAGTGGGCTTGACTGCAGGTAGTTAGCCCCAACCTAATCTAATGATGCATACTTCCCCCTGTTTATGGCAGCCAGCGAAGAGGGAGCGCTAGCCTGTGCTTGTCTGCTGCTGAGAATGCCCATTAACGCTCTGTTCCCCCTCAGGTGATGACCACCTGAGCTATCAAAGACAAGCGTGTCTGTAACCCCCCCCCCACCCCCCCACTCACATTGCACTCCATCCCCAACCCCGCCTCTGCTCCGACCTCCACCCACATGCTGTACAGTTACCTGCACGGGAGATTGCAGTTTTTTCCTTCCAAAAGTGGTATTTTAAGTATATCACCATCGTCATCATCATCATCATCATCATCATCATCATCATCATCATCACCACCATCATCATCATTTTTATAAAAGTTTTATATCCAGTGCAGATTGACTGCAATCACAATACAATTCAGTTTCCCTGCTCTGTCTTCTGTTTCAAAGTGCTTTTGAATTTATGTCAATGTTCTCTGCGTGTTAAAGAGGTAGTTCATTCAAATTACAAAAATATAAAATATTTGGTATATATTCAGATATTTTATATTCTTATGCAGAAATAATTTCCTCATGAGCTATGCATGTAGTTTTGGTTTAATTTACCAGGTATTTGTCAGTCTTTTACATTTCTGCCACCACTTCAATACATTGGAGGTGACCAAGACTTTGTTTGTAGTGTTTAAAGGTCCAATACTGTGCTCATTTTCAGATTCCTAATTGATTTGGGTCTCTAATGGAACATATTGGCATTCTTTTATTTTCAAAAAACACTTTTTTTTTTATCATACTGTCTTTGCTTGATCACCTGTATTCACTCTCTGTCTGAAACGTCTCTCTGTCTCTTAAAGCCCGCTTCTCGAATAGGCCCACTCCGCTCTGATTGGTCAGTCATTGTTTCCGGTTCTTCCAAATTTGTGCTCTTGGCTTGTCTGCATTATAATTGCAGCCCCGGCAACTGCATTGTAGTGGCACTTTATACCTTTATAGACTGTTTCGTTAGAAGTGAAACACCTTAGGTCCCTATATACTTCCTATTAGAATATGTCAATCACAAAAAATACAAAATATTCCAACATGGATTAAAAATGGACCCATTTAGAATATTTATGTTTCAAGCTTGAAATGGTATACAGTATATTTGTGACATCACAACTTCATGCAACAGTTGTCCCAGGAAAACAAGGAAAAAAGATAGGGAAAAAGGAGAGGGAGATGGGGAACGACATCAAAGGTCAACAGTCAGGCTCCAACTGGTGATCGACGCCGTAACCTTTAGGAACATGGGCCACCAGTACAGGATTGTTGGATTAAAATTGACCCAGTTTGGGTCTGGCACAGTGGGTTAATTTTATTCAGTACCAACAAGTTAGTTCGACTCAGTTTTAGAGTTATTTTTTAATATCAACTAAAATATGGAAAACCTAACTGAGTTAGATACAACAAGCAAAAGTACCTTGAAGGAATACTTTACCTAAAAAATGGCCATTTGTAAGTGAATTAATTATGTGGTGTTACCTTGAATTTGTGAGGAAAACGTATTTATTAAGATTAACTGGGGACCAAGTTTAACAATAGCAAAACTGTATCATTTATAACTAACTCTTACACAACTCGTGCAGTGTAATCCAAGTCTCATTTATCCAGTCTTGTGCTCAGTAATTCCCAAACTGCATGAGCTGTTTAAGTTGTCTTGTTGCCAAGTTTTCTACATGTTTTGATGTAGCAACATACCATGTTTGATGTAGTTTTGCTGTTGTTAAATGTTGTCCCTAATTAATCTCAATCAATAATCAATATGTTTGCCATTTTCTGGAGGCATGCAGGAAAGTTTTCATCACCAATGAAAACTTATATTGTTATTTGCAGAAAACTACATACGTGAGTCCAGCAGTAACAATTAATAAGACAAACTATGTGGTGGATGAAAAAGTTCATCCACCACATAGTCCTGTGTGGTTTCTATGGATACTGGTTGAAATTAACCCTTGTTGTATTGATGCCATATTGACTCAAATTGGGTCAGTTTTGATCCACTTATTTTCAATGTGTACAGTCTTGTGTTTGCACCTTTTAAAAAAAAGCACACCCATTTGAGCACTGCAGATCAAGTGCCTTGCTTAAGGGCATGTCATCATTTAGCAGTGACTGAAGGGAGAGCATTCCCCATTCATTTTCCTAACCCAGATTTCCCCACAGCGTCCCTTACATCCCCTGCAACCAAAGACGAATGAATCTAACTCTCTTACAGCTCCTCTTCCTTTGTCCAGGACATTTCAAAACTTCCTGTCAGTGTCCCTAAACCCATAATAGATGTGTGTATCTTCCCCTGTCTGGGATGCGTGATTCACTGTCCCTGAAACACAGCACCACCTAATCTTGAAGAGCAGATAAAGCTAATTAGGGGAAAGAGACATCAATCACAGCTCGAGGGCTCGTTATGTTCTGTGCATACCAACAGTGGCATCTCAGTCACTGGGTGTGTTTGAGAGCCAGTCATACACACGTAGCTATTATTATGAGTTATGTCAGGAGGAACGTCTTCAACTCGAAGTATGAGTATTGAATGTTTCCTCGACTCTTTTTGGGAGGAACCGGCTGTTATCATTTTCACCGAGCAAGGAGTGAGAGACTAAAATTAGTGCAGAAATCAACAGAAATCAGTCTCTTTTGTTGAAATGACCTTCGGCAGTATAACTCATCTTAACTGGCGAGCAGCTCTGTTTGGATGTGCAGCATGCATTAATACAGCTGTCAGAGAGAAACACACACCCTTTCCGATGATTACAGCAGGTCCGGGAGGTTCACTGAACTCTGAGAAGGGGGCAGAAGATTATCTTATAACTTAAAGTAGAGCTTAATAAAAAGAAGGTCATCTTAACTCTGTTGTTAATAACATTTTTATGCTGAAATTGGCTTTGATTTTTTGTTTCAATGCATGTGAATTCAGTGCACCTTCCTTCATTTTTTAAGACTGCTCTGTTGGCATGAAAAGGAAGCCAAAACAGAGTGTAGGACAGCATTCATCCTGTAGGTGGGAGTGTCACTCTTTCTATGTTACAACCTGCAGTAGCTGGAGTTTATCAGTTTAGAGCCAACAATGCATTACACATACATATAAAAAGACTATAATTATTTTATTTCAGATATCAAACATGATCATCGCTTTTATTAGGCCTCATAAAATGTGCATGCGTCAAACAGTTGTGATGAATGACGTGCGTGTTCACCTGCAAGGTGTGAAAAGGTATGTAAATAGGCATGGATATTTACTGTGTGGCATGCCCCAACAAGAGAGGATTATATACTATAACAACTTCACTGAGGATTAATGTTCACTACTGAATATAAGCAAGAACTGGTGCCTAATCAAACACGTTTGTCAAGTGAAAATTATGAATGAAGAACTGGTTAAAGTAGTGATTCACAACATTTTCCTTAAGACTCCTTTTCTATCATTGAGTAAACTGACAACCCCTGAGTAAGTGGCATGATTTATGGATATCTCATATTATGTTCAATGCATAACAAAAACTGGACTGAACGTGAACGTTTTATTGCAGGGGGTCTGTGTAAAATGAGTGATCTGCATGAATTTTGAGCAGATTATTTTCTGTGAATATTGCATAAGCGATGAGTTTTCATGATAGCTTTTGGGAATGCTTTATACGATTCTCTTACCCTATTATGTATTTTTAAATTTTTTTAATTTAAAGGTTTCTTTTTTTTAACAATCCAGTGTTTTCTTCCCCTGCTTGTCCATTGTTCTATTAGCTCTTTATGTTTTTTTGTAAAGCAGACTTCTCTAAAGCAAGATGAAGCTTTTTAGCAGAGAATGAAAATTAACAATTTCTTTTAGTTTTCTATCATTTTTTGTCTTTTTAAAATATTTCTCACACCTTTTTAAATTAAGAAGGCCTTGCAATCCCTGTTAAACTTTAGCGACACAAAGTAGGAGTCAAGACCCCAAGGTGGAGAAACACTGTCTTAAAAGATAACAACTTCATTAACTCTAAATGGAAGGATCTTGTAAATGACATATATCGAATGTAAAAAATAACCATGAGAATTAGAAATCAATTACATAAATCTGAAGAAAGATACTTGCACTAGGTGAAGTATACAACATGCAATATTACCAGTGACTCTCCTGTCATGATGTGACAGACAACTTAATATGATATTAAGGGCACTGATGTCTATCTTTTTGTACACGCTTACACAAGACTACGTGTTGGTTGTATATTTTTTTTAATATTATTTAATCCGTCTATTTTTTCTATTTCTTTATTATTTTTATCCTCCTATTCTGTCATATTAATTCTTGATATGCAAAATGAAAAAAAAAGAATAATATTCCTACTTATAGTAAACAAAACTGGTCACCAAACCACATTGGTGTTTTTTAATGTTTTACTAAAATACTTTACAACTTAGAAATCTAGCATTAAAAATATGATACATCCATTCATAATATGTTTGATTACAGGGGTACAAAAATACAGCATACAGAGTGATATAACATTATATAATATAAAATACTTTGAAGAATTTAAAAAAAAAAAAAAAAAAAACAGCAGCGCAGGGTGAAAGAAAAGAGGCATAGTCGTTTAGGGATGTTATGGAAACTCTTACAAAACATTTTCTTCTGCTTTCACCACAAGGTTATCAAACTACACACTGTCATCTGATAACAGGATGATATGAGCAGAGAAATGGTGATACAAGTCTCTCAGCATGAAAAGAAGAGCTGGGGCTGAAGCTGGAAGCTAGTTATCACTTTAATACTTTTCTCACATCTGGTTGCAATAATCAAAACAAAAGCAAATTGTCTAATTCTGCGGGTAAAATAAATATATTTGTGCTATTATTTTAGATTTAGATTTTAATGGCTTTTTGAAAATGTGGAATATTTTGTGTCGGTCTGCTGAACGCTAGAAATTAATGACATGTACAATAACAACTCAAGTGAGAAATGAAAAAAAAAAAAGATAATTTGATATTTTTCATGTAGGCGTAATAGCAGTGAAAACTGACAGTGACACAAAGCAAAGTTTTTTTCTGAATATAAAACTACTTTAACAGCAATGTTTCAAAAGAACAATTTGACCCCAAATCAAAAATACATATTTCTGTTCTCTTACCTGTAGTGCTATTTATCAGATGTCTGCCTTCTCTCAAATATACGTAATGGAACTAGACAGCACTCAGCTTGTGGTGCTCAAAGCACCAAAAAACTACAAGCAATGTCTCTTTCCAGAAATCATGATCCAGTAACTCAAGACAGCCCACAGGCCTTGTTGTGAGCAGTTTAAGTAGGAACTATTTTTATTGTGGCTTCTAAATAAGCTCGAAATAGCCACCCACAGATGCCAGGGTAGATATGACCAGCTGACTGTATTTGGTTGTACTCACTGTGGTTTGATGATGCAGGGTGCTCTGGGTGTCAGTTGATGTGCAGGATTTGTGCAGAGTTGCTTGGTGAGGCTAAACTGATTTGTCTGACCGTTGCGTTAAAATGAAATCAAAAAAACCCAAATTAACATTCCTCCAAGATAAACAGGCCCTTGCAAAAACAAAGTTCAGATCAATGAAGCGAATAACAAATTCATCAAACAATAAAACTAAGATTAACCAAACACATGACGATCGAAGACTGTGTCCCCTTTGTGTCTTCCCTGCTTGACTAATTTAGCACACCTGCTTTGAATGAGATGATCCTGACATGCCAGGTCAGCATGAAAACTACATGAAACTGCTTTCAAAAAGGTCTGTGGTTGATCTTGAGTAACCAGGTCATAATTTTTGGAAAGAGACATTGCTGTTGAGTTTTTGAACTATATTTTTTGGTGCTTTGAGCGCCACAATCTGATTGCCATGCGGTTCTGTAACAGTCAAGAGACATCTCTATGGCCGGTATCTCCAACACTCTGAAACACACCAAAACAATCTAGACCAATTGATAGCACTACAGCTTAACCCTTTAACACCTGGAATCACATTTGTTTTTTTGTGATGAATTTAGACCCCTTTACAAGCATTTGACCCTCTGAAACCTGAGAAAATGGTTTGTTTTGAACACATGGGGAGAAATGCAAAGAGCAACTTGGCAAGAAAAGTCTCAACAATTGCACAAAAAAAGTTACAAGAAAATGACCCATTAAAAAACAGGCATTAAAAAACTGATTTTTTGGCACTTTCTAAAGGTAATTTCTTTGCTTATTTTAAGGATTTTTAGGTAATTTTATTGTAACGTTTTACTAATCTCTTGCAATGTTTATGCCCATTTCTTTTTAGGTGCTCATTGCCTCCTTCCCATGTTTTTGAAAGAAGTCAAGCCAATTTGCTCAGGGTTCAAAGGGTTAAGAGGATAAATGTGTATCTTTGATTTTGGGATGAACTGTCCCTTTAAAATGAACTTCAACTGAACTGGACATAAACAAGATTAACTACTCAAACCAATCATGACACACAGTGGTATACTTTATGACATTGTTAAATAGTGATAATGAAAAGGGTCCATTGCAGCCACAGCACATCTCTCACTGTTAGAGTAAGTTGCCTGTGATGAAGACAAAGATCTTGGCCTGGAAAGTGGTAAACGTCCCCTGTCTCCAAAGCTTCATCTCAACAGTAATCGCAAAATCCCTTGGACCCTCAACCTGTCGATTTAAGTACACAGCGCCCGTGTAGGCATTCAGCTTCCGTGTGCCGAAGTAGTTTTCCTCATTTCCCTGTGTGATGCTGACGATGACATTGTCTCCTGAGTAAGCAGGAGAGGGTCCGATGCGGAAGATCTGAGCAGGGATGACGATGTTGGACTGGAAGCTGAGGTAGTAATAGGTGATTCTCAGAGGAGAGTTTTGACAATCCAGGTAGTTGGGACAGCTGATCCGCTCACAGCGCCTACAAGGGACACAGGGAAGGCAACTTTAGTTGTAGAGCACTTCAACAACAAAGCGATTTATGATTATTTTGGGGGCTTTTTGCCTTCATTGGATTTAAGCGTGAAAGGGGGACAGAGAGGGAATGACATGCAGCAAAGTGCCGCAGGTTAGAGTCAAACTCATGGCCGCTGCGGCAAGAATAAGGTCTGTGCATGAGACACCTGCTCTCCCATTACTCTAGATTAATCAACATGTACTTCACTAAATTTAACACATACAACGATAACTTATGATGCATGGACTTTTATAGTGTACTATGAGTCCTTACTACAGCTGATTGCTGAGGTGTGTACAGGTAACTGCAAGCAGTTGTAATATTTTATAAACACCATCAGTCGAAATCTAACGAATAAGAACATACTTAAGACACTTAAACCTGTAATTTATTATAACTTACATCTATAATGTTCCATTGCTGTAGAAAGAAAGCATTATGTGTGTTTATGAGTGAAGTCATAAACATTATGATGCATTGTAGTTCACCATGAATAATAGTGCACTATAAATGTGGTCTTTATAGAGAGTGTTACAGATTTTTCTTGTCCTTTTATTCACTTTTCTTGCTTTCAAAGAAAAACTCTTTTATAGAATAATCCAGCCTCATGCCAATCACAAAAACATAACAGAAAGGTCAATGAGGCATCACACTGAACACTGGAATGGGTTTTAAACTGATTTAATCACTTACGTGTCGGACACTTTGCGGTAGTTTGGTGGACAGTTGAGAGAAAGGCAACGATATCCTCCCTGGATGTTGTAGCAGGTCTCAGCTAGAGAGCAGTTATGGGCCCCTGTGGCACACTCATCAATATCTAAAACACACAGTTAATGCACAAGGGCTGGTTTACTGCCTGCAGATGAGGAAATGCATTAGTCACAGCACAATTGAACTTTGAAGAAAAACCCTGATTGCGGAAACATGTAAAATGAAAAGCTGCTCAAGTAAAAAATTCAAATTAGCGAGACAAGATTTTTAGGCCAATAAAGTTTTACAGCCTGTGTAATTACTGAGCCACTGTGAAAGTACCAATTATATTTATCTGAGCATAACCATTACTATACACTCTATGTACAGTTAAACGGGTGCAGAGTCATTTTTAAAATCTATTTTAGAGCAGGACTCAGTGAGGTGCACTTGTATTAAAGCAGACAGTACAATGAGTGTGTGCATTTTGTTAGTTTTGTTTTATAGAGGGATATTCACCTCTGCAAGAGCGACCATTTGGAGACATGGTGTATCCATATTCAGGACAAGTACACTGGTAACTGCCGGGAACGTTCACACACTTGTAGGTACACAGATGGCCGATACTCTGGGAGCACTCGTCGATGTCTGGACGACAAAGAGGAAGTAAATCATGTGAGATTGATTCATAAACTTGCCCAAACATATGTTTGGTATAAACGTGGTATTTGTGATGTGTAATGGAGTGTGCCCCACCTTCGCAGGTGTGCCCGTCCTCCCTGAGGTAGTAGCCCTGTCTGCAGTAGCACTGGTAGGATCCGTAGATGTTGGCACACTCCTGACTGCATGGGCTGGCCAAACACTCATTCACATCTGGAGATTAGAGGTTAGAGCTCATTACTGTCACAATCCACCTGATCAAAGGATTTTCAATGTTTTTATCCTAACATATAAACACAATGTTGTTATTACACCAATTATGTTTTTACTGGTTTGCGCTTTAAGGCATGGCATGATATACAGTGTAACATTGACACCCCTTGCTTCCATCGCTCTTCAGTCATATGCTGCACAGTGGCCAGCTTTAATATCAGCTCAGTCTAGGAATCTGCTCACACACAAGCCTGGCACACCAACAAACACACACACACATACACAGAGGCATATTTTCACGCGCGGATTCACAAAAACATACAACCACAAGCACCGACATGTACACATGGATGCACACACACACCTTCACAGTTCTTGCCATCGCCGGATAAGCGGAAGCCAGAGGTACACGAGCATTCATAGGAGCCTGGGGTGTTCTCGCAGGTCTGGGCACAGAGGCGGCCGGGGTAGCGCCAGCACTCATTTACATCTGAGAGAAAGAAGCAGTGTCATCATACCACTGTAAATGTGTATTGCATTTGTGTTTGCACCCATGTGTGCAACTGAGCATGAGCAGGTTCGTTGCCCTGCACGACCGCGTATACGTGTGCATGCCTGTGCGTGTCTGAGTGCATGTCAATGAGAGTGTGATGTGAGGGGACCAGCTGCCTGCTGATAGTCTAAACACTTGAGTAGAGTCCATTATTATGAGAGTCACAACACAGTGAATCACAAATAGAGGGAGCAGCAGCAGCGGTGGCAGGAGCAGAACGGAGTCCTCTGCAGCAGGAGACGTGATCGGCCCAATGGCTACTGCAGGAGCCAGCAGCAGAGGCTGGCAAACAGCAGCAGCTCTCCCACCGCAGAATAATAAACAGGAGCAGCAGAGTAGGCAGACAAAGAAGAGGGGTGGCTGCACAGAAGTGTGAAAGTGATGAAGGGTGAAAGGAAGCAAAGGAGAGTAAAGAATGAGCATGAGAGACAGGGGAGTAAAGGCAATCTCCACTTTTCTTGCTTTTAAAACTTCTATGTGTAGAATAAGGCATGTGTTCTGGCTCTTCATGACAATGTGAATAATGTGCAACATACCTACACACATCCTCCTGAATGAGTCATACTGATAGCCTGTCTGGCATTCACAACGATAGGAGCCGGGCAGATTGTGGCACAGCTGGCCCTCTCCACATCGATGTAGACTGCTCTGACACTCATCCACATCTACAAGTCACACATAAATAGTAAAGAGATGGAAAAATCAATAAAATGACAATGATGACATTCAGCTACCATGAATGAATTAACGCAATTTCTTGTTAGTCTTTTGACCGTCTTCTTAGTTTGCGAAATAATATCTATTCTGTGCTACATTAGAATGACAATTATTTAATTAAAGATGTTTTAAACCAGTGTTTTTCTGATGCTGTTCAGCTCATTGCAAAGGGGCTGCTAAAAATGGTGGCCAACACAAAAATTTAAATGGCTCTATTTAGAGTTGGTGTTTGGTTTGCGCGTTCTGGGCTACTGTTGAAACATGGTAGTGCACATGCAGGACTGCATGCATGAGGACCTGCTCCCTATGTACATATAAACATCTTATTCTATTGTAACAATCACACTACAATTTCTAATTTCAGGTTATTATACACTAAAGAATTTTATATATATATATATATATATATATATATATATATATATATATAGATAGATAGATAGATAGCTAGATAGATATATATATATATAGATAGATAGATAGAGATATATATAGATAGATAGATATAGATATTTTATTTATTTATTTATTTATAAATAATATTCAACTTCTGCCAAATTATATTATCCTAAACCCTATGAACTGGACCTTTAACCTTACTTCTTGAATGAATTGCTTCTATGTCCATAGGAATGTCCATAAAATCATCAGATAACACATTCATCATGCATGACAATTTCAAATCTTACCAATACATTTGGAGCCATCTGGGCTGGCATGATAGCCACGGCTACATATTATCTTCCTCTGGCACACGTAGGATCCTACTGTGTTGATGCAGTTAAATGCCCGGCCACATGGCTGGGCCGAAGTGCCACACTCATCAATGTCTGGAACAGAAAGAGAGACAGAGAAAGATAAGAATGAAGAAAGACAGAAGAACAAGGAAGACCCAAAGGCACAAAAGCAGGGCACGAGAGACCAGAGGGCAGCTCTTTAGCCACACCGCAATATCAAAGCAAACACACATCACACAGTTGCATTCCCTCGGATAACTTTGTAGTGTGTGTCTGACATTTTCACAATTTTCTCATTTCTAAGAGCATTTCTTTTACACTCCTCTCACAGGGGCGTCGGCTGCCTCGACATGCCCCAGTTCCTGCCCCTGGGGGCTAATTCCACAACATCAGTTTGTACTGGAGGAGGACAGAGGATTGGCTTTTATCCACCACCCTCTGCAGCCCCTAACAGCAACCTGTCTGATCTCCTGTCTGTGTGGCATTTAACCCCTCTGTCGCCACAGACGTGCTGATTCACCTGCATGGCGTACAACCATGGACTGTGATTCACCTGTGGGGAAATTTTGTGCACTCACTTGTGCTTTGGAACGAGACAAAGGATCTCTAAAATAAAACACAATGATGACTGTTTTGGAAAAGATTTTGGAAAAGATTTAACCATCATGCCACAACATGTACTTATTCATTCACTTATATTTAAACCTTTGAATCCTGAACAAATTGGTGCAATTTATGTTAAAAACATGGGGAAAAGGCAATGAGCAACTTGGTAATAAATAGTTTGCAAACTGCAAGAAATTACTAGATTGAGATTTTTTTTAAAAAAGCAAGGAAAAAATGTCTAGGGAGAAAAGAAAAAAAGCAAGGGAAAACTAGTATATAATATATAATTATCAATTAACTACATATTTTTTAAAAATCTTTGAAGGTATTATTATTATTATTATTATTATTATTTATTTCTAAATTGAGTAATGCCATTATATCATTTTTTTTTCTTTTTTTCTTTTTTTTTAGGACATTTTTTTTCTCAAATTGTTCATGGCCTTCCTGCTATGTTTTCAAAAGAAATCAAGCATATTTGCTCAGGTTTCAAATGGTTAAAATCACAAAAAACAATGTTTAATTGAATGAAAACCTACATATATTTTGCCCTTAATCAATTTAGAACAGTTGCAAACCTTGCTGATACTGGACAAATGCAATTGTATGATCATCTCAGTGAGAAAGTGATTTCTCTTACCAATACAGTTGCCCTGTGCGTCCTGGTTAAAGCCAACAGGACATCGAGGTTTGGGGTTGCACCTGAACGAGCCCTCTGTATTCACACACTCGAAGCCAAGCCCACAATTATGGCTCTGCTGCACACACTCGTTGATATCTGAGGATGGAGATCAATAAATGAGCTAATGAGGACTGAATACTTGATTAATTGCAAATAAAGCACAAATCAAACATTATTAGTCTTGGTCTAATAATCCACTTCATGTGTTAACTACAGTACATTGCGGGCTACAAGACACAAGCATGTAACCTCATATTTGACCACTGGATGGCACTGTGGTTAAGTGGCAGATTGTTCAAGTGCTCATCCATCATGACGTGTTCCCTGTCAATATTCTAGAAGTTAATCAAGAGCAAAATAATTGTATTACAACTCAGAAATCTTATCTATGCTAATTGCAACTAAAATGGCTTCAATGACAGTTTATCATTCCAGCGAGATGTATGCATTTAATGAGTCAAACCAGCCGAAGTCACATGCAGTGGCCCTCATGTGCAGTGAGTGAATGAGCACTGCAGTAGAGTCCTCTAGAGTGCTCTAACACCTGTCTACTGGGGGATTCACCTCCTGTCAATCAGCCTTCCACATCTGCTGCCGAAGTATGAACCAAAGCTGGAGGGAAATCACAATCTCACAGGAACAAAAAATGTGGTGCATGTGTGTGTGTGTTAGTGTATGTGTGTGTGTATGTATGTGTGTGTGCATAATGCATGAGTGTCTTATATTTTCAAGCAGGCCTGCATGATTTTACCCCTGTAATTGCTGTAAAGAGGCCTCAAACAGCTCTGGCAAGCAGCCCTGCTGATATAGGGTAGGTCTCTAAACAGCAGATCGTGATTGAGCATCTTGCTGCTGTCACAAGCCTGGCAGAGCCAGCAGTAGCTGAGTGAGCCCGACACCGACGGAGACAGAGAGAGAAAAGCCAGGAAGCAGGATAAATGTGTAAGAGATTGGCCGTGACCTCCTGAAAATTTAACCATTGCCTGTATTTTTCCACTGTTTTTGCTCCCTTTGTGGCACAGTCACTGCATGTGTTAGCAAGACATGTGATATAGTGCTATTACTAGAATAAGTTTGGCTGGAATGCCATTAATATACTATGCATGTGCAAGGACACTTTATATAAATACAAAACATTTGTGCAATTTTACTTGTTTGGGTTTTTAGCCAGGCTCTGTGCAGGGCAATAGCAATCTGTTATTTGTTCACGTGGTTCAACACTTCAATCCAAATTAAAATATCTCAACAACTATGGATGAATTGCTATAAATTGGGATTTGTGATTTCCAGACAATAAATCCTAATGACATTGGCAATACCCTAAATTTTCCTGTAGCACCACCACAAGGTTGAGATATAATTCTGTTTATGAATAAACACCATCAAGACATTCCCATCAGCCTTTGCTGTAGGCTTACTTGTCTTTAGTGCAGATCACCAAACAGTAACATGCTAAAAATCTGAACCAAGATGGTGAGCATTATATATGCTAAATACCAGCTCTGTCATGTTGGTGTTAGCTGAGTGTATCAATGTTTCCGGGGTTTTCTGCATGTAGCTTTCATGATAGTGGCCGAGCCAGCTAGCACCCAACTATGTCAACAGCGTAAACAGTGCCAACAATGGCAACAGTAATGACAAAGCTAACAGTGTTAACCAGGTGGGCTACCGGAGGTGCTGCGCTTTCTCACTGCTGTCATTCTGAGGCACAACATACTGCACAGTGGTGCTGATTAGGTAACCATTAGGAAACTCACACAAGACTCACATGCATGTGCACCCGGCTCTCAGATTACAATACACACAGAGTTAGCCTGAGTTCATTCTCTGCTCAGGATGCCATTAGTCCATATCTTTATATAGCAAATGTTTGCTGCTATATTAATGCTCTGAATATTGCATAGACCTCTTTTAAGTTCAGCCTGACAGAGCTGCTCTTGTGGCTGTAGACGCTTGGTCGTTGTTTCCTCTATTTCAAAAGGGTTTTTTTCAATACTTGCATGTGAATAAAAATGTTTGTATAGGAATGAAATATAAATACATAGATTAGAACACTGGTGATACAGAAATATACAGTAGCTTAACAACCACAATGACAGCATAATCTCTCTTTGCAGTTAAAACAATGATTGTGTAGAACATAAAAAGCATATTTACACAGATCTATGATTATTTTGTTTCGACCTAATCCTTCCCCACCATGCATTGGATAATGTGAACAAGAAGTGTAATGTTGCCATGAATTACTAAGTTAGTTGTAAGCTTCACCTAAGACCACTTTTTCACCGGAAACTAAGTACATGTTGGCAAATCTGCACTATAGGAATTTATGCTGCATCAGCTACTGGCAATTCCTACTTGATAGCAAAAAAAGTCTAAATTTGACCTTAAATGAGACACTGCTCCAACTGGAAAGAGTAAAGTGCATTGATTTAGGTATTATGTGTTGGACATCTCCTGTGACACTAAAAAAGGAGATGATTTGTTGCACAAAATGTGTTGATCTGGTGTTTTAATTGAATGCGCTGAGTAAGGAAGACAGTAGATATTGATACACGATTGCACAATTAATTCACTGTCTTAATTGTTTAGAGTAGGGAGGGGAAGACAATTCAGTTTCTCCCTGTGTGGGGACTTTGTCGCAAGGGGCGAAAGGAGTGTTTCATTACAGTCTCTTAGTGAGCCATGAATTGGGACTAGGTAATGCAGCACGAAGACTATATTTTCCCCATTGAATGTCGGCAGCATGAAGTGGCAGCTGTTTGGAGGATTACCCTTAAATATAAATTCTTGCTAGATGCTCATTTTGCATGATTGAACATCTTTAAGTTCACAAGGAGCTGCAGATTAGCTGAGTCTCCTTGAGCCCAATGAAAGTCATCTGCAGCGGCAACTTCCAGCACATCTAAAACTTATCTTAGGGGTCCCTCTTCCTGAACACTGCTGCTGCTTTATGAATGAGACCTCAGCACAGGCTCAATTTATGGTGCATGGAAATAATGAGACGTATTGGGAGGTTTACTATTGCATCTCAAAGTTGGGCGCCACCCACGAAGACAAGCCAGGCAGCTCTTCATGCTCAGAGTTAGCACTATGAAAATAGTATGAAAACAGCCCTCTGGAGTAACGTTTCATATTATTCCCTCTTGTCTGTGTGCTCATATGTGAAATTGAATAATCACTGGATGTGAGAGATTTAAAAAAAATTCTAATTTTAATACTTACTTTCAAGGGTGGTGAAAGTGATTGTTTGCCTGAACAATGTGCTTTCCTTACATTGTGAACTTGAAGTAATACACATGCTCTCCTGCTGGTATTTACAACATATTTCACTGCAGGTGGAAGTTAATACTTTGATGCTGATAAGATGTACAGTACCTTCACAAATGTCATTGTTGATCTGGTATCCCGGGGGACAGGTGATCAGTCTCTGACAGATATAACTTCCAGCAGTGTTCAGGCAACGTTCGTTCAACTGGCAGGCTCGCATGGACAAACATTCATTTATATCTAGATGTTTTTAAAAAAAGACAAAAGTGCCAGTGTGAAGAAAGAGAATAAATAATGAAAAGTGCACAGTAGAAGATGCTGGATAAAGACATGTACAACTACAATTTCCGCCTCCTGACTGTATGCCTCTGCACACTGTGCAGTCAAGTTGCACTTACAGTTTACATTCATGCCACACACACACACACACACACACACACACACACACACACACACACACACACACACACACACACACACACACACACACACACACACACACACCCCCACACCCACCCACCCACACACACACACTGCATTTTTTGTTCCATATCAGCTTCACATGCATCTTTCCCGCAACAGCACATTCTCTCCCTCTGTTCCTGGATTATGGTGTTACATAATGGCCTGAGAAGTTATTTTGCAGATTATTATGATGCCGCAGTCAAGTTGACCTTTGACCTTTTGGATATTTTATCCTGTTCGACAACTATGTGAAAATTTTTCGGAATTAGTGTATGAATTTTTGAGCTATGGACAAAAAATGTTTTGTGAGGTCACAGAGAGCTGGACCTTGGACCAACAAAATCTAATGGGTTCATCTTTGAGTCCAAGTGAGCGTTTGTGCCAAATTTGAAGAGATTCTTTTGAGGTGTTTGTGAGATATCACATTCACAGATGCAAGGTCACATCGACCCTGAAATTTGTACAGCAAAATCTAATCAGTTTACCGTTGACTCCAGGTGGACGTTTGTGCCAAATTTGAAAAGACTCCCTCAAGGTGTTCTTAATCCTTTGAAACCTGGATCAACATCAGTTTTCTGATGGCAATAAATGTCCCAAATATTGCAAGAAATCTTACCTAAAAAATGTTTTAAAAAGGAAGAGAGGATTATTAGAAAATAATCCAAAAATAGGGATAAATGTCCAGAAAACTATATATATAATTGTAATAATTTTGTATTTGAAATAAATTATGATAAATGATATGAAAAAAAGAACATATTACAAATATTAATTCAATACATTTTTAAGGCATGTTTTACTTTTTTTGCTGCTTATTTTGAGGTAGAGTGATCTTTATCTTTGACCACCAAAATCTTCTTGAGTCCAAGTGGACGTTTGGGCCAAATTTAAAAGAATTCCCAAAAGGTGTTCTTGAGATATCGCGATCATGAGAATGGAGTGGACAGTGGCAATCCAAAGACATAATGACTCCAGGCACAGCTATCAGCGGCACAGAGGCATAAACATGCTGAGCAGTGGTCTGAGTGTAGCACTCTGCAGTCAGAAGGAGATTAAAGAGACAGGTTGGACCCTCCTCAGGGAGAGAGATTAGGGGTGAGGCCACTGGGTATAACCTCCACACAATGAGAAATTTGTCACCACACTGAGCTACTCTCTGTGTCACTGCCACAGTTTGTGGCTGTCAAACAGGAGAGAGGTTATGGCTTAATTTAAAGATATATCCCCAGAGAGACAGCTTAGAGCTGATCAGCCTCATGATAAAACACACACTACTCTTAGTGCAAATAAAGAGTACATATGGGATGCAGTTCAGATATATGGTAAAAAATGCATGGATAGTTGGGATGATTCCTCTGGTATAGAGGTTCAGTTCAGGAACAAGATGAAAAGAATGTCTCCCATTTATATATTTTATTTGCCAGCACCACAGTGTGTTGTGGAGAGTGAAGGGGATTAGGGCTGTATCTCTTCTGCACATCTAGAGGCGCTGATTAGAGAAAAAGACAAATCAGCGGCGGACAGTCGTGCCAAGAAACTCTCCATAACTGGAACCCCTCTGGCTGAGACAGACGACAGAAATGAGGGCTGAAATTGCAGGCCATTTTTCACCTCTGTGATTGCACGAAATTTCCACATGCTGCCCTGCTGTGAGGTGAGAAAATGTTTTCAGCATTATAACTAAGTTTTGGTCCCTTACCCTCGCAGGAGTGTCCATCAGATGTAAGAGAGAATCCTGGGAAACAGGAGCATTGTGGCCTTCCACCCACTGAGGTGCAGTGTTGCTCACATGGGCCGTTTCCTGAAAATAATCCATATAGTGAGGTCAAATCAAACATACTGTACTAAAACTCCACACAACACAATTTAGGGTGAAACAGAGGAGTGCTTTGTGGCTCTGGGTGGGAGACAGAACATTATTTACTGTATTGCCGTTTGCTCATTTCCTTTTTCCAGGTTGATCCCTGACCTGGTCATATTGTATTTCCTACTTTTGGCCCACAGTGTGGTAGACCTCCACCCTGGTGTTATGACAACCAAACACGACAAACAAAATGTGAACCTTCGCACATTATGATATGGAGAAATCGTTGCTGAAAACAAACTAACCTTTGATAGCATCTCACCCCTTGACATTTACAACACAACTACATTTCTCGGAAAGCATGAATCCGACATAATAACATGTCAATCTATAGCAGCCCATGCCGCCTTCTCCTCTAAACATATTCCACTGCATCGAGATGGATGCTCCAGTTTCCCATTAAGACGCAAGGATGAATGAAAGTGCTCGTCGTGGGTTGTCATTCCTGCAGCTCCCTCTCCCCTCATTAAGCTGTGTGTTTCTAACCTTCACAGGGGTTGAGTGGGACAACTGGCTGGGTGGGGGGCGGAAGCGGTGAAGTGGGCTCGGCTGCTACTCTGTCATCCTCCTTCAGTCTGTTCTCCTCGTCCACCGTCTCTGCAGAAACATGAATAATCCCATCACAAGGGGGGCGATGAATTACACTGTAATCAAGGCTTCCACCTCTCCATCTACTGTGGTCTTAGTTAGAGGCTTAAACCTTGTGCAATTCCTACATCTTCATCTGACGATGTGAGGCTGGCAGCTACAGATGAAAGTTGTAATCGCAGTGAAGGTGAGACAGGAAAAAACATTGCCTGCAGACAAACATTTGGTTTTATTAGTGAGCCCCATCCCTCACTGTAATTTGCTGAGAGCTCTGGCATTAGTATCCTGTTGAGACAGGCTTGTGTTGGTGAAAGCTAGTGTTGATTAAAGTCTGAAACACTGCAGACAACTTCACCTGAAAATACTTCCAAACTGTACATCTGAGCGCACCTGAGCTTGTGCAAAGAATGATTTATATTTTTATGATAGTGAAAATGCTGCTTTTTTTCTTCAGCTAAAAAGCTTTTTTTTGTAGATTAGTTGAGCAGTGCTGTCAGTCCAGGAAAGGGATGTTAGTGTGTGATTAAAATAACTATTATTAGGCTAGTATCAGAGCTTGCAGACAGGAAGGAACTCAAAGAGACCAGGAAAATAATACACTGTGTATGTGTAGACAAATTACGACAAATGGGGTCTTCCTGACAGGAACGCTGACTGTAAATCATATTTTCAAAGAGCAAATGGCACCGCTTTCCTGTGTACTGGCATCACTGGAAATGTCTGCTACATAGAACAGTGTGACAAAAGAAGATTGGTGGTTTTCGCTTTACCTTGCGCACATGTGAGAGCATCCTCTTGCAGTACGTATCCAGGGAAGCACTCACAGCGGAAAGAGCCTGGTGTGTTGACACATCTGTGGTGGCAGATGTTGCCCTCATACATCAGGCACTCATCCATGTCCTCCACCTCAACAGGACCCTCCACTGCATTCTCCCCATCCCGCTCCTCGCTAATGGAGAAAGCTTCTTTAGGGTACGGGCTGTCGGACACTGCAGGAGAGAGTGGCTGTTATTCTCACTGTATGATAGATAACTGCATAAAATGTTCATAAAAGAAAACATCTTTTAATGATAATAATTACAGGAAAGAAATAATGGCTACAACACTTATGAGGATTTCTCTCATGTTCATTTTTTAGTGTAAGGTTTGATTCTGCAGTGATAAATACACATTACCACATTATCTATATTATCTATATCTATAACCAGTTTGCAACGGTCTTCCTTAGATTCGTATATGTAAATTTCAGGGGTCGTGCAGGGAACACATCCCACTCAATATTTAGAATATGTGTTCATATTACAGCAGAGGAGTTTTGCTTTGATCAAAATAAAGACATTTACAGCATAAATTTATGCAGAAAAAAAACACAAATTGGTGTATAAAAATATACTAGAATACAGGAAATTAGTGTCACCAATTCGGTATCTGACTAAATGTCAGACTAAATGACTACCAACAGCATAGTGGTTCACTGAAAAAAGGATTTAATGCAGGCAGGCAGACAAGGTCTGTTAGAACTGGGCTGCTATACTTTGTTCTGGGAGGCCAATGAGGCATGACATTTTTTCGGCAGGGTTGGGGAATCTTACTGCAATGCTTCCTTTTCACAAAAATCTATTGTCTTTGGTTTAAAACAGTACTTTTCCCTGGCAGTGCTCTGGTGTCCCCACCCAGCAACACCTCCTTTCTTGGCATAAAGCATACAGTGCATTCACATTTTGGGGTGTGTGTGTATTTGGGCATGCAAATAATTGTACAGTACCTTTTTTTGGTGGTGGACTGGCGTTGAGAGCGGGCCTTTCTCTGACTCTCTGCCAGTCGTCTTGATTCCCAGCTCTGCTCTGCTCCCCCTTGCAGCAGGTTAAAAAGACGTGTCTACAGTGGAAGCCCAGGACGCGGTGGGCTTCACAGCGATGCCCCTCACGGCGGAACTGCAGCCCCAGAGAGCAGCAGTCACAGCACTCCTGCAGGTCACACACTCAGTTTTTACACATGGCGTTATGGATTATGAAGCTTTTTGGATCAGCTGCTGTACATTTTATGAAAAAGATTAAACTCAGTGGTTCATACTGTCTGCAAGGTTCGTCTTCAGCTACACCATTGACATAGCTTTCAGGGATGGTTAACCCCCAAATGAAAAATACATATTTTGTCCTCTGAGCTGTAGTGCTATTAATCAAACTAGAATATTTTGGTGTAAGGCGCTGAGTGCTGGAGATATTTGCCATAGAGATGTCTGCCTTCTCTCAGATGCAATGAAACCACACAGCACTCGACTTGTGGTGTTTAAAGCATTAAAAAACACAGTTGAAAAACTCAACAGCATGTCTCTTTCCAGAAATCATGACCCAGTTACTCAAGACAATCCACAGACCTTGTTGTAAGCAGTTTTATGTTGAAACTATTTTCTTTATCCCAAACTACACGTGCCAACAGTATCACTGTGCAGAAGGACGTGTGCATCTACTCATGGATGAGAGGCTTGTGCTTGTGACAGTGTGAGATATGAACATTGATGGTGTTCTCCTCAGCTGAACTATAGCATTAGCTCACTGATGCTCAGTGAGCTAGCAGTAGATGCACGCTTCCCCCTGCACAGTGATCTTTTATATTGATGGCCTACAAGGCATATGCTTTTTGGGCTGCACGGTACTTTTTCGATTCAATACTGCAAGTGACCACTGGAAAAAAAACTTGGAAGCAAGACTTAGTAGTGTTCCTGGGGGCGTGGTTATTGCCACAGCCACTGTTAGCTCATTTAATTAAACTTTTTTTTTTTTTTTTTTTTTTGCCAATTATGTAAAAATTCAGTTCAAATTTGCGCTAAATTTGGATTAAAAAACAAGATTTGTGAGCATGTTCCCATGCTGATGTTAGCATATACCTCAAAGCACCACCGTGTCTAAGGTAGCTATAGATTCTTAATCTTGTTGAAATTAACTTTAACAGTAACAAACTAGAATTTGGGGTCAACTCTCCACTTGCTCATGGTCTCTCACTGTGTTGGCTGTAGCTCTCAGCAAGATCACCACTTAAGAGCTCACGGAGGCAAAGAAAACATGAAAGTGAAGTAATGACCGCTGTGATGTACTGTGGTTGTAGATGGCATAATATTACTAAATCTACAGGGGTCCTACAGAAAAGTGGTGAAAGCCAATATCCAACAGCAATAATGACCCCATGCTGCTCAAGGGCCTCTGAGCAGGTGAGTAAGTAGCCTATCCTTTAACACACAGGTCAGATAGCATATTAGTGGCTTTGGGAATCTGGGCGAGCACGATCGAGTTATACAGTCACCGTGACATGACCCTCACTCACCGCCATAACAGCCTCGTGTCTACCACTGCTACTGTTTTACCACACCAATTATCAGTCCGTGTTTCCACAATTTCAGAGAGGCCAAACAATTGACATCTGACATTTCAAATTTGCTGAGGTCTGCTTTGAAGGCTGGAAACCTTAAAGACTGTGGGAACCTTTGGTTGTAATTGGCCCTAAATCATATTGTGTAAATTAAATAAGGTAATTGAATAACAGGGAATTGGCACCACAGCAGTAATACTCGGAGGGGATATCGAGAGTAAAGTTGCTCCAAAACTACAGAGACAGACTCTCGCTGGCATCAGACGACACGTGTTTTCAATTCTATGGCAGCTAATGCTTTCATCAATTGCTAATTCAGACTGTATTAGGCTTAATTTGAAATTTAAAAAGTCATTAAGTCTGACTGTGAACCCAATGAACTGTGCTTGCCCTTTGCGAGGCTATCTGGTCACAGATACTTGCCTTGTAGGAATCGATCCCACATTTGTCGCTGGCGTCGTCTTGACACGTATTTTCTGCTCTGGCTGCATTCATTCCAGCCAAACACCGACTTTCTCTCAGGGAGCCGTGGCAGCACTGTTGTTGGGCAGTCCTGGCAGAGGAAAGCACAAAGGAGAAAGCACTGCTAAAGTGTTGGAACTGCAACAGCAACAATAAGTGGGCTGGCTGGTCTCCCCAAGAGTGCTGCTACAGAGCTGGCGGTGTTTTCAAGTTTCTGTAAATGTTATTACAAGAAAACATGGAAATCTGAATAATTCACTACAAGTCAAAGCTCAGAAGACCATGAACTGTTTCCAAAGACAGATTATCTTAAATGTGATTGATCTTGCAAGAAAACATCCACATGCACATTTTAACAATGTCACTTTATTACTCTATGTTTACTCTATGTTGATGGTTGTTCATGGTAATGGCAAAAAAAAGAAAGACATTTTTAAAACTTGTGACCATGGAATTAGTAGTATCATCAGTGCTAGTGTTATTTCCATGCATGTATTCTAGATTTTTACCATTATAGTACTTTTAAAACATCTCAAAAATGTTAAACAAACTGACTCATACTGATAGAATTTATTTTATCAATTATATGATGGAATAACAGTTAATATATGGTAGTTAAAACAGTGAATATTCAACCCTTTTTATAATTTAAAAAGTTTAATTTTCAGCATCGCTACTTTTCCGCTCAAAGGCCTATACTGGACCATTTGGTAAAGCATGGCTTTAGACATTAAAAAAAATCATACTTACAATTTTATTTCACCACATTTATAATGGATAAAATTATATGCGTCATTTCACAATAAAGATCAGAAGATTCCTTTTTTAATTTCTTAGCAAATGGACAATTTTAATTTCAATTGCTTAGCATCACTACCCTTAGCCTACTATAAAAGGCCAAATCAAAGGCATGTTTTTGAAAAATATTTGACCCTTGTTAGATTTTTATTTTTGTATAAAGTTATTAATCTGCTCAGTAAGACCTCTGAAACTACAACATGTCGAAAAAAAATGTCTTCCTTTGAAAATCCCACCCATAAATCCCTCATGTCTGGTTTGATTTTTCTTGTTATTCTTTCTATGGGAAACGAACTGAAAACAGATACTATTTAAAGACACAGCAATGTCTAAGAGATTTTTTTTTTTTGGCATAACACACCTAAACCAAATGGTAGACATGGCTCAACCAGGTTGTGTTAAGTTCAACACATTTTCATCATTTATAGGCTAGTGACTCAAAATGTGCTCAGCCAAACGGTTTAGCAGGACGTTGAGTCAAATGAAGCAGCTAAACAGTCAACTACCTTTTCACAGAAGACAATTTCAGATGATTTACAGTGTTGTAGTTAATTATAAGAATTAAGCTAAATGATGTGAGCGGGCGTTTAATAATGGCCTTACCAGCAGATGGAGTGCCGATCGTTTGTGGGCGGCTCCATGTTTTTGCAGTGACCATTAGCTGAAGCCCATTTCTCCCCTGTCTCACAGCAGGTCTTCACCAGCTCCTTGGCAGACACTGTAATGAAACACAAACACCCAGTTCCAGATTTATCCCACTCAGTGCAGCCAGTGTTTGGGAACACATGAAATAATGGTTACCATGTGAATTCAGCTGGAAGAGGATGGTTAACATTTACGATCATAGAATCAGTGAGACGCTGTAAAATCTTGTTGCAGGATTTCACTTTTGGTGGAACACTTGTCTCAGAAATAGACTTGAAGTGTAGACTACACACTGAGAATAGCAAGTACAATCTGTGTTTTTCTTTTCAGACTCCTCGACTCCGCTCTTACTTTCATTGGCAAGGAGAAGTATGTAACCCAAAACTCTTTAAAATTACTTTCAGAGTAAAATTGTCCTTTTTTGTTACATCCTGGCTAATCTGAGCTGGAGCAGAGTGAAAGAGTAACACATTAGCACTTCATTTCAAACTGGCTCAGGGAAGACACAGAGCAAAAACACATTATCCTGTTTAACAGAAAAATGTATGTACGTGTTCTTTCAATAACAGGGAAGCACATTCCAGCTTTGATTTGTGGCTCTTGCACTGTTAAAGACTGATGACATGCATGTCTTAACAGTCAGTCACAGGACAAAATATTTGTTTTCTGGATACATATCAAACACATTTTTTTTTTTTTGCAGAGCGTTGAGTGTTTACCAGCTGTGACAACATTTCGACGGCTGGTATTTGTTTTTAGTTTGTGAGTTTGTTTTAATCAAAGCAAAATGTGGCTCTGGTGGCACTACTGTGGCAGGAACTACCACAGAAGCTGTTTTGAGTAGTTTGCCAGGTGTTTATATATACAGTATGTCTGCCCATCTGTCTGTGGACTGATTGTGTTAACTGATGGCTCAAACAATGGCGTCACAGCTGTTCGAGATGCAGTCACAAAACTTTACAGATGTGTTTTGGAGATCAAAATGTATTCCAAATTCAAAGATGGGTGTACTCTAAGCCAGGGGACTGGAAGTAGTGCTGTAAGAATTGGGGAAGGGGCCAATGCCCCTCCACTTTACGCCCCTGGCCCACATTAATATTTAGCTGCAAATCACTGTGATGGCTGGAGTGATCCAATTGCATAATGGCTTCTATTTATGTTTGTTGTGTAATTTTGAGATTAAAATCAGTCTAAAGCCAAAAGAAAGGTGCAGGAAGCTTTGTGAAGCTGTACTAAGGAACACCAGTGCTTTGAGCTAAATGACATAAATAAAACATGACATGTTATTATGTCATAAAACATGACATAAATAACATGTATCATATTTTAATAATTCTACTTATATTTAATGTGCTTCTGGAAGAATGCACACGCATTTTTCCTTAGATGATGTGAGGGTTTAAGGGCAGAGGGATGTCATATGCTTTAAAGCCCTCTGAGGCAAACTGTGTTTTGTGATAATGGACTTTATAAATAAAATTGACTTGACATGACAATATGGCAACAATGACAATCTGGCAGCTGAATGGGGAAAAAGACTGGGCTTTCAATACACAAAGGCTGATTACTAACCACACACAGGTTAGTGAAACAAGATACGGGTGAAACATATGAGGTAATCAACAAAGTTGGGAAAACTCAGGAAGTACAAGTAGCACTGAGTACATTGAGAACACATTTCAGAATTAAACAGTAACCTGACACAAAGACACGAAGATGGACTTGACAGAATATCACAGTGTATCAAATTTACCGGCAATCCATCCAATTTCACTAAAACCAAAATGTGAATGTACTGTCAACACCCAAGAAAAGGTCAGAGGATTACCAAAGTAAGTAGGCTCCATGGAGACCAGGAATATCTGTTCAAAATTTCATGAAAATCCATCATAAATTTGCTGAAATATTTCAGTCTGGACAAAAATGGTGGACTTACTGTTCAACAGACAAGGACAGACTGACATTGCCATCCCTGGAGCCACACTATGATAGTTAAAAATGATGTGAACAACCTTCTAAAAGCTTTAATTGGTCTCTCATAGCATGGTCTAACATAAGCCTTAAATGAGGGTGTAGGTCACGCAGAGGAGAGACCAAGCAAAAACCTTATTGTAATTCTAAATAGTATGAAGCCCAGCACAGACATCTGAGAGTGCCCAAGGTCATTTTAGCATTTCAACTTCCACTTTCACTTTATTTTTGTTGAAATACCTCTCCTCGACTTACCTATACATAATAAGACCAAAGCAATTACTCAGAATTGAACAAGCGGCTGCTACAGTGTGCATAATTTAAAGGTTTAGAAAGGAGCGAATCTAAACCTTGAGAGGCACAATGACTCTTTGATACATAACTACAGTAGGCTATCTGCACCAGCCGTGCAGTTAAACAAGTCCCTTTGAACCTGGCTGAATGTATATCAAAAGACAGCATGCATAATTGTTCATCCTCCTTCCTTTGCTTCCTATTCATTTTCTCCAGGAGGAACTGGTTCAGCCGTCATGAACATGGCACAAATTTGCTCCATGTGTCCATCCAGAGTGTGGAATGTATACAGATTTAAAATACATACAGTTCATGTTTACACAGGATTTAGTGGATGAAGGGACTTTGGAGGGAGGCTGTGTTTCACCAAGAATAACTACTGGGGATGAAAACAATGGTGAACTATTTTAGCAAAGCTATATATGAGTCTAACCAGGTCTCCTCCTCTCTTTGACAGACCTTCTAATTAAGACCGTATCACCACTTGTTCCATTCAGCGGTGCAATAATTAACTACGTTGATTTATCATGCTTTCACAATGGAGATCTAAAATGCACACTTGAAAGGTGGCTGGGAAGCATCTCTCTGTTCCAGGCTTGTCATTATCTATTTCCAATAAACTAGCATTAACACCAGATGCTTTGCTCTTGTCCAAATCCAAAAGCGGTGACATCACACCCTTTGAAAATATGAAGCCAGAATAACAACCAAAAAGGGCAACTCTCGACATGTCTGGAGGTGTCACGAGGCAGTGCACCGCCACTAATCAAGGCTCATATGTCTTTTCTTTTGTGGACTTGCCAATGATTTACAATACAGGTGGGCTGGAGAGAACATGATGAACAACGTCAGTAACTACATGCCAAAGGTACAGGACATACAAACGCATGTGGTTGAACATGTCAGATGATTGATGCTGAAAGCTTAAAAGCATGTCTGCGTTTGTGTGTGCACGTATGTGTGCGTGCAGGCTTGTGTTCAACTTCGGAGGGAGTGACACAAGTGTTCTTCTCACCTTCAACACAAACACTCACAGAGATATCGTGTCTGTTGAAACTCATAATCACTGTCCAAAAACAGCTGGATGTGACATAACAGGGAGGGCTCTCTGGCTGTCACCATGACTTCATTTCAAAAACGATCTATTCAGGATTCAATTATTGACAACTTATGTCCTAATCTCCCTGAGATTGTGAGCCAACATTCATGTGATTCATCTTTTTGTAGTCTTAATCGGGGTTAAGGTTAGTTGATGCGAGCCCTGAGGGCTTGCCTCAGTCTTTGATGGTTTCACACAGTAACCTCCAATCCAATTACACCTCCCTGTGGTTAGATAACATGAATGAAACATGCACACTGCTTTGGATTTATCACTAATGGTACACTGAATTACTGCGACTTAAAGCTTGTGTTTCCCAAAGATGCCACATGTGTCCTTGACATACCCACGCATGCATGGGCCCATAATGTTTTGTAAAGTCCCTGCTAGGCAACACCAGCTTTAGAGATTCTTTTTGCATATTAAATTGGCTAAGTGTATTCGACCACACGGCCCTGACCACATACTCTCCACAGTGTTCCACACTAATCTGACCCTGTTTCCTATTGCCTTATTATGCCTTATATATTCCAAGGTGTGTTCACAAAGCAGAACACAGGAAATGTGCTCATTTCTTGCCAGAGGAAATCCATCCAAATCCCGATTTTGGGCCTGATGGACAAAAATAAGAAGAAGTAATAATATTACCTAATTTGCTGTTTTTCACAAGTCCCATTAGGGACTGTTCGTTCCTTATGAGGAGAAGAGGGTGGTGTGGCTGGGAAGCATGTTTAATAATTTTTTAAGCACTGGGGAAGCACTGTTTTTTTTTCTATTTTGGCGTAAGGTAGAAACATACAACTATAATTGATTGTATTTTGTATTCATCTTAAATACCCTCTGAACTCTAAACCCCCGCTATATTTGAAAGGCTATGTTATCACTAGAAATCATAAAAAATTACAGCATCTATCATAATCAGAAATTATTATTGGATTTTCGAATTGCCAATGGTTCTTGAACTCATCATGCATGATGAACACTCAAAAGAAAAAAAAAAAACAAAAAAAAGGTAATCCAAGCTCAAAATAATGATATTTCATTGAAATCTTTATGGCTCATTTAAAATTTAGCAAAGAAAAAAGTTTGGACTGACCAGATCTTCTGAAAAAAAAAACAACAACCCTAAATTTTCCTTTTGATTTTAACTTTTAATTTTTAAAAATCAAAGTGTATGTTTCAAAAAGCTACTAATGTCTGTCATGCTAAGCTACTTGTCTGGCCACTGCTGCCACTGATGTGTGCAATTTATTTGGGAAAACGGTTATTAGGCCTATATGCACATGTTGCTAATACAGGCTGTGTGATGTGTGACTTATTAAATTTTTGTTGGTATTGTGTGGTAGGACCACAAACTGCCGGCCTATGATAGAGATTGACGACATAACAGCTCCAAAAAAAGTAAAGCCAAAACAGCTTAATCGCTCCCTGGTGGCTGACTGCAGTATAGTTCATAAACTCCACTCCCTCTGTTAGCAGATGGGAAATAAGCCAAACTAAAGTATAAGTTTAGATAAATAAAAACTGAATAAATTTCTACCAAGAATGGTTTTGGTAATTCTTTGTCCCCTGATTGTTTATTTGTTCAAGACTTTGTTTTTTTATGTTTTGCTTTAATTAGTTATTTAATGCTTTGTTATTTGTGCCAATTGGTGTGCTCACTATCAACAACGTTGCTCATGATTGGTTGTTCGGGTGTATGGGCAGGAACTCCACACTGCGGAGGTTGCTACTGCACAGACTCTGGCTCTAAATGATGTCATCAGTGCAAGATGGCAGCAGCCATATCTGCGATTTTGGCTTTGTTTTTGTAAAGTGGGAAAATGTAGAGATACATTGCCCATCTTTATATAGTATGACCAATGTCAAAATATCATGTTTTGCTAAAGTGCACACACAGCATGTGTGATAATGCAATCTGCAAGCAGGACTTGCATTTTGCTGAAAAAAACAAACAAAAAAAAAAAACAACCAAACAAACAAACAAAAAAAAAACAGCCGTTTGTTTTGACAAACATGTCTACTCCCATTCTGCTTGCTCATTACACTGACTCCAAATTCTATCCTTGGTGCATTATAAAGATATATGGTTATTTATGGTGGAAGAGTCATGTATTTTCTTCCAATCACTCAGGGAGACTCAAAAAAAAAATTGAGTTCAAGATTTAAAAAAACAAAAAAACAAAGTCCCACCCAAGCCATCCCCTCATCCGATAAATAAAGAACAGTCCCTTAGAGGTAACTTTGTTTTTGCATTAGAAATCATTATATCAGTGAAGCATGTTTATGAATGTATGATTTAATGTGAAAAGTTCACTTTTTTCATATTCAGTGGAGAAAACTTGATTGTATTGTGAGTCTGAAAGTATGCACTGCACTTTGCCTGTATGCCAATGACAGACAGAGGCGGATGTGTTTTTGTGTTACAATTTATCACCAATCACTCTCTACTTATACAGTGGGTCTCTTTTATGAGAGGTTTCCTGCATTCAGAGCAGATGTTTTTGTTATTTATAAGCACGGGTGACATGTGGATCGGGTGGTTTTTCAGTAAGGACATGCTGTGGACAGGAGATATGCCAAAATTCCTGGAAATGACCTGGAAGGCACCCTAGATTAACCAGTGAACTATCTTCTTCAAACTGATCTCCACACTAGTGGTACAGTAGGAATGAACTCTCACATGACCAGCTGTGGAATTCGCCCTCTTTTTTCATCCTAAGGAAAATTACACATCTGCTCAGCCCACTCCCATATGCAGCATGTTGTGACAGTGCTGTTGATAAAAACAAGCACTTCTTCGGTTATTCCACTTCACCTCAGATTTGTCTAATATTCTTGTCGTTGAGTTCACTGTGGTTGGTGCTTGGTAAAGTGGGAAGTTACTGAGAGGAGAATGTGTGGAGGTGTGCTTCAGATGAGGCGATTACTGGGAAGATTGGGAAACCAGCAGTCTCATGGGAGACGGGTAATCACACCAGCTCATGAGGGAGCAGTGAGTAGCGTCTGGCAATCAAGCCACAACAGTGGTCTCATTCATCACATGGGTATTATGCCGCTCACAGGTACAACCCCCTCAAGAAATCCTATACCAGGTCCAGCCCAGCATCAGAAAGCCTGAACAAACCCCATCCCCCTTCTGAGCACACACTGCGTCTGGTTGGAAAGAGAGACGGCAAATGAGCTGGAGTTATTGACTGGAAGAAAAAAAAAAAAACATTTATCTTGGGCCATGTTCCTCTGCAAAGACAGACCATTTATGTTTGAAGAAAAATGGTTGTGTTAGTTGTTATTCATGCTTTGTCCTGTACTCTCCAAATAACTTTGGCATCCTCTGCTAATGGCATTGATAACGACGATTAGTCAGGCCCTTATCAGGTGTTTTTCTCCCTGTCTGTGTTTTAACATGTCATCACACTGGAAATCTTCCCTTAGTCGCATAACCCTAACCAGTGAACCTGCACTGTGTCATTCAATCCTACAAACCGAGCAGCCAGACCAGTTCAAGCTCCTGATCCCAGGACAAAAACACATCTCGCTTTGACTTTCAACTCAGACTCTCGTCCATGAAGGCATAATTCATGATTGAAAAGCTGGACTTTATCCTAATGCACTTATGGACGTTGTGGAAAATCTGTCAAAGCAAATATCTGTTTTCTCCCTGAAAAAATAAAAAGAGTTTCTATTTTGGCTCACAGACACTTCACACACAGTTTCACATTTTACCCAGACTTGACCTGAGTCTGTAGCCCTCCTTAACAACAATTTCTAACCTGTATTCTTCAACTTTATACATGAACATGACAGGTAAACCTCTGGCGTTCACTCCCACAGAAGCACAGCACAGATGCATTCAGCATGTACTACACATACCTATGGAGGCCAGGTGCTGAAAGGAAAGAAAAGTCCTGACAGGTCTCAACAAAAATCATAGTGCTGTAAAGTAGGTTACCTACACACCTACAGATCACAGTTTGCTGGACAAAACATCAATAATACCAAAAAGTTCTCAGAATCCTCAACCAGTTTCTTAGTTATTCAGTCACTGGAGTGGGGGGTGAAATGACTTATAAATTTCAGTCCTTAATAATTTAGTTCACTCACTTCATAGGGAAATCTTATAATATGCTGAGACGACCATGTGCCATAAAGCCATGAAGTATGGGGAATTATGATGTAATTAGGTTTTCCTTGGCAGGAAGTTTATTAATCGTTAACACATATGGAACTGCATAAAAGCTGATTCAATAAAGGAGCTCTATGAGACTTTAAGAGCATAATATATGATTCAGAGTCTGGAGCTGGATAATCTGCATACAGTTTTCAGCATGGAGATAGCTGAGTCGGCAGCCAATAGCTAATGGTGCTTACTTAATAAACAGCACAAACAATGGCAATGGTGTTGACAGAGCTAACACTGTTACCTGGGGGGAACCAGAGGGCCTTTTTTTAACTTGGGATGGCAAAGGCATGACCTACCCCACTCTGCCTTAAGGCTTGTAAACACCTTTACGTACTAAGATAGATATGTTCATTTTAAACATTGTGACCATCACTGCCGACATATTTCCCAACACGTTCTCACTCCTAACTCTCCTCATGGTGATGGTCAGTCAGTGACCTTCTACGTCAGTCTATGATGTTTTAGGTTTCCTTGCCACATCAACCTATGATGTTCTGGGATGCCACGACAGATATGTCAACAAATGCACATGGTGGGATGATGCAGCCTGTTGCCGTGATGTCAGCAAATGCACGTGTAGTGGGATGAAGCGGCACAGTCCCTATGTGCCGGACGAGGACTGTCATGATGGTTGGAATAGGGCACCAAAGACACGGATGGTTAGGTTTAGGCAAAGGAGGCACATAGTAAGGTGTAGAAAAAACACACACACATCCACATGGGTCGCAAACTCTGGACTCCCGCACAAAAGTCACTTGTTTATGGGACCCATCCACCTCCCCACTCACCCGCCCTGTAAGCGCATTTGTGCTCCTTATAATATGTGGTTACCAAACCTGTTCTCACTCGGAACTCAGAACGTTATAGGTTGACACAGCAAGGACACCTATAACATCACAGGTTGCCATAGAAGGTCACTAACCAACCATCACCATGTCATCACAGTTAAAAGTTTCTGACAACAACAAACAAGGTGACAGTGGAAGTGGTCATATTAATGTACCTTTCAATGGAGGCAAAGTTATAGACAGGAGGGTCTGTGAGGCCATTAAATACATTGCGACATGTGGACAGAGAATTCTTTTCACTTTATTATTACCTATTTTTGCTGCTCCATTTTCTCTGTATCTGTAAGAACATGTGCACAAATGCAGACAAAATAAACGCAGAGCACAAGCAGAGTACTCTGTCCGTATCTGTGTATGTATCAAACATTGAGCTTAAATGAGCCATTACTCTGCCTCTGACTGATTTACCCTGATAATCCTGCCATCACCTTAACCATTCTCCCCCCTCATGCCTAAACCTAACTAATCCAACCAAGGAAGGTAACGTGTACTAGCCAATCAAAAAAAGAGTAGGGTGGATCATGCCTTTTCCAACCTAGGAAAAAAATGGCATTGCGATATCAGCAGTAATTATTGTATAAGCACAGCACAGAGATATGGAAATTATGGCTAGCCAGTAGGATACACATACAGGGACTCACATGCACTAACATGCACGTGCAGCCAGCACAGCTACCACAATAAAGAACAGAGAAGCTCGGATAACAAGTCATACAAAGGGAGCATGACTTAATTCTCTGCTAAGGATGCTATTACTCCACTATAACTTTACATAGAAAATAGTGATTTGCAGCTATATGCTATTTGATTTTTCTGTTCAGAAACAGAAATGAAAAAGGCAAAATACTTATTTGATTAATTTCAAAATCCAAAAATGACAAATGACTTCTACTCACTCATACAACAAATGCACAAATATTTCAGTAGATAGACCTTATTTTGAAAAAATGATGTCAGAATATGGCTCCAAAGTCATTACAGAGCAAGCTCAGTCTTCACTCTTCACTTCACTCGCTAACTATTTTGGCCCAAAACCTTTAAAAGCTACTCAAATTTTAAACATTTAACATTTTTTTAAAATGTTTTTCATTGCTCATCCTCTAGGAATCCTTGTTATCACTTCATCATCTGCTTTCCCTCCTGGTGCCTGCAGTAGATTGGCCTATATGACCTGAAGGGGTCTGATGTGTTTGAGAACATGCTGATCATCACATGAAGGATACAGGCAGGATGCACAAACCCCCGAGCTCTCACCAGAGCAAGGCAGAGAGAGAAATTGCAATTCCGACTGCTCTTAAAGGATTTATCAGATAAATTGGAAACATAACCATGTAAATACAGCGCCACATGTAGTATTACTTGCTACTTACAAACCTCAAGAGAAATAAATATAGTATTCTCTCAACTTGAATGCATGAAAATGAGCATATGCTAAGTATAGTGCTTTTCTCCACTGAGTCAGGTAGATAAATGCTATCCAGGGAAAACAGACTCTCCATGAACAATTGTTTTTCCTGGACCGCTGCCAGCTTGAATGGAGTGATTGTGAATTCCTCCTCAAAAGACAGGATGCAAGAGAAGGAAAAGGGAGATGTCTTTTGAGATAGAGTGGCTTAACATTGTCATTACTCGGCGATAAATAATCTCGATGTGATGTGTTTTGATGTAGGCATTGGATGACGCAAAAGAATGTTTCATAATTCTTTTCATTTCAACTGCTTTTTTCAACAAGAAGAGTAAAGACTGATCATAAAACTTGAAAATATATTAACGTACCTCCAGTGTCCTCCACATCCTGGTAGTTGTGGAGAGTTTGGGATTGTCTTTGCTCTCCATCCTCCCTCAACCTGACTGGAGGTCTGCTTGTGGGACTGAACTGTATTGTGGGAGATGAGGTCTGCTCCTCTTCACCAAGCAGCTGCCTGTTCTCCACTGACACCTTTTCTTGCTCCTTTGGGCCGCCATGACTTCCCATGCGACTTCCTTGACTCTCTTTGTGATGGTTAGAGTGCCTCCCCCCCTTGTTTGCACGGGCGGCGTCCTTTGAAGTGTCCTGTGCCACTCTGTCTCTGCCATTGTTGCGTCTAATGGTCCTTTCACTAACTTCCTGTTGTGGCCTGTGGTTCTCTGTGGTCACTCCTTGTGTGGTTGTTGTTCGCGATGTTGGAGTTTCGCTCTGAGTGGTTGGATCTGTGTTCTGTGTGACCTCAGCCTCACTGCTCCTCTCTGAATCCGAGCTTTTCTGTGTTTCCCTCAGTTCATGTCTCCTGTCATCATGGGCACTGAAGGAAATGGAGCTTGACTCAGGGTAAGCTGGTGGTACTGTAGTAGATTCCAGCGGTTGGGCCAGATCTTGGATAGTGGAAGACGTCGGCCCTGCCAGTGTGTAGTCATAATCCCCGGTGCCAAAACTGGGTGGGTCCGGCTTATACAGTGGTAGAGTGTTCCCCAGTGCCAGCTTGGAAAATGGCTCCACAGGACTCGTTTGTCGGCTGTCATAACGGCTGCTAATGTCTCTCAAAGGGTTGTTGTTCTCAGTGGTGGTAACCCACATGGGTTTAGTGGAACTGCGAAGGTCACAACCAGGGATAGGTGAGCACATTAACTTTCCACCATCATTTGGACAGTGACAAACCTGACACCCGTCCATCTGAAAGGAGTGTCCCGCCTCATACTTTTTATTGCCATGGGTGCACCCAATTCGCCGACACTGAAGGCATCCATCTGCAGGCTGTGAAATGTCAATACAGTTGGGGGAAATATCAGGACACGGTATAAAATGACAGCTTATCTTGCCTCCTCCCTGGGGACAGGAGCATTCAGTGCTTCCAAAATCCACAAAGTAAGATTCCTCCTCTGGGACTTTCCCTTTCCGGAAGCCTGCTTGGACACAGTCGTAATACTGGTAACCCTCACAGGTGCAGCCCCTTTGTGCACAGGTGGGACAGCAGGCGCCTTTCTTTAAAACTGTCTCGATGCAGCCCTCCAGAATGGGACAGTCCACACCAGTGCAGTCTTTCTGGCTCAGACAGATGTCCAAACACAGAATTATCCAACTTAAAAACAACGTCACTTTCTGGATGTTCATTTTGTATTTTAAAACAAGCACAAAAATTGAATATTTTAAGTCTGAAGCGTCTCCTCAGGCTAGACTTTATTCCAGATGAGAAAGACTCCTGTGTCCTTAAGCCTGTGAGAGTAAACAGTGGTTAATGATATGTTTAAATCGTCTGGCATTCAGCTTGATAACAATCAGTATCCCATTATTGTCAGTTTGTTTTCACAGTTTGGTACAAAAACACATGTTCTAACGTAATAACCTGTCTGCTTTAATTTGGACAGCTGCCAAATGTACATTTTTTCCATGCCTACTCTTTTGGCACCACAGGGGATGAAAGCTGTGGTTTATATTTGATTGAATGTGGAAATTTGGCCAAAGGTAAGTTTGGCTCAGGGAAATATGAACAAAAATAAACTCCCAAAAATACTGCTGAAATAACAAAACCTCCCTTCTATGATAATGGTATAGTTTACTATGCAAAATCGGGGTGCTGATTGTGTTGCTTATCTGAGTTATCAATTTCAGCATTGTCTCATAAAATGCTTTGCTTCCTGGGAATATGTTGGAGATGCTATGCAAATATTTTACAATCATTTGACTCCATTGTTAATTTCTGCTTAAAATATCTGGTGGAGCATCAACTGATCCAGGGAAACCACATCACTGATACAGTGTAAACTGAAGTACTGTAATAAAATAATATAAAGTCATAAAGTAGCATAAAAATGAATGGATTTGATGTGATTCCTGGAGTTTTTCCTCCTGCATCATACTGTATGGAGACAGAGTGGCAGCACAAAGTCACAGTGTCACAGGCTTGATCCTGTGAGCAAGTGATGTGACTTCAAATCAGTGAACACATTGAGAACCAGGTGTTTTCTATTTCACTTTTCCTGTTTTTCTCACTGCTTGCTTTTGCACCAAGAGACTTATGTGACATTTTATGCTTAAAAAAAAGGTCTGGTTTAAAATTAGAGATTAACTTGAAATCGCTCTGCATGACAAACTTGTCTCAGGACATTTCCTGCTGAAACGTTTCTAACCAATTTCAGCAGAGCTTTTAAGGTTTCCACAGCCTGTGTTGTTATCACGTTTCCCAAACTGCATGTCCTTGGGAGAGATTCCCACCAACAGAGGTGCAATAAGCAAAGGATAGAAGATTTTCACACATTACTTTTCTTTCACAGAAACAACCAATGCAACATACATAGGCACAACTTATGTTTCCTGATCTTTTTAGAAAATGAGACAACATGCAGAAATATAGTTACTAAAAGTGTATCTGCCTGCCTGTGCACTGAATCCAGGTGTACTGAGCAAAACATAAGGTGTATCTACATGATAATACAAAATAAAATCTAGAGGCCTTCACAATGATCTGGGTGTCATAATAAACATCTGTAGCTCTGTCTTCCCTCATAACTCAGGCAAAACCACAGTACAACACAAAGTGCACTGCAGCTCTGTTTAATCAATGATGTCTTTGTATGCTGTGGGTACAAAATTATTTTACATATGGCCAACTGCCATGGTGGGTTGAATTCACTCCGAAAAGCACCCTTATAGAGTGAGAGGGACATTTTACCGCTTGGTAATGAGGAATTATGTGGGATTGAGAGTAAAACCCCTCTGATTGTACCTTCAAAGAACTTACAGGGCTGTTTGTTGTCTGTTGGGTTGTTTGTTCAGCTATCAGTTCTGAAAATGTCCCACAAAGCATTTCAAACAGTGAATGTGTGCCTTGCTATCCCAGTAGTAGCCAAAAAACTGACCTTTATCCTTTTTGTTCAGCGCACACGCGCGTACGCACGTGCAAACACTTTCCCCCAGCATCTACTAACTACCAAACTCAGTAAACGTCAGCACGTTAACAGGCAATTCATCAATGAAAGAATGACTGGTGAGAGATTATTTAAAAGTGCACTGTCGCTGTCTAATTAAGGACTTCAGCAGCATGTGTGGTAAGCAAACCTCTCAGCGCGTTGAAGCAATATATTGAACCAGAAGCGACTTTAAATTTGGACTTCACAGTCGTATAAGCACGTATTAAAAAGCAAAAGATAAATAAAGCTTTATTTAATTTGTCTTGTGATGATAAAAGCAGCAAAAGTGCGCCACAAGAAATTACCCTTCAAACAAGATTAATGATCCCAGAGCGTAAAATCTTAATATTTGTCCCTATTGGTTCACATGTTAACCAGTGGAGAATGTGTATCAATTCATGCACTGACATCGATTGTTTTTATCCATAAGAATCATGGTGCCTACCTTGCGTCTCTGCAGCGCTGCTGTTCTCCTGAAGGAAACTTGTGCGTAAAGTTTATGCCCTGACTCCGACTTGGGAGGCTGGGAGCGCCCTCGCTCCCTTCTTTTTTTGAGAGGGGGAGGGACAAACATCCATAGAATCGTTTCCAAGTCTTTCGAAATGATTTCTGTTCCCTTTTCTGCATTTTAATCATCCAAAAATACGAGAAATTACTTAACACGGAGCGACGTCAGTGGAAAATGTGTCGTCAGGAGTCTACTGACAAAAAAAAAGTGAAGATCCAAAAGTTAATGAGGATATAGTGTAACGGAATAGAATGATCACTCCGAGGAAATAATAGTGCATCTGGACATATAATATTATAAGAATGTGAAAATCAACACGATTTCCCACTTTTTGTAGTTTGTATGGTAAAGTCAGGTGGGACTTTTTTAGCAGATTGCTAAAAAAAAAAAAAAAAAAGAAATCAGAAGACTACCTTAAGTGTTGTATTTCTGTAAAGAAAATATATCACAAAGTGAAATACTTTGGACCTCCATACAAGAATCAAGAATCCCAACCTCAAATCACACCCTCAGATAAAATGGGACATCTGCTAAGGTCAAATAGGACAGTCATGTTTGTTTGTTTTTAAATGGTTCAATCCATTTATCAATTCAGCCATTAATTTATTAAATCATTACTATAACCCAGCTATTCATTAAAAAAGGTTCCCAAACTTTTCTGCCATGCTTCTTTTGCTGTCTATTTCCTTGGTGCCATATTGTCTGCAATGGACATGTGTGTGCTTGCATGCACTGTTGTGGCTGACATGGACTCACTGCATCATCTTAAAATGTTTTAAGTGCCAAAAATACTAGAAATAATTTCACTTCAGAAAAGTGTCCAATTTTAGCTTTTTTTTTTTGGTCCCATTTTACCAAAATGCATTAAGTACTCCCTCAAAACACGTTCTCCTAAAAAATAGTCTATTGTGAACATATTTTAATTATAAGCCAATTAGCCTAATAAAATACAACATCCTGCACCCATTGTTTTGACATTATCCTTATTGTTTTAGCAACAGTACTATTAATGTCAAAAACAGAATTTTAGCATGCCACATGGCTTCTTTGGTAAGTTCCTGGACCAGTGTTTTTTTTTACTCTCTGCTCTGCCCACCCAGTTAGCTCAAACCAATCAAAATGACATTTGTAGAAACAATACAATAATATGTTTGGTGACTGGCTGCTAATACTTGAAGCGCCCACGATGTAAAACCTTACTTGTGCCATTTTTCCCTGAGTTAACCTTATCTGTACATTTGCGCATGTTCACAGTTATTACTGCATTATCTAAGTATATTTAGAGCTACATAGCTTCCAATTAGATGCCAAGTTATTGACTAACATTCTCTCTTTGCTCCCAGAGATGCCAACAAGTCACACTGATAAATCAAGCTCATACAGCCAAGCTTCATTAGACATCACATGATGTTTGTGATCTTTGTCTGCAGAACATTTGGATGGCATAATTGTATTATGGCTGTAATTGCTAAAAATTTGATGTTCTGGTCGGCCCTAAATAGACTGCAGTGAATTTTACCATTTCAGTATCTCTCCAGTTTTCTCTTAGTTTGATCTTTGGGATAATTGAGGCAAGAATAAATGCCTCAGCAGATGAATAGAGCAATCAGACTGGCAGCCGGGGCACTGGGGCCATTGATCACTTTGTTTCAGGGGTCTCCCTTGACTAATCAATGACAGAGATGAGTCAGTGGCCCCATTATTAGTTTTCTCTATTCATTATAATCAAATGCATGAGCAGCTGCACCACTCACACACGATGAAGACCCCCCAGATGCTTGTGAATGTCTTTTCCAAATGAATAAAATGTTCATCTCTCATTTAATTCACAGTGACTCAGTTTTGCATATTTGCAACTTGTGAGCAGTTGTGAATGGATCAAACAGTCATACTGTACATAATGTCTCTCTAAATCCTTGTTATTAGCTATCTGTTAAACATGTTTACATTTATGAATGTGACTTGCATAACTTCATACTAATAACAGCTTCAGTATATTGATTTTTTTCTGGCACAGTTTTAACTGTTATCTCGACCTGTGCTTGGTAGTCAAGCCACCCCAAGAGACACACGTATAACACAGGACGATTGAACGCAAGTTCAACTCACCACTGACCCACTCATGTGATCACTAATAACCTGGACACGTGAGCTAAGTGGCCCTGGAGTTGGCTAATGCCCAGTGGGAGCTGTTGTCACTCTTTTGTGTAGCCCTGCCCTCCTGTGGAGCCTAAAACACGACCAGGCGGCACTGATAAGCTGCTGACCCTCGGAATGGCAGCCAAGTAAAAACATCATCACATTTTAATTCCTTTCGCAGATGTTGTACAAATGGCAAAGATTACATAACACCAATGACCACCTGCAGTGACAGTCTGTCGCAATACACTTTGCTGTTTTGCCAATTACCACTTCAGAAGTAAATTATCCCGTGTGGCATTTTAACTACTACAAATGCTGCTCTTAGCTGAAGTGTAGACTTTCAACAGTCTCTGCATGAAAATAAATCATCTCTGTAATAAAAAATCAGTTAAACAGAAATGACTCCCTAAATGCTCCATGCCTTGAACATATGAGGCCCTCTGGACTCCAGAGAGATGTCCTCATATCACAGGCAGGGACAAAATGACCTGTTCTCCCCACAGTAGTTGACCCCTCCTTCCTCTTCTGGGGCCAGAACGCCTCAGTTCAGTTAATGGCTCTCAGCCTGCGAGATAATGTCATCTGACACGCTCTGATTTGGGAGAGGTAATTGCACCCCACACTGTTGTAATTTCTCATTCATGCATGTTTGAATGGTGACTTATGCCACTACTAATTGCCCAACCCTACTGACTGTGACCCTGCCTCGTAATAATGTACCTAATGGGCACTTTCACTGTTTCACACTCAGAATATTGAATTTAAAGTTTAATACACTGTGTTTATTATTTGTTCTCTGAGCAGAGTGAAGTCATTATTGCCTCAGTTCCTTTGATAGAATAGCCTTAATATTCTTCAGGGTTTTCATTAAAACTGATGCCAGTGATGGTGACTTCACTGTCTGCTCGGGCCCCCTGATGCAGCAGGCGTTAACGCTATCTGTTCATTGTGTGATGCATTGTCCTGAACTTCTGCTCTTGTTTAAACAGGTGGGCAGACCCTCGTTGTGTTTGCTGTAACCTTTGTCAGTCTACAGAGGTAGTGTGTGGGGTGGTCCCAATTGATATATTGCATGCCTCAGTCCATTATCCATTCATTTAGGGGGGGGATTTTGCAAGAGCTTGAATGTGGATTTAGTCTTACACATCATCCCATTACAGAATTAGGTTAGATTTATGCAAGAATACCAGCAACAAGTAAATACAAAGTGCCAGATGATTACTCTTAATCTTGTAATAATAGTTTTGGCATATGTGGTTAATGACCAATAAAGGCAGACTCTCAAAAGCTTTTTTCTTTACTTATGGACTCAAATATGTTCTCTTACAACACACTGCTGCAGGTCTGTAAGCTGAAGTGAAGAGAGGAAGTCTTTAAAGTAAACCAGCAAAGACATGGCACTGTGGCTCTGCGGGGGGCTACAGCAGGGGAAATTAGGACCCAAATGTAATATGGCAAAAGTGACTCCCCACCTGGGTCTTGTAAAGACTTTCCAGGGTGTAGTTAAACGACATGTCAGCTCTGCTGTGGGGCTACAGCTTTTGGCTTGCAACAGCAAAATGTTTAGCTCCACTTCACCTCTGCACTTTAATACTTTATACAGTCGAATGCAGTATTATATCTAACGTGGTCAAGAGGTAGTCTAATGTCACAAACTACACTCAGATTGGCTATTATTAGTCTAGTTTTACTTTTTGTGAATTCGAATGAGAAATAAATCTATTCAATCTGGGAATAAAGAGTTTGTATACATTAAATGTGAAGGCGCATGGAAGCATTTTGCTGAGATTACACCTCCATTGTCCGTGATCATGAATGCATAGAGCAGCAAATGCAAACCCACTCAGCTCTATCCACCTAATAATGTCTACACCATGGAAATGGCGAGGGAATTTACAGCACGTAGTTAAGGCTGTGTAAAGGGATTTGACCCTTAAAGCACAGCTCTGCAGACCTGCCCTGTTTGACTTGCTGGAGATCAAGCTGATCTGAAAGGGAAAAGAAATGTGACTTCTCAAAGGAAATTTTATTATTCTAGGAAAATATTTTTTTTCTATAATTCTTTTGGGTGAAAAAATATCAGTCAACATGAGGTTTAGCAGAAGGCAAGGAAAGGAAAACTTCAGAGTCAAGACCCTCTGGCCATCTCTTGTCTTATCACACACAGAGTTGAACCAAAGTCCCACCTCCTTGTTCTTTTTTTTTACGTTTCTTATAGCTCCCCGAGGCAAAGGCTGATTCCACTGGATAGTAACACCTTTTATTATGCCTACCTACAGCAGGTTTTTACTGTGCCTCACACCTAGGGGACCTTTAAGCTGCGTTCTTCCAAAACTATTTGAAGCAGTGACCCTTATAAAGCCTATTACATTTCTGGTGAAAGCTGAGCCACCAGCTGAGAGCACTGCCATTGAGTAACAGTTTAAGTAAGTGCCCCAGCCTTCCGCACCCACTTGTTTGGACCGAGCCAAGCATGGTGGCCAAGGAAGGTTCCCGACTCCACACCAGGAAGGATGTGACTGCTTATGCATGCCAGATGAGTCGACACTAGATGGAATTTAAAAGCAGCTGCAGCCATTTGCGACACAGGAAAATATTTTATGTGCAACATATGGGTGTCGCCACATTGTGGCCTAATAGCAGAGGTGAAAGGATTTGATGTATTCAGAAGTGGTATATAATGCAACACCACTGTGCGATATAAAAGTAGGTGGATATTTAACCCCTTGGAACTAAAAAAAAAAATCCCCCTTTAAAGGGACAGTCCAAAATGTTTATTTTTCCTCTAACCTGTAGTTCTATTGATTAATCTATATTAGTAAGGTGTGAGTTGCTCAGTGTTGAGGATATTGGCTATAGAGATGTCTGTCTTCTCACAAATGCAATGGCACAAAATGGCACTCAGCTTGTTGTGTTTAAAGTGCCAAAAAATACATTTTAAGAACTCAACAGCAATGTCTCTTTCCAGAAATCATGACCTGGTTAATCAAGATAATCCAAAGACCCTGTCGTGAGCAGTTTCATGTAGGAACTATTTTCTTTCTACCGAACTACACCTGCCAACTGTATCACCGTGCATAAGGAAGCGTGCATCTGTAGCGGTCCTTGTCCTCCTCTTGCGTTGTGTATTTAGTGACAGGGCAGACTTTTTCACCGTTGGCACGCTCGCCGTTTATTTCTCATCTGGACTGACCTGGCATGGAGATTTAACACACAGTCAGTCCAGTTCGCCGTTTATACACACACATACACGGCTGCAAGAAGTAAAATGAAAAGAAAGTGCAAGTTAGCTAACATGTGTAACTTTAGCCATTTGTAAACAGAAATAAAAGACAAATATCGTCAACTTTTTTTAAAAAAAAAAGGTTCGACCGTACGGGAGCTTTATGATTCAAAATACAACTTAAACCACTCCTTAATATTAAAATGAAAATAATTAATATAAAACAAAGACAGAGCTCATACTCATGCACCTACCCCGGAGGCAGCGAGGTCCGACTGTTGTTACCCCCCGGGTTGCACGACCCTAAACCACGGGGGTGCTGCCTTTACTTACAATAGGAGACCCCAGTTCCCGTGTTTTGTAGTGTGTTTTATATGGCAAGTGGGATCACATTATCTCTTAACTCCGTTACACATCTACTGCAAGGTCATCTAGCACCACAGAACTAGATAATGTTATAACTCTATAGCACTTATGTTTACATGTCATGCTGTCACAAGCACAAGCCTCTAATCAATGAGTAGATGTGCACTTCCTTCTGCAAAGTGAGATGGTTGGCAGGTGTAGTTGAAGTAGTTGATTAAGTGTTGTGCAATCAGCAACTGTTAATGGTTATGACTGTTTAACTTCCCAAAAATACAGTCACAACGTCAGACAATTTTAATAAAAAAAAAACATATTTCCAACTATATGAGAATTTCCTTTTTAAAATGAATATAATGGTTGCTGAGCTTCAAGTCTGCCAGATTTGGACTGAGGAAATCACATAGATCTATCAAAGAGCTATCCAAGGCCCAAAAACAACTCTGCATTACAAGAGCTTTTCCCTTTCAATGAGTTCAGTCTGGTGCTGCACTTTGTGTCGTCTAGACACAAGCCTCCATGTGAAGTGCTAGAGACACAGAGCGTGACATTCAGGTATTGTTTTCCATGTTCTCAGACATTACATCATGCACTCCTGACATCAATTGTACATGCACTGCCCATGGAGAGGGTACAAAGATGAAACTAAAAGTAGGGCCGGAGCCTACTTGGAGCAGCTTTGCCAAAAATAAATTAAAGTTGCTGTCTTCTCAGGTTTCATTTCAACTGACATCATTGTACTGAAGAAAGATGTGTCATCTTATTGCAGCCCAAAATAGCTTGAAAAAGTTAAACCAAGTTAGAACAGCTGTCGCTTTAGATCATGTTACTTTTGTAGTGTGAATGTACTGTATAGGTGAAGATTGCTGCAGTTGCAACTATATGGTTGTTATTAAAACCAGCCTATTGGAACACAGCAGCAGTCAGTGATGGGCTTTCACTGCTAATGCATTCTGACTCAAACAATATGTCACCTTTGGCACAGCGCTGCATTATGTAAAACACTTCAAAACCACAGTGTATTCGCTAATCAAGCTGTGCATCTCTCTGTGTCTGGAAAACAAGAGGCGCAGACCAGGAGGGGCATTGCTTTAATAACTTCAAAGCGGATGAGAGGTTTGGATCAGAAATAATGCAGCCAGTTGAACTCAGAATGTATAATTAACATTCTGTTAACAATTCATGTTGTATCGCAGGACCAATTTTAATGCCAGAAAATGATCTCACACACAAACAAACCAAGGGGAGATTAGATATTAGATGTTATTAGAATTTGGCGCTTGGTTTTTCACAACATTACACTGTCAAACATGTTGGAATTTTCAGCAATAGTCTTTTCAACCACTGTTATTTTGTTAAATATTACAATGTTTGAAAAGCACTGATGGCATTTCCTTTTTAAAAAAAGAAAACATATCTAATTTGCTGAACTCGTCCCCCAGTCATTACTGTCATCTGTGCCTGAGTTAGAATAATACACTATATATATATTTATATATATATATATATATATATATGTAGCTGTCAGTGACACCTAGGGGTGAAAAGCTGTACACTACATGTTCTTGACTGAATGCTGAAGACCCAGACAGCTAAAAGATGCAATGAAAGAATGACTGGCAGCCAAGCATTCATGATGGTCTGCCTTGTCTGGTTATTCAAATGAATTTGTAGTTTAAAATAAAACAATACAAAATCAATTGTTCTACAAAAAAATATCAAGTTACTTGTGTCAGCCAACATCTAAATGGCCTGCACTTTATATCAATTAACCATGAAGAGCAGCCTTTTTCTGTGGAGGGCAGACTAATGATTGATACATGTCCTAATGGCTTTCATTTATCTCACATGGCCAGAGTCCACAGAGAGGTAGATCTATTGGATGGGTGTCAAGGAGCAGCCAAACAACTTATCACTTGTGCAAGAATATACAAAGTTGTGGGATCAAGTAATGAATCTTGTCTTCGTGAATAAACAAAAACTGTGTTTTGACACCATGTCAGTGAAGTGTCACTTCAACTTTAGGTCTTTTCTGTAGTCATCGTAAATGATAGTGTTGTATTTGACTGCATTATGGTGTGTAAAGTTTTGTCCACTATGACATACAGTACATGACAGGGACGAAATATTAGAGATAACTCTAAATACACATGACACAAGTAATACAACCCAACACAAAGAGCCTACAAGAGCTTTAAAATCTACACTAGAGATGTTGCTAAAATCTGCACATAAGCTTTAGATAGATCGATAAATTTAAGGGTTTGGGTGCTGTATTAGATTGTATATATGTACCTACAGCATGAAGTGGTATCTCAGTGGTATCTATAGGAGCCTTGAAATCTACACCACAAATGGTGCAAAAACTGTACATAAGCTTGAGATAGATGGGGGAAATTTAGGGGCTTTTCTGTTGGATTAGATTGTATGTGTATATACCAACATAGGCCTATAAAGTGGTTTGTAAGTGGTATCCACAGGACTTAAAGTGACACTCAAAGTTGAACTATAGGCATGCCAAAAGGGGATACAGATGCTGCTTGACAACATCTGGGGATTTAACTGAATTCAGTTGTATTTATATAGCCCAGTATCACAAATTTACAATCTACATCAGAGGTCTTCACAACATAAGACACCATCTGTCCTTGGGCCCTCACAAAGGATAAGTTTCTGGTTGCAGTACTATTAATTTGCTTCATTTGAGTTATTGCACTTCAGTCTTGCAGTGAGCTATGTTTTATTTCACTGTGTTCTAAGCCAGCATGTTGTTTAGAGTTTGTGAAATAAAACTGAATATGTGGTAATTTATCTTATGTGTGGACCTTGAATAAAATGACTAAGGAGAGATCAGGACACTGTGGCTGGACCTGTTAGGAACCACTAGTATAGATTTAGGGAAGGTTGGAGAAAGAGAACGAAAGGCAGACAGACAGAGATAAATGTTGTTCTTATATATTTATATATCTATTGTTATTCAGTGCATTGTGTTGATGATTTTAATACATCATTACTGAATTGTACTATACCTGATGCTTTGACAATATTGTTCAAATAACATTAATGCAAAAACAGCAATTTGCAATTGAACTGGGAGAGAGAGAGAGAGAGAGAGAGAGAGAGACAGACGACGTGCAGTCCCATTTTGTGCATATACAGTCATCTTTATATAAACAAAAGCAACTTTAACTTAAAGACATAAAAATATGACTAGACCCTTTTGCTCAATTAGACGGATTCAAGATAAAAAAAAAAAGTGCAGGAGCCGAGTGATTTTACACTTCAATGGTGCATAAACCTATTTATTAAACATATTTGCAGTTAATTAAATTAAAACAAACCAAACACACGATGACCAAAGGGCTCTCTGCTATTGATCTGGGGTCTGCATTTTTTTTCTATTTAGTTATCCAGGCTCGCAGCCTGGGCTTATGTAATTAAATTAAAACCAATTTAATTAAATCTGAGCCTAATTCAATTAAAATCGACAGTTGGACAAAAACAAACGGTACCTTTAAGAAACAGCGTCATCCTCGCCGCTGCCCACCCCCGTCTATGACGTGGACCCACTCCCGGCATGCACACTAGGGAAGTCCAATTATTGCTAATGGCGGGTATTTGTAGCAAAAATACATTAAGGTTTTGTTGGATCACTGTATACATTAATATAATACTCGGGATTCTGAATTAGCAGTCGCTGTGTGTTTCGTAACATCTTCGAGGACAACCGAAGCGGAGGACGTGAAGTAGAGCACTCGGGGACATTGTAACTGTTGTCATCATGTGTCTGCTGTCTGTTAACTACTGACACAAACTGAAACTGAGTGGGAAGACAGCGTGTGTTTGAAAATAGCTTTCACAAGTGATGCGAGCTTACCTAAACGATCCACGATTCCCAAACTACTGCACAAATAGCTAACCTAATGGGACGAAGGAAGTTTAGTTAGTCCACAAAGTTAGCGTTCATTCATTCAACCGTTAGGATCTCTGCCATAAATCTCATGAAACGGAAATGGTTTCCCTCAAATCGTCAGTATTTGTTTTGCTAATGTCAATCACCGTTATTCATGTGAACGGTTCGTCCAAACTAAATATACCCAAAGTGTTGCTACCGCTTGCCAGAAGCACAAGAATTAACTTCACGTTGGAAACCACTGAAGGTTGCTACAGATGGTGAGTAGTGTGTGTGATCAAACTTGAGGGGAGCTGAGGGCACGAGTGTCGGATTGCATGGGTCAGGCCACATGGCCAAGTACACTGTGTGTGGGCCCAACAACAGCTAAACCGTTTGAAATTAAAATGGATATCTGAATATCCTTTAGTTTTTCTTGAATATCACTTACCTTTAAAGCTATTCAAGTTTACAGCAAAGGCATAACAATTATGAGCATGTTACTCCACCCTAAAGGTCCAGTATGCAGGATTTAGTGGCATATATTAGCACAAAATGTATAAAATATACATAATTATGTTTACTAGGGATGCACAATATTGGGTTTTTAATTTTTAAAAAAATGTTTTTCCAATATAATAACGGATCAATATATATCTATTTTTTCCCCACCTACTTTTTAAAAAAAAAAAAAAAAATTTATAATGCACTAAGTGGATTTTAGAGCAGTTTCTGAAGAAACATTTTTTTCATTAATATTTTATTGAGCTTTTTTCATTTTAACAATGTCCCCTATGGTCATCAAATCAAATGATACACACACATAAGGACAAATAATTAAACAAAGTAATAATTCATTTACATAAATGAAAATACATAAGTAATTCTAAGAAGAAATTTTATTTTTATTTTATGAAAAACCACATGCTACACTGAGTGGAACTGTGATAATAGTCACATAAAAATATTAGTAGTTTGTTTACTTTGTTATTTTTGTAAAATTAAAACAAAAATTCTTCAGAAACTGTATTATTTGGGTAAACACAAGTATCAGATGGGTATTAGACTTGGTATTAGCATTTAATATTACATGACCTGGATCAGGATCAGAGGCAAAAAAAGGCTTGATTGGGACATCTCTACATTTCACTTAGTGTAATATTCATTCATTTTGCAAAATCAGACAAATACTTCAACTTAGGGTTGATTGTGCCTTGTCACTTTGTCATTAAAAAAAAATATCACTTTGTCATATCAGCAGAAATCAGCATGTTGGCCAATTCCAATATTTTATTTTACAGCCAATATCTACTATACCGATGATGTGCTGATATTATCGTATATCCCTAATGTCTTCATCGGTTTATAATTCCCTGAAAATAACAATAGTTTTTTTGTTACCATAGAATTTGCTGTTCATAGCTACATACGCAGTGAGTCAGCCAAGTTGTTATACATTAATTCATTTTCACATTGGCCACCATAGTTCTCCTACATGCTTACAGGCCCCCAAGGACGTTCAGAAAAGGAGAGGTCACATTTTCAAATTATTTCACATTATTGAAGTACAACACATGTACAGTGAAATCTGGACGCCAGGGTTTGAAGCCAAGTTTTGGCCAAACAGTGGAAGACTTTTTCCTATTGACTTACATGTGTATAAATCAAATTTTTTGAGCATCACAACCCCCATGAAATGAGTCGTTTCACTATCAGGCTTTAAACTACTCGTTCCAATAACTCCTTAAAAGTCTAGAAGAGATGCATGATTGAATTATTTTATCCCAACTAAGCTAATGGGCTGGCAAAGTCTCAAGTGTGCCTGCTCTATAGGCTGCACAGTGTGGAAGCAGTGCCTTATCATTGGGGTAACTTTATGCACGGCATGTGAACCGTTTTGCTTCATGCACCACTGAGCAGCTTTCATAGGAATGAACGGAGCCCAGTGCTGTATCCACTTCTCTATACATTCATACACGCTTCACACGCAGGGGAATCTTTAGTTCCACTAGATGCTGCTAAATCCTGCACACTGGACCTTTAGTTCTCTCTATGGTGTACATTAGGTCAACATTGTTATTGTGACAAGTGAAAAACTACTGTATATGGCTACTCAGTTGATGAACATGACCTGTTTTTTTTTTGTTCATTTTCTTCCAGGTCTTCCACCAGACCAGAGGTAGCAAGTATCCAGGGTTTGGATGAGGAGGGCAGCAGAGGCTGCTCCCGTAGAGCTGTTCTCCAGGCTCTCTCCACCCAGCCCTCCAGACTGACCAGCATCATTCTGGCTGAAGATGTTGGTAAATACATGGTTATTATAATAATTAATAAATCAGTTAATACAAGTATCTCATTCAAGATTTTTTTTCCAATGCTTGCGTTAAAATATATGTCAGATAAATTTATGCATAGTTGGTTAAGTTGTATATTTTCTGAATAACTTCAAAAGTGTAGATATGTGTCAGTGGAGAAACAGACTAGAATATAGACATTTTACAGGTATAATAATGCTTAAGATCATAATGTCTGTGGCCTTAGCAAATGTGCCACCATATTGAGGTGCTATGTTACTTGGAGATAGTAACTGAAAAACACCCGGGAATTTATTTTATTTTGTTTTGCAACTCAAAGGGCTGCTTTCAAAAGCAGATGTTGGCCAAGTGATGGTTACTAATAAACTTTTAATAAACTTTACAGGGTTAAAGGGGAACTAAGCTCATACACACATGTTATTTCTATGGTGGAATACCATGCAAAAATAATAGCAAACATAAAAAACTCTCCGAAATCCAGAAACTGGAGTGCTAAAACTCAAAATTGTGATGGCATCACGCCATGCCCACTTAACCTAGCTGACTGATATGTTCAGCACCACGACACGAAACAGCGATTTCTCAGTTGAAGTAAAATCAATCCAAGGAGCACCACAAAGGGGACTAATGATTAGCCAATTAGTGCCACGGGTGGGACTAATGCTGTCACCAAGCTGTTGTCAAGTGATGTACAGGAACCAATGAGGAGTAACAACAACAACAATGGCGACCGCTATAGACAAGATAGATGATGTCATCCAGGCTGTTCTAAATAAGCATGTCTTCTCAAAATTGCCTGACATTATAGTTTTCTTTTTACTTCGTCACACTCCACTCCTGATCCATGGCACAACAAGTATGTTGGCATGTGAACTCATCGATGTGGACTTAAAATGACTTTAGGCTTAGGTGGATATGTTGGTCTGTGGTGACTGGTTAGGGAAAATTGATTTCCCCTTCCCCACGGACATTGGTTAGAGTGGCAGCAGTGTCACTGAAGAAACGAAGTGTAATGACTTGACAGCTCTGTCTTGTTTCAGGAAACCATAATGAATCAGGGAAGATGTTTAAGATGAAACTGAGAGCACCCAGGGGAATGTTCTGAGTATATGGTCACATTTCCTGTTTCAGAAATGAGAACACTATGATTGAATAAAGCTCATTTGGGTATTAGAATAAAAAGAAAGCAAACCGTGGCTCCACAAAATCAGTCTTCAGTTCATTGCCTGTGGAGCAGCTCCAGAATTAAGACTTGACTTTCTTGGGTTTCTGGCATCAACAGAGAGTAGCTCATCTTCAGATATCCAAATTTATATCATTAGCACCACGCCAATAAGCTTAGCAGAATTTTGACCATCCAACGGAGAACCGGTTCCTAATTACACAGCAGTTAAACACCTGAGTCACATTAATGCCTTTTGTGCTTCTCCGCGTCTACGCTGTGTTCAGACTTATAAAGAATGAAAACTGTTGTGGTGATGCTGAAAACCTGTCAAGACTCACTGTTTTCACAGAGAAAATTGTTAACTCAATAAGGGAATTTAAAAAAAAAAAAATCGCACTGATAAGCAAAACCAATAATGGCTTTGATATCAATAAACCTTATCACTTCCTAACAGTACAGGTCACATAGATTAGATAAGAGAACATTCTCAAGCAGCTCAGCAGCTCTTGATGGGTAGATGCTGCTAGCTTGGTTTTCAAATCAGCTTTTGTGCAGCACTCACTTGATTTGCTCTGTAAAAAGTGCACATTTTCCGCCATAATCTAGATGGTGCCAAAGCAGAGCATCAAAAGCACATGCTCTTCAGTATCAATAAAGGGTTCTTTATCATATTTTTATAGGCTGAGTGAATGGTCACTGTCACAACTTGTTATGGTTAATAGTGTGCAGAGTACATGTTCATCTTCCAGCTGCCAGCACTTCCTTTTTTTTTTTTCATTTTTTCTGCAGTGTTAGATTCACTGAACTGTTTTAAGGTCACAGTTTTTATATTCCATAACCTAAAGAATTCAGAATAGATATCTAATATAATATATATAAAACAAACTTTTCTTGTGGTTTTGTAGTTACATAAGCCAAAAAAGCATGCCTAGCAGCATCACATAACCTGAGTCTGCAAAGTGTTCAAATTCATTCATCATCTTTTTGGTTTTAAATAGATTTATTGCTATGTAGTGATACTGTCATGAAAAAGTATGCCCTGCATATAGTATGTATGGTATAACATGTGAGTATAATAGTATGCATGTTTATCTGAGTTCTGTTTCCTGCAGAGTTGCAAATCTGATAGTCATTCATTCTGTTGCACAACACTTTATTCATCCTTCCGTTTCTGCTGTTGTGTAATGGTGTATGTCATCTGTTGCCTGTGGCACTGTTGGCCAGTCAGAGATGACTGGCAGTTGTCAGCATTTGCTTTGGAATCGGGGAAAATCAGACACATTGTCCTTTCCACGTGCATCTCAAATGTCTCTTTTAAATAATACAAAAAAATAAAGTAGGGCTATACGTGCTACCCACAATCACCTTGAATGTGGCTTAACTCGCTGCACCTGTTGTAGTTAACTAAAACATAATCAGATATAATCTATCGCTCGTGCAACAGCCCACTAAGCAGACCAGAAAAGCCACAACATTTGACTTGACTGATAACCGAACAGCATTGCGCATGAAGCAGAGGATGTTTTAGAACTATAGCTCTCCGATGCTGTTTCCATACATGTGATAAAGTATGTGGTTCAGTCAGGAGGTAGATTTCTGTGCTTTGTGCCTTAACAAGATTTATTGCTCTGCCTTAAAAAAACACCCCCCACACATACACACACACACACACACAAAGCCAGTTGTTTTGGGGCTTTTCCTGGTTTGGTTAAGTGCAGTATTGTGGTACTGTACCATATATATTGTGTGTATTCAGAGGATTCAGGGGATCCTTATAAAGTCTTAAAAGGCATTGAATTCATTCATCTTAAACTAAGGCCTTGAGTGTTTAGTCTCTCAAAAGACTTAAAAATGCTAATATGTGGAAAATAGGATTTATTTATTTTTATTTTTTTAATTTTTTTTTCTGACATTGCATTGTAAAATCTTAATAATCGGTAACATGTACTTTTTAAAAAATATTTTACTGAATGTGTCTTGCATTAACATCAGGCATATGAGGATAGCGTAACCAGCAACACTCATATTTTGTTTCTGACCAGGATGCTCAGGGCAGAGGATCCACTCTTTGCTAGTTGTACCTTGAGCAACATGGAAAGTGCAAATTAATCCAAAACTGCCTGTTTAAGCAAGATTTCGGCAGAGTGAGAAACACAACCTTGCCCTGAAAAATCTCAGCAACAAGAGTCTGGTATTTCCCAGTTCTGTTCTACCCTCAACTCCATCACACCTGGATAGATAAGAAAAAGTCATGTTTTTTGTTTCAAGAAACATTTGGGCAAAATTGTCTCAAAACCTAAGTCATTGCTTTCAGTTCATATTTTTCTCCTTTAGTTTGGCCATTGTAAAAATTATTTTAAACTTCATTACGAGTGGCATCAGAAAAGTCCTAAAAATTCCTCAATCTAACCTGCCTCTATCTGTAAAAACTCTGGTATATGATGATTTGTCCCTTTCCTTCTTCTGTTTGCAGTCACAGGACAGGTGCTGCGTTGTGACGCCATTGTCGATATCATCAGTGAGATCCAGATCGTGTCGACCACCAGAGAGCTTCATCTTGAGGACTCACCACTGGCACTCAAAATTCATGCACTGGACTCTGAAGGTACCATATGCTGCCTCATCACAGGATGAAGTGATTCTCATTGTGTGCTGCTGGTGTTATTATTCAAGACTATTATATTATTATATTAATAATATTTTCTATTGATACTTGTAATATTACTCAATTTTCCTATTGTAACAAGTCCATGCTGCATTGTTTATTCGCTGCTCTAAAGAATTCTCAGAGTAATGACTGAGCTGAGCTCTAGGCAGCATTTTCTTTGCTCTGCGGCTGCTACTGCGAGGTGGCTGTGTTTGTTCTGTTCGACTGGTTCCATTTAAGGCAGACACACTTAGTTTAATGAGCTGTAGCTACAGCCTGATTCTTTCTGATGATGGCTCCAGGGCCTGCTGTTTTGTTTTTGTTTGCTTTGGCCTAGAAGTGCATTTTAGATTCCTCAGATGAAGCAGATTGCAAAAGGACGGCAAGTATCCTGTAATGAAATGCCTATCGGTTTTGTTTTAGCTAATTCGACTGCCAGGAGCTTTCAGACAATCGTGCTCAGCATCCATTATCCATTCAAGTATAGTGTCCTCAGCATTATAAGACAAGTTGAGAGGTTTATGCAAATATGCTCCGTTCCTCACCAAATCTCTCATGTGTTTAGATTTGAAGTTTGGGACTTCACAGCACGTCTGACTCTTTGTTTTTTTTATATTGCAGGAAACACCTTCAGCACTCTAGCAGGTCTGGTGTTTGACTGGACCTTAGTGAAAGATGTAGATGTGAACGGATTCTCTGACTCTTACAATTCATTACGGTAGGCTTCCCTTTGTTAATACTGCACCTGCACTTCACCGAGCAGTCAAACCAAAGTTACCAACCTGGTAACCAAACCATAAATTCTTTGCTACAGTTGTGCTGCTGTTTTGTGAAAGGAGTGCGATGTTCCTTTTTTTTTTACTTAGTTGTTCCTCTTCTTCTGAAATTGAATAATGTTTTAGGTCTGATGTAAGGGGCCATGCTGAGTTGAGTCTCTAATATTTGTCTTTTCTCTCCTCAAGGGTACTTAAATTCTCTGAGTCCACATACACACCCCCTGGATATATATCTGACATGGAGCGTGTTGGGAAACAGGGCGATATTATTTTGGTATCGGGGCTGAAAACAGGACATGCTAAATTGAAGGCCAAAATACAAGAGTCATTGTACAAGGTGAGCTGTTAAAGTGGTCCAATAGAAACATTTCTTGGCTGTTGACACCAGCACAAGTTTGAAATAATCCACCTTATTGTTACAGTCATAGAGAGTCTCAGAAGAGTTTGTTCTAGTTAAGTAGTCCCTTCTGTGCGATAGCTTATCTCCTGAGACGCAGACAACTAAAAAGGGCAAAAGAGTGCATGCTAGTAATAAATCCTTTCTGCCTTATGTATGAAGTCACAACAGAAGTGACTTTTCAGCTGAATTTCTGTCTTTTCAAAGATTTCGTAATCTGCATTTGTTGTCATCAAGCTAAACTTTTACCTGATAGATGAGTTATCCATACAAGACATTGTTCATTAGAGAAGAAAGAAAAAGAAATTGTTGAAGAAAAAAAAGAATTAAATGCATTTGTTTGATTTCTATTGTTATTTTCCGAACACTGCAACCAGTTTGTTCTGGTTTGTTAAGGCGGGAAACTGTAGCTGTGTTTTTCTGTAACTATGGTATCTGCGCCACAGGATGTGGGTGCTGCTGAGGTGAGACTGCTGATTTTAGAGAACATCCTGCTGAGTCCTGCACATGACGTCTACTTGCTGGCGGGAACTTCCGTCCGATACAGGGTCCTGAAGATAAGACAAGGCACGATCACAGGTCTGACTCTGCTTTAGTGACTCACAGCTCATAATGCACAAGCATCAATTTCGTTCTAAAAATCTGAATTCAAAAAACGTGGTTTAGTCATTGATGCAGCTTGCTGTGACCAGATGAGTGGAGCAGCTGTGCCTTTTTCCCCAAATCTGTCTAGTAGAGAAATGCCAGCTCTTCAGCTAATTTGTATTTGTGTTGTTTGTCCAGAGCTCTCGATGCCTTGTGATCAGTATGAGCTGCACCTTCAGAACAGTGTGATCAGCACTAATGGAAACCCAGATGTTGCCGTGGCCAGTCTGGATCAAAGCACCTCCACAGTTACAGCAATTCAACTGGGGCACATCAACGTGGTGCTGGATCATAAAAGTATCCTTCTGTCAAGTCGTGCTCTTGCTCTGTAGCAGTTATAATGGTTTAATGTCATGTACTTTGACATCTTCAGCTGATAATTTATAGTCTGGGGATTTGTGTAAACTGCAGCTATTGATGAGTTTTTACGCCAAACCTTGTTTTTTTCTGTGAGCAGAGGGGTAGTATTGGCAAAAATGTTATGTTAAGTTTAGAACTGTGATTTTCAGTGCATGTGCCTGGTTAACTTTCCTTAACAGCATCTTCTCAGGCCTTCGAATGCAAGGAGTGTCTCGCCTACCCAACAGCACTCTGTATGTCGTTGAACCAGGCTACCTAGGTCTGTCAAACATGATAAGAAGTATTTCATAGTCTAATTTTTTTAAAAAGATTTAGCTAACCTCAGTTTTCTCTTTAATTCTTTTAGGTTTTAAAATTCACCCAGGAGACAGCTGGGTGCTCGAAACAGACAGAATATATGATATCGTCATTGAGGTCTTTGATAAATCCGGCAATAAGATTTTCCTGTCTGATGTAAGTATGTTTTGGTAAATTTACTATTAATTTGTTTGTTTTTTTTAAAGGAATGTATTGTGTATTTGTCTAACTTCTGTATGTATCATAAGTGATGTGATTTTACCAGACTGTTTTAGCTGTTTTGTTATTTGAATTTAATATAATATATATTTGTATTATATATATATATACATTTGTGTGTGGGTGTATATATATAGATAGATGGATAGACAGATATAGATAGATAGATAGATAGATAGACAAAGATATATATATAGACAGTAATTTTAAACGTCAGGTAAGAATTAGTAGTTTTGTGGACACAATATTTCACATTTCGTCATTAGCAAATGGCATGAAACAGAACACATTTTCTGCTCTGTTCTCTGTTATTAAGGCAAAACTGTTTTTCTGGGGTTTTTTTTTTTTTTTTTTTTTTTTCATTTTTATCAGTGACATAGTTGAAATAACGGACATACATTCCAAAAACTTGAATACGATTTTTCCAGTTCCTGTAAAATGGCAAACTAAAAAAAGATTTGGTCATTTTTAATCAGATGCAGCCTGCAACACATCTGAGAGACATTAGAGAAGAGTGATTTAATGCTCTTTTAGCCTTCCTTAGCTGGCCTTTGAGTTTTATTAGCCAATATTTCAAGCAGTGATGAGAAAACTGTCACTGTTGAAGAATGAACAAATCAAAATCTTGACACAATTTAAAAAAATAACCACAGAGTCTGTAAAAGTTTGAATCCAGGCTTCCATCTTGAGTTATACAGAGACAGTAATTCAAATATCTGCGTGTGGTTGATTTTGATTTTGCAGAATGTCCGTATTGATACTGGTTTCCCTGCGGAGTACTTTGAACTCCTGGAGTCGTCTGTGAATGGATCATATCATCGTGTCAAAGCGCTCAAAGAAGGCCTAACTCTCATTGATGCGACCCTGAGAGCTGTTGTGGATGAAGTGAGTTTAATTGCAACTCTGACCCTTTTCAATCTGTATTTCAGCTGCAGGATCATTATTGCATTTACCTCCTGCGCCTTTCTTCCACTTCAGTAGAGCGAGCTTGATCACTTCCTGTTGCCTCTGTTGTGTTTCAGACTGGAAGGATCCATGCACTCGCCAACCCGGTCCACAATGAGCAGGATGTAGAAATCTATAACCCCATAGTTCTTAGTCCCAGTATCCTGACATTTCCATGGCAGCCAAAGGTTGGAGCTTATCAGTACACAATAAAGGTAATTATTCCTTTCCAGAATACATGGAAAACTTGAATGGGTTTTAATCCGTTGTTGGGCAGAAGTGTCGAGCATGTGACAGCTTATGACCAGAGGTGGAGCGGATTGGTGGCTTCTGGCGCTCCATCCAGCCCTGAATGTTTTCTCAAAAGCCCCAATTCTTAAAAGTTTTTTTTTTAAAGGGCTTTAAATTTGTGTGGTTCAGATAATAATGTATGCCCATGTTTTTGATCCTACCATGCTATTCCTGTTGTCCTAATATTCAATTCAGAGTATTCAAGACCCCGTATACTTGTCATTTTTGGGGATCTGTGATCTGCAATAAGCACCGAGATTTCTGTGGCATGAATTCAAATGAAGCAGATTTTGCAGCAAAACATTTATTCTGTATTTTTTTTTCTTTTTTTTTTGTTTATTTTGTTGTTTGTTTGTTTCTTCAATGATGTACAGATTTTTAGGAATGTAGTGCTGCAGGGATGGCTTTTTGGTTGGTGGATGCAGAAGTTAGTGTTGCTCATGTTCCCCTTATCAAAAGGCCAATGCAATTTTTCCACTATGGTGGAAAAAAAGCTCTGTGGCTAACAAACATTTACAATACTTACAAGTTTTGTTCAGCAAGATAATCTTTCCAAATGGACATCAATATTATGTTTTGAATTGTAAATGAAAGATGAATGAAATTCCTTTTTTTACCACAAAAAAAAGATAACGTTAGGCTATAAACAAACTACACTGTGGTCGCATGATTTCAACATTGTCACCACAACGAGACTGTAAAGCGATGTTCAGCCTGACGACGTAATGTAGTCTCATTTTGTCACTTGTTAACAACTGCTTTTACATTAATAGCTTCAAAATTCATGAGGGGACTATTTACTGACTTATTTTATGCCCTAGAGCATAACTTGAAAGTCTCTAAAGCTTGTGTTAACCACAGACCTCATTTCAGGCATCTAACAAAAAAACCCCATCAAACTCAAGATGGGGAACCGGGAGTGCTTATATGCTCAACTCATTGCTGGGATTTAGAACTTGTTCCTTCACCACTTTATTCCATTATCTCAAATGGCTTGAAAAGTAGTGCACATAGCTGTCGTTAACAGGAAAAAATCTCCCTGATGGAGCGTACCCTCTGTAGATTTGGGCTGAGCCCTGAATGTTTTAACGTCTTGCTCCGCCTGTGCTTATGACATTTTTGTATGTGTTTTGCTATAATTCTAATTTATGCTTTGCTTTGTTTTCTGGTTCTTGTGACAGGCAACAGGTGGGAGTGGAAATTTCAGCTGGTCTTCCTCCAACACAGCTGTGGCAACAGTGACTGTTAAAGGAGTGATGACAACAGTCAGTGACGTCGGCGTCAGTGTAGTTTATGCTCATGACCTACGTAACCCACTGCACTTTGGCCAGATGAGGGTAAGTGCCCTTGGAAAACTGTCACTGTGAAACCACACCTGTTAAATATTAACATGTTATAGCACAAATAATAATCAAATTACTTTGATTACTCACTTTTATCAGTTTTATACTGCATAATGGTTGTATAATTTTCAGGAAATACAATTATTTAATTGCACTTCAGCACCTTAACATACAGTATTTTTCTGTGTCTTTGAGTGAAGTATTTATGTTAAAAAAGCAGCAGGTAATGTCATTCATTCTTTCCTGTTTACACAATTCACTAATAATTCATTAAGATTACACTTGAAGCGTAGACATTCAAACCCTCAAAGTGATTACTACGGAAATAGGTCTGAGGGATTAAAAGAGATTAAGACTTCATTAATTTTTGCGAAAACTATATGCTATTAACTTGCATATTTTGGCAACTTAAGCTTTTATCAGGTGTTATGGATTGTCATTTTAAAACCTATTTTTTACATCAGCTTCTTACTGTAAGCAGTGAGGTGTCACATGAACACACAATTTCCTGCCAAGACACTTTTGGCTATTTCACATGAAATATTTGTCTCTTGTCACTGGGTTGATGCAGACGAGGCTCAGTTGGAAAAAAGATTGTGTCACGTTCTCCTGCACCAATCAGCAACCAGCAACAAAAATTCAATTGAAAATGTGAAAACATTTGTGTGAGACTCATGTTGCATCAAACCAACATTTTTTTCTTCATAACGTTCAACTTCAGTTTTTGCAGAAAATTTGAAACCAAATTTTGAGTTTTTGAAAAGGGTTCGAATGAGGTGCTTGAAGGTGCTTAAATTTGGCATTTATGTACTGGAGTAAACTGAAAATCAGACACTTTTTGACTTGGCTTTGACTTGGTCAAAGTACTTGAATATAAGATTTTTTTTTTATGAAACGCGCAATAAAAATGTTTTAAACTAAAAAGCAAAGAACGGCATGCTTGCAATTATTTTCTAATTCCATATAAGCTCAGAGTGCCAATGGGTTGGTAAAAGCCAGAAAACGGTCGTCGCCAGAATGTTTTCAAGCCTGCAAAACACTTAAACTAGAGCAGCATCAGCGATTAACGCAATTTTTGAGCTGTAATTCGACAATAAATAAGCAGCCGTGTGTGTCTGACTGCGGATGATGACAGAAGTGTTGAATGAATTTGTGGAGTCTTAGTCATAGTTGGGGAGAGGGCCTCCAAAGAGCACTGGGGTAAATATGGACACTCAAAGTGCTCCTCATTATTTTTGCACTCAAAGTAGCTACTTCTGAAGTACTTCAAAGTAAGACTTTGCTCCTGATGCAGATTTTGCACAAAATGTACTGGGTTGGCATCATTGGATTTTAAAGCAAACAATGTTTATATACTTTCTGGGGCTAAAATGATGTAAAAGTTTCAGGAGAGTGTGAACAACTCTCCAGCTTTGCGCGTCCATTATATTTCAATTTCTATTGCTCTGCTACTCCCATCGTTAATTTTTATTGAAGACTGTGATTTGTCATATCTAATGGAATTAATCTATAGAAGTCATTCAAGCAAATTGAAAACACAACAGATGACAAATTATTTTCTGACGTACATTATTATTAATCATGAAGACATAAAATTGTGACGTGTAATTATCTAACTTAATTGTTCGGCCATAAAGTACATTCAGTCTTACAGCTTGAATCATCATTCCCGGCCCTCAGTCGAACACTTTCATCCTTCTTTGATCCTGTTGTCCCTCAGGTGTATGTTGTGGAGCCTGTGGCCATGGACTTCGCTCCTTGCCCAGTAGAGGCCAGGGTGGGCTTGGTTCTGGATCTGCCCCTGCGGATTTTCGGCCTCCTAGAGGAGGTGGAAAAGGAGCGGGTCATGTTGAGTGACTGCTCCCACTTTGACCTGCAGGTTGAGGAGGAGAACCATGGCGTCTTCGAACTACTAGATGGTGAGTCCAGGTGATCTGACCGGGTCATACTGTTATTCAACAAATTTAAAAAAGGTCCTTTGTCATCACATATTGTGGGTGAATCCACTCGTGTACTCTCATGGTAGGATAACATTCAGTTCAGGTCACTAACTAAGGCATGCTCATTCATGGGACGCTTTCATTGATCACTCTGTTTAGTGTTAATCAATGTGAGTGATGACTGATCACGACTCTCCAGTGAGTTGCAGATGGAACTAAAGGCAGGCATGAAAGTGTATTGTGGGTATGGTTTATTTAGCAATGCTGGAGTGAAAATGCATTTATTTTGGACTTATATGAGGAGCTTGACTTAGTTCTTCATTTTGTTTTAATGAAACATCTATTCTACTTACTAAATGCACAGCTGTTTAAGAGCTTTGACTGAACCCAAAAAATCAGGCCCCACCCTACATTAACCTGCAGAGTTTCTGTCCAAGCCCGACCTGAACCTGATCCTCCGCAGCAGTTTGGGGCCCACGTATGATTAAAAAACATGAATCTCTACTGTAAAGAGAAAAAATGTAATAAGGCTGGCCTGCTTCCTCACACCACTTCTCAGTCTTCTCTTCCTTCTGTTATTTAAAAAAATCTGTCATCTTGTGCACGACCGGTTTGTCAGAGCTGGCTGCTCCCGTCGGTGTGTGTCCGTCTTCGAGTTTGAGCGGTGGTCCATGGCGTTGCAGCACGCAGAATATGATCACCGCTCTTCACTGCATGTTACCCACATCTCTCCCCCTGCTTGGGTCAGAGGTGAATATGGCAAACCAAGTCGCCTTGCAGCCCTCTCCCCTTTTGTTTCTCTCATTTTCCGTTCCTCTCTTGTGCGCGCTTTATCTCTCACCTGCAGTTCTCCACTATATTGCTCCGTTGCTCCCTCACTTTCCCTCTTTCTCAGTCGTTGCCCCCTCTTTTTCTTCGTCTCCGACCATATATGCACGAGCACTGCTAGTCTCATTAAAAAAAAGCACTCTGGTAAATGGGTGAGAACCTAACCCTAGTCAGGCCCAAGGGAATGTTGGGAAATTACAGCCGGAACCCATCGGGTCAGACCCAGTCGTGCTCGGGCAGAGAGTCAGAGCTGTAAGCTGTGTTCAGTGCAGTGTGTCATGTAGGAGGCCACCTTTATATTCACTGTGGTTATTGCAGTAATAACTGTAATAAAAAACAGTCTGTACAATTTCCCATGAAAGCAGTGGGGAAGGACACTTTTTAATCAATTCACAACTTCAACTGCAGTTTACAATCATGGAAGGAAGAATTACAGAAATGATGAATACAAACATATGTTCATATTAGTCACCCAAACAAACCCAGACAAACAGTACGGGCACAGTCCTCTCTGAAGCATTTTAAATTTTTTATGGCTTTAAGATTGTCATAGCAACGTTTATCTCTTCGAAAGTTCCTCTGTTAGTAAGATTTACAGTTTTTCATTTTGAAATCTTGTATTATTAATCAGATGACTGGGCTGGGACAAATAACAGGACCTCTCTGTGCTTCAGCGTGGTGTAAGACAGAAAGATAAATGAGTACACCTGAATGAACAATTGTGCTTATTTGTATATTGTCATATTGCATTCTCTCTTACTCTTTGGCTTCCTCCAACCCCCATTGTCCTGATCCAGGGAGACTGGCTCCAGGCCAGCACCACTGCAGTGGGGTTAGAGCCAAGGCCCTGGCTCCTGGATACACCATACTTACTGTGAGCTACACTCATGGCAACGTCCACCTCAGTGCCAAGCCCCCCCTCGCTCCCTATCTTCCCCTCAGGGTGGGTCCAAAGTTTTGTCAACATGAACAGTGAGACGTATCGTTTGGCGCCCCCCCCCCCCCCCCCCAATTTCTCAAGGGCTCCAGAATTCATTTCCTCGTGGGTAGTTTTTAGTTGATTATTTAATAGTTTTCACTTTCTCTTTTTGAATGCTACGAGGCATCTGCAGAGTGTAATTATCTTGAACTTTACCTGAAGTCTTTGTTGTGATTTGCTTTTATTCTTTCAACTCACCTCGTAGCACCAATTAGCTTTTGTCTTTGAAGGAAACACACAGACACTCATGCACAAACATGCACATTCACACACACAGTTTCTCCATACAATCAAGGAAGAAATGCAATGATCAGCGAGTGTTAAAATTTTCTCCTCCTGGGTTTTTCTCTGTGCATTTTAATTATGCATGATACACTTGCTACACTGATTTGTTTTCTACGCCTGAGTTCCAGCAAAGAACATGACTTCTACTGTTGTGCTACAGTGCTCAATTTAACAGTTTGACATGTGTTATGATGAGGTGACCACATCTCCCGTCATGAAGTATCTCCTCACTTCTGAACCACAGAAAGCTGTGGTTTTCTTGCATAATACATTCAGGTTATCAGTGCAATAACAGGCTGTTTGATGCACCACTTTTGAGGTCATGTATTTTTCATCGCGGGATTGAGTAGTAATCTTAAAAATATTGCAGGCATTTTTTGTGATGTTTCTTCACTTGTTTTGCCCTGGCAGCTAAAGGTTGACCCAATTTTGTATCTTGGCTGTGAAATACTGTATTTCAGCTGAAAGTTTCCCAATCTAACCTCCTCTTAACATTAGAATGGCCAAGCTGATATAAATAAATACCTGGTTTTCTTTTTTTAGCTGGGAAAATCATCTCTATAGTTTCCTCTGACGGTGGGTAGGAGGCTGAAATTTGGCATGGAGGTCAGGGGTGTGTGAGTTTGTGTGACCCCTCTCCTTATTGATTGAAAGCAGCCAAGTCCAAAATGGGATGACGGTAATTTGAAACATGCACCTGCAAAGGTAGTGTTGATTAATTTCCCAAACATCTTTCCAAATCGAAAACTTGGCTTCTTAATGGAATTACATAGCATTACCAAACTTTGTAGAAAGACACACATACACACACACATAAAAAAAATGTACACACCCACACACACACACACACACACACACACACACACTATTTTGCTGCAACCCCTTTCATAACTCATTAAGCAGTTTTCTTAAGGAGGCACCACTGAATTAGTGTAAAGTGTTTGTGAGAATTAGCGCTCATTTAATTGAGATATCTTTGTTTTTCATTATCAAATGTTTCTTGTGGCACTTTACACCCTGAATTTGTTGTTTTTGTGAGAGCATTTCTTTGTGAAAACGTCATAATGTGATGGTTGGAATTTGTCCATTTCATGGTAAAAACAATGTTATTTGGCAGGCGATTGACCCTGTATCTGTGGCCGTGGTGACTCTTGGATCATCTAAAGACATGCTGTTTGAGGGCGGGCCCCGGCCATGGGTTTTAGAGCCCTCAAAGTTCTTCTGCAACTTAACCGCTGAGGATGAGGCCAGTGTGAGCCTAACACTGACCAGTCCCTCATCTCACAGCTACAGCCAGCACTGGGTCAGAGCAACCTGCAGGGCCCTGGGAGAGCAGGTGGGATCCACTGAAGTTATAGTGTTTCTATTTACCATGAAATAGCTATTATATGGTTAGATTTAATAACTTTTTTTTATTGTACCTTGAGAATAATATCTTGGAATCCTAGCTTTATAATCTATCTATAGTTAATCCTTTTTAACCCTCTGTATATGTGAGTGTAGGACAACAATAGTTATAGAAATACAAGCAGCTTCCAACTGAGTGGCCATTATGTTATTCTTCAGGTGCTGGAGGTGACGGTGGGGAACAAGGCCAGTCTGACTAATCCTTATCCTGCTGTGGAGCCGGCAGTGGTCAAGTTTGTATGTGCCCCTCCGTCTCGCCTCACCCTGGTCCCAGTGTACACCAGCCCACAGCTGGACCTGACCTGCCCGCTGCTGCAGCAGAACAAACAAGTGGTGAGTAAGTGGTCGCTTCACAAGAGCCAACAAGGTTTTCCTGGCTGTGTTTAGCAGTGTATATTTACTTTTTTATACTGGTGCTGGTCCATTGCTGTTAATGCTGAAATCACTGAAGAAATGCCGTTTTGGTGACATGTGCCAGTAGGGCCGTGCATTGTTATTATATTGATATTGTGATATGGGACAAGATATTGCCTTGGACTTTAGATATTAATATACCTCAAGTGTTATCTTTTCCTGTTTTTACAGTAAAGTGATGTAATTTTATGAACTTATCAGACTATTCTAGCTGCTCTATTATTTGCCTTCACCCACTTGCCTTCCTATAAAATTATTAGGAAGCATTTTTATGTCAATGTTGATAAAGACTTTATATTTTTCCATAATGGGAGCTGAAGTTTAGGAGCTGAATTTATCAACATTATTTTTTTCTAGGTGCCAGTTTCAAATTACCGTAATCCGATTTTGGACTTGGCTGCTTTCGATCAACAAGGGAGGAAGTTTGACAACTTCAGCTCTCTGAGCATGCTGTGGGAGTCGAGCATGGTGTCGCTGGCCAGTATTGAACCCACTATGCCCATGGAGCTGCAGCAGTTTGAGGATGGCAACAAACAGATGAAACTTCACGGTAAGGCACTTTGATTTGCCTCAAACCTTAGCAGCTGGCTTGTGTTTTGTGGTGTTTTTAAGAAAGAGTGGGTTGTCGGCTTAACTTAACTCTTTTGTTTAGACATTTGGAAAGTAATGAGGCAAAAGCAGGAGAGAAAGCTACGGCAGGATTTAATTCTAAGACAGCAGAGGCTGACAGGGAATTATCCATTCACCTATTACTGGGAAGACATTTTTTGTGTGTTTTGCTGTCTGTTTCTATAGATTAGATTTGACAAGTAGTTTGAATTGTTCTTTGTTAAATTGCTGCTGTGTCTTTTGTTTTTTTTCTGTGGCAGGACGACAGACTGTTCTTGTCCATCATCAAACGGGGATCGCTGCCATCACAGTGACAGCTCTGGGTTACCAGGCTTTACATCTCTCAGAAGCCAAAGTTCCCAGTCTAGTAAGTGACGCAACCACCAAGATATGTCAAAAAAAGTTTTCACTTCCTCTAAAAAGCAGAAGCAGGTAACCATTATTCATAACATACCAACCATTATCCATTATATATGAATCAGTTAACGGTTTTTTACTGAATGAAGATCTGACTGTGATGGAAATGTTGTTTATTTTAACACAGATATTAGAGTGTGAAGCTCAGTGTTGTCATTGATGCCGTTTTCTTATAAACCTTCAACCTACATGTGATAATTAAGTTTCTTTTGTTGTTCTTTTGAGCTGTTCCATCTTTAACTTACTTCCTTTTTTCATTTATACACACAGTTTTTCTCTCATAATCAGACATAATCAGCATCTGGATTCTACATGTAAACATTGCATTCATGCTTTTCTCAATTCTTCTCCTGGACAGTATGACCCCTTGACCCCGGTCTCAGCCACTCTGGAGCTCCTGTTGGTTGAAGATGTGAAGGTTTCTCCTGACACAGTTACCATCTACAACCATCCAGATGTGCGGGTAAGAGACAGATTTATCAGTGCTGTGGCGTCACATACATCACAGGGTTATCTCTCTATCTTTGCAAAGGTCAACTGACGGACACATTCCCTTGTCATGGCTTGTATTACTAAAAAGTAACATTGCATTTGATGTCAACTTAAAGTCAGCTTCTTATCTCAAAATCTGCTGAAAATTGTATCTATAGCCCTGTTTTTAAACATGCATATTAACATAAGTCTTGGGTGATTCGATCGCAAGTGAATGCATTTGACCAAATATCTATTGCAAAATAAACGCGAATGCATCCTGATGCATCTTTGACATGTATTGCAACATTAGTGCAGGACATGTTTTTGATGATAGCATGCTAATGCTAACTGTGACTTGCAGATTTTATTAGAAGTTGGAAAAGGTGTGGTCATGCATCATTTTGCCCTATGGAAGGAGACATGTTGAATTCTGCAGACAGCGATATCTCCAGCTGTGCTGACACAACAGCTAATGTGACTACCAGGCAGCTAGTGAGAGTGTCGATGTAATAACTGCATGGGGCTCTTTGACCTCCTGGCATAAATGATGTAGGCAGTAACAGAATGTGAATGCAAGAGACGCATGATAGACACAGGTATGAACAGCAAGTGTCTCAGCTGTCTACTTTCGGAGGTGTTAACACTAGTTATAACCAGGCTTTTTTTGCTCTGATAGATGTTTAGTTTATTAAATTATTTGTGTTTTGGTTTAGTCAAGGGGTTTATTATATTTCTTAATAGAACTTTAGCCTTAACTGGGGCTTCTCTCCTTTTTACCCCATTACCACTCCTATAGGAGGGCAGATTGCCAGAGCTCAGAAAGACCCCAGGGAGGGTGATAACATACAGTTTTTGACTGCACCTAACTGCTGTTTATCATCTTACTGAACTATTTTTTGTTTGTCTGTTTCTAGTTATAGCAAGCTATATCAGGGCAGTTGTGACAAAACACACTTTCCTCTTAAATTCAATGATGTTTATCATTCAAATTATGTCAAATCATTATTACTTTCTTTTGACTCTGCACTGCAAAGCGTGTCCAGCTGCATACATCGTACCTGGAGCCGGAGGCAAGTTTGGTCCATAGGACTGTCCAAACATAGGATGTTATTAAGCCCTCTCAACATGCAGAACAGAAAATAGAAATTAATTGCTTCACACTCGTAACAACTGAATACATTCAAATGTTAATAATCCCTACCGGAGGTTTAGTGGAGTCTTATGTCCCTGCCTCCTCAGTGCGCCTCTCCCTCCTAATCCTATATGATATAGGAGCAGTGTTGGGCAGGTGTTGGGGTTAAATAGCAGCTAGTGACCTGTGTAAGAGGATTTTAGAGAGTAAGTGTGGTCAGAGGTCCTCTTTGGTGTCACGTGCAAACCCAGCTGGCTGTAGGGAAAAAAATGAAAGTGAGCTATTTTTCTGAGTCACCCCACAACATGTAGTCTTTTAGTTGTATAATCACTTTCAACACTGAGACATTAACTGTGTTTTGTTTCGCAGGCGAACTTGGCCCTGCAAGAAGGTTCAGGGCACTTTTTTGTCAACACCAGTGTTAAAGGGATAGCGGATGTGGTATTCCAGGAGGCTCAAGGAACAGCTCAGGTAAGAAGCACTGTGATGGGATTAGTTTAGGGGAATATGCAATTGTGATATTGAACAACATACTGTGGATTTCAGGGGAATCCATAATCCAGGTAATCCATTCTGGATTATGGATTAAAGTACACCAGTGCTCTAAAATTCCCAGTTGAATGCAGATAATTGAGTTTCTGACAGTTAAACTTTTCTTTTCTGTGTGTGTCCAGGTCTCTCCTGTCTACCCAGGCGAGGTGAAGGTGATGGTTCATGACCTTTGTCTGGCATTCCCAGCACCTGCTCAGGCCACAGTGCATGTTTCTGACATCCTGGAGGTTTATGTCAGAGTGGTTGACAAGGTGAGTTTCCAGTCCCATCAGTAAGAGTTGCTAATATTTTGTAGCACTGGCCCCACAGGGTACCAAGTCCCCAAATTTGGTGGCCAAAGTACATTTTTTGTCGGCCTAAATGTAAAATGATTTTAAAAATAATACAGAAAAGGTAATTTAGCACATTTAAGATCAGCCCTCCTTAAGTGTGACACATAAATACATTATTGTTATGTTATTCTGTTTAAATAAAATTGACGGCTTTTTTGAGGACACCGTTTTGTTTATGTTTTCAACTACTACGAACAACCACAGTCGACTGAGTCACCAATTAACACAGTCACTCTTAAAACTGATACATCTGCAATGAATATTGTTTGCTGTTTTTGTAGAATGTTGAATTAAAAGTGAGAATGAGTCTAAGTTTGTAAAGTTGTAAAGATGTGCTGGAGAAGACTTTTGGTATGGAGATTTTTTTTTTTTCAATTTAGACGGGTAATTTCATTTAGAAACATAGTCTCATTCTCGAGAGAAGAGATAAAACTTGGTTTGAGAGGATATTACGTGGCCAGACAGTAGCTTTTTGTGGCTACAGGCCGTCAGGCTCTAGTTAATGTCAAACCCTCTCAAGTCTTCATTTCGGGGGTCAAGACACAGCTTGATAAGATGATCAGCATCACACATTCCTGAAATGCCTCAGTGATGTCCAAGCGCTAAATATGGTCATCTTCTTGCTCTTTCCACCCCAGTTTTCATGAAAGTCAGCCCGTGTTGAATTAGCATCATTAGGTCTACCCCACCTGGGAATCCAAATGATAATTTCCCCAATAATTGATGTCATTCGTCTGTATTACAGGTGGAGATTGGAAAATCAGTGAGAGCTTATGTCAGAGTCTTGGATGATAATAAGAAGCCCTTCCCAGCCAGCTATTTCCGTTTCATGAATCTAAAACTCAAGGCAGCATCTTCAATCGTCTCTCTGAAGTAAGTAATGTGAATTTTGTTGTTTAGGTTGAGGATGTAGGAACTAAAAAGACTTGTAAAATCCTAATTGTCTTTCTTGTCAGACCATTAGCGGATTCTACAGAATATGATACAGCTGTTTTCCTGGTGAAAGGTGCTTCTATTGGTCAGACCACTCTGTCAGCTGTTGTTGTGGATAAAAATGGGAGAAAAATTGCATCTGCACCTCAGCAAATTGAGGTAAACTTTTGTGTTCATTCCTAAACAAAGTAAGTTCAAATATAGAGTCTTGCATATGTGTTGCACATGTTGTAACCTTTTTTCCCCCACTTTTAGGTATTTCCACCGTTCAAACTCATCCCAAGGAAAATGACTCTGCTAATTGGCGCAATGATGCAGGTATGTGTAATATTGACGCCTGAGCTTTGTCTGGAAACAGCTGGCCTCAGTTTGTCTTGCCAAAAGAGTTCATCTGGTCCTCAGTTTATCTTCCAAAAGATCCCTCTGCCAGGACTCTTCTGGAAGATGACGTTAGCCTAATTGCTCTTGGTTTAAACGTCCAGCTCATCTTTCATTTGCCTCAACTCGTTCTTTAATTAGAAAGAATTTAACATCTATCCCAGAGACCTCCCTAATTGCTGAACATTAAAGTCAGTAATACACATGAACTGCACATTATTTGTGTTGGATATCCTTTTTTTTCTAATCTACTTAATAGACACAGGATAATGTATTTCAGCAAATTATCATCAGGCCTCAGATTGATGAAACTATTGACCAAACTGTCAGTGTTGTCAAGATCACTCATGTTCATTTTTTCTCTCTTTCCTGTGTCGCTCTTCCAAACTCTCCCTCCCTTTTCATTCCTGCTGTCATTCATAGATCACATCTGAGGGAGGCCCTCAGCCGCAGTCCAATATCCTTTTCTCTATTTCCAATGAGGAAATAGCTTCTGTTAATGGCATGGGCCATGTCAGGGGTGCTACCATCGGTAATGTCTCTGTGACAGGACTGGTCCAAGCTGTTGATGCCGAGACTGGGAAGCTAGTTGTTGTGTCTCAGGTAAATTCCAGTGTGGGTATAGATGATGCGGACTAGTAAATCGCTCATTTAGATTTTTACAATGAAAGGCTTCTTCTGTCGTGTCCACAGGATCAAGTTGAAGTTGAAGTTGTGCAGTTAACAGGCATTCGCATCAGAGCACCTATCACAAGAATGAAGACAAAGTCTCAGGTATGATTATGATGATTCTGTTTACTGTAGCAGAATAGCAGAAGCACCAAACGTCAACACCGAGCTGTTAAATTGTCCCAACCTGTGCGTACTGACACCAAAACAATTTGACTCTGTTGTTAAACCTGTAAAGAACTGTTAGGTAATGTTTGTAGTTGGGTGCCCACGGTATCACTGTGTGCGGCAAGGCAGAATCTCACCAACTGTCCCCTGCGCGGAGCTCATATTCACACAGCAGCAGCTACAACCCATGACGTGTGTGGTGTGTCGAAAGCGAGCACAATATATTTGACAGAATTGGCAGTTCAGAATGCCACGGTGCCACCAAGACCTGTAAAAGCATGGCTATATGACACGTCACTCCATTCACATTGCCAGTATTGAATGAAGTTCACCATTGGTATAGGTACCAATACCTAAAGCGTGCAGTGTTGGCACGAGTATCATATTTTCATCATATTTTTTTTATACCAGCCCCCTTTTCCGTGGGCAATGTTGTACTCACTGATCCCCTTTACTCATCTTCTTTCCACTTCTAGATGCCTGTATATGTGATGGGTCTGACAAATACTCAAACTCCCTTCTCCTTTGGCAATGCTATACCCGGCCTCAGCTTCACGTGGTCCACCACCAAGAGAGACATTCTGGACGTCCAGCCTAGACACACTGAGGTACCCTGCTCTCAGGATTTCTGCTTGTGCATTTGATACCACATGCAGTTTCTGCCACTGAACCATTTCCTATTTTTGGCTCCTGCTGTCCATTCGATCCTTTTATCAGATTGACTTAAGATGTGCTGTCCCTGCATTACAGCGTGATTAAAACTCAAAAGCAGCATCTGTCTTGTCTCTGCTTCCTTGTCAGGCTCTGCCTTTTCCCTGCGTTGCTCATCACTGTTGCCTTTTTATTTAATTTGCTGTTGCTATTTTTTCTCATAATGGTGCCTGTCTCCTTCAGGCTAACATAGAGCTCCAGTCAGAGCACAACTTCGGCATGAGGGTTACGGGGAAAACAAGAGGGCGGACAGGGTTGAAGGTGGTGCTCAGAGTTACTGACCCGCAGGCTGGGCAGCTGGTGGGGAATCTGCAGGAGCTCAAGGATGAGATCCAGATCCAGGTAAAGCACAACTCTCTTTGAGGGGAATACACAATAAAAAAAAACACTGTAAACATTGCATCTGTGTGCACCAGTATTACAAATACTGTATATGCAAATATTTTATAAAGACCCCTTTTATAGACTACTTTGCTTATCATGTCCATGTCCCCCTGCTGCTTCTTCATAATAGAGAAATCTGGCATTAAAGGCAGCAGAGCAGTGAAGTTGCTGAGCTTTGGAATATCTGAAGTTGTTAACTTTGCGAAGTGATAAGACTGCAGATTAGTTTGAGCTGAATGCATCCAGCTTCAAACTGCATTAAACTATGACATGTCACTTGTCCCAAAACATCAAAGAATGATTAAAGCCCTCTAATAATTGGAGTTTCAACGTTTTGCTTTGATCAAGGTCTATGACAAGCTTCACATGCTTAATCCTGAAGTAGAGGCTGGGGAGTTACTGATGGCTCCCAACTCAGCCCTCAAACTCCAAACTAGCAGGTGAGTTACGAGTGCCTGCGGAGGAGTTTCTGTCTTTTCCAAAAGCTTGTGCATAGACAAATGGATTTCTTCAACAACTTTCATTACAAAATTACATAAATGTATATAGAACAGGGACAAAACTGATATGGTTGTGTTTCTCTAATAGGGACGGTGTAGGTGCACTGTCTTACCGGATGCTGGATTGTCCTGACCAGGTTGTTATCGCTCAAGTGGATGATAAGGGCTTTCTCTTCTCTGGCTCTCTTACTGGCATCTCCTCTCTGCTGATCACCTCCCAAGAGACCGTTGGTGTCAATCAAACTCTCATCCTGGCTTTGAAGGTCAGTCTGCCACTGCATGAAAAGTGTTTCACATTTTTGGTTTTAAAAACAGTATCTTCTGGATATTAAAAGAAATCATTTCAGTAACCTCTTCCCTGCAGTCATTATGTAAGATGTGTGTGTCAGCCTGCTGAAATTTTTATATGTTAAATTAGTATGGGTAAAGACACTAAATTATGATACAGCAGTTTGTTATTTTTAAAAAATGGCAATTTGCAAAGATGAGCTAAAAATGTTGCCTCACAAAGAATAGATGTTGGAGAATGTTAGTTCAAGCAACTTGTCTTATTATAGGAAACATTCACATCCAATGTATGTGCAGAATTTTTTAATTTTATTTTGGCTTTATGTAGAAAAAGTATGGCTAACAAGGCTGTACATTTTCTGTTTATGTTTTGCCAAATCGATTAGTGATGGTCCAACCAATTCTTTTCACAGTATCAGTGTAGTATAACCCTAACCATAACCTTTACAATTTAATCCCTTTTGCAAAATATGGTGTCAGTATCTCTGTTACAGTACATACAGCTTTGACGGTTAATGCTGCCCACCCAACAAAACCTCTCTTTAATAAATTGCTCATCATCATGAATTTCATTAAAAAGGATAAAATATTGATTTTAATCCATTGATTAGGAATCCTACTTATATGTAAGCTGTGTAAGTGCATTACGGTGTTACAGAATTGTCACTGTTCAACTATCTTTTGCACTTTGAGTGACAAGTAGCAGATGTCCAAGTTGCCTCGCAGCCTTGTGTTGCATTCATGTGGTTTTGGAATAATCTAAAATGAATTCCAGATCATATTTCAAGGCTCACCTCAGTTTGAAAAGTCTGGCAAAAAGTCAAGGATTCGTGAGCATTCATGAGTCAGGCATTTAATAGACTGACCCAATACATACCAGACACTAAAAAGAGGATATGTTTCTATATTTTTGCAGAAATCACTAAAATATCAATAAAACCAATGGTGCAATGTGATTTTTTTTAACTGAAGAAATGGTTAAATGTGATAGCCCTGTTTTTCCGACTTGTTTGGCCCAAACAGGAAAATAATGAGGGGTATTCTGATGATTCTGATACTCCGATGCTGGTTTTTATGGAGCATCTTCATTAAAAAATGTTGTCATCTGTCTTTGTGAGCCTTGAGCTCCCTGTATTGATACATCTGCTGAGGGCTTATTGTCATTGGGCTGAGTTATATGGCTACTCTGTGATCATTAACAGTACTGACCCTTGAAATGACAGTTGACATTGTCCCTGCAGTTACTGAGTGTGACGCTGGTTCCTACCTTCATTTCTCAGGTGGTGCCTGTGTCCTATGTGCGCTTCAGTACCAGTCCAGTGCTCTACACACACACCAAAGAGGGCCTGAAAGCCTTCCCTCTGGGCATAGTACTCACCTTCAATGTTCATTTTCATGCCAGCACTGGAGAGGCTCTACACAGCTCCAGCTCCCACCTCACGTTTTCCACAAACAGGTCTGTCAACACACAGTCTACGTGTTTTTTAACACCTCTCACTTTGCTGCAATCATTTATTTACATAAACAGTGTGACTCAATGAGTGAAACATGACTTCTAGACAAGCAGAGGAGGATATGTTTTGCAGTTTGCTTAGTGCCTCAAACGCATTGAACAGCTATTATCCTTATGTTCTGGGTTGTGTGTGTGTGTGTGTGTGTGTGTGTGTGTGTGTGTGTGTGTGTGTGTGTGTGTGTGTGTGTGTGTGTGTGTGTGTATAGAGGGAAAGAGGGAGAGAGAATCAAGGCCTCTCTTTGAGTGTACCATTCGTTCAACATCGCATAGCCTCGTGTGACCTAATATCTCCTTGTACTTCCAATTTTGCTAGACAAGTCACACTACTCACCCTCTACCAGCTGAACAGGAAATGTATTTTTTCTGTAATGTGTTTATCCATCATTCCTCTCTACATTGTTTCAGTGTAAAAATGGAAAACATGGATTCTTGACACAATATTGATTTTTTTTTAATTAGATTTATTTGACACGGTATGTTGTTATGATACTGATACACAAGATATATCCATAACACTAACAATATTTTCGACACTTAGTCAGTGCTGTGATACACCATACCGCGGGTCTTTGTTTCAGACTCAGCTCATTAATATCTATAGACTACAACAAGCAGAGCAGTTGAGGTCATGTCAGGGTGTAGTGGCAGGCTGCGCTACAAGTTCACAACATTAATTTACTGTGCTGTCCCTTCAACCTCATTTCTGATGGAGTTGTTTCCACCTCAGTGAGTGAGCTAAATTAATGGGAGGAGTGTTGGGCTGGGAGGAGCATTGCTACCCTCCCGATGAGGGACTCCCTCATCTGTCTGCACAATAAATTGATTCTATTACCTCGTTCTCCAGGTGCTGACGGACAATTTTAGGGGCAAAGTATAAAAATCAGAGAAGTAAAGGGCGGAAACTCATGGGACTAATGGGGCTGGCCTCTGATAAGATCCTACTCAGTCTCGGAGGAGCCAGTTGGATTTTAGTGGTGTCTGAAGTGGGAGCAGTTTGGCGCCAAGTTTGTTCAGAACAGATCATTTTGAGATGGAGGCAAAAAGCAGAACATTTATTAAGGGGGAAGATATGGATATATTAGGAGGTACAACTACTGTAGCAGTGAGAAGAAAAAAACACACCACTAAACTTTAAAATGGAGTTCTTTCTGGTAGCAGCACTTAGCACATGATTATGATTAGTCATCAGTAGTTAATCCATATTTTAACCCATACCTCTGTTCTGTCCTGCAGAGACGACCTGGTGCAGGTAGGGATCGGGCCTGGTAACCACACTCTGACAGTCAGGACGATCAACGTAGGCCTCACTCTTCTTGCTGTGGTGGACAGTGAAAACGTGGGCGTGGCTGACTACGTTCCTCTGCCTGTTGGACACGCCATCCACCCAGACGAGGCCCACAGACTGGTGGTTGGGGATGTGGTCTGCTTCGCCGCTCAGTTAACCAGCCCTGATGGTAAGACATAAATATGTTGTCTTCTGCAGCAAATGTACTGTGTTGCATCACGTCTAAGTGGTCAGAAGATAATGATTTTAAACAGACGAAACAAAGGAAAAACCTGTTTGTGAAAATCTGAGAATTAGTAAAGCACAAACAGCTGTCTGCTATGTAAAGATATCGTGGGAAAATGCCATTCTGACTAGAGAATAAAACAAAGCTCCCTCTGTGTGTTGCAATGAGAGCTTCTCTGTAGGTTGTTGTAGTATCCGTGACGGCTGCGTGTGCACGTTAGAGCATGTGACTCCCTGTGACAATGTATTCCACTGGCTGACCCATTGCCGCCACTTTGCAGTGCATTCATACGGTTCACAGGATCTGTCATTCCTACACTTGTCTGCAGCTTTGCAGTGCATTCTGGTAGTATGTTGCATTTCAAAAGACATTTGCTCCTATTTTACATAAAGTTGGTTCTAGGCTACTTTATGCAAATGAGGGGCATCCAGCGCGATTCGCTGCCTCTGGAAAACTTCCGAAAAACGTTTAAAATAACCGTTGGCAATTTAAAAGGAAGACGTATTAAGCAACTGCATGGCTTTTTTCTCATCTAAAATGTGTTGGGAAATACATTTTGTAATATAAGAGAAAATTTCCACGAGTCACCATGCCAGTCTGGTTTGAAAACTGTGAGCAGACAGCCTACATGCCAAGTGGCACGCACATCAAGTGTCATATGCTGGGAAGTGTCTAAAAAAACGCCCCTGTGGACATGTACTAATACGTGGTTACCACTGTTATTAGGACAGCATCGTCATGGGAGCTTAGCCCCCACCCTTCGGTTTCCCCCCAGGTAACAATGTTAGTTTTGTCAGCTCTGTTGTTGTTAACGCTGTTATTGTTGTGTATTAAGTTAGCACTGCCAGCTCAGCCACCTTCATGTTAGAAACTGTGTCCAGAATATCCCGCCCCAAATTCTCAGTCATAGATGTGCTCTAAACTTTGCATACAGCCAATGGTTAAGATTTGGCACTCCAGAAATGACAGCCTAGTTATGTGTTATCTGCTTTGTGTTCTTCCACTGGTGTACTGTCTCAAAATTTTATTTCTTTTGGTTCTCTGTGACCAAATGGAATAAGAATATTTCTGACACTGCATTTTACTAAATTTCCTTTCAAGATAACGTAGCTATTCATCTTATGACCACTTTCATTTTACTTTTGGCTGAGGAGATCCTCCTTTTTTAACATTATGTAATCTAAGCTGTTTTGTTCTACATGTTTTTAAAAAGCTGGACATTATCCGCTTCTCTGCAGGTGTTCATGGTACTTGGAGCTCCTCAGCTGATGGTGTTCTTCAGGTGGACCCTAAAACCGGTGCAGCAGTGGCCAGAGACTCTGGGACAGTTACTGTGTACTACGAGATACCTGGTGTTTTAAAAACATACAGAGAGGTATGTTATCCGTCTGTATCAACAACCATCTTAGCTGCAATGCTTCACTGACAGACTGTGTTTCGCTTTTTGTCGTGACCGTGAGGAACGAGCTTTAAAATGATGCTGTAATTATGCAAACAGCACACCTCTCTGGTTTCTTTATTTTCTCTCAACATCTTCATTCCCCAGAGACTCTTTTCATGTCCACCAGTGCATCATACTGTATCAATCCTTCAGCAATACATCACAAGGAGAATAAAAGTACAACGGATGTATAGTATATCCATCATCACCTTTCAGTAACACATTGTTTCTGCCCAATGTGCGTGCCTGACATTGCCGCTGTTGGTTCTCATACATGATGGAGTGTGGACAGGATTAATTGGCTCTGTCTCAGCGTGTCACCGTACTCCATCCAGTCATGCTCCTCCCTGCTCGTGAGCTGAATGTAACCACACTATTTTATATGAACATTTCCTATCAGCAGAATGAGAATTGATGTGATTTGGCCCCAGGTATTTTATCTTAAACAGAAAGGTGCTCACAAGCATTCTAACACAGTGACTGGAATGAAGTGATGATGAGTTTTTATCAGTGTGAGAGGAGACATTGATAGAGGAAGTGGGAATGTTATATTAAACACTCAGCTGTGTTTTAATTAGTTTTGTTTCACTGTCTGGTCTTATTGATGCAAACAATTAGTCGTGGATGTAAATTATAATGTGATTATTCCAAGCACACACCTGAATCTTCATACGATTTATTGGCCGTTTTCTTTCCCTGTGCGGTTCTGTAGGTTGTAGTGGAAGCTACTACAAGGACAGCTGCTATGACACAGGGCACACCCGTCAGGATCGGCAAGGAAACCAAGGTCCACCTCACTACCAGACAGAGAGGAAGCAACCTGATTGGTATTGAATTGACTTTGTTTTAGTTAAAAAATATTCCAGCACTTTGAAAAATAGACTTAATTGGCTTTCTGGTCAAGAGTTAAATGAGAAGATTGATACCAGTCTTACGTCTTCATGGTAAATATGTAACTCAGCACAAAGACCGGAAAAACATAACCAGCTACCTAGCTCCATCCAACAGTAACAAAATCCTCTCACAAGCCCCTCTAACGTTCAGTATTTATCATATTTTATCTAATTTGTCTGATCTGTTCAAAAAACCAAAATGGAAAATCAACAATTTGCTGATTCAAGTGTTTTAAGTGTCCTCCTGTTGCCTGGCAACTGTATAGAGCCGAGTAATATTCCAGCACATAACTGCCAATAAAACAGCAAGTTTGTTTTTTTTTTCGGTTTGTTGTTGTACAAATTAAGCAAACCAGATAAAAAGTGTTTATTAGTCTGCTGTAGTTGGAGGATTTTGTTACTTTTGGACAGAGCCAGGCATCTGTTTCTACTTGTTACCAGTCTTTGTGCTAAGTCAATCGAACCTTCATGTGTGATGGACAGATATGAGAGGGATGCCAGTATTTTCATCTAACGCTCATACTGTTGAATTTCTTTTGCTTTACAGTGAAAGTTCATCCCCCAATCAAAAATATATATTTTTATCCTTAACCCTGTAGTGCTATTTATCAGTGAGCTGCAGAGTGTTGGAGATATGGCCTGTAGAGATGTTCTCCTGAATGTAATGGAACTAGATGGCACTCAACTTTTGGTGCTCAAAGCACCAAAAAACACATCTGAAAGCCTCAACAGCAACGTCTCTCTCCAGAAATCATGACCAGGTTACTAAAGATATTCCACAGTCCTTGCTGTGGGCAGTTTTATTTAGGAACATTTTTCTTTCCATCAAACTACACCCACCAACCGTATCACGGCACAGAAGGAAACGTGCATCTATTCATGGATGAGAGTCTTGTGCTTTTAACAGTGCGAGATGTAAACATTAATGGCATCCTTCTCGGCTGAGCTGTAGCATCAGCAAAGCTCAGTGTAGTGCTCAGTAAGCTAGCAGTAGATGCTGGCAAGCAGTTGATGCAGACATCTCTACGGCCGGTATCTCCGGCACTCACATCAAAACAATCTCTTGATAAATAGCACTGCAGGTAAGAGGAAAAATACACTGTTTTGATTGTAGGATGAACTCTTTCTTTAAGTCCCTGTTCTTATTCTCCCTGCTGATAAACTAAAAGCTCATAAATAAATCAGTCATTAACATTAATATACATTTTTACATTTGATAACAAGCTATGTTATGATGCACAGGTTTTGTATCTTATGCCAGCGTGCTCTCCCCTGCAGGAACCTGTTCCTCTGCCCAGACTGAAGCAATTTCTCAGCTGCAGCCAGAAACCTCTGTCAGCTGCCATCTGAGCTTTACCAGTGATGCTATTGACTTCCCCACTAATGATGTCTTTAAAACGCACACCAGCTTTGACTCCAGCATTGGTAAGCCTAATCTGAATCCAGACTAAAGATCACATTCATGGTCAAAGAAGCATATATTTGTATATAGACAATTACACAGATTTCCACAGTATTGAATCATTATATTGAGATACAGTACATCAGGCCTCATTAAATCCTGCAGTACTGATATAAGCTTGGTTTAGATGACTAATGTTAGTAGTTTAATTTGGAAGTCATAACAGGATCCGATATTTTTAATTGATTTATAGGGGCTATTCTTCCATTAACACGCAGATCACAAATTGTTTAAAAACCACCTCTTAGCATCTAATTGTCCATACTGAGAGAAATCGTTGAGACATTCACATCTTTTTCTACCTCTTTAGAAGCATTCAGTTTTCCAAAATAAAATTACTTTTAAAGCTAACCTAGACACACTCTTTATGCGTATGCTCTGCACGACTGTCGGGAAAACACTTTTTACAAGGGCATAATCAATATCCATGGAATGAGTTTAGCAGGGACTATAAAAGGTGTCCAGGTGATGTATTGAACTCAGGGGACTCCCTGTTGCTTGGAAGGACTGGTCTAATTGTGTTTGGGGTTTGGGACCTAACCCCAGTTGTTGGCTTATGTCTGAGGGGATCCACAGAGTGTGTACAAGGTTGTAACCACTCAGCTGAATTCCACTGAGGTCCGTACAGAAGCGTGTGATTGCAAAATGACCCTGACAAATCTAGACATTAGAACTGAGTGGATATATATATATATTGTTTTTATGTATCTTGCACTTTTTGAGACCAGATTGACTCCGCGAGATCCATTTTTTTTGTCCCAAATGCACACATCAATAATTTATCTTGAGCCATCATTTTTCCCTCTTGTGAATTCTTGCCCCAGGCCTCTACACATGTTCCATAACCTTGCAGCCAGCAACGGACCAGCAGACCCGTGTGCTCAGCATGTCCATGACCAACCTGCTGGTGAGGGCAGGCCTGGAGGGCAGTGCTTTCTCCGGGGAACAAGTCAGCGCCAGGCTGCCAATAGAGCCAGGCCTCTACTCTGACCAGACTGAGCTGCTGCTCTCAAACCTGCACACATCAGCTGAACTCACCATCTACGGTCCCTCCGCTGCTCTGTCCAACATGGAGGTCAGACTAAACTTCTGCAGCACCTTGAATAACATGTGCAACTGTTCATTTTTTGCTTTTATTATGACCTTTTATGGTATAAACTTCCCTTTAAAGCAGGGGTAGGCAGTTTTATTTTTGGCATCATTGGGCTAAAATCCGTTAATAAACTTTGAGCATTTTATAATTCAAGTGATGTCAGAGAAAACTAGACATCTGCACTTCGTCACGGCTCGGTTTTCAGGCTTTGAAAAAATATAGCCCATGACTTTCGCCAATCACAGGTCATTCCCGAGACAGGGCGTTCATATTGGCTGGTTCTACAAATGCAGATGTGCGTGCACATCACTTCAGCGAAAGGTGCAGAATCTTGCAGAGAGGTCTGGCTCTTGGCAACAACTGCTTTCACTGCAAAGCTACCTAAAAAAGGAAAACAGACTAGTCTAAGGATAGTCTGACAAACAAAATAAAGCATCTGTCAATATTGGCAAAGCATTTCAGAGATGGAAAGGAAATGTTGCTAATGTTTCATTTTCTGCCCTTTTTATTCCCTTTTCAGATTTTTGCCTACACCGGCTTTAAGAACAAAGTATATACTGTATGTGTATAACATTTTATTTCACCTGTAGGTGGTGTCAACTTCTCCTAACTTTGCTGTCCAAGAGAGTGATGTACACCATGGCTTCCCCAGTTTTTCAAAGTACACCATCAGCGCTGTGGACCCTCAGGCAGCCGGCTCTGCTTCCATCTCCATAAGCAGCCCCTCCTGCAGCCAGAGTATCGTCATCCCAGTCACTTTGATTCATGTGGCTGATCCCAACGCTGCCAAGCTAGGTCAGATATCCTTTCAGTGCAAAAGACAAAGCGTTGTATCTCAGGCTGCAAGGTCATGTTGTTTTAAATGTATTTTGTTTAAGGTCACAGGAAAGCTAGTAGAGCTGGCACCTTTTTTAAAAAAAACAAAACAAAACAAAGTTTTAATATATTTGATCGAACACGTAATCCCTTCTAATTAATTTCAATGGAATCCATGTAGCCTAATCCTAAAATACTTCGTCGAATTAACAATGGTCCGTTAATTCCCGGTGCCTCTGCCTTGCTGAGTGACAAGTTAACTTTACTGTAAGGCTGCTGCATTTCACAACATCAGCAAAACAGCCTTATAAGACCGTTTAAGCATTCTAGCTTTTTCTCCTATCTCACATTAGCAGAGATAACAACAGTTCATTTCACTGAGGACAATAGGGCATGCACTGGGCCTGTTGGAGTACAACAGCCTTTTGTGTCTATACACAGAACTATAGTGTCAAAAGTAGTCATGGAATATGAAAAAGGGAACCTGTGTATTGTCATTGCTTTAAAACGTAACTGTTTTTCTGTTTTGTTTATTTAACAAATAAAGCTTTGTATTTTTTTATTAATATTCTGTCTGTCATCGACACGAGCACACTGACAAGGCAGATTTTCAGAGACCATAATTTCATTCAGCTTTGAAATTTCACTGCCACTGTTTCGAGGATCATTATCCCTTAGTGCCATAGCTGATATTTGTTAGTGTCGTCATATGTTCTCAGCACTTTGAAGAGGTTTTGACAGCCTGTTATCTCATCCACCGCTCTCTCAGCAGCTGCTCCACCAGTTGTTAACATCGAGGGGGGCCACTCCCTGCACAGCTTCATAAACTGCTACCAGATGATGTTCTTCACCCTGTTCGCTCTACTGGCCGGTACAGCTATCATCATCATCGGTGGGTCACCTCTTGTCTTTAATGAAAGCAGGTTTCCTGTGCAATTTGGAAAAGTATGGAATTTTTATTTTATTTCCAGATCGGGATCAGTATGGAAAAAAGAGTTTAAAAATACGTGTTTCCAGATTATTTCCCCTAATTGATTATACAAGCAGAATATTTTTCAGGGTCTTTGGAGCAGGCAGCCAGTACAGCCAAAATGTTAATACCACTATGGGAGAGTGTGTCGGCCAGATATTGATATTGTAATGTTTTCGAATGCAAAGCAATAAATATAGTGTGTGACTGAGCACCCATTCCTGCACAGAGCTGCCTCTATGCCTGTACTTCACTGCTCTGCCCAAGTGCCTTCAAACTAAACCAAATTCAGACATCAACAACCAAATTAGTGTGAAAGGAAATAGTGTCAACATCTTTGACTTGCTTGTATGTAGAACATCACAAATAATCAAATATTAAGCTTTTTAGAACATTTATAAGTTATACACTGACGCAGTTATCAGAAAAGAAAACAGAATGGGTTTTTTTGCATATAGAAACATTTGTACTCAGTAAATAAACAAGGTGACGCATTTTCAGTTCTGGTTTATAAAAGAGTAAAAAATATGTAGAGAACAATCATTGATTATTTATGCAATATATTGAGAGAATATATATATATTGAGAGAAAATAATCTAAGTGCAGGGAGCACTGGCTAGTTAACTTCATTCTTCAGCATTGAGGAACTTCTCTGGGTTTGTTGGTGATTGATTTGTTTGTGCTACAATCTTCTGGCAGTTATTTGGCAACGCTGGAGAGGATATGATATATTAACGATGAGCGGGGGGAATTATGTGATGCCATCTGGCAATCTTTTATTCAATATTTGGAGAAAACAACAGTGTTATGCCATTTGATGATTTTTGCGATCGACTGAATGTAAGATCCAATGATTTTTTATTGGATGTCTGAGTTGGGTGGGTTGTGGTTTTTTTTTTTTTTTTGGTTGCTTTTTTATTAGTTTGTTTGTTTCCCTTTCTTTCTTTTGTCTTATTTTTTTTTATTATTCAAACAATCCTGGAGAAAAGCGGTGTCTGTACTAGTTATGTAAATGCACTAATTATATTTATGCTGTATGTGGATATTTATCAATAATTTCTATGTTGATGTATATTTGCTAACAGTTTATGAAAATGTTTGATGCTTCAAACACGGTTATGGCAACATAATAGCATACATAGTTAGACTGCAACATACATGTCAATAATTGGACTTTAAACCATTTATTTAGGTGACAAACATGGAGCTATCTACACTCTAAGACTCTAAGAAGTCTTTCAGAGTTTAATTTTTTCATGAATTTCAGTCTTTTTGTAATAATGGTAACTGAAACAAATGCAGTATTTGAAAACGAACGCCTCCAACATTGTAAGGCACTGCTGGATCAGCTTATCTTTCATACTGTAATAAAAGAAAAGTAACCTTCAAAAACTGAAGTATTATCACAACATGACAAACGTGTGTTCATCAACAGCGGTCACGATTTGAAGCACCTAAAGTTGTGAAGAAATTGTGTGATTCCCAAGAGGTTTTTTTTAAACTGATCTCTTCAAACACCGTGGTGATGTGTTTTAAAATGTGTTTTTATCCCCCGCAGTCCTCCACACCGTGTTCAGCCCAAGGGAACAAGCTTATCACCCTGCTTTCTTCCAGAGGACACCGCCACCCATCTCAGGTAGGACACCGTCACTGTGACACTTCTCCCTGCAGCTATTAAGCAAATAAAGACAAAAGCATGCATTCAAAGGGGTATCCCACTAAATGTCAGTACTTGAGCTCCGTCTCACTTTGCTCTCAAAGCAAAAAAGAGAAGTTTGTTCAACCCCTCACACAGTGTGACACCATGAGGCTGTAAAGCTCCACTGAGAATTAATTAGAAAAGATAGAAGAGGTGTTTGACAGCATCCAGGACAATTTTCTGGCAGTCAGAATAGATTTTTTGATGAAATGCCAACTCACCCATCGTAAATTAAAGCTCATTTGGATGTAAAACCAAGTAAAAAAAGCATTGTGTCGGTCCCCAAGTCTTCAATTTATTGTGAATGACTCTGCCGCAGGCGCTGTTTGATATCACAATTTATAGCCTGTGCTCTGGCTGCTACAGTGTGTTTGAGAGAGATCTATACATGCTACCACTACAGATTAGGCTGTTTATTTATGATATTTGTACCAAGAGGTATTTCCTTGTAGATTCTGCCATATTTGTCAAACCTTAAAGGTGTACTATGCAGAAATTGTCGGCTTCTATTTGTGAACAGCATCCCCAGCGAAAGTCAGCGCCAACTTCAGATTTTCATTTCGGAATGAGTTTTGTCAGTTAGGCGTTCTCTCTTGCTTTATTTACATTTTGTTTGTTTTTTTTGCGGGTTTTTTTGCACCATGTGCATAATTTTCGTAGCTTCCTCTTTGACCTATGCTGCTTACAGTCTATATGGTTTATTTGCATGTTGTGCCAAGGAACGTCCAACCATGGCCCTGCTATGATATCCACTATTGTTAGACAATAAATTGTTCCATAAGTAATAGTGATAAAGAAAATGGTCATTTTGAGACCATTTTATGCCATTGATATAATTTTAATATAATAGAATAATGATGCAAGTACACCCTTTTAAATAGCAAGTGATTTTTAGATTTTTTTAATTTTCAGACATTAGAATATAAAAAAAAATCTAAAAAAGTAATTAACACCCATTGATATATACAAGAATGTATATACAAAATTATAGTACCTTTTATAGGAATAGTCCAAAAAAACTCAGTGTGAAACTTAATACAAAATTTGGCCAACAAAACCAAACCAAGTGATGCCTGTTGCAACTTATAGACAAGCTTAGTGTAGCTTCAGGAGCATCGCAGTAACCGCCATAATTCATCCAGTGCACTGCCGCATTCCTAGATGGATGGACTGGGAGCTGGGCGGTTTGCTGGTGGACTTTAAGAATGGAAGATGAATTTTTTGGAGTGTAAAACCACACACGATGGACTTTTTAGTTCATTAATAGGGGCTGGCAAGCTAACAATTAGTCTTTAAAGTCTTTAAAGCATTGTTTTATTTTTCTTTAGATTTGTGCAAGTACTCAGGACAGAGAAAAAGGGAGAACTGCTGTGCCACAATCTTATTATGGTTTGGAAAAACCCTGCAGTTTCTCTGGAGTCCTGTTGGCTAAAATGTTGATGACACTTTTACACAAGCAAACACACATCTCAGGGCCACCTATAGCTCACCTTGAGGGTTTGAGCCCCACATAGGCTGAGTCTGTCTCTGCAGCAGTCGGGGTTGTATTCTTACCTGCAGCCCTTTGCTTCACTTCAGCTGTACTTTCATTAAAAGCAAAAACGGCCAAAAATTACTTAAACATACAAACACTCGTATAGCCTAAACACAAAAATGCAAAAACAAGGTCAGCAAACTGATTTAGTTCACTCCCATATATCAGTCGATAACATTGATGGCTTACCAGCGTGTAGCAAAATAAAAAGGAAATAACAAAATACAGGCAAAAATGGATAAAAGGCCACAACTGATTTGCTCCAATAAACTTCTTGTTTTATTATATTTTCTTTCCACAAAGTGACTGGTCTGTTCTGCAATGATTTGATTTGACTCTTTATCTTTGTGTCACAAAGTTGCCCAAACCTCACGGGTTTACAAGGCACCAAAACACAGTTGTTGATTTATTTTACTTAGTGCTCTGTTTGGCTCTATTTTCAGGTTTAGACTCTCCAGTAGTGAATTCTTTCAACCGCACAATACCGAGGACGGACCCAAACAGCAGCCCCAGGTCGCGTCTCTATTCTCCAGACTACAAGTCCTGATAACGCTCTCTGTCTGGTCTCTATTCTTCAGAAGAAGAACACCACAGGCTATGAATGCATATTGAATGGGCCTCTGTCCCTCAGTGCGAATGATGTGGGATGTGACTGCAAAATTTCAGTTTCACTCAGTTGTATTCACACGTTGGTAGAGATGCTTAAAAAAAACGTAATTTTCCGAATAGTAGATCAGTTAAAAGCTGCAGGATGATAACAGGGCTATTTTTCTTTGTGTGTGGAAACAGATTTATATGTGTGTGACTTTTTTTTGTGGTTTGCCATGGAAATAGCTTCTATACAAAATTCACCCTGTTACTAACTGACATCTTTTGAAAAGTGCATAAAAAAACAAACCACTAGTTTGTGCTTAGATAAGGTTTTTGTTTGTTTGTTTGTTTGTTTGTTTGTTTGTTTGTTTGCCCATAACTTGTGTGCTACTTAAGATATTTGACATGTGACAATTTAGCAACTCAGGATAACCATCATTCTTGTATGACAGAAAGCAAACATTAACTTGAATTTTATTTTATTTTTTTTCCTTTTGAACAGCAAACGTCCTTTGTTTTGTTGTAGCAAATACATTATGTGAAAATGCTGTCCACTGAAACCGTGATGAACCCTTCAAATGTGCATAATCCCAACCGGGAAAAGGTTCGTTTATTTCTGTTCTGGGCATTTAACTTTCTCGTATTTCAACACCACTGAGTTTTTTTGAGCCACAGTGCATGCAGCTCCTGTAATTCATTAATGTGAAACAGTTTAGGAATATGAATCATCATTCAGTTTTTATCCCGGTGTTGCTTCAGTGCAGAAGCAATCAAATGTGACCTGGTGTCATTTCTGAATATGTAATGTTTCTGTTACACTTTGTTTTTACCTGAACACATTTGCGGGAGGAGAGTAATGTAGCACTGTTTGATTGCAAACATAAGAGAGTGACTTTGTTTTAAATGAGGTATTTTTGTATTTGAAACTATAAAAACAAGGAATCGTATTTATGTTAGCTAGTAATTGAGTTTTACTGTAACGGGAGTGTGTGATGATCAAATGGCTTCAGTGCTATTTTTGTGTTAGTCATGCCTTAAAATTATATCTGAACAGCTTTCAGACACAAGTTTGTTTGCGTGAATATGCTCTTACCTTTTTTCTAATTAAAGTTTGTACTTTTCATGTTCAGCATCTGCCTTGTTAGTATTCATCAAATACATTTATAAGTCTATTTTGCTCTGAAAAGTTTGCAAAGTAATATTTAGCGGATGAAATATAAGCATCTTGCCACAGAGAATCCTGATAGATGAAAACAGACAGCAGCATCTTTTTTTTTTTTAATAACTAGAACTACAGACGTAGATCCAGTCTGAACTAAATACTGTAGCGATTCCTCCACTTGCAACACTGATTCTATCACTCAACCCTCAATTTTCTACTCTAACTTTCCAATGAATTAATTTTCTGCATCAGCGGTGCTTCATTTATCTGGTCTTTTATACACTTTGTTTTCCTCCTTGTTGCCTTTTGTTGACGTTTAATCCATCTTATCCTATTGGTGTTTTCACAGTTTAATTGTTTCATTGTTATTCACTATTTCTTTTTCTGGTTTATTGAGTATATGTGGGGAAAAAACAAGCGGCAACCTGTCGGGCTAAAAAATTTTAGCCAACACCAAAATGCCTAAAACTACAGTTCCACAAATTGCCTCTTAAGGCTGACTCAAGAGGCCAGTTTTCACCTTAAACCCTGTGTTAAAATGCCCCACTTGACAACAGAAATGAACTTGTTTACAACCTGGTACCAAAAAAACAGTTTTGGTATCTAAAGCTAATTTCTTCTTTAATGACACTTTTTTAAAAGATTTTATAAAAGTCAGCCATTTAAATTTCATCAAGGCTTAAAGTTGAGCTTAAAGTGAACTAGAGGCGGCCCCCTCCCACAGTTTACATCCTTGCTGGACAAGATATACAATTAGCCATGCAAGCGAAGTGCTGTCTGATAGTTCCTCTTTAAAACTTGTGATTTCGTTTTTTTCAGCCATGGCTGAATTTCCTTTCATCCCAGAACTTGTGCTCTCACCACAGTCTGACGTGGTCCACACAAACAGAGGGGATTAGGAGGGTGTCTGTCTCTCTCGCTCCCTGAGGACGTGTAAAGGTCTGCGACATCTGATCAAATATCTCCCATCTGTCTGACGCTGCTCTGGACTGCTGTGGTGGCTCCCAGTCACCCGGTTCATTTGTATGCCCTCTGCAGCCGCCGGCATGTCAGCAAACGCTACACAACCTCAGGTGAGCGGACTGGAATGTACACCAGAGTTATTTGTCAAGCAACAGAATGTGGCTGTGGCCCATTTCTAACCATCTAGCTGGCTTTTATGGATTTTGTGTGCACTTTTCTAGTAATTAAAGGGCCTCTTTTATTCTTTTTTTTAAATTATCATTAATGTGAGGCATGTTTTTAAAAAATCAATCAGTTTCAGGGGCCAAAGGTGTAAGCGGACCCCCTAGCCCTCACCTGCAAAATGTCACATAAATTAACAAGTACTGACCAGGAGGGGATTCAAAATGACCACAAAGGGATGCAAAGGAACTGCGAGACACAAAATAATTATGGAAAGAGGCAAAAACAGTAACAGAGACACATAATGACCAGAAAAAGACACAAAATTACCTCAAAAATACACAAAACAACTACAAAGAAACACAAAACAATAAATAGATGCATTAGGACAATGACGAGATGCAAAACGACACAAAAAGAAGCTCAACAACTATAAAGTCTGTGTGCTTCTTTAAAGGAGAGGTGGGGGTTGCATATTTGTGCCCAAGGGCCTGTTGTCTGATCAGGGCCTAAGCTGATGGATTCAAAGTGTTTGTTTTGTCTGACTTAAAAGTTTAAATCTGAAATCATTCAATTCACAAAGAAATGTAGCAAGCAAAGGCAGAAAAAAATGCAGATTTAAGAAGCTAAAACTAGACAATATTCAGTATTTTTTGCTTGAAAAATTACAGAGATGCTGCATTAATGATCAAAATAGGTGTTGTAACTCAAGGCTAATCACAGGGATCTGTGGATATTATGGTCACAGACGAATAAAACCCACTAACATGCGCTGCTGCATATGAAAAAGTAATCCTGAGTGAGGCATTGAGCACCAGCTACGGTCTTTGCATTATTTCCCACACGCTCCTTATTTCTCTGCGGGTGGTTTAGACAGACAGAGCCTCAGCTCATGCCTGAGAGGTGTTTATGAGGAAGCTCAGGAAGCCCAGCTGTGTAGCTCAGGCTACGGCCTCAACAGGGGCTCCAGGGTATTCTTAAGATGCTGGTTGGCTCAGGGAGGAGAAAGTATGTTAACTGCTGCGTTGTGTTGTGTGAGGAAACACATCAACTGATTGGCTATCTGCCGCAGCAGCTGCTTTTCGGAGACAGCAGCATCACACTAGTTTTGATTCACTGCCCGCTTCAGTTAAAATGTGATGGAATTCAAAACTAGAAATGACCGTTTTGGAATTACTCCCATCAAATGATGGTGGCATGTGGGTTTTAAACGTGACCGTATAGTATATCTATAGCTCATTAAGGCAGTCATCCATGTTAAGCTAAAATGACACTCAATTTATTCTCTCCATTAAGGCACGCGGGTTGCATAAACCCCACCTGTCAGCCTGTCGGGCCCAGAGCCATCTTGCTGCGTCCTGGGTGAAGTGAAGCCGCCACAGTTCCAGATGGCTTACTGTGCTGTCAGTGGAGGGGATCAATAGGGTGGGCATTGAATGAGACCTGATGAGAATGGCAAGGTTGTTCCCTCAGGATGATCAGGACTGTGTGAGAAGGTCTGCCAGGAAAGCAATTTCTTTGTGAGTGAAGTCAGAGGTTTTTGTTTGGGGCCTAATGAAAGCATTAGTATCAACATTTGGTCATTTGTAACTTAACTGGACTTTGTAGTGATGGTTTTATTTTCTTGTCTGGTGATTTACATGATTAATCTCTATGGGGATTACTCAGACACATTAACAACAAACCAAACATTCGCGCATTTTAACTTTCAATACTTAAACGCCAGCCAAACATAAGCATAAGCCTCCCACAAATAGAGTGCCAGGAGATACCCCACAATGGAAAAAACAACCAATATACAAACACAGGCCCCTAAGCACAGGACTCAATACACAAATCCAAACAAGACAAAGTATGAATCCATGAGTGCCAAATTTTTTTTTGCCAGTATTATATCCAGTTTATAGACCAATAGTTTGCATTTCTTATAAAACAGTCTGAGGAAATTGTCTATTTTTCTTTTCCTGTCTCAGTTTTCAGAAAGATATTCAGTAACATGCAAAACGTTGATGATATAAAAAAGGTATTCAAGCTGGATAAGTAAGACTTGGATCAGCCTGCACGAGTTGTGTGAAAGTTTGTAAACTGATGTTTTGATATAGTTTTGCTGTTGTTAAACCAGATCTCCAATCAATAAATTGGTATTTTTTGTCATTTTCTGTGGAGCCATGCAAGAAAAACAAAGTGTTTTTTCACAAATGCAAGGTAACACATAATGACTAGTTGATTTACAAAAAGATAATTTTGAGGGTATTCCTCTGAGCATTTTTCCTCGGATTGTATGTTTCCTCTTGAAAAACAAAAAAGCCAGTACGATGAGAGAAGGTCTGAAGTTTATTTTTCAGAATTCCAAAAAAAAATGACCCAATTTTCAATGCAAACCCAACCGAAATCTCTATTGTTGCTTGTTGCTGTCCATTTGTTGCAGGAGCACCACTGAGGAAATTCCTCATTTGGTTTTGGTATTAATGACTCTAATTATTATCATATGAATATCAGAAAACTCAGTAAACGACTTTATGGCCTACAGTACAATGTTCCCACTTGTGTCCCAGTTCAGATCCATCACACAAATGCATGTCTATATGAGGTGATTGTCGGTTGCAGTGGAGAGTATTCGGCATTCTCTGAAAAATAAAAAGTTTCCACTCTGCTGGTTAAATGATTGGGCCCCTTCTTCCATCACAGCTGGCAAATGTTTTTTAAGGCTGAAGTAAGAGAGCTTCCGAGTGGGTTTGCCTCAGTGCAAATATATGAGCCATTTCACAAAATAAATCTCTCTGGCTGGCACCCGCACTGGCACCAGCGTATGACTGGTCAGCCAAAGGAAGAAAGGAAAAAGCCCAAGAGCATAATAATGACAAGCACTTTTTTTTTGTTGAAGTGGTTAATATCCTGTGGTTGCTGGCATTTCTCATCCACAAGTCATGACTTCCAAAAGAGCTATTGTGGTATGTATGACTGATGGAACTGCATGGTTTGATAGTGTAATTGTGGGCTAGGAAATATGAAAATGGCAGATTTAGGTTTAAAGAATGTGATTTTATCATGTGATTTTTTTTTTTTTTTTTTTGCGTTACTGTTTTTATCCTCTTCTACTGTTTATATTGTCTTTCAAACACAAGGTCAGTTGGAGCACAGCAGCATCAGAGCTGGAGGGAATTCAATAGCTCACTGAAGGACATTTTAATCGCTCCAATAGGTGCTTAGATGCGTGGATGAGGATGTAGGCCTTCCGGTTGACAAATGAGCTTCTTCCCCTCTAACAATGCTTGTAGAATGTGGTAGTTTTGTTGTGTCAAGGGCAAACAACAAAGACATTTATGTAATAATGGTGTTTGTGGTTTTTGAGGCTTATATACAGTTGAAAACGGTATTTGGCAGTGTTGACGTGCACCCCGTGAGTATTGGCTGTTAATGGCTGTGTACTGTATATCTTTCTGGGTGGCATGTCGAGGCTCTTGCCTCCATCCCTGGCCTCCTGCCATGTGGATTAGGGAGCCACAGAGAAAAAACCCTAATGTACTCCATCTGTACTTCATGTCCTTAAACTGCTTTTCCCACTGCCAGTGTTTGTTGCAACTCTGCGTCTACATTAAAACAAGTTATCTCAGATCGTCCGAGTGCAGCCTTCTGTTAGTAAGCCTGCCATAAAGGTAAAGCCCTCAATTTCATGGACAAAGCACCCACCCTCTGTTTTTGCACTGTAACTGCATCCAGGAATACAAAATATCAACTCAGCTTTGAAAAAAAGATCATCAGAGAAAAAGAGGTCTTATGAGATAAGTGAAAATGAAAATGCTGCGAGTTTTTGACTACTCTAAAGTGTGAGTGTGTGTGTTGCTTTGAAAACAAATCCAGTGATGGGGGAGCGATCACAAGACACTGGGAGCAGAGCGAAAAATACAAACTGCCATAGCTCAGTCTCAGTCACTGATTCACCTCTCAGTTCCTATACAGATGTCTGTGTTATCCTCCAGAGGATACTTTTTCACTGGCAAACAGATATTCTTTCTTCTACACAGCAGTAGTACAGTAGAGGGTATACTCAAGTAGACAGGGTATACCCACCTTTTTTTCTGGCCATTCACACTGTACCCACCTATCCGCCAAAAAGCCATCAGAATATATTAGAGTATATGACTTCCTCCTCAGTAATCCAGTGCACCCACCTCGTCTTCACCAGTGTTACACAGGCTTAAAGGGGACCACCACCTAAATTAAGAATTCCAATATCAAGACAAACTAAAATGGATTAATTAAAACTCTGAAAAAAATTAAAACTGATAACACTGATTTTTTTAGGTGACTCCTTTTCAGTAGCCTAAAAACAAAACAATTCAGGTAGCATTTGCTCTGTCGTTTCATTTAATGTATGTGACATGGGGTGTTTCTATCTGCAAGTTAATGTTGAATGTTGTGTTATTTTTTTATGTTTTTTACCCAAATGAGTTACATCTATAACATCTTTAAATCATTGCCTATAGAGCAGCTCCAGACACTTGATGACATCCCAAATGTGAGCTTTGGCACTCTACTCTGGATTCAATTGAAAGTTGTACATTTTTACTAAGATCTTTTAGACCATAGGAGTAACATTTAGGGAATTCGGCCTAATGGCAACATTTTAGGGGCTCAATTTCAGGGCAGATGGGACTGTGATAGCCACCCATGAAACTTAAGCATCAGCCTCAGAGAGCAGTGCAGCAGTTTGCTCTCTTACACCCATGAGACCACTGCTTGTGCAAATCTGCACACTCCTGTCTCACATACACGTGCTTAAAGTCATTATTTGATTCAAACACTAACACACGCTGCTCCTATCTATTGTGATCATTTCACTGGAGGGGATACAGCCTGCTGGTTTAAAATGGCAACACGCAGACAGCATAGTAAACAACTCTGCAGGCAAGACGCAGCACCACCACAGCGTTACACACAGGCGGACTACAACGCCACAAAGTTGTTGTGTAATGTTTTGTTTGCACTGTGAGAGAGGAGCAGCTTGTGTGCACATCTCTGGAGCACGCGCACTAAGAATTATTTTATTTTTTTGTTTTTTTTGAATAGATGGAGAAAAAAAAATTACTGATGAACAAATTCACCTCCCCTTCTAGTGCAGCTGCAAAGCCATCGTTGCGCTCAATGCGACCTGCAGATTCATAAAACTTGAAAACCCCGCCTACTTGACAACCAGCGTCTGTTTACGAAAAGTCACGGGAACAGCATGGAGCGCGAGGCACCTCACAGAAAATGTCATACCGCGCTGCCAACAGAGGGAACGAGCACACTTCTCAGAGCCACAACTACGATCCACATGATGTAGTCTGTCACATTTGGTTGATATTTTGACGCTTGCTGACAGACGCAGATTGATACGTGATTGGGAGCTTCTAGTTTTGCGAGCAGCGGGACTTCAAATCGCGCATGCCGCCAAACCGGGAGTATATCTGCCTCTGAATTATCACCCACACCGACTTAAAACAATGGCGAGGCGCAAAAGGCGCAACCTACTGAATTGTTGCGCTTAAAAGCCAGCCTGGACTACACAGGAAACCATCTCCCCCCACCCGGCTTCTTTTCTGCGATACAACAGGGAAGCACAGCGGAGCGACATGGAAAGCCCGACCGAGAACCCAACCAGGGCTGTGGAATATTTGAAGGAGCTTAACAAGATCATCGAGACCCAACAGGAGTTGCTGGAGAGGCAGAGGGGAAGGATAGAGGAGCTGGAGCAGCAAGTGTCCGACTTGTGCACGGAGAACGCCTGTCTGAAGGATCAGTACCAGCGGCACCTGGCAACCTGCAGGCTGCTGCAGGGCAGCAACAGCCTGGTCACACTGGGAGCCATCAAGGAGCATATCACACAGGAAAAGTAAGACATAACACCATCTGATAGTGTTTTCATCAAAGTCAGTAATCTCTGTTTCGCTATATTCCATTCACAAGTGTTTAAAGTTAAAAATGTGCTTGATTTAAGTAATTATTGCTAAATCAGCCCCCAACTAGTTCAGGTCCAACACTGCCACACAGTGATCCGCAGTTGCAACTAGGCTACTTTTGCATCAGATGCTCTCTTTTTACTGATGTTTGCTGATGGAAAATGGGTCCGTGTATTACGCACAACACAATTACAGCTTCTCTGACCAAATGTGGAAATATGCAAGGGAGAATTTGATCATAGCAGCCTGCATCTATGTGAGAGATGATGTGCAAACCCACATGATTTCCAGTTCAGTTATTATTTTGCCTTTTAGCGTGTATAACTGTCAGTGTGCATGAGATACTGAGCAGATCAAGCCTGAGATATGCTGCAAATAACACACAGATACAAGCCTTGTTATGGTACAAAACACTTCTGCAAATACCAAACCATTTTTAAATGACTTTTAAATTGTCTCCTATTAATCTGCTTTGTCATCTTTGTATCAATTCCATACCAGCTTCTGTAACTTCAGCTGACGCTTGTGCCATAGCTCTCTGTGGTCTGAACAGAGGGTTTTCTGTACGTGGACAGGCACATTAATTTGTGAAATATGGAATGCAATTGCTACTGTACAACCCCTGGGAAAAAGGGTACATACTTGCGATGGATCCATTATACAATTGTGTTTTAGGGCTGGCCCTATCTGCAGGCGGTGGGTGAAGCCCCAGGCAGAGCAAAGGAGAGTAGGTAGGGCAAATGTAGAGGAGCATCACATCAGGAGTGCTGGTAAAGACCTTGGTAGTCTGTTAGGATTACCCTCCCTGCACCAGCCTCTGGCTGAAGTTCACACCCTCCAAAACGCCTCAGCATGCAGACATTTAACTCAGCTTGGGGGATCATGTGATCATGCTTGACCTTTGTGTCCAGGGGCATGTTGGTGTCATGAAGATCAGTGGCAGCAAATCAATACTGATGACTCGTGGACTGTATGTCTTTGCTGGCTGATAAAACCAGACTCGGTTTGATGAGGACATACTGTAACACTGACCTTTAGTGCGCCCCCTTTGTAAATCTCTGTCGGGCACTAACAGGGTATTCTGTGTGATTTCCCTGGAAATCCAGTCTGTCACTATCTCTTATTTCGCTCGGTCACAGTGTCTGAACACTATTTCAGTTCGGCTCTGCGAGTCTGGCACAGAGGTTAGTGAGGAGCCTGTGATTACCCTGGTGAACCCGATGAAATATGACAGCTGTTAATAATGTAAAGTGTGGTTTATGAACGATACGGGATTTAAAATGTCATTTAAGTGCGGTGAGCAATTTAAAGAACGTGGTGGGCTTAAGCAAGACTGATTCTAAGATCTGTAAAGGTCATTTTAGCATGGAGAAAATGGGATTTAAATAATGTGTGCTTGGAAATTAAACTGTTTAGCCTTTTATTTTCCCTTCGAGGTCAGGGACACAGTAGCAACAGCCAACCAAAGCAACTCAGATGTCTGTTTGGTAGTTTTTAGCTTGACTTCTCTAGATTCCCAGGAATTCCCAGAATGGGGGTCTTCTCCTAATCTGTCTGTGACTGCATACTTCCAGAGAGTGGTCTGAGCAGCTGCTGCAAGGCTAAAGGCCATTTGTAGTCATCATCTTGATCTCTGGTGACTTGTGGTGGACATTTATTAGCAGAATGGCTCTAGGGATAACGATTATCTATCTGTTGGTTGGCTGGTTGATCCGCCACTTTGGTGCACACATATATATTTCAACAAATGACTCGCTGAACTAATGACATTCCGATCAGCCTCATTTATACTGCGTGTTGCTAATCAGCAAATGTTAGCACACTTACCCGCTAAACAAAGATGGCTGAACATGGTAAACATTACCTGCTCAACAGCAGCATTGCCATTTTGAAAATGTTAGCATGCTGACATTTAGCTCAAAGCACCACTGTGACTAAATACAGCCTCACAGGCACGGATGGATTACTGAACAGGCCTACTGGGCACAGGCCTAGGGGTCCAAAGTGTTAAGAGCCCCCCCCCCCCCCGCCTTCATTTGCAAAATGTCACCTAAATTGCAAACTAGGAAGAGACTCAAAATGACCATGAAGAGACACAAAAATACCACAAAGCAGTTTTTTTCCCCACAGAATTAGAGTTTATTCGTGGTGGTAAATGATGATAGTGGATGCAGGTTTGAGGGACAATAGCAAACTTTAGTTTTTTGTGTGTCCCCATGTGGGAGCTCCCCATGTGTTCTTTTTTTCCTCAGCAGCAGTTTGTGACTCACAGGGTGGATAATTGATCAGATTGGATTGATGGATGAGAGGACGTTTAGACCCAGCACAATCAACGGTTAAATTTCACTTTTAGTGGACTCCATCAGTGCCTATAGTACACGCTGGAGTGTGGTGCAATGAATAACTGAATGGTAAATATATTTTAATGGTCCAAGTGAATGGCCCTGCTCCAAAAATAGAATATGTTGCAGCAGAAATTTTAATTGGGCAGGCCACCACAAAAAAAAGAATGTGTAGGAAACTCTGCAAAGAGATGTAAATGGACAAAAAATGTTTTTACAAATGGGCCAAATGATCAAAAAGAGACTAAAAAATGACCAAAAAAGACACAAAATTACCCCACAAAAAACCCACAGAAAATGCATAGCCTCAGATGCAAAACAACAACAAAAAAAGAGGCAAAACCACCATAAAGTCAATGTGTCTTGCTCCTGTGTAGGAGAGGTGGTGGGGGCTTGTGCATATCTGTGCCCAAAGGCCCAATTTTTCATAATCCACCCATGCTCACAGGGCCACTACAGTGACACAGCACGTGGCTTTTATGATGTTTGATTAAATTATTCATTAAAAAACAAATTTGTAATGCAGTTGGGAATGAAAATATTACCAATATTTGGCAATTTAATGACCTAAAACCAATCCACAATACAGCAAGTTCGGCAAGCAGCAGTTCATGGACAGTGCAAGGTCCAACTGGATTGCTGATTAAGGGAAGATTCACTGTGACAAAAACAGTGACCAACAAAAACCCAATCACAACAAATATTGGCTGATAAATGGAGACTCATTACCCTCCGTCAATCCACAATACTTTTGAAAATAATTCTTCACATCCCTTTATCCACTTCCTCTGTCTTTACCTGATTAGGGCTGTGGCCTTAGACATGTAAATGTTGATGCTCACTTCATAACAAAGCTGCAGAAAAATGCAAATCATTCGACCACAAGCCTGAATATCAACATCATCTGCAAACAGCACATGCTAATGTTGTTTAAACAGACACACTTCAGACGTGGGGTTTGTCTAGATATTCTCTGTAAGGAAGACATTGACGGTGGTGGAGACAAGACACATCCTGTTTCCAGTGACATGAGCTTTTTGACAGAAGGCCAAGAATGTAGACACAACTCTCTTTGTGCTGTCAAGCATGTCCTTTTTTGCTTTTTCCATGGTGGTTGTCATTCTTGCGATGTAATCAGGACCTGACTTGTACTTTCTGTAAGGAAGCAGAAACAAGCAATCGCACAAAAAAATGGCCATTAACTGATTATTGGGATGGAACAGCAATAGCAGCCCATTGCTGGTCTTAAACCATCAATAGTGATATTCTGCTGTAACTTTCTTTTCACCATGAAAAACAAGGAGATAGGTTTAACAAAATCCCTGCAGGCCTCAGTTATCTGTAGGATAAAGTTAAACTTGTACTTCAAAGGAACAGTTCAACATTTGGGAAATATGCTAATTGGTTTATTATTCTGTTCACATACATTAACTGTCCTATTGTGTTCAGGTCACATTTGACTCCACTCGAGTTAAAATATTTCATGTACCCATGTATCCATTACCCTGACCCCTTTCCTTATTTTAATCTGTGTGGCGATTGCAATAGTCAACCACTGATTTCCTAACCCCTAAATTAATAATTATTTTCCTTATTTTCTCATATTTTGTTTTTCCCTCTTTCTTTGGAGTGGTTAAGTAGTTGACTAATTCTTATTATTTAAAAAAAAGAGAGAAATGACTGATTGCTCTGTATAATCACATGTAGGTCCAAAACTTGTTTTGGGTGCTCATGGACAAAAGGATAAACAGGAAGAAAATCCAGGGACTCCAAAAATGTGAAAAACAAGGAGGAAATACATAAAAAAGCCTTTATTATAGACCTTGTGGCTAAATCAAAGCCAGCATGATTCAGCCACCGCAGGTCTTCATCAGGGCTTTAAAACATTGTTTTTAATGATTAAGCCACTATAATAAACACTTTTGAATGTAATTCCTTCTTGTTTTTCACATGTTTGGAGTGCCTGGATTTCTTATTATTTTAAGGTAGAGCCTGTACCATTAAGTCCGAGTCCAGCGCAATTTCCTGACTCTCAGAGTCATGACTGTTGTCCCCTAACCATAGCCAGTGTCAAATTAAACAACTACAGAGCTGCAGAACACGGGAGCATTGGACCCTGGAAACAAAGGACCTGGGAACAGAGGAATGATGCCCAAAGTCCTTATGCTAAGCTAAGCTAACTGTCCTCAGGCTCCAGACTCATATTTACCGTAGAGAGACATGAGACTGGTATCGATCCTCTCATTTAACTTGAGGCAAGAAAGCGAATAAGCAAATTTCACAAAATGTCAAACTATTCCGTCACACCTTGAGGGAGGATTTGACAGCATGGGTGTTAGGAAAAATAAACACGGCGGGGGTGATGGGGAGAGGATGCAGTGAGGCCAAATTCTGTATGTTTTTTTTCTTGGCATATTATTCACAGCCTCAAGTGACCCTGCTTTATGCAAAGTTCTTCGGCTGTCTTTTGCTTATTTTTTTTCACTGGTTTGTGCACTGAAGTTGAATGCATGCTTGTTCTGTGTAACATGTAGGGAATTTGTAGCCCAAATATATCATTTTACTCTTACTATGGACCTTATACAATCCAGACATCTGTGTCAGTTTAAAGCTTTTATTCCTCTTTGTTTGCCTTTTAGCTTTGTTTGTCAGCTGTATGATGTATATGTGTCTGAGTCATCTTCAACGCAGACTGTATCGTTTGTTTAGACATAATGTATGCAAGTAGTTATGAGCTGTCCTGTCAGTTCTCAGTTGCCTTAAGTCATTAAGTGATTTCATAATGGAAAGAAAGAAGGGAAGAAGAAGGAAAGAAAATCTTATATCATATAACTGTCATATTCTGTTCCAAAACACGTGGCAGATAAAGACCGTCTGCTACTGAATGATACATAAGACTGTTTGCTTCTATCTTGGGTTGCCTGTAAATGGAAGGCTTTTCCCTGTATGTTGTTTGTACGTTTTTTACCCTCTGCCCTCTTTTAGAAACAAAATGCACAGAGCAGGGAATATGATGCACCACTTATAGTGGAACCTGTGGTGCCAAGTCAACAGATTTCTCTGTGAATTCTGCAGAACAGGCTTCTGGGTAACATTGTTGATCAGGTTCTCAGGACGGCTGCACACGGGTATCGGAAATCATCTCGCCGTGTGCTGACCCAGATGTGGATCTATAAAGTCGTCCACTTGGTTAATTGTAAGCCCTCAGGAGCTGGTTGAGACGAGCGGCTGGATCTTTTTCTGCAAATCCAAAGCTAAATCTCTTTTTGAATAGTTAAGTCACAGCTTCTCGAGTTCAAGTTAAAGGTGGTTGGTGTGGCACTGGGGCAAGAATTAGCAGGAACACACACATATCAGTTTACTTGTGTTTGTGACTCCTGAGTTGCCTGCCTTGTCAGCCTTTTAGTCCACCAGTATTTATGCTGACCCTATGCAGTTTCCCTCCTAATGGTGTTTGTTTGTAACTGTGCTCCACAGTTACTTGTATCCCTTGTGCTCACTTAGGAATTAAATGACAAGTAATATGGGATTGGGTTGCAAGTTTTTGCTGCACACCTTAGTGATAAATGACTTTTTAGGAGCAGTAAAGTCTGACTGACTTAAAGACTTTAGCAGATTCCAAGCACACACACACACAGACACACACATACCTGTCTGTCTGGTAAGTGAATATGATATGTTGTTAAGGGAAACAAAGAGTGGAGCGTGTGGCTGTGATAAATGTTTTTCTCGTGCACGATGCAGGAGAGGCTGGTGGTTTAATCAGAGTGAATCCACTGTGATCTGAAGCTGTCCTCTGGGGTTTGGGGTGGAATAGTGTCTGCGAGTGCCTTCACTTCTTATCTCGGTGCTGGTGGATGCATCTGCCAGCCCACATTTAGCATTCAAACTTTGTCCCAGGCCCGGCTAGTCAACCAAGTGTAAACAATATTTGGGACGCTGACGTGATCGCTGGAGAGATAACTTCTTCAGCTGCAGATGACAAAGAGCTGATGTGTCATTTTCTGCACAGCTTTGTTGACAAAGGTCTAGTGTGTAGAATTTAGGGGGATATATTGGCAGAAATGAAATATAATGTGATAAGAATATTTTCTGCAGTGTACAATCACCAGAAAATAAGAATCTTGTGTTTTCATTACCTTAGAGTGACATGTTTATATTAACATAGGATGCAGGTGTTGCACCGCCACGTTTCTACAGTATCTCAGAACAGATAAACCAAACATTAGAGTTAGAATAGGCATTTCATGTTTTTGCGTCCGCCGTTGAAGTTAGTAGCCCTTCCATGACTAGCTAATCAATGTCTAAAAAAGTCAGATTTTTAGAGTGAAACTGCTTTCAGTCAGTGCTTTAACTGGTTTAAATCCCCAAATCGGTTCGTTGTGGAGAAAAGGAGACCTTTGTGGATAATTCGGCTCCCAGGAAAAGGACCTCTAAATGTCTGGAACTTAACTTAATGAGGAAAAAAAGGTGAGCACACATTTGCAGGTGCTGGACTAGTAGCCCGTCTGCAACAAAATCGCACTGGAAAAACATTGATTTGTAACACGAAAAGACCTCTGTGGATAATTCGGCTCCCAGTTAAAAACCTCCTGACATGAACACTGAAGGTCAGGGGAGAAGTTTCAGCTGGTTGCACTCTACAATCCTCACCACTAGATGGCACTTAATCCTAAACTCCGCTCCTTAAAGTTTTTCTAAATTGTCTAAAATGGCATTCAAACTCCATATATTGTTTGCTGAAACAATGCAGCTATTACCACTGGAAAATGTTTTCAGGGGAAGTGTTAGGCTGTATCTCAAACAAGTACTGTTGTTAGATTTGAGTATAATGGCAGCGGCACCAGTGTTTGTGGAGGTAGATTTTTTTTTCTCAGGCAGTCATTTAAATTCAGTACGAATCACAGCCAGAGAAGAAGCATAAGTCATTTTCAGTGATCAAATATTGATGAATAACGTGACAAATCATGCTAACTACAACTCCTTCTTAATTCCCTAATATGAATGTTTCTATGCTGATGAATGAGCAGCAAAGCTCTCGATTTGTTGATTCGGTGCCAGATCTCAAGCAGGGTGTGTGCCAGAAGGTGAGACAAACAAACAAGAGAAATAAACAAATAAACATGTAAAGATAACCCGGAGGCAATGCATACAATGTATCCATATTCTGTGAAGTGAAGTTTACATTCATTGCACATATTCAGCTGCGACTGGAGTATAATTGCTTTGATGCTCAACCTGCTCAACCCACAGTTAAATGTGTTTGACAGGTTAAAGCAGCTGCAGGATTATGCAGAAAGGAGTTTTTGATGGAAGATGATTGTTCAAAAACATGTGTTTGGTATTCAGAGCAGTCATTCGATTAAGTATATTAGTGTAATATATGCCTGTTTCACAGCTGTTTCTGGGGTTTGTTTTTACTTATAAATTGGATGGATACTTATTTTGTTTTAAAGTCAGTTAAGTCTCATGGGTTTAATGCATCCTGAATAAATGTTGAATATCACTCAGTATGTTTACATGATGTTAGAAAAAGTTGAGTTATTGTGTTAGTCAGACTAAAACTGGACTTAAAATAAATGTAAACCTGTTAGTCTGACTGAAATCATCATAATAATAATAATAATAATACATTTTATTTATTGGCACCTTGTAAAACAACATACAGTTAAAAGCCAAAAAAAAAGTTAAAGTTTAATAACAATGGTCACGTGGAATAAGCAAGTCTACAAAGGTTTGTCTCTGGCAGGATTAAATTAAATTGGACTAGGTGTTCGGCAAGTTCTCCTTGTCGGCCTCCCTTGATGGTAAGGGATGAGGACTGTTTGTTACTTGTTATGTTACAAGAAATTTAAGGATGTCATCTTTGTCTAGGGAAAATTAATGGACTTTTTTTGATATTTAGTAGACCAAAAAAATCTTCAGATTAATCAATAATTGTTAATTGCACTTAACAGTTTTGAAATACTGATGAAATTTGATGTAATCATATGGAGAAACTCCAAAAACAAACAAACGTGAGTTTGAAATCTAAAAAAATATATATATATATACAGACCTACAATATTTAAATTGGTGACAGCATGTAGACACCTGCAGAATTACAAATTAATATTACGTGGTGTTTTTTGGAATGATTTCAATTTTCTGTACTTGTGTCAAAATGGTATTTCAGTAGATTTAATTTGTTTCGTTACAACATGGATGTGGTCTGTTGCACAGTGCACATATGATGAGTTTGGAATCACGCCAGAGGAGTTAATAGTCATAGGAGCTGATCAATAGATATTGAAGTTTTTGATAAAGGTTCTTTAAGGTTGGTGGTTTTATATCGCCTTCTGTTGTGGTTGCAGTGACGGTGTTTTGGCTTCTTTACTGTAATATGCTGCCAAAGAAAACCTCATCTGCCCTCACTAAGTCCCCTGAATGGAGCCTGTACACTGGAGATTGGCAAGTTCATAAATAGTTCATCCCTAGCCAGCGTAATGCCTTAAGCATGTGTTTTGGGACCCCTCAGCAGAATATAATAGCATGGTGGAGAAAGCTGTTTCTTGTGGCTGCCGGCGTCTACTCATTTACCCTGCGATCTGCTGAACAATCAGTGTGCCAAACCAAATTTACGAGCACATGAGCTCCCTCTCTCCAGCAAAGCCCCCTCTAATGAAATACCCTGCTAGATTAATGTCCACGCAGGGATGATTTGCATTCAGGCCCACCTATAAATCTCAAGCAATGGCCAAAGACAACTTGCAACTTGCACTCAAAATCAAAAGCAGGCTGCCTTCATCTGTAATGGACTGTCCCTCCTTGTATCTCAGTGTGGCAGCAGTCGTGCTGGAGGAAAGCCAGGCACCGCTGACCTCTGGCTCCCTTAATCAGGCCCATTAAGACAGAGTTTAGTTTGGTTTGTGTCCTTTTGATGTAGCTGGTTGTCCCACGAGGAAAGATAATGATGACTTTAACGAGCTCTGTTACCTCCTGATGGTAGAGGCCACACGGGCGGTCGGATGGTACAGCTTCGTGAGAGTCAGGCCACCATGTTATTTTAAATCACCAAACTCAACTCTGCACCACTGCCTCAGTTTGATTTAACTTTTAACAAGCAAGGAAGTTAGACAAAAAAGTCCTGCTAATAATCCCTGCGACACATCATGTTGACAAACTCTACTGTGGTTGTGCACGTGCAGAATAATAAAGCTTTATTTCAGATGTCTTTTTTTAAAAAAAACAAACCTTTAAGATTGCGATTGCTCTCTGATTCCTGATTCTTAGCTCAGAAGGTCAGCATGGTGTGAAAGCATAGCCTTGTGCCTCATTTGCATTTTGCCTGTACGATCTGCAAATAGGAACTTGAGGGATAAACAACCACATACTTGTGTAACTAAGATGTGTTGATAGACGGCTTTAACTAAAGCTCCAGTCTGTGATCACTGTGACGCAATTGTGGATTCAGTTGAATCTACATGGTTTTCATTTTGGTGTCAACCAGTTTAGTTGAGTCTAGAGTTTAGAGATGTTCCTCAGGACTAATGTTCCTGAGATTTCAATAGAAGTTAAAACTTAGACCTGCTGATGTAAAAGTAAGAAAACAATCAAAACTAAGAACAAGTCAATCTAAGTGGTTAAACATTTCTGAAAAATATTGTGTTTAAGAGACTTTGACATCATTAATCAAATGTTTCAAGAGCCATTTTGTGTTTTAAATGCCACCTAAATGAGTGCCAACCTGCATTATGAACATTGCACAAAAGATGACAAAAACTCTTTGCAGGTTCGGGGAGTAAACGTCGTATCGGTATGCCAGTTTACTCTGACAGTCTCCAAATGTTATCGGACCAAATGAATCGAATTCTGATAGTAAATGACTCATTTTGTGCAGGTTGTGATGCTCAAAAAATATTTTCACTGATTTACAGACATCTCTTGCACAATATAAGTCTATGGAAAAAGGTCTTTTTGGGCCACATGGTCTCACATGATGGACTCAGAGGTTATAATTCCACTGTTTGGCTTCTGTGTCAGATTGACTTCACAGTCAGGCACACTTCCTGGGGGCCTGGCAAAGGCAAGAAAGAAGAAGATTGCTAACAAAGATAGAAACAATGTGCGCACAGCACATTTGGGTGAGTAACACTTTATGTTAACAGAATTAAAATAACAGCATAGTATGTTATAGAAAGCTATGTTCTTTGTTACGTTGCTTTAATGTTTCCAAATGCTACAATTTCCTCATGAAATACAAGGAACACATTGCCTTTAAAAGTATTTACTCAGTTTATTTACATAGTTGGGGTTTTTTCTTAAAAAGAAAGCAAACACAACTGTCTGTGATACACATAACACTTCCTAAAATGTTCTCAGATTTCCCTATTTTTGGCAGTTTGTGAGAACAATCCAAAAGAGTCTAGCTCTTAAATGTATTCAGAGAAATTTAATGCACACTTTGTTTACTTCACACCCTTTTTACTTCAAGATAACCAGCACTTTAAATCTCTTCCCACCCTCTTTTATCATTACAAACTGTGATCAACACTAAAGCGGCACACTTGGATTGGCCACGAGGCCAAAGTACAGTCGCTTGTTCATTCTTTATTTCTTCACAGTTGAACCAATTATCCGCCTTGCAGCTGTCAAAACCAGCTGATGCAGCAGCTGAATCGAAGGCAATTTGTAGCATAGTACCTGTGGAGAGCTGTTTGAAAGGCTGCCACTAGTTTTCTGCCAAGTGGGAGCGCGGGTGTGTGTGTATGTGTGGATCGCGGACGAGGTGGAGGCTGAGTCAACAGCTAAACACAGATGAGGAGCTGCTGCTCACACATCTTCTTAGTCATCATGGGTAGATGTCAGACACGGACTCCCTCACAGCTGGCTGGGCCTTTGACAGCTAATGTTTGTGCTGAAAATTCTGCACAAAGAAGCTTGGAGACAGTTTTCGCTGATTCTTGTGTCTCGTTTGTGTGGTTTCTAACGCAGCTGACATGTCTGCCTTCAGCTGGCTGAGTGAGTGACTTGCAGGATTCAAAGTTTCTGTTGCTTCCACTCTTACAGTAGGTGTTGCACTACAACCTGCGTGTTTGCACTCTGGCTGCTGGTGTGTGCACTGCTGTTTGTGTTTTGTGAAACCCTGGAGATTTCGAGGGCTGATCTAAATCCAAGCAATATGTTCAGGAATGCAGCCAGAGTGAAAGTTTTCTGGTATCCAGCTCTCTGTGTAAGGTCAGGTGCTTGCTAGAGTCAAAGCTGGAGGGAAGTACAGTTTTCACAATGAACAAGTGTGTCAAGGATCTGAGATTCAGCTCCTGTTGAAATTGTATTTGCATTTGAAGTACTGAGAATGAATAGAGCTTAGTAAGGCATCACCACTGGGCTTTTTGGCCTGAAATAACAGAAGATTACATTCACCTTGGCATGCAGAATCTAAATGCAGCTAAGGCAGATGAAATGTCTTCCAAAGGCTCATCAATAAAGGCACCGCTCCCGGCCTGACAACAATACTGATGAGTGACAGAGTCAGTATATCAACTCTAAAAGGTCCAGTTCCTCTGTCGGTGCATTTCATGCTCCCTGGCATTTGTCTAAATAATATATTGACTATTAGGACAACGTCAGATGAGTACACAGTGAAAAATGACAGTGGGCAGAGGAAGCAGGTGGAGTGTTTTGTGTTTTGGTGGAGTTTTCAGTAAGGCTGGAATCAACCGAAGAAAATCTTGGTCAACTGAAGTTCTACCTACTCAACCAATCAGTTGGTATTTGGGGAAAAAAAATCTGTACGTTATCTTTAGATTAAATAATTTACCACAGTGCACTGAGTGCATTCTACCTGGTAATGTTGTGTGTCTACCAAAGCATTTTTCCCTGTCACAGAGCTTGACATTATGACTTGCTCAAGGCAAGCAGACTCTGTGTTCAGGCAAGTGGAATTCCCCGACTGAAAAATAAATGCCATCTCCAATGTGATATTATCCAAAAATGAACTGCGCACTGTAATGCTTTTCCACCTGAGCTGCGTGCATGAGTCCTTCACACCACTAAGCACTGAGCAGGACTGACGAGAAAAATGTGAGATATTTGGACACTGTAGAAGTTGACTCTGAGGCTGATGATGTTTGAAACAGTTACTAACGGTAACTATCTCTAACGCTCCATGAGAGAAAGAGACTTAACCTTTTGAAACCTGGCGCGTCATCACTTTTCTTGTGCTGCTTTCAGATATCACAAATATTAAAGTCTTTCAACCCTGAGCAAACTGTGATTTCTTTCAAAAACATGAGAAAAGGACACTGGACGTCTTCTGTGAGTAACAAATTGGAAAATTAGTAGATTAAGACAATTATTTATGTAGAGAAAAGCTATGGTAAAATGTGTAAGAAAAAAGCTAGGGACAAACTACATTTAAAATGATCATAATTACATAGAATTCTTTTTAAAACTTAATTTATCTTTTTTTGTTTTTTTTGTTTTGTCATTTTTAATAATATATTTACATTTTTAAATTATTTTTTCTTACTAATTTCTTGCCGATTTTTAGGTCACTCCTTTCCTTGCTCAGTGCCTTCCTCATATGTTTTGAAAGAAATAATGCTTTTTTTCTTTTTAAGATTATTTTTGGGCTTTCATGCCCTTAATTGATAAGGAAAGCTTAAGCGTGAAAGAGGAGAGAGAGAGAGAGAGAGAGAGAGAGGGAAAGAAGGAGAGATGCAGCAAAGGGCCGAGGCTAGAATCAAACCCGTGGCCGCTACGGGAAGGACACAACCTCTGTACAAGGGGCGTCTGCTCTATCCACTGAGCCACTGAGCACCCCAAAATAATGCTAATTTTCTCAGGTTTCCAAATGTTAACCCAGAAGCCAAAATCAGCCATAGTGCCACTCCAGCAAGGGCTCTGGGGTGATCGCGTCCCTTTAGAGGCTTTGTAATCCAGCCTTGAACTGCAGTCTTTTGAGGACTTAGTGAAATAAATCCATAGGGATAAATCTGACACTGGACGTCTTCGGTGTTTATTTATCCAATTTTCCAATTAAAAATGAGAGCTGAAAAATGCTTAGCTTTGGGTAAAATGCTGCACTCATCGCTGTCACCAGCCGTCCAATCACAGTGGAGAAGGGGCGGGAGAAACACAGTAAAGTCTTACCATGGCGTAGGACAAATGCAAGTGCAGAACAACAGCTGTTGTTTTTCAGCAGGGAAAAGAAAGCTTTGGTGGACACATGGCTTCACTGAAGTAACAGCAGCGATCAGCACCAGTGAGAATATGGTCTGTAAGGAGCATAACAACCAATCAACCAGAAGTCTGCAGCCCTAGTTTCCAGCAATATGTAGAAATCTATATGTGTGTGAAAGTGTGTGTGTGTTAAGGACTGCTGGGGCAGACAGCCAGTGGGGTCAAGCACCAGTAGCTCCTTAGAGATACATAATTTGACAGCACCATGTGAAGCAAAGCAGTACAAAGGACTGGACTGACTCATTAGATCTGCTTAGCCAGACATATTTCTGCCTGTAATTAGCTGCAGATTAATACAGTTATATGAACGCTGCATGTATTTGGTGAGCTGAGGAGTCTAACACATGATGAATGTCCTTCATTTATGCACTGGACTGGGAAAAAAGTCCAAGTGAAGCAGACATAATGGCACACACGCGTGCCCTCATCAGACAAGCAAGAGCAAAATTTAAGCGCTTAAACAACGTTTATCTCGACTGCAGCGTTCTTTTGTGATACAAATGAAACTTATCAGGTACTGACAATTACTATGAAATACTACTCAAGAACACCAAGCCTCACAGTGTTCCTCTGTGGAACCTGTCAGTGTGAATGAGCTGTTATAGCAGACCGCAGGTTCAAGTCATTGATCACTCAGTGACATGGTTGTGAATTGAGGCCAGAGCCACAAAATTGCGAGAAGTGCTGTTGTGTTTTTCAGTAGAAAGTTTTGTAAATTCAGCGTTACTTCAGATGTGATTTATTCCTTTTCATGACAGCTCGGAGGGGGTTTGTTCACCAAAGCTCGAAGCGTTTCGCGGCTGTCACGGTTGCCGCCGAATGACACAGTATATTCAGTAAACCCAATAACAGTTTGGGTACGTTTGGAAATAACTCTGGTCTAAGCAGTTCAGTTAAGGACTTCATAAGTTTATAGTGGAATTCCTGCTGTTAGCTTCTTCCAGCAGAGTTAAAGAAGAAGTTTGGGGGGTGGGCAGCGTGTCCTGATGTGAAAATTGAACGATGCAAAATATTTAGCAAAAGGAATGTAAAATAAGAGAAACCTGTAATACAACAATGTTTTGCATGCAGTTGGATCTCGAGTACACACTTAAAAACCCTCCTCACTTGGAAAACATGTCATTAATCACACACCTTGGACAAACCTGTAATTACCTCTGATTTTCTCCTGAATTCAGGAAAGGAAATAGCCACACATTTATTTCCTTTATTGCCTTAGCACTCTGCTTACTTCTTACTGCCATAATAAGGGCGGTAATGTGATGAAGTGCTAGAAGCCATTTCTTCAAGGCTTAACCCTATTCAATATTTTACAGCGAAAAACAAATAATGGGTTTATAATTACATTGGAGCTGGTCTTTTCTGAAAGAGGCGAGGAAAGTAAAACAGCTTAGGGGGAAGTAACCAAGCTTTTCTGACACCGTACTTTGAAAGTACTGAAATGTTTAAACTGAAAATAGGTGACAAACAAAACAGTGACTCATGGGCCGTGAGATGTTGATGTGTGAATTATTGCATCTATGTGGTGTACAGTGTATGATGTTCCGGCTCATTTGAAGCCGGGCAGTGGAGCTATGATTAAAAGAGCAGACTAGTGCGTTTTTTGCAGTCGTGTCCAGTTGCACTTACTCTTGCAGAAAGGCAGATTGATAAACTCTGAGTCAGCATTTTTTTGCACTGGGTGTGCCCTCTGTCCGTTTCCTCCTTCACAACAGGAAACAGACTGTCCTCATTGCAACACAGCCACAGGAAAAAAAGGACACAAATGTACCATGCAAGCGACACACACATGGTTAAACACAGTTAGGGAAAGGGCAGGTTCGAGACACTGACAAGACAGGACATACAACAGTGTAAGATTTGGTTTAAGGAAGCAAACTAGGTTGAAGTCTTAATTCTGCCGCTGGAGATTTGGCTCCTCTTTGGGCCACCGTGGGAGAAACCAATCTCACAGCTTGTGGAGGCCTTCCTGTGGAATGATACCACCAATGGGATTTGGCATTTCATGCATTATTTAAAAGTCTTTGTGGATGCACCTGAAAGAACCTCAGTAGCCAGTGTTTCTGTGCAGTGCAGAGGGAAACGGTTTAACTTGCGTTCTCGCCTCCATTCACTTTTCCATCCTCATCAAGGTGATAGATTCTGCTTAGATAAAGCACTAAAATGTAGAGGTCATTAATTTCATGCCTAGACAAATGAGCTTTGTCTACACTGAAAGCAAAATTAATGAATACTTCATCAATATGCCTGTCTCATATGATCATTCATTCTGAATGAGCTGTTTCATTTTGTATCAACCCACCATGTTCCAAGGTTGAACCAAAAGTGTAGCAATTTACCTCAAGTCCTCTGTATTAAACTAGTTCTGAAGGGAGGCAACAGAAAACGACTGATGACAAATATCAACTCTGTCAAATAGAGTTATGATGTCTGTCATAAAAAAAAAGACTCCATAATTTAGCCTGTAATAACAATGTTACATAAGGCTACTGTTTCAAAATCAAATGATACATTTATTAAGCAGGACACTCGCAACTAGGGATGTGAATCTTTCAGTATCTCACAATTCGATTCGATTTCGATTCTTGGGGTCACGGTTCGACTCAGAATTGATTCCCCATTCAAAATATAGGAGGTGCAATTTCAGGATCTACTCCAGTCTGTTTTGCCAGTGGCATATTATGTTATGAAAGCAAAGTGTGTATGAAATTATGGAGGTTTTATTATGCATGAGCTTTTTTGTTATACAAAACCTTTCTCCCAAGTGTTGGGAATCAGAAAGTGAAAAAATGAGCATTGTGATTATTATAGTAAAAAAAAATGGACACACCTTTCAAAAAAAGTCCCATTGTTTTTTTGTAGTTGTTTGTGTATCCCATTATCTGTGCCGTTCTGCAAAGCAGCTCCTGTCTGTGATGATGTAGAGGGCCAGATCACACTCCTGACACTTCGGAGAGGGCCCTGATCCTCCAGCCCGCTCTGCCTGCAGTCAACACAGAGCTTACATCCATGTGAGGCCCTGCTGCTTGTTACACTGTCTCCTGATTTACCCCTGTCTCATTACTATTATTATAGGGGCTACCAGAGTTTATTCTAATGCACGAGGCGCGACCAATAACACAGAGCGATAGATACAGTAGGATTAGACCAATCACAGTGCAGTTTGAGCCAGATGACGTATGTCATACGTTAGTGCACTAGCCCTTTAAATTTGCGTATGTACGCGTTAGCGGATACGAAGCATCGGATCGTCCACCGATTGGTGGACAAGACCAAAACAAACCTCTGACCTCTCTCTAAAGGAATCATGGGAAACCAATATGGCGTTTAGCATCGATACTAATGTACTTTTATCATCGGAATATGGGTAATATAAGGGCGGAAGACACCCAATATCCGATCTGTCATTGTGGATTTATTGAACAAGGTCCCGTAAAAACACCCGAATTCCCGGGCTGGATACCGAGGCTTCTAAAAGCTGCGATACATCGGAGACCCTCTGAACGGCACAGCCGGCAGCTTTCACTGGCGAAAAAAGTAAGGCGATCCGACAAACGGTCTCAGGATTATTAAGACTTTTTTAAATGATACATTTTTTTAGAGGGTTAAGAATAGACTATACGCAGTAAATACAGTCTATTATCGATGTTTAGGATTTTCGAATCGATTCTGAATCATTAAAAACGAGAATCGATTTTTCTCCCACTCCTACTTGCAACACAATTTAGCGAACTTTAGAGCACTTTTCCTTTCCGTTTAAACAAATGATTATCTGTCAAAATCAGGAGAAGGAGAGTAGAGACAGCTACGTCGCCATGTGGAGTAAACATACGCAGAAAGAATATATTTACTGCAACCAGAGAGATATGATAAGTGTTTTCATGGTTACTGTGCAATTTGTAGTTATTTTTTATAGTGCAAGAAATCTGCATAGGTCACTTTCATTTTGGTTGTTGTGTGTTTTGTGTAAACTTTGGCATTGTACGCTGCATATTGTTTCCATAAGTAACCTGGCAGATGTGTTAATGTTGTGTGTTGTGCTGTTGCGTGTGTCTACTGTACTTTGTTGTGTGAGGCATCTGCTCTTCTTGTGTTCTGTATTGTGGAACTACAGATGGAAATTAGCATCTTGCTAAATCTGGTGCAACCATGTTTTAATTTCTTGGAAATGATCATGTCGACGCACATAGTCCTTTAAATAAATTGAATAAACTAAACTGAATTCAGTGCTAATATTTTCTTATTGAAAAGGTGTACATAATCAGTTATGATCCGATTGAGATTTCTCTGAGTCAGGCCAGATCGGACCAGTCCATTCTGGTTAATGTGGTTGTATGCAACATTTTTATTGTGATTATTAGTGGAATATTTGGTTCCATGTGGGTCTGTGGTGTCTATTGTCTGAACACTGTGACAATCTTGCAGAATATGCTAACAATCCAGGCATGACCCAGATAAGGATTTGTGTAGATTAGCAGTGGTGGCCTCTCTGCAGGACAGAGGAGCTGTCCAGGGTTCTGACCACTTCTTCATTGCTCTGGTTCGCACTGAGGAAGTACGGTTTCATGGCTGTGTACAAGCGTCGTAAAAGATAGACACATCATTCAGCAAAACATCTTTGAAAAATGGTTTTGGTCTGATCTTTTTTTTTTCAGTGATGCATTGTATACACAGCCAATCAATAGCTTCAGTAATTGCCATTGGATCTGAACTGCAGCATGTGTGTCAATGAATCTCATCCTACCACTGCATTATATTGACCCAGCTCTAGTTTTCACCTCAACCTAATTCCACAGTTGTAATGTGGTTTGCTCTAATGAAAACACCAGCACAGTGTCAAGTTTGTTCAGTGCTTTATGGAACAATTAGAAGATGCTTGGACAATAAAAAGCACATGTTTAAGTAATGCAAGAGATTCTGGAGTGAAGAGAACGGTGCACAGCAAACGCAAAAGAAAAACAAACAAGTAACTGAGAGTGATGAGATGGGAGAAAAAGATCACTCAGCCCAACAGAGAATTAGACACAGCATTATACAACAGAGAGGATCATTATTTCTTCAAGCCAACCTAACAAAAAGCTGAAAAGTACAGCCCTTCAAAGAAGAACCTTTGCAGCTTCAGTACCTAATGGTATAGCTGGTTACCGTAGTGCCTTTCACTATGAATAGCTCATTGTTTTCTTCATGTGAAAAGTGAAAAAAAGGCGACAAGAGTGCTCATAAATTAGCCCTGATGCAGTCGTGCGGGAGCTTTATTGCCCCTTAGTGCTGTGGTTCACAGAATGGGCTGCATTTTATTTCTCTGGTGTAAAGAGTACTTTCCTTGCTGTTTGAATGCCGTTTACTGCAGTCTGTTTCCAATAGTGCCTTTGAAATTTCATGATAGAAATGGAAAACAAAGAATGTATGACATGATAACACACGTGGGACCAAACATGCATCAGACTGATGGTTTGAAGGCTGTTTTATGAGGTCCTTTAACTTTTTTTAAATTCTCAGAGCAACTCTTGAGCAAGGAGGGGGCCTAAACTTTTACCCTAGTCAGTAGGTATGGTTGAGCCCCAGATATGTGGCATTATTTTAAAAAACGATTTGTTAATTAAATTAAAAAAAGAAATCCAGCGGAAGCTAGATAAACTGCATCACATATGAGACTGTGAAATCTCTTAAATTGTTGGTATGATCACTCTACTGATGGAAGGTTGAGACAAACCCAAGTCATTGCTGCTGGACTGTTGCAGTTTTTCCAGTTGCTAAACATCTTAGCATTGTGATTACTGTCTGACATTATAACGTTGTGTTTGGTGGGCGATGTGAGCGCATGTGTAATGAGATCGACCACAAACATTATCCCTGCATGATCTAATGTGTAGCATTTCATTCACTCATTTATCAATGAATGTTTGAAGAATATTTCTTCTACCTCTTTGTCTTTCCACTATTTTCACATTTGCTTGCTCCTCTGCTTGCATGTAAACCTCTTAAATGTCCTTCTCCCTACTCCTAACAGTTTTCCACCTTAGGAGCTCGCTTAAGGGCTAAAATGTCATGTGAATATCCTGAAAATTGCATCACTCGGAGCCACACTTTGTACCTGAAAAGTATGTTCCTTGATATCTCAGCTGATTTGGCTGTTATCAGGTCATTAAGGGCCGTTATCAGTGGTGATAAGCACCATAGATATGGGTAAGTAGGGGCCTGCCACATTAGGTTGAGGCTTATCAGGCCATGAAATGAACATTTCTGCCAGAAAGGACTTTCAGCCAGCCCCGGGTGCAAGAGAGTCTGCATGTAGGGTTATAGGAGGGAGAGTAGAGTCAAACACAGGACTTCTACCCCGAAGACTGGGGTAAGAGCAAGATTTGAAACCAATATTTATGCCTAACCATGATCTTTTTCTAAACATAATCACATTGTTTTTGCACCTAAACCTAAGGAAGGTGAAACCTAGAAAACTGGTTACGACCATTGTGTGGGCTGACATCGGTCTTCTGAACCTACCTGTAAGTGTAGCAGACCCCTATTGGCCCATGTCTATGAGGCTTACAACCACAAAACCACATTACAGCCATTTACAAGGCTGATAACATCCGGATCAGTGGATCTTGTTTACAAGACTAATAAATATACCCAAAATGTCCAAGTCTCTATCTAAGCACTGTTAACTAACAATACAAGCTACAACAATGGGCCAGTCTGCACAACAGAGTTGCAAAGTGTTTTTTAAATGATATTCCTATATTCCACAGAAACACAGGAGTTTCCTGGATAATGTAACACTCCTACACACTCATGTCATAACTGCAAATCTTATCTACTGATATATACTATTATAGAATCAAAAAGAATAAAAAAAAGAATCAAATAGCTCCACCCACTTATAAACTCTATACCAGGACCCTGAAACTGAAGCAGCTAAATGGAACTCAGCCATCATTAACTTTGTTATTTACAGCTTTAATTTTATCTCAAGCTTGACATGAAAAGGCCTATTCAGTAGCAGCAGCAGTGTTTGAGATCACCCTTTTTCCACCCTTATTTTCTTACATTAAGGGGCACAATGATAGAAACTCCACTCAATTCAATACCATACAGCCACTATTTATGTCTCCAGAATGGTGATAGAGTTTAATCAGCACCAAAGCACAAAAAGAAAGCTTTTTGTATCTGCAAAGGCAAAATGCTGCATTTATAATAACCACTGCATTGCCACAGGAGACAGTTACACACCCAGTAGAATATCAATGTATAATTTCCTAAATGTCACTGGGTTATAGCTGGAATTAGAAGTGTGACCATTTCTTAGGATGCCACATTGATCTGCTCAAAATTGTCACACTCCTCAGTCCCAGATAGCTAAATCTGACTGCTGTTATGAAGTTGCTGAATCAAGTGATGGTGGTCAGTGAGGCGTTTCGTTACTGTACATGTCTTTAGCTGCATTACTGACATACTGCAGCGTTCTTCATTCCACCTGCTCAACAAAATCAATGACCCAGTGTTTTTCTGTCTTCCAGGTCTGAATGTGACTCCTCAAGAATGGTCAGGTATGTTAATGTTGCTTATATTCACCTGCTCTGGATTCAACGTCTGCCTGCATTTTTTGTAGATACTCTCTCTTAAAACACAATCTCTCAATCCTGTGCCTCTTGGTCAAAAAAAGGCTTTGGTGAAGACGCGGTGTTATGTAAGTCTTTCGATTTGAGTGTGCAAAGCTGAATATCCTGGCATCATGGTGCGAGCCAGAGTGAGAGGTTTTCCTCAGTCTGAAAGATTGAGGCGGGCCTGATGTGGTGTTATTGGTGTTTGTGGATATTACAGTGTGGAGGAAATGATGAGATTTCATGTCAAGTGCAGTCCAAGGTCGCATTCCTCTGTTGTTAGCTTGTACACTGTTTGAGCCTCAGTGGCTGGAGATTTGTAGGGGTGTCTCTGCTGAGTTAAGATGTGGGCTGATTTAAAACTGTAACGTGAATCCATCATCGCTGTGAACGCGGCTAAGAAATATTGCTTGCGTGTCGAGAGTAGATGGGCTTCTCTCGGTGGTAAACACACTCCTTATCTGCAGCTTCTCTCTTTAGGGATGCCTCTCAGTGGGATCCAAACAGCCTCTGTAGCTGTGTATTAGGAGCCGCCAGTGTCTAGACAAGTTGAACGAAGTGTAGTGGAGCCTGTCCCGTGTTTTAGTGAAAATTTTTCAGGCCATGTCTGTTCTTTCCTTAGGTTCTCGACTGTCTGCGCTCCCCAGGCCACTTTTATTCTGCTCTAAATGTACTATAACAAATCTGAAGCGATTCCACTGGGCCACAGCCTGTAGATGTGTGCCAGTCTTTGTCTTTGTACCATCACAGTAAATGTGTGTGTGTGTGTGTGTCAAATAGAGATGTGCATGTGAAGTTTGTCTGCCACTCAGAAGCATGCCCACCAACAGCAGTGTACAAAAGGAAAGAAAAAAATCCTTGCAGAAAATAGGTTATATGAAATTCTAATATAAATAGTTCGGTTGAAATTCTTGTATCAATATTTAATAGTTTTCTTTGGTTTTAGGGTTAAAGGTAGGTTGGGTTATATTAATCACACTCAAAACACTCTGTAAGCTGTAATGATTTTAAGATTCAGAAGTTAGGAGAGTGTTTTTACTTACAAAACTTTGCCTCAGGTGAAATTGCTTGAGGACAAAAGAGGGATTTTTCTGAAATAACAAACAAGCCAGTGTTTTCAATTATGTAAGTCATGAAGTGTTGTTTCACAATAGACAATTATCAGTCAGCCTTACTACCACATACAGTATTGATAATTCCAAATTGGCAACAAATGTTTAATGAAAATCATTCAAAAAAAGTTTTTGTTTACACTTTATTTTTTCACCTTTGAAATTTGGCATCATGATCTTAGTCTGACATTGCCAGACCAAATTGTAAATGTAAAGTGATCTAGAATCTCCCAGTTCATATTCAGTTTCCAATAGGCATTATCAACGGGTTATTCACGTTAAAGTAGCAGCAAGTATCTATTTGCTATGTGGAGTAATGCTGTCCTGATCAGAGAGTGGAGCCACGCTCCTTCTGCGTGTGTTGTAATAGCTTCTCGGTTGTTGTGGTAGATGGTCCGGTCACATGTACGTGCATTTGAGTCCCTGTGTGTGTAACCCACTGGCTGAGTCATCGATGCCACCCTGCACTGTGCTTTTATGGTGGTCACTGCTGACAAGTCTGTCCTGACCCACAGTGCTGTTGTAAAAGCTCAGCATCCGCACTCTTGTTCACACCTTTAGCTCTGTCAGCTCTGCTGCAGTTGTTTGCAGTGCTAGCACCGTGAGCTGCTAGCTCCAGCTCAGCCACCTCCATGTAAAGATTTGTGCGCAGACAATCTGAATTAGACTCTGAATCATAGATAAGCTATAAATGTTGTATATAACTCTTTTAAACTTTTGCCAAATCATGTCGAAATACGGCAATCACATAAAATCAAGAAAAGCTTCAATTGCTGTTGATTTTTCTTCTTTTAGCAAAAATTTCATTAAATACTAACTTGATGGCTTCAACAGAAAGTTCCACAGAGGGTCTGGCAATATAAAGATACTATATCGCATCAAGATATAGATTATATATCATCTTAGATATTGGATTTTGTTATATCGTGATATGGAATGGTTTTGAGATATATTGAGGTGTTTATTGTGCATCGAGATATAGCCCTAAATTATCGCAACATCATTTTCAGCCCATATCACCCAGCCCTAGTTCCACATCAGCTGCAGCCATCTTCGTTGCTTCGTGCTTTCGAAAATGCCTCAGTGATGCTCCTTTATATGATCATTTAAAACGCATCCCATATTGGATAACCTGTTGTGATTGGCCGGCATGTCTCAGGCCACTTTCCATAGTAGATGGGGACCAGGCGCATCTGCAAATGAAACATTAGCTCACAAATGAGTCTGTGGCAATCATGATGTGGCTGACACCAGTGCAGTGTGCTGTATTGTACGGTAATGTACAGTATTTTGATATAATGCTCTCTGTTATCACCCAGTCCACTGTAATGAAAACTGACTGAAAAAATCATTTTCCATACCTAAGCAGGGGTTATAATATTTATATTGACACCAAAGAAAGTTCTCTTTGTTTACATGAAATGTATTTTTTGCAGGTTCTCACGGGTGCTGCTGCTGCTGCTGCTGCTGATGGTAGAATCTAAATCTAAAAGCACAGCAGTAGAAATGGAGCACAAGGCTGCAGAGGCAAACAATCCCATCTCACCAAACTGATGCTTTGATGTGGTTGGAAACCCTCCAAATGGCAGCAGCCCTCTGCATATCGTTCTTGGTTGTGAATTTGGCCATGGTTCCTAGAATCTTCCCCTCATTAATATCAAGCGTGGCGTGCCAAGACAGTCATTGTGCTACTGCATAAGCCGAGGTTCGATCCCCACGTGCGCATCTCTCCACCGGTACATTTTGCATCATGTGACTTGTTTGGCAGCTGCATACATGAGTTGGATGCACAAACCATGATATTTCTGAATTAAAGTGATTGCTGACTTCTGCTCAGCTTTGAGAAAAGACATGATGGCACGGATCCTGCAAATTAGTGAAAAGCCTCAAGAGCAGCTCATCTTCTACCATGTCAGGTGCAGCTGGTGATGCTGCAGTAATGTGAGTCTGCTCAACATTTGACTCATCTCTATGAAGATAGCAAGGCTGAACAACGATGTACACCATGTTTTATGCAAGACAGATTGTAAAACAGTTTATTAAATTGTGTGTAAGTGGACGATAAAGAGGGACAAGACTTTACAAGTGGATGAATGAATCCATCAATAAACAGCAGTTAATAAAAAGATATTACATAATTAGACAATACAAAGAGTGTTGAATTAAAAGATTTTATAAATACATCAGTGCAATAATAATACATTTAAAGGGACATCTACAACAAACAATAAAAAATCAGGTAATACTGAAATAAATAGTGGATTTTAATAATTATCTCACACAAATGTAACACTACAGCCTTTACATGTGAAAATAAATGGTTATTTTTTTATTCTAAACCAGCATTTTAATTAAAAGGTTGTCTCCCCATTTACCTTTTTTTTTAAATTTGCCAAATGATTATTTACATGGCAATCTGGGGCTTTGCCGATTTGCCTGTGATGCAAACAACAGCTCTCAGAGAGCTGCTGTTGTTACGTCTCAATGTAGATCAACAAAGCGGTTCCCCTACAAAGCTGCATTCATTTACAACATGCTATAGAAAACAGGCTCATTAGCATTCAAGAAATACTACATTAATACCCAGATAAGTGCTGTGTGTCCTATATAGATGAATGAGTTTTTCTCTTCCTCCAACGCTGTGTTATGTAGTTAATTATGGAAGCAAAAACAGGTCGCAAGGATTTAAATCTTACGAGTAACTCGACTGAATGCCTGAATGAATGTGAAATGTAATCAAGACTTAGTTCTTAAATCTGGGGTAGGCAGAAATCTGGAAAAGCAAAAAAAGGTCAAATTGATATGCTTGTGCTTCATACAGTAATACCATGTTTCCCATACATTGATTTACTTAATAGTATTTCATTGTAAAGTTCCTCGTGACTAATCCACTCAGCCCATATTTACGCAGCTCTCTCAATGCAACAAGTGCCTGTTGCATAGAGAGAGCAGCTGTGCCTTGTTCCCCGCAGCTCCGGATCTTAATGTGTAACAGCAGCAACAGAAAGCTTGCAGATCTGGTGAGTCGAGGCTGTCTTAGGTTTCCGCTGGCTGGATTCAGGTTGCTGCAGCTGCTGACTGAGGGTGTCTCCGCAGCTGATGCCTGCTCTCCCCCTCGGTGAGGTGGTCTATAGTCGCAAGGAAGGAGGCACAGGAGACACTGTGATTCCAGGCTCTCGCTAACGTCAAACCTTTGGCAACGGCTAGTAAAAAGCCAAAGTATTTTCAGCATTTACGCTTTGCTGATAATGATACATGTTTTATTGCATTTAATGTCAGAATCTCTTTTAGAGTCTCTTTTTGATGAGTGTGTCTTGCATTTTTGGGTTGCTTTGCAGTGTAGGGAGTTGCCTTTACAGAACAGTCAATAGGAGTTTTTTCTCTCTGAAATGATCAGTGATTGGCCAAAATCTCTCGTCAATGGCTAGTTTCTCTAAACCCTGAAAGCAGAGCCAAGAGGAGGTGTAGAAGTCTATTGTTCTGTCAGACTACTTTAATTACAATGCCCAAAGTTTATTATGGGATTTTTGACCAGTGATGCCACAACTAAACTACCTACCCCAGCTTTAGGTTGAAAATGAAACTGAATTTCCAGCAGTGAGATACTTGACTTAGTTTATGTGGTTTGAATCCCTCTCCTTAAAATCCCAACTAGTTTCAAGTTGTGCAATTTTAAAGATTTATATATTTTTTTTGCCTCCATGATCCTGATGGAGCTCCACTACTTTTCTCCCTACAGACAATGGAGCAGTTAGCCTCAGTGAATTTTCTGTATACCATTGCCTCCCATGCATTCCCCATGAATACAGTATACATATCTCAGTGTAATTATTCAGCAGCATGACTTTAAAATGAAGCAGCAGCCAGTTCCAAATCGCTGTGACCATTGCTGGGAATCTCTATCAGTCACATGATTTATCTTGGTTCCGAGTTCCCTTTTGTATTAGAGCTCAAAGCTGTTTAAAAATCACTACAACTGCCAACACAGCACTCTGCTGACAACACACAGCAGACTTACAGTCACTTACATCTCTCACCCTGTTAATATGCCACACCATGTCACAAGTGAGCCCGGCTGTTTAAAATTTTGTGTGTTACATGGCTTGGTAGGTTTCATTATCATTAATAATGGAAAAGCCACTGAACTTGGCACAGGCGCTATAAATAAATAAGCCTCGCTCCCGAAGGATTGCTTTGCACTGGTTTGATAGAAGTTTGAGTGTGTGTGTGTGTGTGTGGAGAGAGATTGGCCCTGTCGGTGATGAGGGGATTATTCTCATACACACTCCGTGGCTAATGAGAGAGGAATAACAACATGGCGGTGTTTAATTGGTCTGCTGTTCTGTAATCAGAATAGATGGCTTCATTCAGATGTGATTAGAACCTGGGTGAGATAGGCAGGCAGGCGCTCAACAGCCTCGGTGACCTGCTTTTATTGGATTGTTCCTCAGTGAACGTCTGATGATAAGATGTTCTCCCGCTCCCTGATGCACTCTTGTGCTGCACTCATTCATAAACACAGACTAGCGCACGACGAAAGCCTACAGCGGCAGAGTAGTCCGACACTTTGTCGCACCATTTGCAATGAGAGTGCAGGATGAAAGTGCTCTTGTCTGCCGGTGAGCAGTTTTTGAAAGTCCATTTGTGCTCTTGTTATTTATACCTGCTTACTTGTGCTTGCTGAGCTCTTACATTGTGATGGATGGCAGCTGTTTAATTGGGAGCCTCTGAGAACAGAGAGGCAAACTGAAATTTGAAATTTTATTGCTTGGAATGATGTATCCATGAATTTGGTACTTCTGAGCATTGCACTCTCTGTTCTTATTGAGCTTGTTTGTTCAGTCTGGATGGGCTATATATCGAATATATTCAATGTATCACGGCTTGTTCCATGTTGGATATATACAACAATAGTATGCAAACATCAAGTATAAATTGCCACATCATTTTTTAAACCACTGGCATGAGATGTTTTGGCTCACACACACTCACACACTCACACACTCACACACTCACACACACACACACACACACACACACACACACAAAGCGGGGTATTTGCAGGGCTCAGTCCAGACCGCAACTATTCAGTTGCATTTTGCGACCATGGAGGACCACTGCAATTTGCAAATACTATTAATATATGAATTGGAGAGCTGTTAGTCTTTTCCAGCTCACAGTGAATAATTCATCATGCTTAACAGCGCCGCTGTAATGCCGGGGCCACGCTGCATGTGTGAGCAGCACGTGACAAAAACCTCACCGAACTGTTGTGGCTGCCATGCTTGTGGTGTTCACACTGGCAGTGCTGTCGTGGCGCTGCTGCAGAGTTGCCTGCTGTTATAACTACTGTTAGGCACATTTTTCACTCTTTTATGAAGGCGTGCAAGCTACTGCATTGTCAACAACATGGTCATGCAAATATTTCACAGTAAAATGATTTAGTCAACAACCGAAGGGATTCTTTTAACCGAAATGTTGGTTCTTTATTTTGAAAGAGAAACAGGAAAGGTAGAGTAAAACAGATACGTATGATTGATTTTGTCATGTCTGTGACAGATGAAAACATTGACATTGTAGTGAAAAGTGGTATAATGTCAATATAATTATCAAAAGACCATTTTTACTGTCTATTTTTTGCTGAAAAGTGTATGCATCACGCAGAAAAATCGATGAGACTCCTTTTCTTTAGATGTGCCGCTGAGCCCTACCTGGACCACGCTGCTCATGCAAGCAACCCTTCAAGGTACGGCGGTAACAGTTAAACTTTCTGCTAACTGCTAACATTTAATTGTTAATTGGAAGCTTCAAATTCAGGTAAAAAACATCAACACTTCCAGCCTAACACAAGCTGGGTCCTTCATAATAAAAGCACCATGGGTTCTGCTTTGATTTATGTAATTATAACAGTATTTTATTTATCTTAATATATGGCAGTAGCTACTTTACTTTATTGTAGCTGTTATTCATTTAATAATTTTGCATTTTAGTTTTCTAGTAGTTTAGAGATTTAAAAAATATTGAGATATATATATATATTGTGCATTGTGATAAAGGCTTAAAATATTGCAATATTATTTTAAAGCCATATTGCTAAGCCCTAGTTGAGACGTATACGACGGCCAGAGCAGCTTGCAGGAGACCTGCAGAAGAGTGAGTGACTGGAGATATTGTGGAGGAAAGCCTCAGCAGGGTCTGTGGCTTTTATTCCCTGTAATTCTCCACAGAGAGTTGAGGAAACAGAGAGGCAGGGATTATAAAGCCCCCCCATCCCTCCCCATTATTGTAGAGACGACAATGAGCTGAATAAAGCTTTGCTGGGCTGTTGTTGTGGAGGTCAAAAACCTCTCAAAGTGTGTCTCAAAACAACACCGGTAAGCAAAGTGTTTCCAATCAATTCAAACATTAATTCAGGCCGTCTTGTTGTTGTATTTGATGTAGAAGTATTGTGGGATCATTTACAAAGCAGAATGAAATGCCAAAGAAATTAGCATAAATGGGAGCAAGGAGACTGCACTCTGGCAACTTCCCCCGCTTCTAACAGATGAGGCATTCGCCGGAATAACGATAGAGCTGCAGTTTTCTATCTACAGGCAGGACATTACTACAAAACAGAACAATGTGGGGACTGGAGTGTGCTTAATTCACAGTGAAATCTAACCTAAAAAGAGCTGGCTGGTCCTCAGATGCACTGACAGCACGTGTCAGGGCAGCTGAACTGATATTAGTCTGCAGGGAGGAGAGGTGACGGTGCTGTGTTTCAGGGCCGATCTAGTGCAGTCTCTTCACCCTCAGCAAGCGCTCTCCGCAGGGATCACACAAACCTATCGTCTTCTCTCGTCTCCTTTGCCATCTCTTGTTGCCATGGAGAGAGATGCTCAACTTCTGCGGGTATAGGACACCGAGCCTGCTTGTCTTTGTCCTTTTGCGAGTCCCCTTTGACTGAGCAAACTGGATTTCAGGCCTTAATCAGGCATTGTTCCGAAAACATTTCCCTCCACAGGAATTAAACAAAACACAGCGTGTGTGTGCAGTGTATGGTGAAAGAAAGCAAAGACAATGAAGGACATGGTTTTTAAGTCGGAGAACATCTCTCCCACGGTGCAAAGAACTGCCAATTTTTTTATGAATTGTGGGTGTTTGTGCATCAGTCATTGCACTGACAGGTCTGAAATGAGGAGTGAGTGTTTGACTCTGCAGCACTGTAACAAATGGAAGACAAGAAGAAAATTCAGACTAATCCAAGGTTCACAGCTCCCAACTCCGCCAGAGCAGAGACATTAGCATTTCTTAAATTAATTATTCATTATGCCGAAACAGCAGCAAATGGCAGCACCCAAGACACAATTAGCCATTGATATTACTCAGGCCCTCAGTGCAGGGTTTTTCATACAGAGCCTGACTACAAGCTGTGTTTGGGAATGAAGCATGCTTCTATATTTGAATGCCTTTACAAAATACATTTTTGTGAATTAAAAAAGTATCAAGTCTCATGGAAAATTATGACGAATATGGTTTTATTTGACTGGAAAATTAGCAATTATTCTTTCAACATATGTACATGCAGCTCTCATAAATCAAACCTGCTATGGCTATCATTACTTATAATGATGGCCTATAGTGATGGGTTTCTGTACCGAGCCAGATGCGGCTTTTGATGAAGACCTCATCCCCCGAGAGCGATGGGTTGGTTTTTTGACTGCAAATTGAATGCCTGAGAAGACGTGCCTGGCCTGTCTGAGACAAGCAGCCCAGCTCAGAGAAAAAAACTTAACAAACAATAGATGAGAGAGAAACGCCTCAGTGGAAATGGTATCCAGTGGAAGGAGATGAGAAATGTCTGAGCAATGATCAGTAGAGGACAAAACCGCTTTAACTGCAGTACACTGAGCACAAACTATAAAGCCTCACAGACACTACAAAGAAACCATTCCCCTTTTATTTTCTTTGATCAACCCTGTTTTGTTTCTTTTCTCCCTAAAATTGTGACATAGTCGCATTTTATGAGCTTATTTTAAAACTGGCCAAATATAGAAATGTTTAAAAAAAAGACCAGAGTCAAAAATAGATAAACAGGTATTTTTGGGAACAAAATCTGACAAATTAAAGTGTATGGTACTTTATTACATGTACATGAATAGTTTTCCAAAAGACATGTGGCAAGTTAATTTAAGTATTCACAATGTGTATGGTAAAAATGTCTGTTGTTACTGCAAAAAAATGTGCTCAAGTACAACCTAATCGCACTGCCAGATGCACTGAAATGAAGTCAAGAATACACTATGTTGTACAGATACAATAAGTTGTACTAATTGTGTATTGTAAATACATTAAATTCAATGTTGGTACATCCGCCAACTAGCAGGCTTTGAGTCTATTAATCATGAGCACAAATGGAAATATACTTAGATAACTACAGTTAAGTTATTGTACTTTTGTACAAGGATTTGTGAATGAGGTCACACAAACCGGATAGCTTCATAGAATAGCTTTATATGTGAATTCATATTTAAAAAAACAATGAAAATATGTCAGGTTAAAGGGATATTTTGCTGATTTTTAACCAGCTTTGTATCATAACAGTGGGGGTAGTATGTGTAAATGAAGTGTGGTAAATCTCCCTGCTCATCTCGGTTTAAATTTTCTGTTTACATTAATGCATTTTTTATAGGCCATGCAATAATTATTGATCAGATGTTTGTTGTTGAATGTAATAAGTCGCCAGTCACCGATCTGATCAGAGGGATTGGTATTTTCCCTGACCAACGCATTTTTTAATAGATTGGGATCAGTTATTTTGCACAAGCACCCTGCCCAATCATTTGTATACGTCCACTGTTACAAAAGTGTCAAGTAGAAAAAGTAGAAACTCTTTTTTCTTTGTATAACTTAGGCAGTTGCACCACTTGAAGTGGAATTGATTTTTTCTTTTTCATTTTTAGTAAACTAGTTTTACTATAAGACTGTAGCAAGCAGAATTGAAACCCAATTTTTATTTGTTGTGACTGGAAATGTTAAAGTTTAGCTATTACTCTACTTTGAAGTGGAATTGTGATGATATTACTAATTTAAAGTGTTCTGTACTTTTGTTACAATGCTGCACATTTGAAGACACATTTTTCATTGTTTAATTTGTTACTTTGTTAAAAAAAAAAAAGCAAATCCTGCACTCAGATGAATTGTGATAGGAGCCATTTAAAATATTTTTAGTTTGTTTAAAAACCCTTAAGGAACTGTTTGGATGCAGCCTTTTTTCTGTTAAACTCTCAGTAATATTCACTGCATTGATTTTAATAACTTTAAAGTACTTGAAGCGCACATTGTGAAGCAGTCAGACTGGACTGAAATATGTAGAAACAAGCAGGGGCCTGTGGGGCAGGAAATGCATATTTGGAGACATTAAAAACTAACAAATAATATATAGTACTGTTTCAAAAGTAGTCATCATTTATATAAACTGTACATTACATGAGCAACAGTCATTAGGCCAAAGCACGCAAACGCTAATCTGGTCTTTAAAGTGTAATTTGTAAGCACTTTACAAGCTCATCTCAGCGTTGCTTTTATGTGACATTAGTGATGTTGTGTGTTATGGTGTGTGCTCAGGTTATACTGTGTAGTTAGTGGTTTGAAACCTCATGTTTCAGACCTTTTGATGTGATTTTTCCTGTAAAGACTCCACTGTTACCTTGAGGGAAGTACGATACAGGATTTCATATTACCAGGTTTGCTACACGACAGAAATATGATGCAGTTCTCTTCACTTCATGTAAAATGAAGTACACAAGTGGTAAAAACATGAAAGTCACACCACCCCTGTGAGAATGTTTTTTAAGGCAAAAATGGTTGATTTAAATGCAGAGAGGTCATATAACCTCAAAAGGTCTTTATCATCTGCCCTTCTGTGTCAGCTGTCTGAGTTGTGTCCTGTTTATTCCTCTGTAGGAGACATGCCTCCCTTCCTGTCGAAGTCACAGAGAACCCTGTGAGGTTGGTGTCTGCAGGCTGCAGAAGAGTCGACCCCTGCCGCAAATGGAAGTCAGCTTCCTTTGGGTACAGTAAGATGTTATTTTTACGACTATGTGCTTAATATTTGTCCCATGACAGCATTTTCAGCACCATGGCACTAAAGTCCTTTTCTTGTCTTACTCTTGCCTTTATAGTGTCTAAAAGTCATCGCAGTTCATATTGAATGGCTGATAATTAGCCTTTCTGTGGCAGATATATCGGTTGTGACAGGTTGACGGTCGCAGACTTTGCAGCGTCCTAATGTTTGAGTCTTTGCAGCTGTTCTCCAGTCATCAGCTTTTATGACACAGCAGTTTCAGTGCTGCAATGTTGTTTTCCTGATGTGCACAATGAACTTCAGTGGCCAAATGCGCTGTAGGAGATCATTAGGCTTAGCCCTTAATGAAATATGATCCCTGCGTATAAGAGCCTCCTGCTCACCCATTAGCCTGTGCTGAGCTCGGAGCTACAGAGAGCTGCTCACAAAACAAGGAGAGATGAGTGCAGACAGCCGCATCGGTGGGACAGACTTAGGGGGCTTCAAAAGGCTGGAGAGAGTTTCAAAGACACCTCCTAGTGCTGTGTGCTTCATCATCAAAAAGCAATGTGCGCCTAATCCATAGCCCACTTTTGGCTCATGTGCAGCCCAAAAATAAATCCCAGTGCATAGTGGGAACGTGTTCTATTTTTAAAGAGCAGTGTTCAGAAGTTTCTGATGAGTCGGAACATCTGTGAGTTGTTTTTAGACTTGGGTAACGTTGCAGAAATGAGGAATTTGCTATTTCTTGCTGATTAACACCTCACTCATTTTGTGTTCTCTCTGATTGTCCCCGTGTGATTGTTGCGCTGTAAGTAATTTTCAAGCTCAGCTGAAAGCTAATAGGTTAAATGGATCATGACTGTAAACAAGATGATGGCTGTGATCGGCGGTTGATTGTTTTCCTCTCCAGCTCAGCAGCATTGTTTGCTTCTGTTTAGACTCAAACAGACTCACTATAATCAACCACTAATTACTAGCAATGACAGCCAAATACTTGATCATTTTCATGTGTTTTAGATGGTTTCTTTATTATTGTTCCATTGGCGTAATCATGCCAATAAATGCCAGTAAATGTCAGAGATAGTCTCTGTTGTAATCCAATTGACAGAAAAATGTTGGCATTGTACTTTTCTGCAAACCTCAGATATGTTGCATTTGTATTCTACCTGACTTAGAATTATGCCGGTTGAATCGGATTTGGCTGTTCAACATCAATATTCAGCCATGGAAGTCATGGAATCAGGAAAAATCCTTGAAAAATCACAGGGTTTTGTTGTGTGCCATGACATTTTTAGAGTAATTTTCCATGAATAATCATCCACACGATGTAACATATCAGCAAATGTATTTTCTGTGATGTCAATGCAACCTAGTCCTGATATGCATTGATATGTGACGTTTTTTTTAACATTACATACGTTCTTAATTTTCTCCCTGCTTTCCGTTTTGTATGCCAGCTTGCTGAAATTATGTGTGAGGAGAGTCTGAATCGGAGATGTTTGAAAAACGCTGTGCAAGTGCGGCATGAAAATAGATAGTGTATGATTGGTTTTTGAAAAGTCATGTAAAAGTTTTGAAATTTAGTCCATGACAGTGTGTGGGTACCCTGAAATACACACCCACTCACACTCACAGGAAACGTTAAATAACAGGACTGAGTAAAAGTTGCAGCATCAATCAAACAGAACGCAACATTTATCGCAAAGTCCTTGCACTGTCATGTTTGTTTTTACGCATTATTTCCTTTAGAAAGACAGGAAAATCACTCTACATGAAGTGACAAAGGTCGCTGGCCAGATCCGAATCCAGGATGTAGCAATTCTGTGGTATTTGCTGCAGGGCTGTGAGTCACAACCCCCCCCCCAACATTTTTCACATCATATCTGAAAAGAAATGTGAAAAAAATGTGGGGTAATCATTCTCCATTGAATCAGGGGAGCTGTGTGAGGCTCTCAGTGAGTGATTGATCATTGTGTATTTTCTGACTGTGTTTATGTGGCATTAGAAGGAAGGGAGGAAGTGAAATATTAATTATTGTGCCATTTGTGAGCTGCTGTGTGCCGTGCCCTCCAGTATGCTGAATCATTCCACTTGTTTTAGATGTTTTCAGAGAGCATATTGGAAAAATTTAAAGGAAACTTTAATTATAGGAAGTGTTTGTAGTTGCAGCATTACGCAGCAGAGTAATGTTGCAAAAAAAGGATGATTTGCCTTTAATTATTTCAGCCCAATTAATTTGACTTTTTTTCTGTTTGATGCTGTCGTTGTCTAAAAGTTTCAGTAATTCCTACAGACTTTAGAAACGGACGTAAAGAAGCTAAGAGGAATTAATGGGGCAACTTTGGTGTTGAAGCAGTGTTCACAGAGGCTGGCTCACACAACATGCTTTATGCCAGTGTTGGTGTGATCTCAGGGGACGACCAATCACATTCAGCGCCGGCAGAGCAGGTTGCTATAGACTATAATAGCAGAAACATACACCAGGGATTCATTTGAATTGTTTCTTCTGCTGTATGCTCTCTTTCCTTGTTTGCACTCCTCTCATATTACCCTGTATCTGTTCTTTCGTACTGTTTACCTCGTTTTTCCTGCCTCCCGCCCCAGCAACAAAGCAATCACATGCAGAAGTAGCATTTGATCAGCTTTATATACGCTGGTAATGTAATAGCTTAAAGTGTGATGGCTTATTTCCAGTACCTGCATGTGCATATTCGAGTCAGTGTAGTTATTATGTAGCAGTTGAACCACTAGGTCTGATGATTCTGCTACGAAGTCTGCTAAGATGATCAGCTAAAGGAGCGTCAAGTGAATTACCTCAGAACTACAACAATCAACCCACAAACTGTTCAAATTGATTGTGTTCACTTCTCTATACGGTGTAATAACCAGCTCTTCCGAATGCTTAGAGCACAGTGCAGAACGTGTATCACCGAGTTTTGTGATTGCAGGATTTGTTCAGTCTAATATCAGCACAAACCACACGTGGTTTCTCTCTCACACAAGCAGTCATTTCAGAAAAAGTGATAGTAAAACATATATTTTTTTTATCAAGCAGGCTTTTTACACAGACTACGGATAAGTTTCATGTTCCATTTTAGTGTTTTATCCAACATGCACTTATTTAAAGCAGCTCTCAGTGATTGCAAAAGAAAAATAAGCTTCATGTGGAGCTGCAAGTCATGATTATTTTCATTATCACTTAATCTGTCAATAATTTCTTTCCATTTATCAACTATCCTATGCAAAATTTCAAGAAAATTTATGAAATTGAATGAATGAATTGCATTGAAATTGCATTAAAACAAAATTGGAATGCTGCCAGCTTGTTTTCCCATGTCTGTTTATTCAATTTACACCCGGTATCTCTTCACAGCTGCAGACAGGGCAAGACTAACTCTCCGGGGCTTCAAAAACTGGAGGCTATACAGCAGAAAGTAGATACGTAGCGTTATATGCAGGACGGCCTATTGGGAGTGAGACTTATTTTGGCACAGGCCCAAAGAATGCGCCCGCTGCCATGGATCAACTTCCAGTAAGCCAGTTTAGTAGCCGGGGTTTCATTGCGGTTGATGGTGTTAGTCGTGATGATGCAAAATAGCTGTGATAAAATTAGCTCCAATGCTAAAAACAAGGCGGGCTAGCAGCAAATCCACTTGATTCAGGCCAGCAGAAATCTAACAGCAACATACATTTCATTCATTCGCTACAGCAGGTTGATTTATTAAAAAGAAGATTTACTTAATTAAGTGACTGACTTTAGGAATCAAAATAAGGATTTCTATTTTTTTTAGGGTGATGACATCATAAAATATCACATCATACATTCAAAACTGCATTCAAAAACCTCAAAACACAAAACATTTCATACAGCCCCAGAAAAAAATGCCCATATCAAGTTGTTAGAGCCAAACTTGATGTCTTTAAATGTCGTTTTGTGCAGCCAGCAGTCCAAATCCCAAAGACAGGCATATATATTTTAGAATACACAGAAAAGCAACAAATCTTCATATCAGAGATGTTTAATTGAGAAAATATCATGAAAAAGCTTGATTAGACAATTAACAATTATCAATTACAAAAATTGTTGCTGATAAATTGGTTTCTTTAAAGAACATACTGTGTGTGAGTTTTCCCTACCCTGGTCCAGTTGATACTGGGAAAAAAATAGGAAAAAAATATTGGCCTTGGACAGGGAAATGTTTCTGGTAAAGTGAATCTAAGTATACACATCACCCAGTTAAAATACTTGGATGTAGAAGGTGTGATAAACAGAATATCTGAACCTGAACAGAGGTGGTAGATTATCTCTGCATCAGAATAGCCCAACTCAAATAAGCAAACATGTTCTTCAAGGTGTTTAATGTCTTTCCATTCTGGACTTGCCTGCAGTTCTCGCTGGCACAGTCCATCAAAAGCTGGCAATAAAACCTGGGCCTGTACTCACCAGATCGCAGGGGGAGGGGTTATTGCGTAACGAAATGCAGAGCATAAAAGCGAAATGTTGAAACAGTGGAAAGTGAATTAATAAAATGAAGGAAGGTGATTTTCTTTAAGTGATGAATTATAAATTGGATACTTCCAAGTTTCCATCAGCTGCAAAAATGGCTTAACTGCCAATATAAGTAAAAGAGGTGGAAATGGCTTCTTGATCTGCTACGCTTTATTAAACCTAATTTAAACTTGGCAACTGAAGTACAGCAGCAAAGAACAGCGAGCATAGTTTATGATGATAAATAGGTCAAAAGAAATCAGCCAGACCAAAACATTTAAGTTCACTTACATAGTTTCGGATACATTTTTGACAAGGGAAAGACATAAATCATCTCATCAGCTCATCATGTAAACCACCAGGACAAATTTCGGTCAAGACCAATTTGACTGATATGTCAGCCAAAATTAGATTATTGGACGTTCCTAGAAGTAAATACAGTGGGAGGTTGCCCCTAAACTCTAGAACAACTCTGCTCCGACTACTGAAACCTTTAAGTCACCATGGAAGACCCGCCTCTTCTTGTTGGCGCATGATTGATTTGAGCTTTTACACCTTCATTGACTTTATCTTTTGTTGTGTCTCATTCTCAGTTGTGCTGTGATTTGTTCTCTATTATGTGTGTTGTTCTCTTCTGTTCTTACTGATGTTTGCCTCTGTGTCCATCTGTTTTGGTATTTAATGCCTGTTTAGCACTTTGGTCAGCTGTGGTTGTTTTCAAATGTGCTCTGCAAATAAAATTTGACTTGACTTGACTGGACGTTTGCAAATATATCAGCATGACTGTATTTTTCGGCCAATACGTAACAAGAAATTGCAGTACAGAAAAAGAGTTACAATGTAACCATTACATAGTTTATTCACCAGTGGGCACTGATACATGTACATTGATTTTTCAACTTTTAAGAACAATTATTGGCAGATCTAAATATCGATATTAGTATCAGCCACAAAATTCTAATTTTGCTCAGGCTATATCATCCCAGTCGCCAAAATAAAATGCTGACATGTCATGTTTTTGCAGACCATAGATATGTTACATTTGTAAATTTCATGTATATGTATCATATCGAAGTTTCTAACGTGGCGTATGAGCTGATTTTGCCATCAGTAAGTGGAGGGGATGGTGGACGGCATAAGATCTTGGTGAGACGACTGTAATACAGCTGACCACTGTTGGAGGCCACCAAAAATAAAGCCAGCTGATTTATAGGGGTTGTAGCACCAAGTTGTTTTTGTGTCTTAAGATAACCAAAGTTAACTACGGCCTTCTTCTTCTTCTTCAATGCAAAGAAATGTAAAGTTTACAAATATCTGCTACAAAATAATACAAATATTACATATTCAGGGTGTACCAAAACGTACAATGCCAATATTTATTTTGGCGGTTGGATACCAACCAATCAGGGGAGCAGTAGAGTGTGTCCCCTGTCATGTCGATGGTGAGTTTACTGCTTCTTTATATCCCAACACGGTCCTGGAGAAGATTACTGTTAGTCTCTAACATGTTTTCTATTTCCCCTGGGGCAACCGGATGATGTTAGTCTTGAGCCTTGCTTTTTAGCTTGGGCAAAATTTTTGTGACACAATGGGAAACATTGGCCACTGCAATCAAGGTATGTCATTATGTGCCGAAGGCCGATGGCATTCAACAAGGTGAATATCCGCTGATAGTAATGTTCAGTTGATAAATTGGTATATCCTAACTGACAGTATTTTTATATGTACTGTTATCAGGGCGTCCTTGTAAAAGAGCTGTTCTCAATGGCCTCCCCTATTAGGATATAAATAATAATGAGGATGATAATAATTAGGATAATGATAATAATATTAATGATGAATAATATTGATTAATGGTTTGAATTTAAAAAATCTTTCTATAAAAATCTAAAATTACCAAAATCTTACAACAGAATAGTAAAAACTAAAGTCCACAAAAAGGGGCAGGATGATATTCCTGAACCTGCAGAGGCTCTGGATGGGTTTTGCTTTGAGCTTTAGAGCAACCCTTGTCTTTTTGGGGCCGTATGTCCCACATACCAAAAATAACGTCAACAGTACAATTGATTATGAAGGCTGTGAAGTTCCTTTTGTATTCCGCCCTTTCGGTCTCCATTATTCCCCCATGTCCTCCTCTGTAATGATCTCTCCCACCTATACTCCCCACATATATTCTCCTATACTGCTGCATATAGAGTCCATTATAAATAAATATCTCCTTTTGTGCCCAACATAATGTACTCTCCTGCTCGTATTGTCTTCCCATGACCCCTGTGTGTCGAGTCTGCAGCAGCGAGGTGAAAGAAAGATGTGTGTTTATGTCAGGTTGAGAAAGTTAAAGTGGAGCAGTGAGCCCGGCCAATGGGGATGCAGGATTGCGGCTTATTGTGAGACAGGATAATTGGTCTGAACGGTTTACTGAGAGAGAAGAATCTGAATTCATCTGAATTCATGTGGCTGCAACATGAAAGGAAATGGCACAAAAGCAGCCTGTTGTGTATTATCTGACCAGATCTGACGTAGGAATATAGATTACCTCATGAATTACCATGACGAAAAAGTGTGTTTCAACTCATCGGGGTATTGCCCGTGTGAAGAAGCTGCTGTGTTCATTGCCTGCAGCTGCCCTCTAGTTCAGTCCTGTCCAGAGTTAAGACCTTTCTGCACCCATGAAACCCAGTTTAGGGCTGAATGATCTCCTCTAAATACCCAAGATGCTCCCCTTTTCCTTTCTCCTCACTTCACACCTCTCTTTTGCTTTTTTTCTTTTCAGCTCAATCAAAAGACATCTGCTTCTCCGTATTCTTTCAATGAACAGATGAATAATTTTATTTTGGTTACATGCATCATGAGAAACAAATTTTCTCAGTCAATAACCAAAAAAGGAATCGATTGAAGCCCGTTTTTTTTTTTTTTAATTCAATAGATAGCAACACAATTTCAAATTAGAGTCCATTCCATAACTTGACTTCCAAAACTCAAATATTTTACATTCGTTCTCAATTTGCATGTTTCAAAAATAAACCTCCTAAAATATAATTTCCTTCTATCAGTTAAAAAAAATTCATTGTAGAAGACTTTTTTTTTAACAATTTGAACTTTTTTCCAATGTTTTTAAATTAACAATGACTACAAATTTAAGGGTGTAGGATAAAAAGATAGATAGACAGATAGTCGATTCATGATTGTCAGCTTTGTGTTTTTACCTAAGAGCTATTTCCTGAGTTTAAATTTAGGGTCTACATTTGTTTTATATGCATTTCCCCAAATTTCAGCATCATAAGACATTTATGGCATTACAGTTTTTACAGACTTTTCTTACTAAACAGCGCCCTTGTTTTATAAAACCAAATAGCGATAGCGATTTATATAATATAATTTAAAATATTTTATGTGCAGCTTCCAACAAAGTTTATGATCTATAATCACTCCCAAAAATTGTGTTCCACATACTCTTTCTTTCATTCTCATTGAGTAGTTGTCAGCCTGAGCCTTTCTCTTTCTGTCTCCTTAATTAAGGAAACACATCTGACTTGATGAAGAGATACATGTAAAGGCTTCACAGGGGTAAATGTAAAGCTGGGGTGATCATCAAGTGTAAATCTCTCCGCGAGCTTTTATATCCCTCTCTTAAAGCTTCCAGGGTACGACCAAAAGGTCGTAAAGCCGCTAATACTGCACTGCTCCGTTTATTTGTGGACGGTGTTCTGATTTGGCGTCTGACCATTAGCACAGATCTGAACCAGGAACTCCATTTCGTGTATAAATAATTCAGATGCTTTATGATATTCATTATGGCAACTGACTATTTCAGAGCAGAACCTGTGATTATCTCCGGGCCCTCTAATAATACCACTGCAGAGCCTATTGATTCCTGGGAACTGCCTTCATGAGATCACAGACCCCCAGCCTGCCCGCTGCAAACAGCCAGCGTGCTATTTGCTGGCGGTTGGAGGCAGAAAGGCAGCTCACGAGGCTGTGATCTAGCCGCAGGGGTGAGTATGGTGGACAAGTAATACATGCGGTAGAAATGGAGAAGTATTGCCATATGTGCTGTAGGTTCATGAACCCTGCATTGTTTCTGCTATAGCGTGTATCCAACTGCTTCAGTCAAGGCTTTGAAAATATCAGAGGTCATTTAAAAAAGAGCTTAACGACACAGTAAACATTTATTGTATGTGGCAGCAAACAGTCCTTGGGAAATGGAGGAGCAGTTGCCGTGTGAGTTAGTGTCGGTTTTTAAAAAAAGCAGCAATGAAAGTGTCTTCCGCCTGCCGTAAAATTCAGCCAGTTGTATGAATTCTTTTCTTTATTGGCTCTATTTTATTTACTGCTATTAGTATTGTAAAGTTTTGATTTCACCAGATGGGAAATCACAACTGCACAATGATTTAATGGGCCTATGAAACAGAGAGCCCCTTCCATAATGTGTTTGAACTCTTGGGAAAACTCACAGTTTGTCTTTGAAGTTCTTGGCTTCTGTTTCCTCATCACATTCTCCAAGAGTTAATTACAGGCTCCGTGCTGCGCTATGAAGCTGGATCACTGGAAACACACAGTTTTGATTCTGGAGTGTATGCGGCCATGTGACTTATGATAAGTTGCTTTGACTCCTAAGTAACAGAGGAGAATTTTGGGCTCTTTGTGCCGTGTGCCTTTCATTTCACTCAGTTCTGTTGTTGATCCTTTTGGAGAAATGCATGAATGTGTGTATTTGCATAAGTGTGTGTATTTGCATGAGTGTGTGTGTGTGTGTGTGTGTGTGTGTGTGTGTGTGTGTGTGCGCGCCTTCACTGTTTTGCATTCAGACAGCCACACCACACACAAACAGTTATGATGGATCATGACACAATTCAAAAAAACACTGGCCAGAAATCTGTTTTGAGAGTGTTTTGAGTCCCTGTGCTTCAGAGCGCTGCAGGAATGAGTCTTAAAACATGGAAATGAGAGAGCATTTTTTCACTTCAGGTTCTCGTTTCTCAGAGTTGTTGGGTTTTTTGGGTTTTGGTTAGATTTCTGAAATAATGTCTGTGGTTTAGACAAGCCTAAAGGGGACCTATTATGCTTTTTGGGTTTTTTCTTTATTGTTTTGTTTAGCATTTTTGTGTTTGTAAAAGGTGTCCTTAGTAATAAAGCTCAAAGTCCAAACCAAAGATAGCTCTCTGTCCTTCAGAGGACACTGCTCCTAAGCTGCCTGAAACAGCTCGTTTGAGTTTCAGTGTTTACTTCCGTTTATATCCTCAGTGATATCACAACGTAACAAATAGAATAGAATGTGCACTGGAGCCAGCTGACCAATCAGAGCAGACTGGGCTTCTTGGGAGGCGGGACATAAGCCAGACTGTTTCAGGCTTAGTCTACATGTATATGGGTATTTTCACTGGTGGTATTCAAAATAGAATCTCCGTCCACAACAAAACACAAATGTGGGCTGTCAAGCGATGTCAAGCTCATGCCAAAGCAACAGGTGGTGATATAACGTTTACCATAAGGCCACGTTGGCCAATCAGAAGCCTGAAGTCATTACTGGAAAACAACAATAATAATGGCGCATCACAGGGGAGGCTGAAGTGAAGTTACACACATTCTGTGTGTGTGAACAGCTTAGTCCAATGTGCATTTCAAATATTATTCTAGCTTTTAAACAAAATTGATTAATTGAAACAAATGAATTAATAATGGAAATAATTATCTGTTGCAAGCCTTCACACAAAAGTCCAGTCAGTTTCATATTGCCAAGTATCACAAATCCCAAATTTGCCTCATTAAACTTGAGTACACATTAGCTTTGTAAAAGAGAGTATACTATACACTGCATTTCATCATTTCATACACCTCTGTGGGGAAAACACACAATAAATTCTGTTCTCATTGTTCAAGGTCTGCTTGTGTGGCGACTTGCGAAGACGTCACCAAACACATTGTTTTCTCTAGATAATGTTCTCTAAAGCACAGTTTGTTCTGTGCTTTTTCGAAGACGAGAGCCACGAATCAATGTGGAAACACAAGATTACCTTGACTCGGCATTAAGCCATAATAACCAAGATGTTCTTTGACACACTATTATCATTGCAGCCAACACACAGCCTGCTGGTGGCTGCGACCTTAAGCCCCCTGAATCATGTTTCAGCCAGCAGACCCTCACAGTAATTGGCCATGACATTATCCGTGATATGGTCATGACTGGAGACATAGTGCACTTGTGAAATATTAATTACTATTTCTTTCAACAGATGGAGAAAAGGCCCTCTTTCAATCTGCAATCTGTATGCATGAAAAAGCATCTTAATTGTAACACACTGTGTATTTTTGTTATAATTCAGAAAGGCAGGTGTTTGTGTTTCAGTCAAGGTTGAATAAGCGCCGTGTGCCTGGAGAAAATGCATCTCTTCAGCAGTAATGAAAAGACACCCGCCTGTCTAGCGACAGAGCACAGGTGGTACATCTCAAGACAAAATCATGTGTGACATCAGTGTGATTTTGAAAGCCTCTAGGTGTTACAAGCGCAACCGATGCACCTCGAGTCCAGTGAAAACATGTCGGAGCATCCTTTTTTCACAGCCAGTGCTTTGCTCTCACTGTATTACCCATTTCCACTGTCCCTGGAAAATTAGATGTAGTGAGAGATTAGTGATACAGTGAGAATCTCGCACATAGCTTATCCTTTCATCAGTTCCACGCCACAGTAATATCAGCCAAAAGGGGTATACGTGTGCTTCAGATCTATCTCGCAGTCTGATAGGAGGCATTTGCAATTCCATAGCTCTGAATCACCGCTCGGATCGAGCAGAGGGAGGGCTCACAGGGAGAAGGTGAGGGAGCAAGGAGTAGCACACTTTTCCCCAGGAAATAAGACTAGAGAACCTGATCACTTGTTCTCAGCTGCTTTTTCAGCTCTGCTACTCAAAGACGAGGGATTTGTCTGTGTATGTGCAACGAGACATTAACAAGATGCTGCCGCTGCTGAATTGTGTGTCGGGTGAAATCTCCTGCAAGTGGGGAGCAGAAAGTGCAGATGGTGACAGAGGGATTAGATTGTGAGAATAGATTTTCTGTTTTCCTTTCATGAGCCACAATAAAACATAAATGAGACATGCAAGAGCAGCATAACCTGATCAAGGAGCTCTGGAATATTTTTTCATTGTGCCTTTGTATGTGTGATATTGAATATTGATGGCATAATAAATACTAAATCTCCTTCTCATAGGCCTTTGACTTTAGATTCACATGCAATATATTGGAAAATACACATTTATCTTTTTTCTCCTTCTTTGTGCTGTATCAGTCAAGATGGACCAATGAGAGAATTGAGATTACATATTATTTTTTTCATTTCATGGCATTTTTTATGCATAATCAGTGCTATTGCTTCATGTCCCAAATGGCCATTTGTGTTTGCATTCTCCAGTGAATGAAGAATCCAAAAACTGAGAAGATTATTGATGACGATGAGTCGTAGGCACATTTATGGCAGCAAAACTATATCAAAACATCCATTTACGAACACAGCTCGGACAGTATAATCCAGTTGTGTGCTCGGTGCTTCCCAAATATACAGCCCTTTCCGACGGGGAACTCAATTAAAAGTGAAACTTATCCATTCTCTGCTCCTCTAACAAACAGTAATTTTACTTCAATAATCACGGACGCTGCTGGTCTACCTGCCTCTATCAGTAGTTAGTGTTATTGTGTGACTCTGGTGTTTTAAATGGATAGTTCCGATTCACACGGTCACACAGTAACACAAACAGACTATCCGATTGGGGCAGTGGTAGACCAGCAAGTCCTGTTTTCAACAAGGTGAAACTACTGTTTTTATCAATGGAGTCTGGCTTTAAAGAGAGCATAGATAAGTTTCGCTCTTAGTTCCTCGTTCCTCGATCCTCCTTAGATCCTCGTTGGAAAGGGCTGGCTGTTTGGGAAATAGTGATCATACAACTGGATGAATGAAAGATAGATTATACTGCACAAGTTGTGTGAAAGTTTGTAAATGGATGTTTTGGTATAGTTCGCTGTTGTTAAATGTGGCCCCCTATGACTTCTTGTAAAACTTCATACAAGAATTTTCTTACAAGAATATTTGGATTCTTTGTTCACCTTAGGCATGAAAAACCTTTTCTTCACAAATTCAGTATAACATGGGGTGAATAATTGATATAATCAATTGGTATATGACGTACTCCTCAAATATTGGAGGCTGTGGCGGAGGAGATAGATTGGGTCGTCCTCTAATCGGCTGGTGGTTGATCCCTTCGGTCCACGTGTCATATTATCCTTGGGCAATACACTGAACCCCAAATTGCTCACGGTGGCTGTGCCATCGGTATGTGATTGTGTATGAATGTATAAAAACTGATTAGCAGGCGACGCCTTGCACCATCATACATTCATACAAGTGTATGAATGTAACAAGTAGTGTGAGAGCCCTTGGAGTGGTCAGAGAGAAGTGTTATAAAAGTTCAAGCACATTTTGCTGGTGATACCTCTGTGCAGAACTTTTACTTGTAATAGAGTTTTTAGGTTGTAGTATTGATGTCTTTAATTAAGTAAAGGATCATAGTACCTCTTCCATCACTGGAAATATCCGCTGCATGAGGAGAGCTAGTGCTGCCACAGCTCAACATCAGTATTACTGACAACAGCTTATCGAGAAGCATATACTCGTACGGTGGCAGCGAAGAGCCTCAGCAGCGGCCTGAGGGGTCAAGAAACGGCTCTGTCTGTACTTCACAGTTAGAGGCAGAGAGACAGCTCTTTGTTTGGGCTGCTATGAAAAGCTCGTCTGTCTTCTGCCTCTGATGTTCTCAGGCTTGAGGCCAAGTCAGTGACAGAAGGAGCCTTTGCACAGTGCTGTGCCCTCTGCCAGAGAGCCACAGAGAGGCTGAGCTGCGGTGTGACATGGAAAAAAAAACAGCAGGGAAACTGAACCGCTCACCTCTTATCTCCAGTGCAGGGTGGTAGGGGTCACTATCTCTGGGGAGGCCAGTTTTTCCAGCTGATGTCACTAATTGGGGTGGTTAGGGAAATGTTTTTGTGGAACGAAAAGTTCAGGTTTGTATTTTAGTTACTCAAAAAATAAACATGCTGGAATAACAGTGGGTATCATGGGCTGTAATGTTTTTCAGGCATGTCTTTTCTGTCACTTTCTTCTTACTTAAAAACAATTTGAATCTGTGTATGTTTACTTGATGTTGCTAAATGTAGCATACAACACGTGCTTTTCTGTACATGCTCTGTCACATGCGGCCTAACAATATCCCTCCTGAGGGAAATGTTTTCCCAACGTCAGTCCTGGCATCGATCTTATCAGGCTGTGGTTGTTCCTGCAGAGGAGGGGATGCACTGCCATCTTGTGGTGTGCTTCTCATAGTGCTCTGCTGATTGTCACTTATCTCCCACTCGTCTTTCTCTGTCACTCCCTCTCCCTCTCTGATGTGTCTGAAGTGGGCTGAAGTCTCTTGAGAGGAGACGAGACCCCTGCAGAGCTGCTCAGCCGGGGACAATGTAATGCTTCCCACTGTTAGGCACAGACAGTTCCACCACTACTGTTGTTACTACATATTGTGCAGACGCACACAAAACGCAGCATGAACATACAGTTTGTCTTGTTAAAGATTTATAAGATCCAAGGAAGCTAGCCACCCGAAAAAGAGTTAAAAAAAAAAAAAAACACAGTATGCACTTTGATGGGAACAAAGTGCTGCATCAGTTTTGAGAAGTTCAAGTGTACAGAACTTGCTGTTTTGTGACCTCCAGCAGTTGTATGTCTCTGTTATCTGTCTTTATATCGGCTAAGGCAACTCAGCACAGACTGACAGCCAATTCAGCGAGAAACGGGCGATGTCAGGAAATTCTGTGATTTTCAATTCCAGCAGAGCAAGTTTTTGTTGTTGTCTCCTCTAGATTTTACAAAGACAAATGTGTGTTACAGCTAAACTAGGTAATCAATACAAAATGTAAGCTAGTGTTGCATCTAATGACCAGTTTCATTATTGATCAATCTAAAAATTCATCATTCTGTGTACTTTTCTGTTACCTTGTCTATAAAATGCCCATCAAAATTATCCAGAGTGTAAGGGTGACAATCTTTAAATGTTAGTTTTTGCTAGACCAACAATTTAAAACCTAAAGATCATCAACTTGCCCTCATAGAAGACTTAACGGCCAATATTCACTATTAAGAAACTAGAAGTAATGAATTACCAACCTTTTTGCTGAGAAAATGCTTAAACGATTAATCTATTATCACAATCATTGCTTGTTAATCTGTTGTCAGTCGACTAATTGCTTCAGGCCCGCTGTAAGAACATGAGTCAATCTCCAGCTCTTTTCTTTTTTCTTCAACTGTTAAAAACCGAAAAGAAGAGCCCACTCATCCTCTAACAGTGATGTTGGCATCCTCCAGTTTCACAACCCAGAATGACTTTTTAAGATGGTCTTAGATCTTTAATTTAAACCTGTGAAAACTTGGAGTGAGACCAAAAGTGTTGCGTTTAGATTTTTATTCAGTGTATTTGTGGACTGGCATCAGGTTACCGCTCATTCTCTTCTACCTCCCGACCCCTCAGATCTGGTGACCAATCACTGCTCTCCATTCCCCTCACTCAGTTTATGATCAAAAGAGATCAGATGTTTTCAGTTGTTGGCCCTAAACTGTGGAATAATCTGCCACTAATAATTAGATCTCCCTCCTATATTGGTACCTTTAAAACTGTCTTAAGACCTGTCTCTTTTCTTTTAGCCTCTTTATTACCACCATAATGACAAGCCGACCATAACCATGCTCTGTTTTTTATTTGCTTGTATCTTATTTAGTTTTTTTGTGCCATAATGTTTTTGTGTTATTTAACTGCGATGAATCGTGCTTTTATTAATCTACTCATCTCTTATTTATGACTGTTTTTATTGGATCATTTCTCGTTTGTTCTCTTCGTAAAGCACTTTGGTCTATTCTTACTTGACCAACATTTAGCAAATGTCAGCTCACTATTTAGGTTCTCCAGTTGGCTCCTTCAAAAGAGGAGACATGAGGCAATTAGGTTTGAAATCAACAACATGCACTTCCTGTGACACTAAAAGCTTTCCATGGCGTGCATTCACATGCGCCTTTTTGTGCGTACAATGTATGTGTACGTGTAGCTTTGTGTGTGTGTGTTCTGTGTGCTGCCAGGCTGGAAAGCCTTCTGCACACAGTCCTGCACACAATCCTGCAGCTATAGCCCAACAGCCCGCATCACACACTCAGGCCAGCTGGATTAAAAGGGGCCATATGGTGACAGAGGAGAGAGGGGAGGTTGGCACAAGAAGGCCAACGTATGCAATATTTGTACATCTTAAAGGCCTCATATCAACATCTCTTGACGTGTGCAGGGCCAGAAAATAAAAATGGCATTTTAAACATCAACTTCAGCCCTTGTAATTGTATGTGTGTGCTTGTGCTTGTGTTTGTACATGGATGTGTGTGTGTGTGTGGAGGCATTTACGCTTGTGATTTTGTGTTGAAAAGTGAATCGCTGAAACCATGAATTTAAGGTTATTTGTCAGTTTGAAAGAGCATCTCGCTCAGCGCTCTGCTCCTCCTGTGTGTGTGTGTGTGTGTGTTTGTGTGTGTGCCTGGACTACCAACAGTCTGCTTGCGGACTTGCACATATACACTTGCTGTAAGAGCACCTCCACAACCTTTTGCCATGTGCACACACACACACGCACACACACACACACAGTGAACAGCAGAGCACACAAATTGGTCAGCTGTCAACCTGGAGGTTAAATTACACGTCAAGCTTTGGTAGAATTGTGCTTGAGCTGAGTTTTACAGGAACACCTTGCTGATTAACTGTCTCTGTGCTCTATGGGTGACATTACGAGTGCTACCCAGAAGTAGTGAGGAGGTAACTGATCTTAAAGTCTAAAGGCCGCTAATTAGAGGCTGCAATCTTTAGAACAACTCAGACTGTTGAACAGAAATGTCAACTGTGTTAACCTCAGAGCCTTGTTTGAACGGGCTGAGAACCTCAAGTTTGTCCTTAGAAAGTAGAGGAGACGACAACGAACATGAACAGGCTCAGTAGATTAAATGGTAATCTCCATGTTATGTGATAGATTGTGTTTAAAGTGAATATCATGACCTATGTTTACATGCACACTAACATTCCACTACAATTTAAATGTGAAAATACCCCAAATGCGTGATGGGATATTCAAACAGCATCTGTTTGAATATTTCAAATTAGGCCTTATACGGTATGTAGCATTTTCTGATGAAGACATGTTGAATATGCCAATATTATTCAGAATTTAGGAGCTTTCTTTGGTAATGTACACAGCACATTTGAAAAATTTATCGCAGTTAGGATTTTTAACAACAGTTTTTCAACACAGCCTTGTGCCTGTTTACGGTCAGCTCGGTGTGTTGTCAAGGTTGCATTGTACACACACCACCTGGCCAACAGTTAGCAGGGCTGGGGGTAGAGATGCACTAGAGAAGCCCACATTTATGGTTGGAAGAAGAAACATTTTTTTTAAACATTATCAAAGACTTGGATATCAACATGTTTTTGGATATGTGCAAATATTACAACGCCGACCTTCTCCAGAATGTGATTGAAGTATTGAAAGAGGAAAGCTATGTTGGCACAGCCGAATAAGTCCGCCAGCGGTGGAAAACTGTGGAAAAAGTCCTATCATGATGCAAAGAAGCAAATTGGCACAAACAGATCCAGCAGTTCCACTTTTCCATATTTTGTCGTGATAAACAACATGAGAGGGCGCATTAGATCGTTTATGCACGGCTGCACGTAAACAGGAGGATTTGTGGAATGTATGTTTTCCTTAGCAATGTTCAACTACTTCCTACTGTGTTTTTGTTAACTTGTTCCACTATGTGGAATATTGTCTTTTTTGTCTTTTTCAGAATATGTGCAAAAAAATGTTCATGTAAATGTAGTCACATTTACAGGCAAAAAAGGAAAGCTCATAGAGTGCTTAAAATGAAAAGGGTTTGTCCTTACCTTAATACTGAGGAACATGAGCAAACAGTTTAATGGCAGGTTAGACAATAAATGTTGAAAAATCTTGAAGAGTTGAACAATTTTGGAGGCAAAAAAATTATTTGCACTCTGCACTCACGGGTGTACACAAACACACAAACAATCGGCACAAACAAGCACACACACGAATGGCTCAGTGACAGCGGCATGGCAGAGCTTGAGGGAGCCGCACTTGTGCTTGATAATTAGAACTAACAAAGCCAGTGTAATTGCAGTGAGATGACGCACATATACAATTAGCCACTACACAAGTTCATTAAGGAAAAGACAAAGGTCTGACAGCACCAGTCACCTTGGAGTTAACACTTGATACATCGACAGAGATATCTGCCTTTGAGTCTGCCCAGGGTGAAACGCATCCTCCCCTGGAGACTGCTAGCCCACTCTGTGTGTGTGTGTGTGTGTGTGTGTGTGTGTGTGTGTGTGTGTGTGTGTGTGTGTGTGTGTGTGTGTGTGTGTGTGTGTGCGTGCGCATTCGTGTGTGTGCATGTGTGTGTGTGTGTGTGTGTGTGTGTGTGTGTGTGTGTCTCCTGATGAGAGTTTGTCTCCATAGACACTCTTCTGCCTTCCATCTGTCGTGCTATGGATGCTGTTACCTGGTGAAAGAGTCAACACCAGGACCATCTATTTCCTAGTAGGAGCACACTGTAGTACAGTGTTCAGTACCTTGTGTACTGCATTAAAAGTCGGTGCTTATTTTGACTCATTTTGCCGACAATTCAATTTTTACCGCTGTATTAAGATCGAATCTTCAGTGATGTAGCCTTCTGCTTAATATTTCACACTTCTGTTCTGGTTTTGGCATCGCTTCTACATGATGCAATATCTGTGCAAGCCACATAGCTTCGATTTCACTAACTTCTGGCAATACAAAGTCCAGAACTGTAGAAATACCTTTGGTAACTCTTTGACAAAATGAATTGTTATCCTGATTATGTCTAAATTTTTAATTTGCTTCAATTCTGTCTTAGTTCTGTAGTGTTTCTATTTTCTGCAGTCACTATTAAGTATGCTGCATCTTTACCTGTTTGCACCACTCCTCACTGGACCTGAAAGGCTCATCAGTTCTGAAAGACACTACAGAGAAAAGTGCATTGATTTCTGAAGAGCGAACGATGGAGAGGAAGGAGGGGTGAGTATGTGAGAAGAAGAGAAATAGGAAGAGAGCGAGCGAAGGAGAAGAGAGAGGGAGTGAAAACAAAATGGGAGGGAGGGGAGAGAAGGCATGATAATGAGCCCTACCTCTGACACATCCTCCTGTTTCTATGGAGACCAAGGAGCCAATCGTGTGGCCTTGCTGAGGACTGTACTACTGAGAACTGATAAGAGGGTGGAGAGAGGCGTACGCAGATGCGTCTCTGTGTTTATGAGAGAAAGTATAATCTCCCAGTAGTCCTGCAGGTTGGCTTCTCCTGTTTATTATTTAGGAGTGGCAGCCTCCCCAGATACCAGTAAAGAATTACCCATCATCCATCATGCTTCAAAACAGCGGTTTCTCATCAGTGCTCAACAGACAGCTCCTTTAGCTTCTTGGCTTCACGACAGCCCCACCCCCCCTCCTCCTCCTCCTCCTCCTCCTCCTCCACCATCACCATAACCAGCCACCCCCCACCAGCCGCCAGCCTCTTGGACGCTCCTCGTTACATCACACACACCGCTCTGAGGCAGCCTGTGTTTGTGACTGGGAGGGAGAGGGAGAGTGAATGTGAGTGAGCCCGTGTGCGCACGCCGTCTCAGTCACGCAGTCCCATTGACCAGCATACAGGATGGACAAACCAAGTGTGTGGCGTGCCGTTGTGAGCAGCACGGACCCCAGGCGAACGCGAGACCCCGGCTCCCACTCGAGCAGACCGGGCTCGGCCATGGGCTACCGGCTATACGACATGTGAGTAGCATGTTCTGTGTGAATGCTGTCGGCTGAGGACGGCAGGCAGGCGAGCCTGCATGGGCGGCACTAGTGTAGTTCCCATTCATGGAGACAGCAGTGGAGTGGGTGGTGGTGGAGGAAAACACGGTGTCTACCTCTCCAGTGTTGATGCTGAGTCACCTATGGCATCCAGACCTTGCTCTGTCCTCTCATGTTCCCTTCCTGTGCGCTTAGTAAACAACGTCTCTCCCCAAGGGAGGGGCGGCAAGGTGGAACATACGTTTGTGTGTGTGAATGAGACGCAAAAAAAAATTCACCAGTATGAATTAATACCATGTGTGCTTCATACACAGTGATGAGCATTGTTTTGTGTATGCCCACCATTATCACAACAGAGTCATGTGAGGGAGCCTCGGGTGGAAAAATGACTCATATCTGGATGATGCTGTGACAGCTCTTGCTGGGCACACGAGTTTCTTGCAGCTTCTGCCGTATATTTGTGGGTGTGAGTGTGTTCTCTTGTGTGATTGGTACAATGTGTATGTGTGTGTGGCATCACCAGTGTGTGTGTGTAAGATGCGGATGGGTCTAAGCTGTTATTTTTATAGTGATGAGTCCTAGAATCAGTGTGGAAAGCTTGTGTCTCTGCTTCAGTACATCATGTGTCAGATCTGCTAGGATGAGAGGAGAACAAAAATAGGTTGTGTTGGTTTTTTTGAGTTATATTAGAGTATGTATTTTTGGTTTGGTGCTGCACAAGAATTTTCTGCACACAATCTACTGCCCAGTGCCTTCGGTATTTAGCTGAATAAGCGTTCTGCTACCTTGTTTCTCTGCAGAGGCACATTCAAGTTCCTCTCTTGTAGTGTATGCATCACTTTAGATCATCTGATTCCTTTACAACCATGTCTGTGAACACTTGAATTTTTCTCACATGTACTTACCAGCTGGTGCATAACGTCTAGCTGAATTACCCTGTCATGTCATGATCTAATACCATACACAGGGATCAGTCACCTTAATGAGTATGAGTCCTTCACAGGCAGTCTTCCCCTGCCATTTGCTGCCTTAAATCTCTTTCTTGTTTCCACAGCGCACATGAACACATGAATACATTCCTCAGATCCTCAAGTTCCTTTAGTGTATCAGTAATTCTAATTTTATTACATGCTTCTTTCTGCTTTTGGTGTTGCATAACAGGCAATTGAGCATCTTGATCTGTCTGTGGTTCTAAGCGAGAGGCTGATTTCTTTCCTCCCTATTTCCTTCTAGCGGAAGTCCAAAGACAGCTTTAACCACAGAGAGTCACATGACCGGGCCGAGAGGCAGAGCTCAGGAGGTTAAAGATGGTAGCAAATCAATGACTTTGTGAAACATTCATTGTTGTTGTTGTTGTGAGGGGACAGAGGACATGTGCTGCAGATTGACACTAATGTGTTGGTTTGACTGTCTGTCAGACTGAGGCTCACAGCGCCTGGCCGATACTCCTTTAATGAGGAGCTGGAGCGGGATGAGTCTGTTCTGTTGTAAATGTCATTTCATCATCGCTGGCAGGCCTCAGTCCCTCTGGAATGCTAATGCTGTGCCTACAACGCTGGAAGGCTGAGAGGGGGATAACCTGCAGTTGGATGAAGGCTCTCTTGGCCTTTAACGATACTACACTTCACTACTCTGGCCTGAAGGGATTCAGAGGTTGCCTTGGGTAGAATATGACAAGATGTGTGAAATGTAGTTTGTTCAGTTAAGCACAGTGGAACAAAATGCCTGCTCTGTGTGCAAAGCAAGCTGAAGAAAGATCAACTGAGGCATTTTTCATAAGTAATCAAAGCAGGTATTAATGTGCTGTCATGTGTTAATCCATCTGACGCAAGGCTTCAGGTAGTCGGTTCTTTTCCTATGACGTCACACAATGGTGCGCTCTCCAGATGGAGGGCAGGCAACTGGAAACTACCAGTTCTGCACAGATGCCTATGATTTGTGTTCTACAGCTGTTTCAATTGATGAAATTGGGGGAAAATAAAGTAAATTAAATGAAAAATGGTTACATACGTGAAAACAAGCTATTGGTTTTCATTTAGTTAATTCGTGCAGAACAATACATAGCTGGATCACTCAGTAGGAAGAGATACTGTGTGTTCACACTGCACATGTTGTGAAAAAGTACATATAATCAAACTGATGGCTTGGTTAAAGGGGTCGTGACATGGATACTCTGCGCCAGTGTTGCTGCCCAGTTTCATGTGCACAAAAAAAAGGAATAATCACCTTTCTAATAATATGCTAATATGTGTAATTCCAGATCATAAGAGATATGCATTAGAGCTGAGATGTTCACGTCTCTTTTCCAAAACCAAATGCTTAGTAATCCTATTGTCCGTGACATTGCCATCCAGGATGTTTGATCTTTGTGCATGGATTATTTTGTGAGATTCATAGTCACTTCCCTGTACTCAGCAAACTGAATATACACCACTGCACGGACAAGGTGGCCAATAAACATCAATGGGCTTTACCCTTCATTGAGATAATGTCATGCATTCTCAGAGGGCTTTCATGCTGTAAAGCCGTTACAGCAGGATTGCCTATTTCCCATTATTGGCTGAGAGATCCTTAATGCGATGCCCCTGTTCAAGTGACGCCAGCGCTGATGAAAAAGAGAGTGCGTCACCAGAGCTGTAAGGCACTGACAGCACATTCCTTCACTGTGAGCCCGAGCCTTTGACAGGACTGTGTGCTGGGTCTGCAGACTTAGAGAGCGCACAAAGACAGCTGCCAGCAGAGCTCTGAATATGCCTCAACTGGAGACAGTAACTGTAGGATGCATGCCGCTATTGCATGAGACAACATCTGCAATACAATGCATCACATTGCCAGCACATGGGCTGGCACAGAGCATGCTGTCAGTTCATGTAGCATCAGTGGATGGGGGCATAATGTTTCAGAGCTGGAAGTGAGTCACTAGTAAAAGCAGGAATACATGCTGTATGTATGTGCAGGCCTGTCTGCATAATAACCCTTTGATTTTCCACTTGTCCGATAGCTACAGTGACTGTCCGCTGCCATAAATGACGACAGTCATTCTGTAGAACATGATTATAGCTGTTAGAGCACAGTCATTACTATCACTTCAGGCATTAAACCAAGAGCTGTATAGCTTATTTATTGATCCTCTGTTTGATCTCTTCTAAATTATTTGACTGATAGCAGTGCAAGATTTCTTCTCCTGCTCCATTAATAATCCTCTGCCAGAGCAAGCTAGAATATAAGAGAATATAGTCTGACATAGTAGAGAATAATGGATCATCAATAGATGAGAATGGATTATAGAAGGGTCAAAAATCATCTCAGTGAGGTGTTTTGAGCTAAAGAGAGCTCCAACACTACATCAGTCTGCCAAGTCAAGCAGCCCACTGTACCATTTTTCCCACTGATGCTACAGTTGCATTTTGGCTTTTGCCAAAATAGCACAAACTTGGCTCCGGCCGAGCTCGGTCAGCTCAAAGGCTGTCATTTGCACACTAAAAACCTCAGCAGCTGGACATCTGTAGGCTGGCGCTGAGTTTTCAGTGGCTGACTTTACAGCTGGAGCTGTGTCAGCCATGTGTAAGGATTATCAAACCAACAGGAGCTGCTGGGCTCTCAGGGGCACATCTCAGCGAGTTAAAGTTTCCTCAGGGGAGTAGCTACAGTAGTGTCTGATGCATCCGTGGTTTGAAGCAGCCCATAATAAGCTCCTGCCTTTGCCAATAGCACCGTCAGAAGCGACAGCACAGAGGAGAGTTGGGTGCATCAGAAAAAAGGATGCATCTCCAGAACATTTTGTTCCTCTGGCAAAAATCAGAATAGATATGAGGATATGTTTATCAGCAACAATGTTGCGTAATAACAACCATACCAAGATATCACTGAGCATGTTTTCTCGCACATTGATTCTTATTTCCATGGTTTTCTGTTTACTGTTTCATAATTGGAAAATGGCTTAAAGCTCTTTTCACAGAGTGCTTACCAGCTGACTCACGCTTGTATTATTTCTATATGTGTTTTTTTCGATTTCATGACTCTGATTTTTCCATGCGTGCTGTATTTTCTTACTTAATGCTATCCAGAATAATCCTATCAGGGATTTTAAACAGTGAGTCATAGTCATGTGTTAACATTGGCTCAGTTATAACACTGTGCACATCATTCAACAAACCATAGCATTTATAGGACTATTAAAGGTGTCACAACCATCTCTTCACTTTAGTAGTTGTGGTTGAGGGGTTTGACAAATGCATCCTTCTGAGTTCGGACATGTGCGCTGAGCTGGTGGTCCTGGGTCTAAGTGTACCCTCTCTGACAGGGTAGACAGCGCTCCTCATCAGTTCTGTTACCTGCCTCAGGTTATGAAAGGCCTTGAAGCGAGCTGGCAGAAGCTGAAGACAGTGGGATCCACCTCCAAGCAGCCACAGAGGATTTTCTCCCTTTTTTTGTTCTGTTTTTCGAGCCGTCTGCCTCTTCTTTCTGCTTTAATACAAAGCCAAAGCTGGAGGATTGCAGTTATTATGGATCTCTCCCCTCCTCCATGTGTCTTTCTCTCCTTCATGCTGCTTTTGTCTCCACACCCTCCTTCTTTTCTCTTCTTCCTTTTTTCACCTCTTCTATCTATCTTCTGTGTGGCTGCTTTCTGGCTGGCGGCTAAACAGCTGTACTGTACAATCTGTGGGACGCAAGCACTTGTGCTCATGCAAACTGCACTGCAACTTTCATGTAAGATTTTTCTCCCCGGAGCACCCCCGAAGCATAACATTAAATTATGTTATCTGCCCTGTAGTGTAAACTAACATGCAAGTCAGATGCTTCTTGTGCCTCCCTCTTTGCCTGTAATGGTATCTCCCCGCTGACTGCAGCAAATGTGTCTTTATCCCAAACAGAAAAGGAAGCACAATTGTGTGACATTTCATCCTCATGTTCAGTATTAAACTGCATTCGCCATGCAGCTGACATGAACTGTGTTTAATGGTGTAAAAATATTTGTGTGTCGAGATGTGATTCCTCCTGATCTGAGGTTTATTGAATGCTTCTCCAGCGCGGTATGAATAAGAAATAAATGAATTTCTATGATGTTTTGTGTTGATGTGCTCTCTGAGTGAATCAGCATGCCTGTCAGACTCCTCGTTCCCCCGATCACATCAGCTCATTGAAAGCATGGAAACTACTCCAATCTGCCACCAGGGGGTGAACTTTTCTAACACATCCTGGCAGACAGGCTGTCCTTCACACCCGACATTTTTAGGAGCTCCTGTTCTCCTGTGCACTTTAATTCATAGTTATAATGATCTCTTTATAATAGATTTCCAGTACAACTTTGCCAGATCTTATTTTGTAATCTATGATGGTTAAAATATCTTATCCTGCCTCCATCTGTCTTCTTTGTGTCCTGTTTGAATGGATCAGTTTGCAGGAAGTCCTTACAATGCAGACAAATGGCCAGAGTTAGGGTTAAGGCTTGTGTGCAGTCAGATTCTCTGTGTGCAGGACAGCCACCATGAAAACAGTTTCATTTTACTCATAGCTGTCCTCTGTTTGGATCTTTATGTAATCTTTTACATCCTTTGTCCAGGTTCTCATCTATACATTATTTCTCATTCAGCTCCCTGCTGTTCCCGTTTTCACATACTGTTGACCAGAGGATTTTCCGCAGCAGGCCATTTTCCTTTGAAGTGCTTATTGACTGCGCAGCTCCCGCTCAGAGCAGGTCATGGTGAAATCATTAGCTGCAGCTTATCAGTGATTGACTGGGTCAGTCGCAGGGAGAAGCGCACTCCCTGCTCTGTAATACTCGATATCAGCCCGCATCAGTGTACAATATAATGCACCAGCAGCAACGTGGAGACAATAAAAGCTTGTCACATGAAGTCATTTATTCAGATTGATAACGGAGCAGATATGATTGTCTCTTTTATGGCCTTTTGATCTCTGAGGCAGTGGACATTCATATTGATCCAACTGCAGTGCAATGGGGATTTTAGTCAGGAAGGGAGAAAAAAACTGTCATATTTTCACATCCTCAGCATATTAACTCACAAACGTGCTTTTGGTTACTTTATGTGACCTGTTTCATGATTGACCTTGACTCTGACCTCTGTAGAAATGTACTGACATTGGTTTTCAAGGTCTAAACTGACATCACAAAGGTGAAAACGATCACGTAGCTGTAAGGTCCCAAGTTTGAATTCTCCCAAATTTTCAGTTGTTTTGAAGAGGTGAAAAAAATCCTTTGAATAATGAGTTACTTGATACGCCGCGCCCCTGTCAACACTGAAAAATGCTGACGGCCTGCAGATGCTATCTCACAGCTAGCAAAACTTTTGTGTAGGTGGAGGCGAGCATTGTGATACGTGGAAAGAATTCATTTTACACTGCCCTTTAAAAGACACACATCCCAGTTCACCACATTTATGGACATGCCAGTGCATGCCATTTGAGCGTTTTCTTCATCTACTTATGAAATCATGTCCCGTTGTGCTTGTTTACACAGAAAAACAAATAATAGCCCATCACATGTGCTTGAATGGGAGCCACCTGTGTTTTGTGCCAGTTAGTGCTGCAATAATTGCTCTTCTTTGCCTTTGACAGACTCCAGTATGTTCTGCTCACTGAAACAGTGGGGTTTCAAACCCACACTCACCACTGAAGGCAACCAGACATGAATTAGAAAAGGGGAACTAAAAGGGTTCTCCATCTGGCATGAACCACATGAGTAAATCATCACGATGAACAACAGACATAATGAGCTTTCGGAAATAGTGAGGAAAATAGTTTTGAGTGCAGTCACTTACCTTTTAACTGTGGCCTTTATTGCATTTAGTGGAATTTTATCTGCAGCATTAGCCTCTATCACTAAATATTATCTGCTAATCTGTTCTAAATGCGTCTTTACTTGTGTAACCTCTGAAAAAGTGCAGACGTTTAAACAGGGAAGATAATCACAATTGTTATGTTGGGAGAATGTGAAATGTTAACTGTCTGAGAGCTATTTTTCCATCAATGACGATGGAGATGAAGAGCACTGATAGAAGAAAAGTGTCAGTGTGGTCATTTTCTGTGTAATGTGTGTAAAACGGGAAGCCTGAATTGTGACAAAAGGCTGATGAGTGTAGATTAATGAATTCCTTAGTGTCCCTTCTGCTCACACAGCCTCTCAGTATAGCCTTTGTGCTGCTTCTATATGGCGACTGGCTCGGGAAAACAGAGGAAGCCCATATTGTGCCAGGAGGTGTGTGAAAGGAGTCATGCGGAGATCACTTGTCAAACGAAACAGATCTTAATATCCCAATTAGTGTGTTAGCTTGCAAATATGCACACGCGTTAATGCATGTTTGTTTATTTGTTTGTGCATCGCGCCTCTGCTTGTGTGTGTAAATATGCAGTATTTTTCAGTATTTGTGTGTCTGGACTCTGACAGTGACTGAATATTGATGAGAGGCCCTTCCACACCCCTTTCCCATGACTGCTGGGACTGGGTGGCACTGCAGCGTGGCACTGCACTCTCAGGCAGAGAAAGAACAGCAGTGTGCTTGTGTTCAAGTGTAAAACCCCCTTTAGCGAGAAAAGAGAGCAACGTTGTATGTGTCTGAATGGACTTATAGCTTTACTGAAGCACTGCAGCACATTTGGACCTGCATCTAATGAAAACACTCTTTGACCCAGGTTTAGCATACTCTTTTACACAGATTTCACCACATTCTTTCAGCACACCTCCACACTGTTCACATCTTACAGTTTAACTCCATTCATGAATCACTCTATTGACCATAAGTGAGCATTTGCTCAAGCAGTCCATGTGCAATTGTGCTTTCTGTAATGCCTCTGTGACCTTGATAAGTTCCTTCATTTTCCTAGACACTGACAAAACATGAGAGCACTTGAGGCTCATGTTTATTTGAACAAAGCTTGTGTATAAACTCATGTGGTCATACAACATTGCAGCAGCCCCTCCCCACTGCAAAGCCGACCAATTGCGGGCCACTCTGCTAGGCTTCCATTTGAAGCTTCAGTAGTACGGTAGTGTTGCCCAGCAACCAGAATCGGCACATTTCTGGGAGGTCCTGTGTGGATGGCAGCAGCTGTAAGAGGGAGAGGGAGGCAGGGAGAGCAAGAGGCAGAGGATCAGGAGAAGGGGACACAGATAGGAGGTTCAGGGTTGTTGTGGAGGAAGGAGAAAAGGAGGAGAAGAATGGCGTTAAGCTGAAGGAAGAGCCAGAGTGAGAGAAAAGCCTCATTAGAAAGTTTGTTGTTGCAGCAGAGGAGGAGCCAGAGAAGGAGGCCATTGGTGATCCCTGTTGAGTCTGTGCCTGTTCAAACAGGGATGAGCGATTTTTGGAGGATTCCTCATGTCTGCGCTCCCACACATTCCAGTACCTTTGCCTGCTGGAGTAGCGCAGAGCTTCGGTTGTAGCCATGATGTCTCAGAGGATCCTGGGCTGACGCACTGTGTTTAGGGACTGGCACAGAGGACACGCTTACTGACCTGGATTGGAGCTATAATAGAGACGAAGCAGCCAAAATAGAGCTTATTTAAGGAGGTGGATCCTGAGCACTAATACTGGGTCCAAATCAGTCCTGTAGAGGGTTCCTGAAAGGCTTCCTGGTCTGTGATGACTGAGACAGGTCCAGGAGTGATGTGGTTGTTCTGGGCGGGTTAAAACCACTCAGGCTGTCGTCCAGTGGCAGCAGGGAGGCTGTAGCTCCAGAAGAGGACAGATCTGACCGATGCCAGGGATTCACCGGCTGAAGAAACAAGCAGTGTCCTGCACTTATGGTGCCATGTTGCTTTTTGCTGGATCCCACTGCTATTCTGCCCTGTTGATTGACTGAGCTGAGGATGTGGAAGTTTAAGGCGTTTTGCCTGGATTACTGGCATGTGCTGTGTTTGCACCCACACAACAACTTTTATAAGAGGTATGTTTTAAAATGGCTGCGGTCATGTTCGGCTCAGATCATTTCTTGTACTTCTACATGTTTTGGACAACTGGTAATAATCCCAGAGCTGCCAGCGTGTTGATGTTTCTGCCTGTTTTGTAGCTCTCCCAGTGTTCAGCAAAGTAAAATGGTTTTAAACAGACTCATGAATGCATGGCTGATGGATAGAGAAACTGTTGTGGTGCTCCGCTCTGCACGCTGACATACTGGCTGACTGAGAGAGACATTACTCAGGAGTGTGCGAGCTGGATGAGCCATTATCGATTTCATCAGAGAACCAGGTTACGTCTGTTACTTTATAGAAGCGCTTGGTTAAGTAACTTGGCATGTAGAATGATCTTACTTGTGTCGGATCTCCGAAAATGTTTGCACTGCTGAAAAGCTCAAAATGAGCTGAATTCATTCCTCTCTGTGTCCCACTGGGACCTCTCCTCTGTCACCTTTCACCTACTGCATTACCCGCACCTGATTACTGACTCGAGCTTTGCAGCTCACATCAAGGTTGGCAAAGAAATCGTTTTTTTATGAATATATAACGTGTATACTCTTCTCTCACTACAACTGCCAATCATGTCGTCAAATTTGATTTAATGGTGACACTTCAGACTGTAAATCAGCAGTGAATCAGAGGCTGCAAGATGCACAACAGCTTCAGCATCACGTTGTCTTTTTCTTTGAATGTAATCGAGGTTTTACCACTGGCGTATGTTTTTCGCAGGTATGTAAAAAAGGTGCTCTCTCCTCTCTAACACTCTGTGTAAATTACTCACCCCCATCCCCCTGCTGTCGTGTTGACACCATTAAAAAAAATCTCCCCTGTGCTTTACTGCCTATCACGACACAGATATCTGAAGCTCAACACTCCATGCATTCACTCCACCTCCTCAAACTGAGATGCACATTGAAGCGTTTTGCAAAAACAACCACTATCTGTAGAAGATGTAAAAAAAAAAAAGACAGGCATGAATGAATTTCCCTCGATGACAAAGATGCTTAAATGTTTGGGTGGTCTTCACTTTCAGCTCATTCTAGATGCTCTGTAATCTCACATGTGTATTTGAAGCTGCAATTTCAGCTTCAAAAGACTGTAGTTTCCTCAGAATTGTTACCTCATTCTTTTTCTACATAATTTAGATCCCTGGTTTTGCAGTTGTACAGACAAAAGCTACAATATGTGGGTCTATTTTGCTCCAGCTACAGCAATAGGATAACTGGGTATATTTGTAGAGATTCCCTTCATGCACGTCCCGTCGTGAAGATGTTTGATGTCTGAATCAGAAGCCAGCTGCGGTGTGTGAAGCCACTGATCCAGTACCTGTGAAATTCGGCAGCACATGCCTGCTGTCACATCTCTATATGCTAATGTGTTCACACATATACATATAAACACACAGTTTGTCATAAGCATTAGTATTCTGAAGGTGAGGATACAGTATGTCCGTGATTCATTAATAATGCATCACCGATTTAGCTGGCAACTCTTCTTTGAACGTAGGCTTCAGGGAACCCCCCCAGCTGTTGGTGCTACCTCAGTGCCGAATGCCTGTGGTATTATCGTCATCTTTTTAGTCAGATTTTTGATTTTGTGCTGTTGTGTGCAGCAGTGAAACATGTTCTCACTCCTAACCCTTCAAACATGGCAGCTTAATCAGTGGCTCTACGCTTCAGACTGTAGGTATCACACCTCCAGCATCAGCTTCCACTCGTTACACGCTATAGTCTGTTTTGTAGAAAAGGCAGATTTTGTCACCAAAACTACTTTGGAGTTAGGCAGCAGGGTTTGGTTTTGATTTGGTTAAAATAACTGTTTGGTATAACTTAAAGGTTCAGTGTTTATGATAGGGGGATTGAGTGGTGCACATCCATGTGTTAATGTGCCTTGTGCATCTGCATCAGAAGCCAAAAGCCACTGACCAGGCTACCATGTTTGACATCCTGAGAACGGGTTCGAGTTTCAAATCAAACTTTAGAAAGTGTAGTCTACTCAGTTAATGATCATTTACAAAACCTTTACTAACCGCTGCTAATGGCTGCCCTCAGTCTGTGACTCTTTGGAATGATTTAGGAAGGTTTTTGTTCCACACACTGTGAACAACTCATAATGTGTCTAATCCCGCAGAGTTACTGGAATATCCTGGTCATTGGGCGTAACTCATTACATTTCTCTGGCTCCAGTGAAACATATTCAGATTGCATCCTAGGACTGAGACCATGTGTTGTTGAAGCAAGGTCAGTGTAGTAACTCAAAACAGCCTCTCCCAGCTGCTGAACTGGGGTTCACCCTCCCTCCTGCGTGGCCTTCCCATTGAGAGCAGTGTAATTGTTGGACATGTGCCCAAGTATTACCATACACGCAGGGACCGAAAGCTCGCTCATGCTCGCTCATGCTCTTTCTATCTCGCCATCTATCTCTCTCTCTCTCTCACTTCCACATAAACACAAGCGCACATCAAACACACAACTCAGGCCCTGCCCATCACCATTGGGGAGCAGCAGATGAGAGAAAGATTGGACGACACAAAAAGGAACAAAAAGGAAGGGCTGTCTGCAGAGAGCAGAAAGAGGACTGGTGTGTGGTTCGTTGTGGGTGGAGAGCTTTTGTTAAGAAGAGGGATGATTTTCTTCTGCTATACGTACGAGGCCTTTACCTTACTTGGTCATCAGGCAGCTTGCTAGAGCAGCAACTCTGAGCCCAGCATAAACCGGGGCAGGGAGAACTTTGAAAAAGGCACAGACAGAGTAACTTTAGCAGCGAAAGAATGAATTTCTTTGTGGGTTTTTCTATGGAAAGTGAAGGATGTGGGGTGTAATTTGTGGTCGAGTAGGGAGTGAGTACAGACTGTACTTTTGGTGGCTCTTTTAAGGGGAGTTGCTGCAGTTTTGTGTTTTTGAAACTTTTTTTTTTTTAACTTCCCTTCAGTGCCATGCGCACTTTTTTCGGGCATGTCTGATGCCTCCGGTGATGTCACTGCCATGTGGAATGCGATGTGGAAGTACTGCATAACCAGCCGAACTATAAGGTAGGAGACCATCTGGCACGGACCAGCGTGGATTGCAGTGGCCTGCAGTATAAGTGGTGGTTGTCTTTTAGACTGACCGCAGCAGTCTGTGCAGATATTTCTGACGTTCCACTGATCAAATAACATTCCTGTCTATATGCTCAAGCTCTATGGTTTCCTTTCCAGAACCACGGAAATATATTATCACTGGCACACAGCGGAAAGAGGCAGTTAACAGGAAAGACATTTCCAAGGTCTTTCAGGGAAGTCTACTTTATCAAGGACGTGTCTGCGATAATGAAGACTTAAGAATAATCTGGCCATTCTTTTTCATCTCCTTTAAGCTTTATTTTCACTTGACTTTGTCTTAGCATAGAAGCAGAAATGTCCTCTGATATGCAGGATTCAAATCTCTCTCTCTGAGTGAACACAGAAACCAGAACAAAGATTACTTTTATTCTGTATTACATAGAAGAGATTTCCTCCTTTTATTATTCAGAGTCCACAGTGATGGGATTATGCGATTGATTAACCACTTTTATATCTTTCATTGTACATTTCTCCTACATTCAACCTGTGATTTTAATCATGGAGCCTGCAGAGAAACTCAGAAGTACCCATCTGTTTTCCAGTACTTCTCTAACTCAAACAATATTGACCTCTCTAAACATACAGGCCTGTCATATAATCTGTCTCCTATTTTTTCCTTAAACCATAAACTGCTGTTTTATTGTAGTAACTGCTTGTTTTTCTTGGATCCGATTTTTATGTCTCCTTTCTGTTGGGTAAAGCAAATATACAATGCAGGGAGGTTCTCAGTCATCCATCCAAACATGCAATATATATAACATTAGAAACATGTATGAGGCCAACACCAAAATAGATATTTAAAGACCCAGTCTGTGGGATTTAGAGGACAATACTTGCAGAAATGGAATATAATATTATATGTATGTTTTCTTTACTGTATATATATTTAGTGTATGTTTAAATCTGGGCCCCTGTATGAGATCACCATGTAGCACCGCCATGTTTATTTAGTAGCCCAGAATGAACAAACCAAACACTGGCTCTAGACAGGACCATACGCATCTTGGCTACCATTGTTATTAGTTCCTTTAAGAGGACAGTGTTAAAACAACACTTTTTATTATTATTTTTTTACATGAAAGTGCTTTATGTAGTGTTTTTACTGGTTCATATCACCAGATCCATTTGTTTTGGAGATGAAGTCTCCAAGAGCTTTTAAAATTTCTTCAAATTAATTTGATAAATATTAGGCCATAAAAGTAATTAAACAGTGTTATTTTTAACCCATTGGGACGTGGATCAACATTAGTTTCCTTGTGCTGCATCAACATGCTTTCCATGAGCATTGAAACCTCTGTAACCTGAGAAAATTGGTTTATTTCTTTCAAAAACACAAGAAAAAAATATTTACAATGAGCAGCTTGGCAAGAAGAGCCTGCAAACTGCAAAAAAAAAAAAAAAAAAATACAAAAAATGTACAAAAGAAAATATGAATTTATAATTCTCTTAATTACATATATAAAATTGTGTTATGTTTTTTTATTTGTTTTTGCATTTTTTCAGGTCTTTTTCCTCGAGTATTAATCTTGTAATCTTGAATAAGAAAAAAAATGATTGTCCAAACATCTGTCTTAAATATGGCTAAACAATGTCTTAAAAAAGCATTAAATTCAAGAGTCTGACACCTGTAGACAACTTGAAATTGTCCATAACCAAATGTCATCTGAGTTTATGGCGACAAAGTTGAAACTTTTTTTTTTTTTTAATTCCAATAATAGGTCATAGCTCTGTGATGAAAGACAGAAAAGGTTTAAATCTGTCCATTGAAAACCTTGAAGGTTTAAGGCATCATTATCTGAAAGACTTTAATTTTGTTTTATGACTTCTATTGTAAATTGCTCTTTGTTGTAACTATGGTTTTGGGTGTACCTTATAGTGATAAAACACAAGGCTGACCTAAAAAGACCTAAAACACCCTTTCCTAAATTAAATTTTTAAATTTGGATACTTTTATGACAGTTGGGCAGGTTTTGGGCTCTGAATGGCTACTTTTTGTTAGTAGGATTAACAACTCAAAATGAACTTCTCCTTCCTGTTCTCTTTATATCCCCCTCCCTGCCCACATTCCTGGATGGCACATTGGGGAAAGAAAACAAAATGAAAAAAAACAATATTTTTGATCCAACAGAGATAAACATCCAGAGTGCATTTTATGCTAACCCATAAATGTCTGAAAGATTAAAGTAATGAGGCGATTCGCGCCTGAGACAGGTATCCAGTAGCAGTGACACAGTAGACGCCAGGGTACATCTGATATGACTCTGGTTGTGTGTCAGAGAGTACGCCGAAAGCATTACTTATTTAATGTGTGCAGATCTGGAGCTTTTCACTCGTGCCTCCTTGTCCCACAGTGGACATCCATGGGACAGAGGAAGCACTGTGGAGTCTCATCTGAGTGAACTGGGATGTTAAACACCTCCTGACAGAACTCCACCGCTTCATAATAGGTAATGGCTCAACTGGAACATTAGCACAGATTCAGTTTTGGCCTGAAGTGGACCTGTAGTGTCAGAGAGCAGGAACGGATCCTTTTGTTGGTCCCCTGCTTTGGTACGCTGGCTTTATGACAAGTGAAGTCTTTTTTTGAGGGGGGGGTTGAGAGGAACTGCTTGTAATGGAAAAATTGCAACCTGCCAAAGCGAGCTTGCAGTTCCACTGTGGTGAGTGAAAAAATACTCTCCCGGGTGGAAAAGCTTAGACGTGTCTAGGATGGAAGCTGTATTCTGGTCAGAGATGTCAGGATGATGGAGATCTCAAGTTGTAGTTCAGAAAAAGTGGACTGGGTTTCCTGCTTTGCAGTTTGGCGCTGAAAAGATTAGATTCATAGTAATGTTCCTTTTGAAATTATAGTGGTCATTTGCAGAGGTAGACCACAGTCACACAGGCTGGTGCCAAGCCCAAATGTTGGTGTGCAAAGTTGATTCAGCATATTTATCCTCACCTGTTTGTAGATTTTTATGCTTGTTTAAATGTGTATCCAGTGGAAAATAAGTTTACACTGCAACTATCTGTGTCCCCAGGCGATTGCCATGGGCTGGCTTCCACAGTGGGGTGCATCATTATGGATGTTTTTTTTGTATCAGTGGCCATAACCAGAAAAAGAGCTTGCTGTGTTTTTGTGCTTTGGTTTAGAGTATCTGAGGTTCACATGACAACTAAAGCACTTTATATGCACAGGCTTTTTTTTCTGATCTATGGCTAGGTTGCAGTTGGTGTCCACACCACTGAATAATTTACACTTGTGTCTCTCCCAGAGGGACATCAGCATTGTGTGGGAAGATCTATTCTTTATGTTACTGTTACCTTTTAAGAACAATGCATTTATGTTATAGCCTGGCTTCCTTGTTTGCTGGAAGGACATGTGATCATAACAGTAATAAATTCGCTAATGTGTTGTGGCCATAAGGGAAAGGCTTGAGAATAGTCTCACTGTCTCTTCACCTCCTATTGCTGCAGGGTTGCAACATTATGGGAGAGTATATTTGGGAACATTGCCTGTGCTGCAGTATCTACACCGCTCATGTTAAGCTGTACAGCTTTTGAAATGCTAATCATCTGAGGAAGCCAGTTTGTTTACTCTAATGCTGAAGAATGCCACCCTCTAGAGAAAGCGCTTTTCATGTTCAGGGTGTTTACTGAGGTGTCTGATGAGGAAAATGCATACGGTACAAATAAAGATGCATATGTTCGGAATAATTGCCATGTTTCTGTAAAGTCTCACAGTCTTGTACATGTTATAAGTATGATTAAAGCATGGCTGAAATATGTGTTGCTCTGCTTCGCTCTACTCTTTGTGATGGCTGAAAGCTCAGGGGGAAAAACAGGCACTGTCTCTTTCTGTGGCTTTTTTTTCAATGTTACTCTACTTTTGATGACATATTCCTTTGCATCTCTTCACAGCGCCTGCCCGGAGAATAATGAGGGTGTGTGCTGCATTAACTTATGTAATGGCGAGCGCGAGGAGGGGTAGGATGGGGGGGCAGTGAGGGAGGAGGGGGGAGAAGAGAAGAGTGATGAGCTCATGCTGCTGCACTGCAGCTCTTATATACACATTCTGCACCTTGTGGTCGTAGTGCCATGTGCACTCTCTTGCACATGCACAAATGCATTTGTACAGTTTGTGTGCAATACTCAGTTTATTGATTGATTTCCATACTAATGTGTCTGCACATGCAGACAGACTTAAAAAAGACTCATGCAAACTCATTATTACAGAATTAGAACCCAATTTGTGCTGCAGAATCTGACGTTTGTATTCGCCGTCTTCACATCTTTAATCTCTCTCAGTGGTTTGCTATGAATGGGAATCAGTGTGTGTGTGTGTGTGTGTGCTGTCCTGTACCTGCACCACTGTAGGGACAGCGATGCTCAGCTGCAAACAAGCTGAGCCTCCAGAGCTCAGGCTGGTAATTGTTGCTAATCCACCAACTCTTTTCGGTGACAAAGCAGACCCTCATTATCCAGAGTGTGTTTTGATTTATGTCAGAAATGAGCGAGGTGGGGTAGGGTCAGAGGGAGTTGATAATAGCACGACAGCGCATTTTCTCTATAAAACAGAGTGGTCCCTTTGGGGGCTTTCAGCTCTGTCTCAGCCTGCAATGAATAGGTGAATAAATGGATAAAATATTGCTCTTGGCAGAAGTCTAAACATTAGAAGATCATTGTCCAAGACTCTCAGTGCTGAGATCATGGATAATTTGAAGCACAGCTGGGAGAGGGGGCATGCATTGTGTATACACTCTGTGGCTCTATTATAAGCAGAATTTTACTTTTTTTTTCACCAATAAATATTTGATCACAAGCTTTTTTCTGCATGCATTGCATGGGCCCATGACTTGTGAAATTAGCACACGTCCCTGCACGAGAGTGAAATAACCGTGCTGTCAGGGAGGCTGGGGCCGCGGCTGGTAAACAGTCATTAAAGTTAAATGTTTATCCTGATTGGACTAATTGCTCTGAGCTGTGTGTAAATGCAGGCCTGTGGTTTTGCACGTACACAGACGTCTATATATCCTAACGAGATGGACAGTGCAGTTTTTTTTTTCTGTCAGCCTTTGCTGTTGCCTTGACAACTGGCCTCAGAGATCTGTGCACGTGCATGCAATTGTGATAAATCTTCCTTTCAATCTATGAGGCAGCGTCCACAGAGACACGTCTAATATGTGTATCACTCAGGTTCCCATAGTCACAGGTTTTTTTCTCAGTGACATCATTCACTGGGGTTCATTCATACCGTACAGATATCATCTGTCTGTATTGATTTCATTTCTTTGGACTGCAGTTAATCTGACCACAGATAATGAATCACCGGTGCACAGGAGGTTAATTGTTGATAATTATCAGTATCATTATTATTACTAGTAATAGAATCACAGTGAGAAAGAAAGCGTGTTTTTAACTCACTGTAGGTCTCCGGGCTTTTTACCCAGACTGGAGACATTTCCTTTCAAAATAAGGGCCACTCAAGGCTGGAATTGAAGAGTCAGCTCTGACAAATGAGACAAAGAGATAAAACCTGTCTCCTCATACAGAGCCGAACATGTCCGCCTACAGCTCAAATGAGCTCCCTCGGGAACCACAGCATGAAGTTCCTCTCCCTCACTATCTGCAGCCATTGCTCTGACTCCTTTTTCCCTGCACATTTTCTCCCGTTTTTAAAACCCTCCCACTGCTGCTCTACTTTACATTAACTTGTTCCTTGCCCCCTCTTGATAAAGACTAGGGGGAGTCTTTTGATCAGTCATATATCCCTAAACCTCAAGTCAGGCACAGCGTTGACTGTGCACTAGCACCATCTGTTGGTAGAGACACTTCAGGACAGTCGCCTAATATGTGACTCTCCCTCTGAGTGTGTTGTTGCTTTGACAGCATTTTTCATGAAGAAGCACACAGAGTTGCCTGCCTGTTAATGGCCACACAGTCAATTGATTAGGGTGTGCTGCTGTGAGTTAGTCAAGGGCATGAGAGCTAAGCTATTAAACAATGGGAGATTTTTTAAGTCAAATAAACAAGCGGTCCTGAATTCCTCTGTGCGCTATCGTGAGTGGAGAGGAGACAAATTAAGGCAGATGGGAGATCTTGCCTCGTCTGGAGTCCCACAGAGGCTGCTGCAGCCTTGTAGCCTGTTTCTCTGGCTTTTCTCCCAGATAGATGCTATTGAGATTGACTGCCAAGGTTTACTAAATAACAGTTCTGATATAATTATGCTTTTACAGGGGAGTAAAAGTATTTCTTAAGTAGAATTACTCAGAAACCGTGTGATTTCTGTCCTGAGTTATTCTTGCAAAACGTGTAAAGCAACAAAGCCACACTGCCAAATGTGTGTTCATCTCTGAGAATCTGTGCTGTTTTTGTCTTATGAGTACTGACATGTTTTCGACTGGTCAGAACTGGCCTGAACAGGATACAAGAGCAGAGGAAAGACAGTGTTACTTTTAGAGTGTCTGCTCTCTCACAACAGCTGTGTCTCCTAGAAGTTAGGTTCATATACAACTATTTTACATTTTGAAGGAAACATAATACAGAGCAATTATAATTTGTATTATCACGAGGAAATGTTGCTAATTAACTTATCTGATAAGTTGCAAAAATGTTGAGACTGAACGTATCAGAAAATTGTTCAGTTGCTCTCCGCCAAAATAGGCGATTCTGCGTCACAGTATCCAGTCGTAGATACTTCAGCATTATTTTTTAGTACATTTAATTAAGATTCAAGTGAAATCACAATCTTTCCCTAGCCCTAACCAAAGTGCATTGTTGCCAAAAACTGGGAGTCTGGATGTAAACCTACAGCTCTGGTGTCAAGGTCCTGCACCGAGTTGAAACCAAATATAATGCAGAGACGCACCTTCAAATACCTAGGCCAGGTCACCTATAGGTCACCTGGTCCCTGCCATTAATACATAATATATGCATATTAGACAGAAACATATGAAACAACTTTACACATAGTGTGGAAAAAAACAGCGACCCAATTATGATAATAATGTACTAAGCAAAACACACACACACAAAGTTTTTTTGTCTCATGCGTCTCATGCCAGCACCTAGTTTATTGTCAGGATGTGCACCTGTGCAGTACAAATATGTAGTTTTGTGTTATCTGAAAGAACGTCCCTGAAAATAAATCCAGGTAGCGCTTATGTTGCCAAAACAATGTAACTAAGCCGCTTAAAAACATACAGACATAATTTCTAGGAGACCAGGGTTGCTTAAATGCCTATCCTACACTTTTTCCTAAATAAGAAGGATATATAGTTACTGGAAATGTTTGCTCACCTGTTTCTGATTCTCAAACTCAAACCTTTATGTTTGGTAATCTAAATTATTTTCTGATTTTTCCTCAGACAATAAGAGGTTGTTAAATGACCTGTTATCTAACTACATTTTGACTGTGCTCGGGCTGTCTGAGGATGTGTTCTGGTTGAGAGCTCAGATTTCCCCTTTGGCAACACCATGTGTCCTGAAGAGGGAGGGGAGAAAAAAAGAAAAAACAATCGGTGACCTTGCAGAGCTGCAACACACAGGGTCTGGACGTGTCCCCACTGAACCGTAGACATCGACACAGCAGCTGAATAAATGACCACAGACCAGCAGAGAGGCATGCTGGGGGTGAGAATGAGAGGATAGCTGATGTTGGAAAAACAGAGAGATAGACTAATGAAAGAAAGAGAGAAATTCAAAGAAAGAGTGAGGCTGTGAGGGACACAGCTGATGAGCGAGGCAGGGGGAGGGTGCTCTGTGTGTGTGCTCGTGTGTGTCCGTGTGTGTGTGTGTGTGTGTGTGTGTGTGTGTGTGTGTGTGTGTGAGGAGAACCTCCTCTTTTCATTGACGTTTAGGGGAATGTGCTGATTAGTGGAGAGTAAATCAGTCAGATGGAGGTTCCTAGTCTCCTGTGCCTGACAGAGACAGCCTAGCTTCCCAGAAAGCACGGTCACCTTACCTTTCAGTAGCAATTTGTCACCAGAGCCCCGGATTTTGTTTCATACCGTACGGGCCAACCCGGAGACAGATGTGTGCAGGTAGGTGGGCTCAACTCTGGAGGGGTGTGTGTGATCCGTCTGGCTGTGAAGAGCAGGTTCATATAGGATCTGTAACGGAGACAGCAGCTGTTTACATTGTCAGACACTGCAGGCGGTGAGCTGGTGTGTGTGCATGAGCGTAGGACTGGGCCAATATCGTGATATGAGGCTAGAGATTGTGTTTTATTTTCAATATTGTAATATTGAGACTTTTCCTGTTTTTAAAGGGTGCATTACAGTGATGTATTTGTCTGAAATTAGACTGCTATAGCAGTTCTTTTATTCACCTTTACTCACTCAGTCATTATGTCCACATAACTGATGATTATTTGTCAAAAATCTCACTATGTAAATATTTTGTGAAACAGTCAACCCTAAATGCTGTTGTAAAATCGGTATTGGGGTATTTGGTAAAAATGATAGTGATGTTTGATTTTCTCTGCATATTGGGCAGGAAATGAATAGCCAACAATTTTGATAATTGTTTACATCATTTATCAACAAAAATACATTCAACAACAAAAAAAACATTCTTTTGTTTCCAGCCTCTCAAGTGTTTCTCTGTTTTAGATCATTGTAAATCGAATACCCTTTTGCTTTTAAGCATTTGGACAGATATAGCAAGTTATGTCATCAGACTTAACAAATTCTCAGTTCATCTGAAAGACAATCAACAGATTTGTCAAGCAAAAAACAATTAGCTGCAGCCCTATGTGAGAGATTTACAATTTTTACTGTACATTTTTCTATTCTATGATTAAGTTCTTGAGTGTTGCAGTCCTTTACCTTAATTTTATTTTTCTTAATCTGCTTATTGTATGTTATGAATGAAAACCTACTTGCCAATAATAATTTTGCAATTCTGATCCTGAAATGAGAATAAAAGGATAGATTTGTATGTAAAGTATGTAACACACAGCCACCAGTGGTCGTACACTGGGGTGCCAACGCCGCTGCTCTCTAGTCTGATGTCACACTCACACTGATGCGCAGTGCCAGGAGGGAGGGCGAGTTGTTTGTGTTTATTTGTGCCTCTTATTTATAGTCAAAGTACATCTTTATCAAGCTGCACTTAAGCAAATATGTGCAAACCTTTTTACACTGTAGCTCTCAGCTCCTCTCTCATTTAAGTGCCTCTGAACTGCCCAGCATCTCTCTGACTCACAGCACATTCCTGCTGATTGTCCTGCTCATGTCAAGCATCCTGTTGACATCTTTTCAATAAAACCTATAGCAGGAACTCTGGTGATCTGTTTTCCCCGATTGTTCATGGAGAGCTTGTGTGCACCAACCTGCTCTCATTAGACATGTTAACAGAATGGCTCTGAGAAGCCATCATTAAAGCCTATTAGATGCACAGAGCGTGAGACGGCTTCCCCTTCATCATTCATGCTGAATGTGAGAATGAGGATGTGAGAATACAGAGCTGCACTGTACTCAATGCATGCTTGCTGGTTTCTCTTTGCTCTCTGCATCGTGTGTAACTCACCCCTTCCCCTCCGTCCTTCCCTCAGTCCACCTCTAACACCTCCCCCGTCTCCTCTTTCTCTGTTCACGCTCCATCATGTCACATGCGTTGTCACCTGGTTGTCCTGGTTGTCCTGGTGCAGGACGTTGCTGAGTTATGTTTTGTGGTACAACAAATAAAAGAAAGATTTCCCCTCTGGGATTATGAGGCACAGTGCAGCAGCTATGGATTTCAAAAAGCTTTTTATTACACAGAATTCCTCTGTGTTTCATCATTAATGCAAAGTAATCGCAAAAAAAGCGTCGAACTGGCTATTCCTGTTATGCTGCTCATTATTCTGTATCGTGTCCACCTCTGCAACAGCTAAAATAAGGTCTCAAAGCTGCTTATACAGGATGCTGAGGGGCAAGCTTCTTAACCTTATGCTGAGCAGATGTTTAGGTGCTCAAACGGGAGTGCAAGCAGACAATAAGGTAAACCTGTCACACTCACACCGGCCCTCCTGTGAACAACTCAAAGCAGTGAGGATGTCTGAGCTTTTAGTGCTCAGATCCAAACATGGACAGATTATACAAGGAAAAGGAGCTCATCCTGTTATCAGGGTTGGTTTCAAAATGTTACTGTGTTGCTGACTCACCACGTCCCTGCTTCTCCTTCCAGCTTTCACTGCAGCGTCTTTGTAGGGTGCTTTACAATTTGCTGGTTAAAGGTTTAAGTGAGGCAATTGACCTTATACACAGTGGAGTACTTTAACAGCTGGGGCAGAAGTGTAACTGGAACGCTGATGTAGGGACAGGGAGGTCCCTGACGAATAGCTACCAGGTAGCATAAGGGTTTTTCATATCGTTTTACAGAATCTTGAACCAATACGCTTATCAAATCTATTTAGGTAATATAGTTGTCGATTCTGTAAGCAATGAAAGACATAAATAACTTCAAGATGCCATAATCGATAATCTTATATTAAAGCTACAGTTGATAACTTATGAAAATAACTTTTTGTTATATTTGCTGCAACTGTCCAGTATTTTGAAAGAAGCGTGAGACAGATAGTCTGTGAAAATATCATGTCCTCCCCTCTGTTGGTGCTACCTCTAATGGCATTTGCTAAAATCAACCACAGCGCACTGAAGACAGCCAATCAGAGCCAAGGAGTCTTAAATGTAGCTCTCAGTCATGTGAATCACCGCTCGTGAACTGTCACACTAAAAAGTGTTTCTGAAAACTTTTCAGGCAAGAAATTGGCAATGCAGTAACAGAATCTGGATTAATATTTGATCAGGCTGCGTAGTCTGACAGTTCATGAGCACTGTTTGATGATTGACAGCTGCATTAGAGACTCCTCAGCTCTGACTGACAGTTTTCATCCACATGTGGTAAAGTCATTAGAAGTGCTACAAGGCAAAAGAATATATAGAGAAATCTGATTTTTAAAATTTTTTTTCCATCTCTTTTTACATTTTTTTTTAAATAAAAGTCACCAACTAAAGCTTTAACAGTGGATCAGATAACTACGACAGTGTGAAAGGAGTCACTTGAAGTGATGAATCCACAGATAATTATCACCAGTTCCCCCCAGCTCTACAGAGCTTTTCAGCATCTTTTAGCTCATGCATTTATGGCCTTTTCTCTCATCAGCACCGTTTCCAGCTGCAGGCAGCAGCTTTTCTCAGTGAAAAAAACTCCCAAAAAACCCATAGCATGCCGTCTCCCCATCATTTAACAACAGACATACAAAGCTGATGACTAACTGATAAACACAGTGGAAAAGATTAAAGATTGGCAAATACCCAGTTAATTGTAAGATAAATGACGTGTTGTGTATGCTATTGAGTCGAATGGCTGAATATTTTGTGACCTGTTTGCTAATTTGAATAAGAGAAACAATTTCACCCGTTGTAATTGGCCTCAAAATAGTACCAGCTATAAGCATCAAGGCCTACCTTACATCCTTGTCTTTCACATAGCTAGTTAGATGCAAGCTTCAGGCAGATTTTGCCATTGATTAATATCCAATAATATCAATATCCTTATAGTGGTATGAGCTTCACCCTTTTCATATATCAGATCACCCTGAGTAAAATGTGAGCTCAAACTCGCAGATGTGGGATGAAGATCAGCAACTCACAATCTGAGGAAGACCAGACTGGTCTTTCTCATAGACGAAATACTCCTTTTTCCACAAAAGAAATTCAGTCAAGCCAGTGTATGAAAATAAAAAATCCGAAGACCAAGCAATTCATATTGTAGCTTTACTGTAAGAGCAGCTTCAGGAAATGGACTCCACCAAAAGAGAAAACATTCTCATATGGCCTGTGTTGATTTTTACGTCAGTCATAGATTACGATGTGGGTGTGAGAATGACTCTCTGGTGATACAGCCTCCTGCTTTCGATTGACACCCGAAGCTGTTAGGAAGTTCAGTTGATTAAAAGAAAGTCCTTATTTAACCTGAAGAGCCCCAAACTAATAAGTTAAAATACATCAACCTCCTGGCCACGCCCTTGATTTCTCAGACAAATTTGTGAGATCCCAGAAAATGGGAGGTAGAGAAACATCCTCTCTGCCCTCTGAAATTTCCACATCCGTGTCCAAACCCGTTTATTTTGGAAGTGTGTCTCATGGAAAACCAAGAATAAGTCATGCTTCAGTGGAAAAGTACCAGTGTTTAAAGCTTTGCTTCTTAATCACTTCTGTTAAAACTAACATATCTCCATATGACTACAGTTTGTATCAATGCACAGCTGCAGCAAGGACCAGTTTGTTATCCTGTGGGCTCCGACAGCCGGGACGGGGGCCTCTAATAAGTAATTGAGGGGCTACAGATCGATGTGCCCTGCAGCCTGCAGAGACCTGGACTGTGCTTCCAGTCAATAAAACAGTAAGCTTTATGGAGCGTTCATCAAACCTCCAAGGATAAAGCCAAGGCAACAGATTTACCTTCCGTTTCAGATATTCCTCTGTAATGACATAAATTTGTCCTTTTTTAAAAAAATTCAGACTCGCTTTGTGCTAATGTTGATGTACGTATGATACTGGCTCATCTCTAGCTCGCCCATTGTGTCGTTATTGAGTTCCAATGTGCTTTAGACACCGACCGTCCAATAAGCTTTGCTTGTGTGATATAAGTGGAAGCCAAACGACATTAGCGGCTGTCAGGTAGTTTGTCACAGAGATGGTGGATTAATCCATATGCCTCTGTGTAACCCTTGCTTCTTGTAAATGCCTTGGCACTGTCACAAGCGGGGGTTATGGGAGGCATTGAGAGAAATGAAACAATAAACATGGCGCGGTGTAACCCTTCCTCAAGGGGTTGTTATCATGAATTTCAGTCTGCTTGTTATTCTCCGAATGTCTTTATCGCTCTGCAGAGCCAGTCTTCATGTCCTACCCAACGCGCCTGAATGTTGAAATGTAAGATCTGCTGACTTGCACCCACCAGGTCTTGTGGAAACTTGGTATGAATGGAACTTGCACACTCAGGATATCTTGTTCCACTGGAATATGTCAACATGAATCCATTTCTCAGCAGTCTCGTGACCTGTACAAAAGGTTTCCTCAGCTTCCTTTTTTACATTCCTGAGAAAAGGCAGCGTGGATCTAGGATGACTGTGTTATCTCAGTGCCATTGTTTGCTGATTGATTGCTTCGCGGTTGTCTGTGTAACTCTGAAAAACTGACCATAATGTAATTCTTTTTTTTTTTTAATTTTGAAACACAGCTTTTGGCTCATTTTCAATCTCGCAGTACTTTGACGTGCATGTCGGGTGAAGACTTCAGCAAGTGAGATGAGACTCATTAATTATTTCTTTTTTAATTCTGCTTTCATTGTTGGGGTGCCTTCAGCTGTGGCTTTCAATTAATATTTAAATACAAATGATCGAGTTTTCAGTGCGGCTCGGGGAAGTTCTCATCACATGTAAACTGATGCAGATTTTTCTCATGTTCGTTCTTTGATGACTTGGTTTGAAGAGGAGGTTGTTTTCTGCTTGGATGTGCAGAGTTTTGAAGGGAAAAAACGTTCAGGATTTCCTCTGACAAATCCTGATGCAGCAGTTTCATTATTGGTCAGAGCTCTTGTCTCTTAGGGACTAAAAAAATAATGGAAAAAAACGTTCTTACTTGAAACAGCAAATCTTAACAAGATGTGCTTGTTGATGCTGCAAGAAATATTTCGAGTTGTTTAAAGTGACAGTTCGCCCTATATCCCAAAATACATATTTTTCCTCTTGCCTGTAGTTCCATTTATCAATCTAGATTGCTTTAGGTGTGAGTTGATAAGTGTTGGTACTATCAGTTGTAGAGATGTCTGCCTTTCTTCCTTCTCTCCAGTATAATGGAAGTAGATGGCCCTGGGCTTGTAGTGCCCAACACACCAAAAGAAAAAAGAAAAAACCCTTTGAAAAACTCATCAGTAATGTCTTTATCCAGAAATCATGACCAGGTTACTCAAGATAATCCACAAACCTTGCTGCGAGCAGAAGGACCTTTTTTCTATTTGCCAAACTTCACTCACCAACCGAATCACTGTGCAGAAGAAAGTGTACATCTACTGCGAGCTCACCTCGCAATACTGAACCAACTAACATTACAGCTCAGCCGAGGAGGACGCCCTTAATGTCTTTATCTCGCCCTCATGAGTCTCTCGTCCATGAGTTGATGCACGCTTTCCTCTGCGCTGTGATACGATCGGTGGGTGTAGTCTGGCAGAAAGAAAATAGTTCCTACATGAAACTGCTCACAACAAGGTCTGTGGATAATCTTGACTAACTGGGTCATGATTCATGGAAAGAGACGTTGTTGTTGAGTTTTGGTATTTTTTTGGCGCATTGAGCACCACAAGCCAAATGCCATTTAGTTTCATTATATTGGAGAAAAGTCAGATATCTCTGCGGGTCATATCTCAAACACTCGGTAACTCGCACCAAAACAATCCAAACTGATAAAAAAGCTTTACAAGTAAGAGGAAAAATATGTAATTTTGGTGTTGGGTAAATGTTTCCCTTAAACCTTTGTAGTCTTATTTCTTTTATTTTAACTTTCATGTTTCAGCTGATTACATGACTTGAATCACAGCAGCTTGAAATGAGCTTTATTTTAATAGCTCCTCTGTGGCACCACTTGCATTTCCTTGTTGAAATTTATGATGTGAACATTATATCTTCAGGTGACTTAGCAGTGTTTAATACTCATAAGTGCTTTCACTTCCCCACATCAGTATTCAGTCCTCCAGTTTTGGGGACCTTTCTCCTAAAATAACATTATGTTTCCTTAATGATTCTATCACTGTCAGCCTAATGAGGACCATAAAAATGAAATATCTTTTATACTCTTTCTTCCAAGTGGAGCAGAATCTGAAAGTGTGAAATTCTTTATGAGGCTCTGAATTATTACCAAACAAAAAAAGAGCAAATGCTATTTGTCAGAGTCTGACATGTTGACACGTGTTGTGGCCATCACTACAGGGTAGCCCCTGTGGTTTAGTGACTGTGTTTTCCCTAATCAAAGCCTGGAAAGGCGTGATGGAACAGACATGAGAAAGGCTGCCTTTATACAAAGTGCCAACACAAACAATGGCCAGTGCCAGTGCAAACAGCCGAGCCGGGAGGTGCTCCTCGGGGCTCAATAGCCGTAGTGTTTCTGCCGTGGGCTTCGGATGCCACGGAGGCACAGTTGGCTTTGCCAGGGAAGGGCGGCAGAGCACAGCGGCAAGTGACTGGAGTCCTGGGCTGAAGGAAAACAGAACGAGGCAAACTGTGCTAAAGTGATTAGACAGCTGTGTGAGGAGAGGTGAGTGGTGGAGGAATGTAAGCCATCGCAGTCTGAGTATTGTAGGAATGTAGATGTTGTTGAATCTGTGTTTCCTCCCTTCATCTGTTTTTCTTCCATGTTAATCCCTTATTGGCGTCAGCATATTCTGTAGCGGGATGTGGTGTTATTGTATAGACGTGCGTGCATCCATATTGTTGATGTTGAATCACTAATTTAAGACATCAGTTCAAAACTTTCTGTGCAATTAACATGTCTGTTTGCCTACTCGAAACATATTTATACTACAATCAGCTCTAAACCATAACACCATTTCACACTTGACTGTTAATGAAATCTTGTGAGTGATTTGAGTGATTGAGCAACACAACATCTTCAGGATCATCAGCTATTTATCTGATCACTGATGCGGGCGGCAATGAATGGAATCAGATTGAAACAGCAATTATTATCGTTGTAAGCCCTCCAGTCAATTTACCCTGTTCAATGATGTCATTTAGCTCACGGCTTCAAATTGATTGCTTTCCCAGGCGCATAAACAGATGCACACACATGCACGTGCAAACACACACACTCACATGGATAATTATTTTGGGAACACGTCTGGTTTCTATCGAGGGATAGATGTGTTTTTTAATTCTCCAGGATTATTCTGATGGATGGTCCCTGGAAATCAGTTCTGGATTCAGGACAGCAGAGAGACGTGATTTTAAGAGTGTTTGGCTGATGTTTTACAAATCATGAGTCTATCCGATGATTGATTGGCCACCGTGGTGCTGTAAGGCTGTGAGGCAGATACTTTATGACAGTTGTGGTGCTCTAAAACATATGAAAATTAAGGGAGACATCTGATTTTTTTTTTCTATAGTAGATTTCTAGTCTAAAATTTGCGCATTTATTTCATATATTCAATGATTATACAAAAAAGGTTTGCACAAAGTGCACACGTTAATGTACCACTGCTTAAACTGCTAATGTTAGTATTATTAAGTAAAACTAATCTCAAAATGAAAATATTATAATAACACTAAAACTAACAGCTGTTGTGTTTTGTTCGCTTAGAATGAGTTGCTGATATTTCTTTATGTACAGAGCAGGTCCTCCTCAACAGAGTCTACCATGTTGTTTCTACAGTAGCCCAGAAGGTACAAATCGAACAATGGCTCTAGATAGGGGCATTCATGTTTTTGTGGGGTTTTTTAGATTTTGACATTGGCTACCAAAAGGGAAGCTTTTCAGTTGGTTGCAAAGTGTAACCCCTACAGCTAGATGCCACTAGATCCTACAAACAAGATGTTTATCTGAAATAAAAATAAAAGCTAGACTTTAAAAAGGCAAACTAACTGAAAGGATATTGTGTATTTACACAACTGAAATGGAATAAAAATGTCTTCACTTTTAAGCTTTGTCTATTTCCGTCAAATTTGTCAACACAATAAGCATTAGGAGGCCTTAGTGCATATGTTTATTGAGACATGGACGTCCACATGACTGTGACTCAATTTCCCCTACAAGGTGTTGTGTTTGCATCATAATACCTTTGAAATTCATTATTAATAATTCTGAACTTATTAAATCTTGCGCCTGACAAATATCCCCCATGGAACTAAATTGAAAACAAAAATTAAAAACAAAATGGCAATAAAAACGAATGAAAAACATAAAATAACTCTGCAGAGCAAGCTACATCTGGATTCTTACTGTACAATATGATATGTATTTCCATTTAAAGTACATACAAGGGATTGCCTTTAATGAAAATTATACAGTATTAGTATAAAAAAGTTTTTTCTGTAGTTTCTAGGTAATTTTTTACAATTTTGAATGATGTAGACATGATGACGATCATCTTTGCTGTGCCACACATAGTGCGTGTTAAATCACGGGACTTTCTGTGTGACTTGAGACAGGTGTGAGTCTGCCGCTGCTTCAAATAGATTATTGCACCTCCCACCTACATATCCCCGCCAACATCTCAACCAGTTAAAGCTGGTCTCTTTACGTCCTGGTGCCTTTGAATAACGCAGCCACCCTCCTGACTTGCAACCATGACAAGCACGTCTGACCTCCAAAATGACATCACAGCCACATTTCTGGCCCCATGCATGGATAAATATGTCTTCTAGGGATCATGTAGTATCATTTTTAACCAGCGGGTGGCACTGTCACTCTGAGAGCCCACAGTGGAATAGGTCTCATCATGTCAGGCCTGTGCTGTCGGTCTTGACTGCGGTATCACGCTCCTGTATCCATCATGACCACCTTGGGTATTTTTACACGCTGCGGCTTTTGTCACATTTACAGTCAGGGCTGCTCTGAGCACTAACCACTGGAGACACCAGTCTAAGTCTTGTTCTGTTTTCCATCTGACCTCAAAATTTCAATGTCATTGAGAAGCGCTGCACATCGATCTGCCACAAAGGAACAGATAATGAGATGAAATCAGGCGGTCATGCTCGTGTTAATGTGTATTTTCCTCTCGTTCTTCGCAGCATTGTTCGTCTCCCTCACAGAGTGTTTACCAGAGTGTGTCACCTCACATGGGTCTATTTTTAGCAGGGGAGAATAGTGCTGTAGTGTGTTTCTGTGCTGGGGTGGGGCTATAGAGGAGAGCGCCAGAGAAATATGGAATCTGGTAATGGAGTGAACTGAAAGGAAAAATATTGTAAATGGACAAACGGGGCCCGCTTCTAATAATGGCCACAGTACACAATGCACAACCTCTATCTGCCATTTATAGAGAGCCAGAGAGAAAGAGAGAGAGAGAGATAGCATATGCATGCAATCAAGAGAAGTATAGCTTTCAGAGTCCTGTATTTGCCATAGCGCCCTGAAATGTATTTATTTATTTTTCTACAGAAACGAGTACACAAAAATGTGGTTGAGTTGTTAAGTAAAGGTTTGCTGGGTTCCCATCGTAAGGGTGTCATTTTATTCACCCACTCAGTCATTTTGAGGATGGCAGAGAAATGCCCAGGACAAGTCCCTGGATGCCCACATTCATATTTTTGGGCAATTTTGAGTCTCCACCCCACCTGACTTGCATATGTCTTTGGTATGTGAGAGGAAACCAGAAGAAACCCACGCAAACACTGAGGGAACAAGCAAAAGCTCCACCCAGAATAAACTGAGGAGAAAACCCTTCTTTCTGTGTGTGAGCTGCCCAGGGGCCGTTTTAACACGGCTGTTTGTAGAGCTGGGCATTGTTTACAATATTTAGTTACTAGTGCATTGCCTGTGTTACCCAGGTTTTAACATAGTAACAAAACTGATGTTTTTCAAGAATAAAATCATATTTCTCATGTCGAAGCCCTGTTTTGGACATTGACCTCTTGGCCAGTTCTCCCTGCAAACTGTTCAAAACTGGCGCTTGGTCAGTGGCCCCAAAACTTGTATGATTGTCAATTTATGCTTATAACATGCATTGTGCCTTTGTGCCATGTTTAGGCAGCATAATTAGGTTTGAGAAAATAACCCCTCTGAAAAAGTAAGTAAACATGTAAACTGATGTAAAATCATACGTGACTAGCAAAGTATGCTGAACATAGCCTTACTAGCACAGTAACATTTTCTTAAAATTCACAAGAGACACAAACAGCGGTCTCCTGGTGAAAGTCCGGTGATTGTTTGAACCATCCACCTCCACTTCCACCCACTCAATGCAGATTTTCTCGCTCTTAATACTACGGCAATTGTACAATGGATCTCTTTGCACTGCTAAAGGGTTCCTCGGTGTGTTTCTGAAGTCGCGGGCAACTGACCAAGGGAAGGTATTTGACAAGCTGAAAGTGAGACCAGAAATCCAAATTTTTATTCCAACCTGAGCTAACCATCTCCTGACTGTTGCCTTGTATGTTTTTCTCTACTTTATTTTTCAAAATTGAAAACAGTGACACGCCACGGTTGTACATTGTTAAGTCATTAATAAATAAAGAATAGATCCCTCCCCCTTGTCCCCTCAGGAAAAATCCTTAAACAAGACAAGAAAAAATAAAGGAGCCTTTTTTTTAGAGTACAAATGTGAGACTGATATGTTCTCATCTAATTCTCAGGGAGGAAGCAAATAAGGGTATTTCCCAAAAAATCAAACTATTCCTTTAAAGACCGAGTTCACAAGGCTTCAGTCCTGACCTGAGGTTCACCACACAGTCCCAGTTGTGGGGAAAAGATACACAGAGCTGTACGCACTTGTGTAAAGACACATTTTGTTGCCTCGAAATAATATTTTGATGCCGCAAAACAAATCCCAGAAGTCGTCTCCTGCAGTTCAGCATTGTCTGGACAAACAGAAACAGAAACATGATGTATGAAGAGGAGAAAAGAGAAAAGCCTCTCAGACATCACTTGCCACTGATGATCTTTGATCATTCCCACAGGATCCCACGGGCAACACATCTGCTCCAGCTTTGCTGCCAGGATGTGATGAGTACAGGCAGCATATCCTTTAATTACTCTCGTTTCAGCTCTATTTATACATCTGCTGCCAGATCCGTCTAATACACAAAAATTCTTTGTTCCTGAGAAATCATAGGGAAAATGTGTTTCTATTTTCCTGCAATACAAAGTGCTCTGTGTTCACAAATCTATCCCGAGCCACTACATCTCATTTAGTATGCTGTTGTATCAAACTATGACATCAGCCTGTTCTAATTGTTTCCAGACCAGGCGAGGGCTGAGTTTTCATTTTTATTTTCCGTTTCTCAGCGCAGGTCTCCGTCGCTCAGCATCCAGCAAAAGCAGATAATAAGAAACGGTACATGATGTCATGTAGATGGAGCACGCAGCGCCAAAAGTCTTGTGACCAAGTTTCCAGGAAGCTATCACTTTCCCCTGCCGTTTCCTTTGCTGTCTTTTCCCTCTGCTCTGTCTTTTTTCAGCCTCTTTGCAATAGGAACATTTTTTTTATCCTCCTGATAGTATTCAGGTGCTCCATCTGTGGGAATGCACCTGATAAACAGCGTTTGACCCGCTGGTGCCTCTTTGGCCTCATCCCAAGTGTAATGTATCTAACTTTCCTTACACTGAAACAAGAAGGAAGAGGAAAAGAAGGGAGGGCAGTGGAGCTGAACGGGGGTTGGATGATAGAGTAGGAGCTGAAACGCAGAGAGACCATATGTACTGAGTTGAAGAAATGCCGTTTTATGAGCAGAGAGTGGGCCTCTGCTTGGAATTCTCAATGACATCATGCTGGAGCAGAGCCGTGCAGCCGGGACTCTGGAGATGGAGTGGGCCTTCACCAGACAGGCCGGCTAGACTGCAGCGAAACACTAGAGGAGGAGGAGGAGAGAGACGCAGAGACAGGCAGACAGAGAGAATCACACAGGCTTACCAAGTGTCCCAAAGTTGGTGCAAACTTTTACAGCTTAGCTTTACCTGGAATTTGTCTAATTAGATCATTTCAGCCGAGCTCTCCTGAATGCTTAAACTGATGCTGCCCTTGAGCCTCATGCTGAAACAATCATGACAGGCTTGGGGCTTATAACCATCACATGCCTGGCCGAAATGAGACTGTGATATTACTCCATATCTCATTACCAAACAAATAAACTCTAGTTAGCCTCTCCCTGTGGTCTGCCAGCAAAACAAAGCCTGCACTGGTGCTGATATCTAATATCATGCACGTATTTCAAAATCTAAATGTCTGCCTCCGTCTGCGCCTCTTGGGTGATAACAAAATTATGGAGTAATGAGGGTGCCAGTTTTATTAAAAGGGACGTTCCTAAATGGGTTTTGCTCCTGTGTCTTATTTGTTTTGTTTACCGGCACTCGGGAATAAATCGATTTTTGGAATGAGCGGTGAGATTGCATGATGGGTGAGATCTGTAAGTTGAGTCAAGTATCTGCAGCTCCTCGAGGCATTAGCAGCTGTAGTCACCAGAGTACAAGGCCAAGGTCTCAAACTGAAATAGATCGGCTGGCCCGTAACTGTCTGTCTGCCTTTCTGCACATAATCATTCTGCCTGAGTCACACATAGCAAGTAAGTCTGCGCATAAATCCCAGCTGTGATCCGTAACACATTTTAAGATGTGCCTACTTTTTCCTTTTTAGCTTTGCTTTGTCTCTCGTTGGGCATCTTTCGTTTGATGTCTCGGATGAAAACAGTCCAGAGAAGGTGATCATTTTCAGGGTGCAGGCTGTAATTAGAGGACATCAACATCTCCCTCCTGAGACTTGTGTGTGTGTGTGTGTGTGTGTGTGTGTGTGTGTGTGTGTGTGTGTGTGTATGTAAATGATTGGTGTCCCTGTAAACTGGCTCCATGTGGGAGCCATTCTCCTCTGTTTCCTGTGCCTGCTGTCATTAAGGAAGAAAATACCTTTGACTTGGGGGCAGTTTACCCCAACCCCCTTCTCTCAGAGGGGTGATAAGTCACTGGTCTGTCTCAACAACACTGTGAAGTCCAGAGACGAGACACTGTCAGTTCGGGGTCTGCTGCGAGTGTGAAGCTGGGCGGAAGTCCTGGCCTGATTTGCGACAACATCTGCAGTTACAGAGACAATACTTCTTCAGTTTGATTGAATTAATTCTGATTAGAGAGATTCCAACGTTACTGTTGGATGTGTACGTGTTTACATGCCTGAAAGCATTTAAATATGTTTCGCCGATTTTCAACCAGCTTTGTATCAAAATAATGTGTGTAGCAGATATTCTCTGGTCATGTAGCACCAATTTCAACAGTATTTGCGTCTTTCTATTGCACAGACGGCCATGTTTATGTGAGAGCCTTCTTTATATTGGTGAAATACTTTTTAAATCAGGATATAACTTTTTTGTCTTGTGCAAAGTAGTTCTGCCTGCTGTGAAGCTTGAAATATAAGTTTTTTGTTTGTTTTTTACAACCTTATTGAGAAAATTCTGTTTATTCAATACATAAAGTATAGGAAGGGAAGTGGTTTTGCAATACAATTCATTAGAAAGTGACGTAAATGTAACCCAAGTTAATTTCTGCAGCTACAAATTACAGATGTCCCTTAAATACCTGCAGAATATAACTACATGTTACAGTTTACCAATGTTCCCTCAATGTCTTATGTGGGCCATTTGTAATGTTAGCAATAAACAACTGTTATGATCAGTGACTCCAAAATCCAGACTATAGCATCAGCGTTACATAAGGTTTTGTTTAAAAATCAAAGGGTCATTTTATTAGTAAATGGACCTGCATTTATATTGTTCCTTGCTAGTCTTCCGATCACTCAAAGGGCTTTCACACTACATGTCACATTCAACATTCATTCTTTTCCCAGGATACTTCGACCTGAATACTGCAGTAGGCGGGGATCTTACTGTCAATCTTCTGATTAGTAGATGACCTGCTCTACCTCCTGAGCCACAGCAGCTCTCAGAGCAACCTTTAGTCAGAGCATTGACATCAGAACATGTATAAATATTGTGAATTGATGAACAATTCTCTGTCAAAAGCAGCAGAGGGAGGTAAATAGACACAGCTGCTGTGGCTTGTCATGTGTGACACACTATGTCACCTAATGTTGCTCAAACATGGGGCAAACATGCATAGAAAGAATATATTTATTCCAAACTGAGAGAAATAATCAGATTTAGAGTTTACTGCAGGCATGCCTGAAGTCAGGCCTGGGGGCCAAACGTCGCCCGCGGACCAATTTTAAACAGCCCTCGACTTGACTTTCAAAATATACTCTGTGGCCCTCCGCACAATATTGGTTTATCAAGCAAGGTCCCTTTGCACTTTTTCCCTTCACCTCATAATAGCTGCACTATCACATAGTTTATAGACATGCATCGAGTTGGAACTACGCAGGCAGAACTAATGTGTTTTCATGAACAGACGGCAAACAAACAAACAAACTAACAAACAGTTACCTAACAGTAGACATTTCCTGCAAGGTAGCAGACATAGACACAGCAAAGAAGTCGACGATGATGGCTGTTGCTTTCAAGAGTGGTTGAAAGTTTCAGTTAAATTTTCACTGAAACAATTTGCATTTTTGATTTTTTTTATTTTAATAACCCATTTGATGCAAGAAGCAGCTGGCCCCAGGTATTTTCACATTATCCAATCTGACCCTCATTCAAAAAACTTTGGACACCCCTGGTTTATGCGCCGCTAATATTTTCCAATTGAATGATTTAGTTTTGAACCACCCCTTTTAACCTCAATGGAAAATTCCTTCCGATCAGACCGGTCTCCTCTCTGGTGCAGTGGTTAAGACATGAGAATTTTTTTGGGGATATTGATATCTGGGTCCATATAAATGCACCTTATGGTGCAATATGGGTGGCATTTCAGGAGTTTGACTTATCCGTATTATACAACAGTGCTGATTTAAAGTATGTTGAAAATAGAAAGACTAGAGGTGGACAACTTCTAGTCTACGTTATTTTCTGCAGCGGAAAGACCAAATCCTCCTCGGCTCTTTTCTTAGTGCACATCATAACAGTCACTTCTCCACCCTGAAAGGCTCTATTAATAGAGGTGCTCTTGTATTTGCCATCTCAGCCCACAAAGTCCTCTTCGTTCCCTGAAATAAAAGCTAACAAAAGGTACCTGTGACATTCAAACACTCGCAAACCCTCCAACGCTTATCTCCTGTCTTTATGCCACCGTCTCCTCATACTTTGTCCCTTTACCTGTTTTTCCATTCCATCCTGTTGCTACTTATCTACTATTGTGCACCTCACTGCATCAAGCTGTCACTCATTTTCCTCTTCTTACTCTTTCTGCTTTTAGCGCCTTGCTTTATCTCTCATTCCCAACCCTCACTGTCTCTTTTAATATGTTTTCATATTCCCTGATAACATGCCTGGCAAACATGAATTTTCATTCCACGTCTCTTGCTCCAGGGTCATTTGTGTGCCCCTTCAAATATGTGATTAGTGTTGTGCAGGAGGTATTTCATCCCCGTCTCTTTCTTTCTAGCCAGCTACAGAGCTACCACACTCACACACACCCCTTTCCCCTGCACCCCACCCCCTTCCATACTGCTCAGGGCCTGGCAAAAAAAAAAAAAAAAAACCTCCCCTGTCTCCCAGCCTCCGCCCCCCTTATACTCCTACCAGCCCGGCGCACCGAGGACAGAGAGGAAGAAAGAGAAAAAGAAAGAGCTCCGTTTGTCTGTCAGAGATTACAGACTGGCACTTAGCACTGACCATGTACGCCTACCATCCATAGGGAGCTGCTTTCACATGGCAGAGAAATGGGAGCGAGAAGTAGGCAGCTACAAGCTATAGCAGATGGCAGTTCTGAGATGTGTCTGTCTGTGGAGAAACCTTTGAGGCAGTAATGGGGGACTGTTAATGTTTGGATTAAATCGTCTTGTGAGTGCCGGCCAGCATGTGGTGTTTGCAGTGTAATTCAGAGAAGACCCAGTCGCTGCTGGAACTGGAGCTGAATGGCTGGTAAGAGTAATAGGAGAGTGCAAAATGTGTGTTTGTTTTAGTGTGTGTGGGTGGGTGGGGGGGTGTGCATGTGTGTGTGTGTGTGTGTGTGTTTTGTCATTGGATGAGGTTACACCAAGCTGCAAGAACCTAAAAGAGCTTTAGTTAATAAACAGCGTGTGAATACAGTGCGTGTGCATTTGTTTAAAAAGAGCTGGGATCACATGCTGAATTTAACCTGCTTCTTTTGTGCTCTCACACAATCCACGCCTGGAGATGACAGGAGTAATGTGAAGCTTCAAGCTCAGTCACGAAGATCATGAATTTTAAAGTGGGGTCTGCCATTTCAATTTTGACTCCCTCACAGTGGAAAACAGATCATGTCCCCTCTCTGAGTCACCTAAGCTATTGTGGAGTGTTTAGTCTTACTGTACAGAATACGTCTGTGAGTCGGATTGAGCCCCCTCCTCCTCCTCTGCTCCTCTGCTCCTCTGCTCCTCGGCTGAAGGGCATTCCTGTGGTGTGTCGTGGCCCTTCCGTTCGCTGGCCATGACTGTGTGCTTTCTCATAGCTGGTTCTTCAAGGGCAGGTGCTGAGTGTAGTGTGTGTGGAAGTTTAATTATTCATTACTGAAAGATAATGACAGCAGCTCTGTTGTTGTGTTTGAGTCTTGACAGGAGGGAGGAGGAGGGACGCCTTCATTCAGACAGAATGAAGCCCAGCAGCTAACGGGGGAATAGTATTGATTTCTGATTACTTTAACTGACAAGTACGTTGACGGCATCAACAAATCACCAAGCTGCTCAACACTCTTGCAGTGGAGTGTGTTTTAATTTGCTGCTTCTGTGCTGTGATAATGAAGCTTTTATTTTAGGGCATCTTGAAAAATCACACAATTGAATAATCAGCAAGCTTTATTTTATTAAAATCTGGTGTCCTTCACTTATTGATCAAAATGCAACTGCTAATCATCCTCAATAGACTGTGATCGGAGTTCTCAAGGAAAACTGTTCATTAAAAAGGTGTGCATATTACACTCAACCAGCACCGGGGAATGCAGACTGCAATACATGCAGAGAAAGTGTCAGCATGGGAGGAACTTTTACTTTCAGGGAGCTATTTTTATTAATTTATTTTTTATTTAGATTTTCACTTTACTTAATAAAAAAGTTGCAGGGAACTTCCTGTATTTGATGTTGAAATGTTCAGTTTTGATAAAACATTTGCTAAAGACCTATAAACAAAGTTTTGTGTTGGAGTTTCCTATATACCAAATTCTAAATTTTGACAGAAATATTTTAATTTTAATATGGATAATTATTAGACATGGCTAAAATCACTACATAAAATGATGAACACAAAACAATTTCATATATTTTTCTTCATTCATTGTGAACAATGCAACATTACCACTGCAGTGTGGTGATATTTTGTTTTACGGTCCTGCCGTTCTGTCAGACTGTTTGTTTTTCCCATGCTGTCATAAAGCTCTGTTTTGTCTGCCTGAATCCATATGAAAGCTGCATAATGAAGACATCCGTTTTTTATTTGCTCCTGTATTGAGAGAGATTGCTGCAGCCACTGTGGCAAAACAGGGGAAGTGTAATCCATATAATCCCCACGAGCAATTGTGCTCCTTCAATTTATGTCCACTCAAAGTGCTTGTCTTTGCCACTGACAGGCTCAAAGTGTTACTATAAGTGTCTGACAGTGTTACCAAAAAAGATCCCGACTGAGAAACTAAACATTTTTCTTTACCTTTGGTGATTCAGTCTGTTTGTGAGAGTGTGTAACCTGAGTTTCGCTCAATTAGAAATCTCCTTCTGAAATCTTGCAGATCTTTCCAAATTGTTGTAATCAACTATATATTCACCCATGACATTGAAAATCTTTTAATTAACACTAAGATATGCTTTCTGTACTCCAACAATACAAACTCACTTTTTCCTCCAACTCTCACTAACATTTCCACTGTTGTTTTCCCGGTAACAATTCACTTCTCACGAGACTTCAGAACGAGACTTCTCCTTGAGCGAGACTTGGTCAGAATAACAAACAGAATAATGAAAGAGAAGGAAAAAATGTTTAATTTCTCTGTCAGGTCTTTTTCATAATCTTGTCAGACATTTTTGATAACAATCTGAGCCCGTCAGTGGCAAAAAAACAACAACTTTAAATTGACCTAAATTGATGATGTACTATTGCTATTAGTGGTTACATTGCAGCCTGTTTTACTCGCTAGGCTGCTGCAGTCTCTCTCAATACTGAACCAATTTCAAAAATTGTTGTCTCCATTAGTCACTTGAACACAAAAACATGGGAAAACACTTTTAAAAATACCAAAGTTCCCATGAAATACCTCAGTGCTCACTCATTACTTTCCTATTTAAAGTGTTACATGTTAATAATTAGGGAAAAGCTAGTAAGTTTTTCATGCAGATGGAAGCCGATGAAAGAAGATTAGACGCCAGATGACAGTTTTTTATTTGCAGAGACGCCCAGATCTTAAAACTGTCAAACTGAAGTACACAGCTTACAGTAGCTATGAGCCACGAGTCTTATGAGGCTCCAGTCGACTTTATACCGTCTACTGCAAACTCTCAAGAGTGATACCGTCAGTCTGCTGGCCAGTGCTGCTCTGCTGTTTGCAGCTGTATCAAACGACAAATCCCCAACCTGCTCCTCATTGTCTAGTTATAGCCGACAAAATCATCCATATTGATGCTGAAATTACTGATATACCTCAATGTTTACTGGCAGGTTTACCTTTTAATGCCGATCTTCATTAACTTGTCACTGTGTGGTCTCCTAAACTTTTACCTGCAGAATCTATTCCCTCACATCTGTGTTGTGAAGGCTGCTGTGTGCATCTGTATTTATGAGCTCTCTGAGCTGCTATGAAAAGAGAGAAGGAAAACATCTGCTTTTGTCGTGTTCAGAGCGCATGTTGTCAGAGCATGTGGAGGACAGAAGTTTGATATGTTATTTGATTGAAAGGCATCAGTTCTCTGACTATGTTTATATTCACACACATAGAAAGAGAATTGTCACTTAAAGGCAGGAGAGGCATTTACGTGTTTCTCAAGTGTTATTACACATATTTTATCTTAAGCCCCCTGTGAAGGAATGCGATTTCCATCACCATCTGCCGTTTGTGCATTACCAACAAAAATAAGCCTCAGCAAGCAGATTACACTTCCTTAGCAACCATGTTGGTATTGCAATTGAATACTGCCAATATAAGATGGTGTAATGTGTTCATGCGGCAGCATTGATTTCTAACATACTCAAGGTAACTTAAAGGGACGGTTTACCTGAAATCAAAAATACATATTTTTCCCTTTCCCTGTGCTTTTTTTTTTTTATCAATTTAGGTTGTGGTGCTCAAAGTGCCAAAAAAACATGAAACTGCTCACAACAAGGCCTGTTGATTATCTTGAGTAACCGGGTCATGATTTCTGAAAAGAGACATTGCTGTTGAGTTTTTTAATTTTTAAATTTTTCAGTATTTCGATATTTCAATTTCAATAATTTAAATTTTTGGCACTCTCAGCACCATAAGCTAAGTGCCATCTAGTTCCATTATACTGGAGAGAAGGCAGACATCTCTACAGCTGATATCCCAATCATTTGGCAACTCACACCAAAACAATCAAAACAAAAGAGGAAAAAATGCAAATTTTTCATTCTGTCCCTCTAACCAACTTGAGGTTTTTTCGCCACATGCAAATCCTATTATTGGTATGTGTATAGAGAATCTGTTGTACTTGTTTTTTGGCAAAAAAATGCTGCTGTTTCAACTGTTACTCTTGATCCTTTAACTGGATTTTCACATCAATGTTCCTGAAATTAGAGGTGAGGACTAAGTTTATTCATACAGCACATTTCAAGAGCAGAACTTCATAAGAGCTGCATGATAAAAGTAAAGCCAAAGACATAAAATACAGACTTAAGAAGACTAAAAACACCTTAAAGTAGAATTGATTTTTATTTTTAATAGACAAAAGAAAGTCTAAGCAGGTTTATGAGGAGTAGTCAGATTACTGTTGTGCCTGAACACATTGCATGTGGAAAGATTTTTCTATAAATATTTAGTATAATGCTCATTCCTATGACTTTTAAGTCCCATATTTGATGGGGAATTCAATTACGCATTCCTATACAGAAAAGAGCATCTCAAAGCACAAATTAGGAGTTGATTGGAAAAACATGTGAGCGCTGAGCAGTTTGTAGACTTCCCTTTGACTTGGTTTGGGAGTTATGTTAGTTCCACGCTGCAGCTCTCTTCCTTCGTAGCTCCAGCCTGCACTTCATTAGCCATCTTCTATTCCCAGAACTCCTGTAGATGTGACTCCTCTTTTCCGGGATGGAGGAATGTTTCTCCCTCAGGTCCGACTGATGGAGCGGGTTGAGGCCTGGGCAGGGGCCCGGGCCTGTTTGTTCAGGATGTGTTGAGAGGGAAGGAGGGGAGGAAGAGAGATGGTCGACCCCCGCCCCTCCCGCCAAGATCCCCCCCCCCCCAAATCCCTGAATCCCATGGCTGAAAATCACTGCCAGCTGAGCTGACATGCTTATCCATGCCGACATCAGAACTAACTGGGGCTCCGAGTGGATAAAGAGCCAGACTGAGCGACAGACACCGTTAAGCAGTCGTTGGCTAATGTCGTGAGATCATATTTCAAGAAGGGTACAGTCACTGTCAGGAAGTGGTCCTCTGAGAACCCGCATTGGTTCATCCTTCACCTCTTAACTCTTCTACAATCCCCCTACAACACGTTGTATAAACATGACTCTCAGAGTTCTGTCTGAACCCTGTGAAGTCACTTCTGTCTCTTCTCTGGAATAACGTCATGCGACTTCCTGCTCTGCTGTAGGTCACTCCTTTTTTTTCCCCCCTTCAACAGCCATTACAGCTTAAAACATCAGCTCTTAAAACGCTGCTCTTTCTCTTTTCCTTTTTCGCCCCTTTTTCCCGCCATCATGAACAACTGACCTCACTCGGTGGAGTATTCAATGACCTCAGAGCAAAAAGTACTGCAGCACTTATTCCCGCTCTCTTTTTCTCTGCACACCCTCATTCTCACGCACTCTGAATTCTTGGTTGGTTAAAAGAAAGTGAAGCAGAAAGAACAAAATGGAAGGAAAGATGCAGGGTCCCATTGGGGAAGACAAAGCCAGTATTACAGCTTAAGTTTGACTGTTTATGGAGGTGACGGAGTGGGAGAGCAAACCCCAGATGAGCACTGTAGTGGCTATTAAAAGCAGCTTGCAGTTTATTGCATTTTCAGTTGTTCAGAGTCGATTCAATTCTCATTCCCACAGTTGTATTGTCATTTTACATAAATTTAAATTTATTTTGGTGCATTCATAATTACACAATTAGGCAAAACAAGAGAAAGGCAATTGCTCTCAACAAAAATAGTAAAATGGAAAATAATTCAACAAAACTAGATAACATAATGAATCTAAGAGTTTACAGCCGCTCATTGAGGCTGCAGCCAAATGTATCTTTCCTAGGATGGTGAAGGCATGACCCGCCCTACTCTGCCGTACTCTGCCTCTGATTGGCTCCCCAAGATAATCAGTCTTACTCCTCTTGCATAAACCGAACCACCCTAACCAGTGAGGGCAACAAGTATTTAGGCAGTCAGTGTGAGAGAAGAGCAGGTCAAGCCTTCACTATCTCAGACAAAGAAAATGTGTGAGGCCGTGTTTAATCAAAGGCTGACAGCAGCATACTAACGTGCACACAGTGACAATGCTAACATGCTGATGTTAAGCAGGTGTAATGTTTATCATGATCACAATCTTAGTTTACAGGGTTCCCACAGATCCTTAAAAAGCCTTAAAATGTATTAATTTATTAATCTAGAAACTAAGTCTTAATTGTTATAAAAATGTCTTATGTCAGTCCTTTAAAAGTGTTAAAAATGCTAAGACATTCAGAAGTTTTTTTCTGATGCCGCATTGTGAAGTTTCACAATAATTGGTAACTTTTTGAAAAAATGACTCTCACATTAATGTCACCAAAAAAGCCTGCTTTGTGTGTCAATAAATATTTGGGCAAAATTCTCCCTCACCCAAAGTAAGTGATGACAGTTTAGTTAAGTCTGTTTTTTTTATTGTTTTATTGGTTATTGTAAACTTTTGAATCTCATTTGCCTTACGTTGTAGGAATCTGTCATTTGCTGGTCACACAGACACAAAGAGGAGCTGAAGCTGATGGGAACTCTATTAGTTTGCAGCTATCATAAACAAAACAACTTGTGCTGCACATTTGCATTTACAATTTACAACTAGTCTCTCATTTCCATAAATTTCCCCTTGAAGCTGAAAAACAATATTTTTTTACATGTCTCCCTCTTCAGCCATATAGACTTTCTTTATATCAATATGAACATACTGCTGCACCCAAAAGTTTCCTTTCATCAACATTTTATCCAGGTCAGTAATCAGACTTCTAATGAAGAAATAATGAAATTGAAAATCACCACCGGCTGTACTCTGGTGCTGTGACAGCTCAAAAGGTGTGACTTTTAACTCCAGGGATGGCGGCGTCACAGTTTGCCACGACAGATGGTTGGGGAGATTTGTCCCAATGCTATTATGCAACAAAGTATGATTTTCACTGCGCTGTGCGAGGTTTTTATGACGGTCCAACAGAATACAGGCGTCCTCTGTTGGCCCTGTTGCTGTGTGCTGGGCCACACTTTAACACCATGTGTATCTGCCCCGAGGGGGTCACTTAGTATTTACGTACCATGAAGTTCTCCACGGTGTCACAGTGGCCTTGGCTGAACCTGAATGGGTCAGAAGGGAATTGATGCACACGAGTTGACTCTGCTGCAGCATTTGGTGGAATTGAACACCTGTGATACTTAAGACATACTGTGCAGGATTTTCCTTTAAAAAATGTATAGACTCATACTGAAGTAATCCCTCTCAGTCGCTGATGACCCACTAGAAATGGGTGGCGGTGTGACGTTCTGCAGAGACTTTGTCCTCTGCCTGTATTTTCTTATTTTCACTTGAGTGAAGTTGGGGCTGTATAAAAAGGTAGCGACCAGGTGCCCTACCCTAAGCAGCAGGCATCCAAGAGACACAGCTCTGAAAAACACAAATATTGCGAGGCAAAACACCACACATGAGTGAATCTGGGGTTGGCTTTTATGTTCACTTTCTCCGGCTGTGTGTTTACAAACATTTATTTTAAATTATAGATAATTCATAGGTGGATGGCTGGTGGTGCAGTGTGGGTTTTTTTCACGAGTTCCTCCCATAGTCCAACAACATGCAAATTAAGTTAATTGGTGACTTTAAATTGGTCGTAGGTGTGAATGTGAGCGTGAATGGTTTCAATTTCTATGTGTAAGTGGTTACAGCTAATGAATGAATATTTACAGTTAATTTCTGGATTGTGCCTAACAAAAATTGGAGTTAGTTTAGAAGCCAGAGCAGGACAACATTTTTTACTGTGTTAAATGATTGGTTTAAAAGCTAAAGTGCCTCTTTTGGAAAAGAGGTTATTTTCAAAAGCATTTCTATTGGTTTAAAAAATTTAAGTGGCAGTTGTAGAGAAGCAAAGTGGCTCGGTTGTGTGAGTTGTCATCAGGTCCAGTAATCTTCGGATTTATGTTAATTTGCACTTTTTTATGTTGAACAAGATTTAGCAGACAGAAAGGGATAAATTGTAGGTTGTGAATTACAATTTAAGTACAAAGCTGAGACATGCAACATGCCTAAACCTGAAATTTCTACATAGTTTGAAGTAATCGTAGGCTACAATGAACCATTAATGCCCATCTTTTGCAAACACTTTTTGACATGTTGTGCTCAGTTGGGCTACAAATCAGTAAATCTGTATTCAGTTTGGATGAAAACATTACCAATGTAGTCACAAACAGTGTTTATAAATACATCTGCTGTCTGAACTTTTGACCATTTTCAGTTCCACTTCCCTCTCTGCTGTGGTTGCTTTTGTTGCTGAATGTTGATCTGAGGCTGTCTAATAAAGGAAGTGGATTGTGTACACTGTATGGGTGTGCCGAGTCACAGTTCAAACACATTAGGCTGCCAGCGAGCTGTGAACACACTGTGCCATGGAGGAGAAGAAATGTCAGTTAGTGTAATGTTAGCTATTGAGCAGGTGGGCACCACATGCACCCACATCTCGGTGTTTTCTAAGGGACCTCTGGAGCTGTATTTGCTCTGTCACTCCACTCTGAACTGGACTTTGTAACGTGCATTGGAACAGTGTGTCGTCGCTCCGGCAAACATGATGTAACTCCCGTCGGTCACTGATTGGCCCTCGAAGTGGCATAAACTTTAGTTTCCTGGAGAAGCCTGTGTACTCTGGACTTCACTTGACTGAAAGAATGGTGGACAAGATATGGAGGAAGAGTTGGCAGTTTATAGAGAATAGACGGTCTTTTCGTAATAAGCAGTCCCCTTGTAAGACGGCAGAATGTAAGAGTGAGTGAGTAACCTTGTTTGTTTTCTCATTATTCATGTGTGAGGTAATCTCTCAAGGACAGATGTGTTTAATGTCTGGAGAGTGTTTACGTGGCATTTGTTTTTTGAATGTGGCACAGCAAAATCTATGCAGTGTCATATTTTCAAAAGTAATTCTTTCACAAATACATCCCAGCATTAAGCAGGCTAGACAGTTGAATAAATGTGGATTTTTTGCTGGATATATCATAGACTGGTAGAATCAGCACGTCCCAGAAATGGCTGCAGTTCACTTCACTAATGCCATATGTGTTTGTATATTCCATAACAGAGACCAGACTACTGACTATTTTAAGACTTTCTCATATAAAAAGCCATAAATCCCTGAAGTTAAGCCAGTTTCTCTCTGACATTTCATAAGATGGATCAAAAATACAGCTATTAACCTAATAATAATATCACAATCTGCCTCAGTAATGTAATTCTCATTGTCTGATCTTTGTAGTAATAAGATTAAATCTCTAAAGATCCCTTTGCTCTCTCATTGCAGTGTGGAGGGGGATGGACGGCCCAATGAGAGTGGCTCTTCCCTGGATGGTGGAGCTGGCTATGGCCAGGGCCCGGTGACTCACGGCTCAGCCATCAGCCCAGACCGATTCGACAGCCCGCTGTACAGCCACGGGGTCCAACCCGGGCCTCAGAGACCCCGTCGGCCGAAGCTGCAGCACTCGCAGTCCATTCTCCGTAAGCAGGCAGAGGAGGAGGCCATCAAGCGGTCCCGCTCGCTCTCTGAGAGCTATGAGCTCTCCGCTGACCTCCAGGACAAGCAGGTATTCCAGAGTAACCATGTTGAATAGTTTGCTTTGGAGTCAGAGTTTATTCACAATAGAGATTAAAAGTGCCATGTGCAGTTTCTCTTCAAAAATAATGACTTGAGTGAGGGTGACTTATCAAAAACCCAGCTGTGTCAGGAAGGAAAAGCTGTCGTTAGATTGTGACAGAGTCACTGACAATGGGAGTCAAAATATCCGTGATGTCCTGGAGGTTACCTTTATAAACCACATATATCTAAGAAAATTAAATTAAAGGACAGTTTCAGTATTTTCCAACCTGGACCCCTTTTGACATGTTTTTTTGTCTAAATGACCAACGAGTACAACAGTGTTATAAAATAAGTCCATTACTCAGTGAGACCGCTGGAAAATGCAGCAGCGAAATGTAATGTAACCAATTTGGGGCTGTTTCTGGTTAAACAATAAGCATCTTACTCTTTAACATAAAAGTATATCTCTGTAGGTATCGTTTCCATAAGTTGTTAAGACACTTAAGATAACAATCTAAGCCTTTCAGTGGCAAAAACAAACACTTTTAGTGGATGTAAACTGACAGTGAATAATTGCCCCTAGTGGTTACATTGCAAGCTGTTTTCACCATCACACTCTATCTCAATACTGGACCAATTTCAAAATTTTTCTTCCCTTTACCCACAAAAACACGGGAAAACAGCACTTTTTGTGGACATAAATTGACTTTGCAAACACTTCACGAGTGGAGGCAGCCTGTTTTGCCACTGCTAGCTACAGCGGTCTCACTCAATACTGGACTTCCGTCAAAAATTAGTTTGCCTTTAAAAAAACATCCAAAATTAATCTCTGAGAAATACGTCACTTAGCCTTAAATAGTCCATGTGTCACAGACATTCACTGCTAATTTACTCCGTCTTTCCTCCAGGTGGAGATGCTGGAGCGTAAATATGGTGGACGATTCATAACCCGGCATGCAGCCCGCACCATCCAGACAGCCTTCCGCCAGTATCAGATGAACAAGAACTTTGAACGTCTCAGGAGCTCCATGTCTGAGAACCGCATGTCCAGACGCATCGTTCTCTCCAACATGAGGATGCAGCTCTCGTTTGAGGGCCCTGAGAAAGTGCACAGCTCCTACTTTGAAGGGAGGCAAGTGTCCATGACGGAGGATGGCACCCCGCTGTCCATGGTGCAGTCTGAATGTGGAGATATAGAGGTCCACCAACAGGCTAACATGGCATCTCACCCACCCCAGCAGGGTGACCTGACAGACGCGATCACGGAGCTGGAGGACGCCTTTTCCAGGCAGGTCAAATCTCTGGCTGAGTCGATAGACGATGCACTGAACTGTCGCAGCCTTCAGGGAGATGAGGGTCCTGAACCAGAGGCTATGGGCTGCTCTAAGGTGGAGAGGGAGGTGCCCTATCAGGTGAAGGCTCATCGCAGGGCAGCTGGACGAATGCACGATGAAACATTGGCGTCCTATAGTGATGTTACTCTGTTCATCGATGAGGAGGACATGTCTCCCTCTATGGCTCTGTCGAGGTCAGGGGACCAGCCCTCCAGCACAGAATCAGACTTGCGGTTGCGGTCAGTCAACTCCTCCCAGGACTACTGGCCTATTGACCCCAAAGATGAGGGTCGTGACACAGACACGAGCTGCCGCAGCACTCCTTCTCTAGAGTGCCAAGAGCAGCGTCTTAGAATGGACCATCTTCCTTTGTTGACCATAGAACCTCCTAGTGACAGCTCTGCGGAGCTCAGCGACCGCTCTGAACGTAGCTCTGTTAAACGGCCGCCTGTGTATGAACCGCACGGCCACATCGTAACATCATCCCAGGCGAGTCCTAAACACATCTCCCACGGACCCCCACCACGAGCTTCCTCCCGTGACGATGATGCACCTCTGCGTCACCGTCACCGCCAGCTGGAAAGCCACTTAGCTATCAACGGCTCAGCCAACAGACAGAGTAAGTCCGAATCCGACTTCTCCGACGGGGACAACGACAGCATCAATAGCACATCCAACTCTAACGACACCATCAACTGCAGCTCCGAGTCGTCGTCGAGAGACAGCTTACGAGAGCAGACGCTCAGCAAGCAGACTTACCACAAAGAGACTCGCAACAGCTGGGACTCGCCCATCTTCAGTAACGATGTTATACGCAAGAGACACTACCGCATCGGCCTGAATCTCTTCAACAAGTAGGTACTCAGCTGCGGTGGAGCAGGTGCTCGACCAGTGTTTGCAGTGATTAAGAGCCTAACAAATGGGGGTTATGTTAGAGAAGCCTCTTTAAGCATCATTCACTCTGTGTGTTGTACTATAAACTGTAATCAGCTGTAATAATACCATACAAAGCTATTTAGAAAGATTTTTGCACAGAAGAAGAAATTAAGAGGACATTTCAGTATTTTATAGTATCTGACTACAGTGTAGCAACATTTCTTTATGAATCTATCATTTAACAACAGCAAAACTATATCAAAACATCAGTTTACAGACACTCACATAGCCAGTGCAGTATAATCCAAGTCACGTTTATCCAGTCTTATGCTGAGTACTACCCAAACATGCATTTTTGCCAAAACTGTAATATTTGAAACATACAAGTAGTGGACCTGGCTAGTGTGTACATTCAAACTCTGATCGTGCATTTTATGAGTTCAAATACACGTGCTTGCCTAGGTATATTTGTTCGCGCATGAGACTGTTTATGCGGAAATGTTTTACATAATTTTTGGATCTTTAATTTTCTGTGGAGGCAAGTTTTCTTTATAAATTCAACAAAAAGCAGGATTAGTAATTTGAACAATCGCTTTAGGGGTGAAGAATTTCTTTAACACAAATTCTGAACATGTTAAGAAGTTTCCTGTTTGTGTTTTCAAGCTTAAAAAGTAGCATAATCTGTCTCTCCAGTTTTTAAATTTACCTGCATACAAATGTTGGTTTTATCAGGAAGCCAGAAAAGGGCATCCAGTACCTGACTGAGAGGGGATTCATCCCTGACACACCTGTTGGTGTGGCTCACTTCCTGCTGCAGAGGAAGGGTCTGAGCAGGCAGATGATTGGAGAATTTCTCGGCAATCGACAGAAACAGTTCAACAGAGACGTCTTGGAGTAAGTATGATTCTTCCTTAACCTCATAATGAGATGAAAGTGATCAAAGAAGAGATCAGGGCTGTTGCTATAAATAAAAAAAATAATGAATAAAAGGTGATAAGAATTACTTCTAGCACAAATACAAACAAAAAATCCCTTTAAACAACCACTTTTATTAACATCTCCATGATATGATCCAGGCCAATATAGCCCTGTTAGATATAAAGGAATTGGTGATGATCACAAAAAACGTTTTGTGTTTTATTTTTTATTCATTTTTTTTCTCCATCTGTCATCTGCTCTCTCCCAGCTGTGTGGTAGATGAAATGGATTTCCAGGGCATGGAGCTGGATGAGGCTCTAAGGAAATTTCAGAACCACATCCGCGTTCAGGGTGAGGCCCAGAAGGTGGAGCGACTCATCGAAGCCTTCAGGTTAGATCAAACACTGACACGTAGCATTCAAACATAGCAAAGACAGATCAATAGTTGCACAGCAGAAACACTAAAAACATACTCACACATGCCTAAAAAATACAACATGCAAAACGCAGCACACTTTGTGATTGTAACACTAGAAACATTTAATGCAGACTTTAGTGATTTTTGGAAAGTCACTGCTGCTGCGTTTCCTAACAGCTGTGTTGTTGAGATAATGATTGGTACATAAAGAGAACCAGTTCTTCTGTAACTTCTGTTTTCTTCTTGTGGTGTTGAAAGTATTTCCTCACTATGAGAATGGATTTTGTGTGTGCTTTGTAATCTGAGTTCGGTGGTAAGTTGAGATGGGTGATATTGTTCTCCTGTGTCATGTTTCCAGCCAGCGCTACTGCATCTGTAACCCCACAGTGGTGCGGCAGTTCAGGAACCCTGACACCATCTTCATCCTGGCGTTCGCCATCATCCTCCTCAACACTGACATGTACAGTCCCAACGTCAAACCCGAGAGGAAGATGAAGCTTGAGGACTTTATCAAGAATTTAAGGGGTAACCAATGACTGATACAGTTATGCATGGCTGCAATATTTGTGAGCAAATTACATATTTACTGACACCTTAGGCGAGGCTTATTTGTACAACAGATTTTGGCAACAAGGCAATTCAGAGTGCTTATAAAACATTAAAAGCATTGAGACAAAGTGCAGAAGAAAAATGTCATAAAGGACATTTAAATACCGTTAAATGTGCTGCATGCACATTTCACCCTTCAACATTCAGCATTTTTGGTATGTAGAAGGACCATGTCATTGTTTTGCAGTCTCAAGTAAGTCTAGTGAACTTAAGTCCCATATTGAGATCGACAAGTCCCAAGTCCTACACTTGGACTTGTAGACAAGTCATAAGTCATGCACTCTTCACAAAATGTAATGCCATTATAACAATAAATAAATAATGATATATTCCATTCTAAAAAAAATTATGCATGCTTTTTAAAATGTATATTTATTTGTTAAAACAAGTACAACTAAACTTAATCATAAAAGTAAGTCGTGCTGATATACACTTTCGTAACATAAGGCACTATTTACAAGTAACGTAACAGTAAGTTTGCATGCTTCTGTCCTGTCGTGTTTTTTTACCACTATTTAGTTATACATGCAAACAGAAGTATTTTTGGTATGAGATTTTTCCAACTGTCCCTCAATAGCCTTGTTAAAAGTCTATGTAACCTAGAAATGCAACTGCTTTATTTGACCAGGTTCTTCCTGGTTAAATATAGGCTGAATTTTTTTTTTTTTTTTTTTTTTTTTTTTAAATAAGAAAAAAAGTTGCCTCGGAAATGAAGGGTGATGAATTGATTTGTGGAACACTTTTTAAAGATTTTTAAGAACTTTAAAATCTTTGGAGAAAAATTCAACTGTGTTCAAGTCCATGTGAAGTCATGAGTCACTTAATTTTGGCAAGTCTAAAGTAATCTATTTCTGATTCGTGTCTGACTCGAGTCTAAGTCTCGAGTCCACACCCCTGGTATATGTTATGTCTGTGCAACATGAATAGATGAATGATTAGTTTTATTTATTTCTCCCCTTCCTCATCATCTCAAATAAAATTATTTATTTCCGTTTTCTGTATATTGTGTAGTAACTGTGCTCTGTGTGCCAGGTGTGGATGACGGGGAGGACATCCCTCGGGAGACTCTCGTCGGCATCTATGAGAGGATCCGTAAGCGAGAGCTCAAGACCAATGAAGACCATGTCTCACAGGTGCAGAAGGTTGAGAAGCTCATTGTGGGAAAGAAACCAGTAAGTTTTGTTTATTATCTCATCTACAAAGTTCAATAAAAGCTGTTATATTTTTTAAGGCTTGACATCAATCTCTGAGGCAACTTTGGCCTATAAGATGTAGACATTGCTGATTATTCTTTAATCAGAGTTCAGGTCAAAGAGGGAACAGGAAGATTTAGAGATTCTTTTGTACCTTTTGGTACAGTTGTGTGATGGGACACATGCCTGGGTTTAGACCTTCACGCTGGTGATTTTAACACCAGAGGCCCTCGAGGGATGTCACCCAGTGCTGCAGTCTCATGAAAAATGGGCTCTTTCTGCCACTGAAGCATATTATAGTTCTAGAGGGAGAAGCGGTTGAATCCAGCGATTAATTTGGCGGCATAAGTTACAATAGTCCCTTGATTCACTGATCATTAGTCAGTTTATTTCGGTGTAAGAACACTGAACCAGAGCTATTATCAGATTTAGTTATGAATCTGCTCCAACCCCTCAGGAGCAGCGGGAGCAGCATTTCTGCATTATTCTGCAGGCAATGACGTCTTTCATGTGTGAAGGTTAAAAGTGTGATTAACCTATGCAGCCTCGGGGAGATGCTTGTCTTGCATGGAGGACTTTGTTTCAGTCGCTTTCCGGTGGGATTAAATTCTCTTCTGCTTTGCCAGTAATAATTGCATGTATTGAAAAATGTTCCCTCGTCACCATTTAGTTGCAGAATTAAAAGCTCAGGAGGACACTCTGCAAAACACTTTAACATTGGAATTCCTCTCCATAATAATCAGGTCCACTAGTGCTGCACAGCGGGCTTCTAGGGAAGATCTGTTTTCATTCAGCATCATTACAGAGTCCCTCTAGTCCAGCAGCGGAGAAAGATCACCACTCTGCATATAGAACCCAAGAGGTGCATCTTCATTACCACTTTAATAGGTCAAAGGTGCACTCTGCAAGGGCAAATCCTTATGTTGGCTCATTATTTAGCAGAGGAGATTCCTTTCTCGTGTTATCAGAGGCAATAGTGTTTATAATCCGAACATAACAGCTGCGTATAACATCTTCTTTGACCTCTCTTTTCAGATTGGATCACTCCACCACGGCCTGGGATGTGTAAGTAGACCAAATATCCATAAATCATACTATATTCAGTCATTTTTCATTCATTATTTTACTGTGTGCACAGCTTCCTGTCTCTGTCCCTGGGCGTTGCAGTTAACACACATCAAACAGGTAGTTTTAGAGTCAGATTACCCAAAGAGGCAGGAACTTTTCCCCCCCCTGAAGCATCTCGTGTGTCACTGCTGCCCCAGAGACAGAATCGACAGACATAAATTGCTGGGTGGCATTGAGCTGCAGTGTTTACAGATTCTGTGCTCATTAGGGTGCACACCACTGCAGGGTGCATGCTGCGCACATGACTCTCAGTTACAGAATATACTGTGGATCCTCCATTTTTATGGAGATTATAAATTATAGTCTTTATGGGATGAATACATACATGAATACATTAGTGTATTTTGTAACACATTAATGCTGATTTATGCAGTGTCACTGCCAAGGTAAATACTTGTTTTGGACATGTTTTCTCATATGTAAAGACTCCTCAAAGTTCAGGTTAACAGTTTAAAATAATACATCAGTGAAAAAGGAAACCTGTTTCAAAATAAAGGTGACCATGGCAACACTACCAATGCTTAACGCCATGTTACCAGTTAATTTCACTGCTGAAACAACATGATATGTGTTAAAATAACAACAGACAAAACATCAACATTGTTATTTTTTGTTTGGCGCTCCATTAGCTGTTACTTTTGCTGCAGCTACTTTTCCTTTGCTTCATTGTAGGATATAGGACAGAGATGGGCAATATGGAGACACACAAATATCACAATATTTCTGACAAAAGACCTTGATATTGATATTACGACAATATTATAGGGTTGACACTTGTTGCTTTCACAAATATAAACACTGAATTTTTGATAAATAATCTTTAGTAATGTGGATATAATGACTTAATGGGTTAAGGTAAATAACAGAATAGCTAGAACACTTTACTGTGAATGCAGCCTTTAAAACCAGGAAAAGACAACACAATTACATTATCCTAAATGTAATAAGATATCTAGTCACATATCATGACCTCTATATATTAGATATATGCACAGCCCTTATATACAACATACAGGATAATGACATTAAAAAATATTAATTCTGTTTCTGCAGTAAGTCATCATGATTTTAGTGTGGTTGTACATGTCCAGGTTTTGTCTCATTAAAGAAAAGAAAGTAAATTCATTTGTGGAAACTCCATTCTGCTTTATTGATTGTTTTCATATTTTAGGACACCTAATAATAATAATAATGTGTTCTTTCTTACATAATACATAATATGCAGCAACACATTAGCCCACATGTAGAATTAATCCTGTGTTTTATTAAGCTCTTGCTCTTTATATTGTACTGATTTTTTAGTATAGATGTTCTTAGTCTCAGGATTTGTGTGTTGTGGTTATAAACAGTGTGAACTCTATAAGGCTAGCAATATTCTTTAAGTTTGTTATTGTCAAGAAATCCCATGAGACTACCACAGGTGACAGTGTTAGTCTGTGTATCAATACCCTTTAACTGTTCACCCTATTGATGGTTCTCACCCAAGCCAGCCCATTTCAACTGTAAACGTATATCATACATTTTCAGTAAATATTACGTAATCAATAAACTGTGTGTATTCAGCTACAGAGTTGGTGCGTTTACAAGTTTGTACAGTAGGATCAAAATGGGATCAAAATAAATTATAGTGTGCATAATTCATAGCTTTCATAGAGTTGTGTCTTTGGGTATTGGCCTTTTTTCTAATTAAAAAAAGCTATTTAAAGACTTGAAGATAGCAGGAATTTTTGTTTTTCTATTTTTTGATATTTTACAAATCAAACAAGGTCAATCATTAAAAATAATAGAGAGATGCAACCCTTAATAAAAGTATCCGAAATCTAATCCCGTACATCAGAGTGAATGCTGTGAAGAATGCGAAACACGTAGCTGGAGTAGATCAGTCACCCTTTGCCTGCAGCCTCTTTAAATTCTGCTCAGAGGAAGAGGTGACTTCTGTTCCTTATTACCTTTTGGACTGAGGCCACAATGACCTCTGAAATGTTTGTATCTGTGCTCTTTTTTTCTGCCCCGTAGGTGCTGTCGCTGCCCCATCGCCGGCTGGTGTGCTACTGCCGTCTGTTTGAAGTGCCAGATCCCAACAAGCTCCAGAAGCTGGGCCTGCATCAGCGGGAGATCTTCCTGTTCAATGACCTCCTAGTGGTAAAAGCCCTCTGCTGTCCTCTCCTTTTTCTCCTCTTCTCTCCTCTTTTCTCTCCTCTCCAGAGGCAGAGCAGGTTGGTGGCTTTCAGGGCTCCAGCCCCAAATGTTTTGTAAAAAGGCTTAAATATTTTTGGCTTTGAAAACAACTTAAAATGTGTGTCATTCAGATAAAAACATCTTACTATGCTATTCCGTTAAGAAATGTCATGTAATTGATTCAATGTGACCACATTTAGTTTGCATTGTTGAAGATCTTGATTAACAGATAGAGGAGCTCAAATATTATGCCATGGATTAGATGTAACAGATTTATCAGCTTAATATTCATGTTGTGAACTCTACTCCAGCAGAGACAAACAAACAAAAATAAAATAGATTCAAAATAAGTAATGCTGTTTATGCCAAATTCCTACCATAGCTATTTTATGTAACTTGAAAATAGTAACATCACACACTTTTTGCCTCTCTTTAGGAGAGTCATCCTCAACATTTGCTGTGTTTGATATCAGAATGATGAAGACGTGGAGAATAATAAGATACAAAATAGGATATAGGCTCTCCAGGATGATTTTATCCTGCTATCAAAATGATGCATTCAAAAAAAAGGGCATACAGCCACTGTGAATGGGGAAGAATATCTGCCTGAGGGAGCAGGCCTCTGACTCCGCTCTCCTCTTTTCTCTCCTCTCCTCCTTTCTCTTTTCTCCTCCTTTATCTCCTCTCTTCTTTACTCTCTGCGCCTCCGCTCCTCTCCCGTCTCCTCTTTTTTCTTTCCTCACCTCTCTTCTTTTCTCTCTTCTCCTCTTTTCTGTCCTCTCCTTCATGCTCTCTTCTCCCTGCTCCTCTTTTCTTTTTTCTCCTCTCCTCTTTGCTCTCCTCTCCTGTGCTCTCCTCTCCTCTCTCCTCAGACCAACCCTTACAATAATCTCTCTGCATGCTTTCAGGTAACTAAGATCTTCCAGAAAAAGAAGAACTCGGTGACGTACAGCTTCAGACAGTCCTTCTCTCTGTACGGGATGCAAGTCATGCTGTTTGAAAATCAGTGTGAGTGGCGTTTCCTTTTATCCCGCCTTCATCCCTGTGGTGTATTAGCCAACAGTGTTTACATCCAGGGTTTAAATCAGCACAGTAACACATCCAACAGAAATGGGAGGTCAAACCAATGGGCTGTGACATTGTTTATTCTCTCCAAACTTCAGACAGAATCACCCAATGTGTTTTAACTTAGTTTTGATCGATGGCCCTTGTGTAAATGCTTCTCCCTCTCTTTGCCGCTGCCCCAGATTACCCAAATGGAATCAGACTTACATCAGCGATACCAGGTGCGGACATCAAAGTCCTCATCAACTTTAATGCGCCCAACCCCCAGGACCGCAAGAAGTTCACAGACGACCTGCGAGAGTCCATTGCCGAGGTCCAGGAAATGGAGAAATACAGAATAGAGTGTGAGTTGCCTTTTTTTTTCACCTCCCATCCCCCCCTTCTTACTCTGACTACCTCAGGCTGTGTAAAGTAGAAACGGGGCATGGTCCTCATTACTCAAATGTGGCACTTTATGAGGGAGAATGTTTACAGAGTTCACAGGATGGCTAACAGAAGGGAGACTGGTGTTTTTGCCTGACATTCAAAAAAGCAATTCCGTCATCACATACAAAAACAGGATGTTGGAAATAATGTAGAGCGATAGTTTGTGAGTTTCAGACAGAGAAGGTGGCTGAAAACATTACAGAGAAGTTATAAAGTCACTCCTTGGCCTGGAGTAAAACCGCTGCCACTTACCTCAGTCTTTCCTTGGCTCCTTTCCGCAGCTGAGCTGGAGAAGCAGAAGGGGGTGGTGAGGCCCAGCATGTCCCAGAGCTCCGGTCTGAAGAAGGAAGCTGGCAACGGGAACATGAACCGCGCCAGTCTGGATGACACCTACGCCATGGGCGAGGGCCTGAAGAGAAGCGCCCTCAGCAGCTCCCTGCGAGACCTCTCCGAAGCAGGTACAGCCAAAACGCCTTTGTTTTTTTACCAGCCGGTTCTTTAATGGAAAAGTACTCTCCTTTTGTCATCCACCTCTCTGTGATGATATCAAGGGGATAAAAAAATAGCAAAATGTTGTTTCACTGCACCATACATTGATTTTACAGTTGTCCCGTTCAAAGGGCAACTCCAGTGCTTTTCAACCTGGACCCTATCTCTCTGTGCTTTTGTGTCTGAGTGACGCGTGCAAACATTTTTTAAATTGGTCCGGTACTGAGAGAGCGTGTAGCTTGTAGCTAGGAAACAGGCTGCAATGTAATCACTGGGGTATGTGCACACTGTCAATTTGTGTCCATTAAAAGTGCTTGTTTTTGCGACTGATAGGCTCAGATTATTATTGTTGTGAGTCTCTGACAACGTCGAGGAAAGGATCCCTACAGAGAAATTAAACTTTGTTCTTACTTTTCACTTGTTACGATCTGTTTTATGTCCACGTCTTGCTAACAAGAGGTCTAGTTTTAGTTTTTTAAAAAATCAGCAGAGGTGGTTTGCTGCAGATAAAACAATGGTGAAAGGCTAGAGAGCTGCTTTTTTTCACCCAAAACTTTTGGTATGGTACCCATGGAACCATACGAAACCTGTTCGAACATGTAACTAAATCGTAGATACAGTTTGTTTCCGATTTCCACTACAGACAGTGCTCTTAATGTAAGCGGGATGTTACCAGATGCCCCATCCAGCTTTTGCAGCATTTCCTTTTCACAAAAAATGCAGAGGAACATCTGCTCCTTGCTGAACATCCACAGAACCGGGTTGCACGACATTGTCAACACAAAAAAGGATAAGCTGGAGTGTTTAGAGCAGAGCACGGATGTAGAGCTACCAAAGGTCCCACAACAGAGGAGTGATGAAAAGACGGTATGTCTAGTAACGGTTCTATTGGTTCCACCCAAAGCTTTTCACATTGAAAACGCCACAGTATTCGTTCTAAATGTAATGAACTGAACTGAACCAGGCTGCTTGGTGGAAATGGAGTTTTAAAAAGAGGAATAGTTTATCATACAGCGAGCGACCTCCTACAAGTCACCTTTTGTAAGATTTTAAAACAAGACTTGGACACAAAACCCAAAAGAACAGGCAAAATGGGAAAAAAAAAGTTCAGTTTCATTGTAGGATCCTCTCTGTTTTCAGACACTCATAATAACAATCTTAGCCTGTAAGTGGCAAAAACAAGCACTTTTGATGGGTATAAATTACTGGTACGCACATGCCCTGAGTGGTTACAATGTAGACTGTTTCACAGCTGCTGTCTGTAGCGCTGTCTCTCAATACTGGATATTTTTAAAAAATGTTGTTTCCAGTAGTCACATAGACACAAAAACATAAGAGAATAGGGTCCAGGCTGAAAAATATCAGAGTTGCCCTTTAAATCCACTATATAAATCACTCATTATTGGATAGTTTGGTCTGAGCGGTGTGTCCTTCAAAGTTTAACTTTGTTTTAGAGAGGTGGGCTCCACCTTCTTACTACTCAAAGACTGAATACAGACCTATTTGTGAGGAGGTTCATTGATTAGAAATGCAGTTTTTCTAGATTTGTCTTCTCAGTGATGAATGAAATTGACAGGCAGTTCTCACCCCTGATCATCTGGATGATTTCTGAACATTTCCATTCATGTTTTTAATCGTCACTTCTTCTTTTTGTTAACTAGCACTTTTGCACTCTCAAGTTTGTTTTATCCAAAGACATTTCATGATAATCTTCTGTTCTATTCAAACATCATTTGCCATTTCCTCTCACGTATATTTGTGAAGCGGACAAATCAGTGCTGATGTGTACCATTCTCTAACGAGATCAAGATTTAGCTCCAGTCTTGGCGTTAACAGTCATTTCACATCCATGAATATCAGTGTTTAGCACAGCCGCTCTGATTCCCTCAAGAATACATTTCATTCATTACAGATAACAGCTTATGGGAAGTTATCGGGTGATTAACTTGATAACAAAATGAAATCCAGTCAGGGGTCTGCCTCACTGTTGGTAACACGATATGCTTTGTTCTTATGATCACTACCACAATGGAAAATGATAGGTCAGTCAGCAAAGAAGTTTCTAGAAGTCCCTCCTGTCTCCTGTGTCCTTCGATGCAGGACGTGGCATGTTAGTGGGGTCATTTTTGTTAAGTGTTTTCTTTTTCCTTTCCTACCATACTCCCATTTCATGTGTATTTACTGTGTTATTTCCATACACATCAGGTATTCTCCTGTTTATGTGTGATTATTGGTCATGTATCATTGGCTGAGTGTGCCTAACAACGGCAAAAAGTGCTCTGTTCGCCCTCAGACCTGTATATGCCTGTACATCCCATGTGCAACAACCACTGTATTGCTTTTGATGTGTCTCCTCCTCCGTGACTGTCACTGAGACTGGCTTTTTGCCAACCTTGACCCTTTTGAAAATCTACATCTTGTGACAACGTTAATAACGAGTTGTCATTTAAAAAAAAAATTTAACAAAAAAAATCTGGGAAGAATTTCGGCATCAACCAATGTTTTTGGAAATAGCCTGCAATCTTTTGGTAAAACTTTTTTGAGAAAAGCAGTTAAAAATTTTAAGCAGTTTAAAGTGCGTTTTTAAAAGTGATATTTAAATGCAGCTTTCAGTGAAGATGTGACTTCACTACACAGTTTAGACACAGTACCACCTGTCACCCACCACCCTGAACGCGCTCTCCCCTTCCCGCCTATATTTGGACCTTACTCACAGTCACAATCCACTGCACTGCCCCCCTTTCGGGACTGGTGGGCGGCCTAAACGTCTGTAGTCGATCCAGGAGTGCTGTCGATCTCTAATCTGTGGTATTGCATGTCTCGGGCAGGCAAGCGGGGGCGTCGCAGCAGTGCAGGATCACTAGACAGCAATATGGAAGTAAGTTGGAAGCAGCTGGTATCCAAGCTACTCTCTATGTGATGATGTGCACTGTGAAAACACACCATTTATTTTTGGTCTTACACCTTCTTTGCTTCATAGACTCCAGTCCATTTGTTTGGATCATTTATTTTTCTTCCTGGGATGCCTTATAACCTGCTTGCCTCAGTTAGTGTGCATGCATGGGTTGCCTGCCTTCTGATCTTGCCCCCACCCCCTTATTTTTGGAAGCCAGAGATCTCCCTTGTTTTGGTCATGTTATATGACCAATATACACCTTAACTTCAAACAAGCATGACTCTACTAATCTCTCCCGATCCCCCACCCCCTTGTCGCCTGTCTCTGTCTTTCATTCAATCACATCCAAGCGATTTTTCATTTTCTTCTCTGTGGCAGGGTGGTAGCTCTGTGAGACAGCCCCTCTCCCTGTCCGGGTCTTTCTTTCTCCCCCTCTTATCCACAACTTCTCTTAAATGCTGTAAGGTTCAGGGAGGAACGTAGCCTTCATAGTCAGAGGACGGCCTTCACACGGACTTCTAAAGATGTGGATTTCATTCATTCATCTTTCCCTCATTTCACGTGTCCATGAGTTCATGTGTTGGGTTGAAGTCTGGGAAAATGTCATTCTGCTTTTCAAAGACGTCACACGGTCTTTCTCCAGTCGTAGATGAAGCATGTGCACAAGGTTTGTTTTGCTTTTTTAGAAAAGAAGAACTCATACCTGGATAGTGAGCAGTGTTGGACCCAGAAAAGGGAGGGAAAGTGTCCAGGCCTGTTGTGAAGTCTGCACACGAGAGCTTAGTTCCTCCTGCCTTCTGACTTGTAGTTGAATGTGTGGATGCTGCCTGTCACATCCTCTGCATGTGGAAACTATTATAACAAGTTGCATGTGTGACTCTTAGAGGGTTTGGCACACTGACTGCGATGAAGATGAAATGTTTTTTCGACCCGTGTTAATGTCATTATTTATGCTCCTGATGGTGTTATTGTAATTACTCATGTTACAGATTTACAGTTTCAAGCCAGTTAGCTCCTTTGAAAACAGGCTCCCTTCATCTTGCAGCTGAAATATTCCTCGTGTTGCTGCTGCCTACCATGACAACATTTTTAGTTTCTCATTTGCATGCCCTATAACATTTTGCTACTTGTTTATCTGAAGTAAGAAAACTGTGAATCCATCCTGCTGGTGCCTTGTAGCTGTAGCGGTTGTGCACAGTGTCTCACGGACATGCTGTTACCTTTCTGCCTGCAGGGGTCCATCATTAGCAGTCCGCACACACGCCGGAGAGCCACCACGCCACGTGAGGGCGCATCCCGCGGCCACCCCTCCATCCCTAACTCAGCATCGACTTCCATTCTTGGGTCGCTCTTTGGCAGTAAGCGAGGCAAACCGTCATCCCAAAGCCACGCCCCTTTTCCCCCGCCCGGCCAGCCCACCCTCATATCCCACAAGCCCCACCCGACCAACCTGCACCACACAGCACAGGTGGGGCACACAGCGCAACACCACAGCCACCATTCCCAGTACTGCCAAGTCCCGCAGAACCCGCCACCTTACCACCACCACCACCACTACCACCCGCCGCCTCACACGCAGTACCACCAGCACCCGGGCTACACCTCACACGCACACCAACACCCGCATTCGCAGCACAGCCATTACAGCCAGCATTCCCATCATGCCTCACACTCCCAGCATGCCCCTCACCACCACAGTCAGCAAGCGGGTTCGGCGCCTGGCGGACCCAAACCTAAACACAGTGGCATCAGCACCGTAGTGTGATGCTAGCGAGGAGGAACGGGGAGCGAACTTAATGAAGGAGGGACAATTGCTTACACCAAAGGGACTGACAGCATAACTCTATGGCCTGTCCACTGTGTTTTACTGCTGCTGTGATGGAAACAAGTCACATGCAGTTTTTCACCTCCAGGTCCAACTAATATGCAGGATGGAAATCGGACTCAAATCTTCCACCAGGGGCCTTTACTAGTTTGCCTGATCATGGGCTTGGCCCAGTCAGGGTTTTTGTGGGTTGGGTTCTGTACAGGAAGATGCTCTGTGTTTTCCACACACTCAACGCCGGCCGTGATGGCTGCAGAGAAAATCTTTTCTCAGCGAGCCGCTCCCCAACTGCTTCATCCCCTCAATAAGCCTGTCTTACCTTCACATAATCAGGAGGAAAGACGACCCTGAGATGAGAACATGGCTGACTGTTTTCTCTGTCACAACGATGGCGTAATTCCTTGTGCACAGCCTTTTCGGAAGTTGACTTTCAACTCTTTGGTTTTGCAGCTCCTACCATCATATGAATGCAATTTGTCGTCGCCTCCCGTAGAGCTCATATGTAGTGGAGAAACCTTAGATATAATCATTTCACACTAAATCAAAGGACAGGTAAACAAACTGAGTCGACCATCTCAGTCATTGTAGTTCTAGTGCTGTATTTACTGTAGATGACAGCTATATGTGTTGTCTCCTAGCTCTCATAAATAAATGTGCCAATTATTAATGCATAATCTATTTAGTCAAGACTTCATGTACAGTATATTGTGCGTAAAGTAATTTGTAAGATTATACTTACAATTATTATTATCAGCAAAAATGAATTTTATCAGTATTATACTGACTCTGTGGTAACAGGATGTAGATCTGAAAGGAGTGAACTCCCATTCAGTGCGGCCTATAATCTATTCTGGATATTTTTTTTGCCTTTCGAACGGATCAAATGAAGCCTCTGGATGGCAGCTGTTGCATATGGGCCTCAATATTGAAGCCTCAAAGCAGACTTTTCCTGTAGACAAATGAAAACTGGGTCGGTTGTTTTAATCTCAGTTTACTTCTCAGACTGTGGCTGCTTACACTAAAAGTAATAAATGAAAAGACATTTTTAAATGGCTCGGTTCAAATGTTACAAATGGATCCACAGAGCGTGTCGAACATGTAAAGTCTGTTGCCTTTAAGATATATGCAACAGCTGCTCTCTCAAATCTGAAAATCAATTTTGAAATCTTCTTTTGCCTTGTTTAGTATATTTTTTTCATTCACCAACAAGGTGAGTGACTAAAATCAGTTCCCTACATAGTGAAGTATTTTTTTCATCTTTTTTTTCTATCATATGTGCAATATCTTTGTACTGATTTTGTACATTACGAACAAGCATGGTGTCCCTCCAATTTGTGTTTTTTTTTCTTTCATGTTGCGTCATTATTTATTTATTTTGGACCCCTGTCAGAGTCTTTCTCGGTAAATTAATGTGTGGCTGTCCTCGTGCTCTTATGATGAGAGGTACAGACTTGGAGTTCAGTGGAATGTCTAGTGAGTGATTTTTTGCATGTAATGTTATTAATGTGAGGCTATCCTCTGCACATTGTATAACAAAAATCAGTGTTACCATAGCAAGTTTAAGTGCAATCATGTTCAGAAAACGCAGACTTGTACTGAGAGTGGAAGTCTGTTATCTTGTTGTCCAGGATGAGATTCAGGTGAAAAAAAATCTTTTTTTTTCATTGAAGAATATATAAATACTTACTTACACAGTTCACAGTGGAAAGAGGAATGTGTGTATATATTTTAATAAAAGGAATATGCTTCTCTTTGGGCTGAACAGAAATATTTTGCTGGATAAGCACATATGAAAGAAACACTTTCATTTTTTCAGGAAATGCAGTTATACAAAATGCAAACTGAACAAAGGAACTGGGTATATGTAAAGAATAACTTTCTACATTCTACAAATAAGAGTCTATTCTAGTGTGTAAATTAGTGACAGTAAACTGTTTGTCCCGATATTCAGGTTGTAAATGTATTTTAACATTCACAGAGAAAAGCATTGCCATAAGTCAAGCTTATTATTTCCACACATTTCTCCTCATGTGAAGTAACAAGGAAAAGTTCAAATGACAGACATATCACGTTATGGGACGTTAATGATCAGCTGAATGTGTCTTTCCATTGATTTCGTAATTTTTTTGCGATAATTCTGAAATCTTGGGATAATGTAAAACTGAGGGATCTGTTGATTTCGGTGTGTGTTGTAGTGCTTCAAATGTCTGTTTGTGAGAAAGTACCCCAACGATGCACTGCATGGATCATCATGTGTCCTATTCACTGTGAGCTGATTGGGAAAAAAAATCAGCCTATAAATTTTTATTAATTTGGAATTTCCTGATGTGTTCTTGTTGCTCCATGTTATTGAAGCTCAGCATGCATTTCATTAACAAAGCCATTGTGTAAATTACAAACATGAAGAACATTGCACTTCTGTTGCTGAGGGCTTTCATCGTGTAAATACGGGATTTTTTGGTGTGCAAGCTTGGAAGGAGGGAGTTTATCTTTATGAAACTGTAAAGGGACCAAGACGGGGGTTATTGCAGTTGTACATAATGTGTATAGGATCAGTACTCTATTCTGATATCTGCAGCTAAGATCAGGATGTATATTCATCACCTCACAGATGGATTCAAGGGGGGGGGGTATATGAACATATCGACTGTCTCTGCCTCTAGCTGTCGTGAAGTGACATTTGCTGTAGAAATCAAAAACAGACTGTTAAGAAAGTTCGCTGCCATTTACATCCAGCTCTCTTTTCATACATGCACCCCCCCCCCCGAACACACCCACACAAACAGACAACATACACACATCCTGCAGCAAGCTGTTCAGTCTGGCGTGAGACACATTTGAAAGAAAAAAAAACAATATGAAAAGACAAGAATGGCCTCATTTATATGTGCATTCTGTTTGTACAGTGAGTAGTGAGACCCCAGTTATTGTAAAACTTCAACTGTGACAATGTTGAGAACGCAAAATAAACGAATATATGACTTATGGTACGCATGTGTAGTTCTTGTTCTGCACTGTATGGAGCGCCAAGTCAGCTGTCAGTGTGAATCAAAGGAAATTTAATTATTTCACCCCCCTTTCCTTTTATATAATGCGTTTCACATTAGTGTCTTATCTTAAGGCTCCCATATCTTCCACTTCCAGGCTTCAGCTTTACTTTACATTACTTAGTGTTGCAGCATTTCCACTAGAGGGCATGCATTAAAGTGCTATAAAATAAAAATGAATATCTGTGCCATTACACCACCTATGGGTGGAAAGTGTTCCTGCTACACAGTTCCTCAGCCAGTGAAAATGGTTGCATACTCCTAACTCTCAGTCTGTGGAGCTGTGTGACTTCCAGGGTGTCTAAACTTGGCCTTATATTCATTAAATAGTCTCAAATTTGTTTTGTATTTTGTGGCCTGCATTTTAAAGCATTTTTATCAAGAGTGGAGTAAATATGCACAAATCATTAGCAAATATATAGAAATGAATGGTAAATGCACAAATGTATATTAAGCCAACTAGAGCATTTACAAAATTATTACAGACATAATTGTCTTTAAGATGTATAGAAAATAACAAGGGACAAAAAGAAACGAAAAGAAAAATACAACAAACAAAACCCATTCCCTCCCACCCATAGACGGACTTTAGGCGAAACAGGTATTTGCCTAGAGCCCCGGGCCCCATAAAATGCCCTTTGGGGCACCATAAAATACCCTTTTTGCTCATTAATAATGTTTTTCAACAAATCTCTTCGCAAAAATGGCATCGGAAAGGCTAATTCATCAATAACTCATGCCGTAGCAGAGTTTGTCTGGGCTCTCCCCCCTTTAGTCGGCGCTACATGGACTATTCCATTATGCGCATCACCGTACTGCGCAACGTTTATGCGGAAATGATTCCAGCGCTGAGAATCAACTCATGTAAACACAACATGGACAGAGAGACAAGAGAGATAAACCATGAAGCGAAGTTACGAGCGCGGTTCGCACAAAAAGAAGAAGAGAGGGAGGAAAAAATAGGATTTCTTAACAAACCTGCCAAAGGTATCTACCTTTTTCGAAGCAGTGCCGGCGGGGCCGCCTGTCTACAGACAAGAGTCTACACAATAACGTTAGAAAAATGAAAGATGTAATAGCAAGATTTACTGAAGCCAAGGCTCGCAAAGTTTTAGATGTCAAAACGGAGAGAGAGAGAGGTAGGAGATATGAAAAGAAACACAGAGGAGAGATGAAGACAAAAGCAGAGAGGCTATGAAAACAAGCACAGAGGAGAGATAAGGACAGAGAGTTTGAGACATGAAGACAATACGGAGAGAAAGGAGAGATTGAGACAAAACAGAGAGAAAGAGAGGAGAGATTGAGACAAAACAGAGAAAGAGAGGAGAGATTGAGACAAAACACATACAGAGAGAGATCAGTCAGTCAGTACATAACATGTCTCCATAATTGTCTCTAATTGTCTTGTGTCTCTCACTTTGTAGTTAACACAAGATACAGTAGGAGACATGACCACGATCAACCTCCTGCCACCCTTTGGAAAACCAAGGTAAATGATGACATGTTAAACAGTGCACTAGACTGATGGATGTGGGGGACCCCCAAATTGACTGCTCGCCTGGACCCCCAAATGGTTAAGTTCGCCACTGCTCCCACCAAATAATTCAGAGCACCAAACAGTCTACACACCCATAACAAAATCAAATGATCCAACATCAAATTGGTAACACATATCTGCAAATGGTATTACACTGACATGTGAATTGTCTTAATTGCCAAACAGTTTTAATTTTGGACATTGCTTTATGTCCCCTTTAATTCTTACCCCACTCACAGATATGCAAAAGGTCTTGTGGGTCGTGCGAATATGACGCATTGCAAAGTTAATATTATTCCTGAGGTTGTAAGCTCCAGCCCGTCCACTGAAAAGTTTTCTGGTAAAAGATTATTTCTGGCTTTAAACATTATTTGTGCTGTAGCATACTCTACAATGTCAGTATATTTCAATAATTTTGACTGCAAGAATAATGAATTTGTGTATTATCACAGCTCTTTTTCATTTTGGATTTTAGGACTATTGTGCGTGTTACTGAATAGTACAACCAATTTCCCAATTTAAAAAAGGTAGCCCTAAAATAAAAAAGAACAGAACATTTAAGCCACATTACCTTTTTTTTAACAGATTTTAATATTTGATATTAATAATATTTGTGCTGAATTTTATGCTAGGGAAAAGTGATATAACTGACTGAGACCACTGATAATAACTCTGTGCACAGCATTCGACAGCACATCTATACAGCGAGTAGCAGACCTCGCAGACAGGGACCCTGTTTCACAGAGGCAATGGTACCATCCATTGACTTGCTGTTTAGTATTATATTCTTTACACGTAGCGACAGCGTCAGTGCAGATAAGACACACCGGCTTTCCATTCATGAATCCAGGTAGGATGACGCATACTTGTCTCTCCATTCTTCGATTAATGTCCCATTTTGGCTGTCAACTTTCCTTTTTAGACTTTTGGAGAGTGACATTTACAGGTTTAATGTTTAGCTAATTTCACTCTGCACACAAACTAATATTGTACCTTCTGCACACAAACAATTTTTAAAAATTGCTACACTGTACGTGAGGAGTGGAGTCACCAATACCAAGAAATAATTCTGGAGTTAAAGTATATTAAATAATTATTAGAAAAAGTTAGGCTCTGCTACATGATCAGTCGTTTTGTTTTGTGTGTAAAAAAAAAAAAAAAAGGAGCAGTCACTTTCAAAATTAAAATCATAGGCTACGTTTTTATTAATCAAATTATCAAAAGGGGAAATAAAACCAAGCTCATTAAGAGCATTTCATGACTCAATTCTGTATATGAAATTTCTGATTTAATTTCATAATGGGTCTATCCATGTCCTCTGTTATTTCTTGAGTTATTTTTATGCACTCTCTGCATATCCCACACACGCGTGTCCTGTAAGGCAGTCTGTTGCAGATTTCAGTTGTTTTTTTATCAATTAATTTATTAAATTAGCCTTTGATTATGTTCTGGCCCGCCATCTAATTTCTGAGAAGAAAATTGGCCCGAGGGCAAACTTACTTGCAGACCCCTGCTGTACATGCTCACAGCTGTTTTCTGTAGTGCAGTGCCCCCTGTGCCCTCGGCGCTGCAGTGGGTGTTAATAGTAAACAGTGTAGGAGAGCTTCAGATAGCCTCCGCCACTGTTTTTACGAGATAAACTCTTATCTCCTTTAAGCAGATGGATTTCCTTCGTGTCAAATGCGACCGTGCAGTGTTATTGGTGCGTTTCTCACACTGACGCTGCTCTGCACTGGCTGTGCGATTACACCTCAGTTACAAAACGGAAGAACTTCTGAAATGCTTTGAAGCTCAAATGCAACATTGGAACTAAAGCAGTGAATATTTAACGAGATTTAAAGGATGATCGGCACCACAAGAGGAAACTCTGAAGCTGGTCTGACACTAAAAGGTTTGTATCCCTTTTTAATTAAAAAAAAAAAAAGGTAGATTTTGAATTCACTCTCTTGTTTGGCTGTATCTCTTACAGTTCAAAGATGTACCGGGATATTTAATAATTCTCACCTCATGATTTACTTTTGGCTTTATCAATTAAATCAGTATTTTGAAGAGTTAATTTTTCTGTTTGTTGCTTAAGGGTCCAGTGTGTAGGACTTGTGCTGCATTCACACGCCATCAGAGAGACAACAGACGGCAAACTGCATATTATTTTAGTGGATGAGAGCAGGAAAAAAACTAAGGTGAGGCTGAAAGAGAATAATGGCAACAATAGATGGTTCTGCTTTTCAAAGTTGAAGTATTTTAACTTTTTGCCTTTCTTGGCCATTAATAACCAGAGGTTATGTAGCTTCTTTACACAATGAGACAACACGGGCGATCTGGGGACTATCTAGACATTTTTTAAATAATTACATGAAATAATAAACAAGAAATTATTGCTATTATATTCAGACATCACCCTGGTAAAATACGATCATGCATGTTCCTGTTTTACTGTCCTGCCATACTGTTGGATTGTTGCTATCTACCGCCTGATTCCATGTGAATGCAGCATTGGGCAGATATATTGGTGGAAATTGAATATATATAATATATTCATAGCTATATGTACAGTCACCTGAACTTAATAATAATTGTTTTTTGTTGCCCTACTATGTGCTGTTTGTGTCTGAATATGAAGTGGTTCCTCTTCCATGGAGTCTGCTATGTTGTTTCTACAGTAGCCCAGAACAGACAAATCAAACACTGACTCTAAAATGGTCCGTTTGCATTTTTACGTCAGCCACTGTACTTATACCACATGCTTAGCACATGAGAGGAATTTTAGTTGGTTGCAATCTGCTGCCTCACCACTAGATGCCACTAGACCCTACACACTGTTCCTGTAATCTTGTCCTAATACACAGCTTTATGGACACTGGTTTTAGAGTACTCCACTTTAACAACTTGCTGAATGTTAAACTGTAAGCACCATGTTCCCATTATTATCCAAACTGGAAATAACCCTGCAAATCATGAATAACCTTTTTTTCCTGATCCTGCAGGATGCTCTCCGGTTTAAAGATTGCTGTCTTCCTTGTCTGGGCCACATCAAGCACACAAACTACTGCTCAGCCCTGCCTATGTTCAGCCCTCCAGCCTGCTAGTCTGCAGGTCAACTGCAGCTCTTTAGAGCTGGTGCAGCTGCCTCATCTGCCCTCAGACACCACAGAGCTCCACGTGCAGAACAACCGGCTCACCTCGGTGCCCCCAGGCCTGTTTGACAAGCTGGTTGGTCTGAAAAAGGTCTCACTATCTGGGAACCCCTTCCACTGTGACTGCAATATCCAGTACCTGAGGAACTGGTTGCTGACGACGAGGGCTGTTGTCTCCGAGGAGCCCACCTGTGCCAGCCCGAGCTCTGTTGCTCAGAGAGCCATCACTGAACTCAGCGATGACTACTTTTCTTCCTGTGCACTCGCTACCTGTACTGATGGAACGTTTGACACCGTAATGGGAGTGATGCTGTGCTGTCTCATTGTTCTGCTTTTGTGGAGCTTGAGGCTTGCCAAAACATCCACTTTTATTCTGTACATCGATGAGAGACATTCGGGATTCCAGGCCGACTCTTTGCGCTCACTGAAGCCCAAGCACAGGAGGAGGCTACACACTGCACAGCCCGATTCTCTCACTTTCGAGGGGGATGAAGAGAAGCCTCCTTTCAACATGGAGTTACTGCCACAAGTACTGGATGTGTTGCAAAAGAAGCACAATATAAAAATAAAGGCTACCTGAGGGACCTACTACAGTGGAATTACAAAAACACTGAAAAAAAACAAAGTGGCAAATAGTGTAGTAGCGCTGCAAAGGATTTCTTGTTTTTTGAAATAAAGTTATTTTTAAGGCTAAACCACAACAGCCATGTCTCCTGAGACTTCTTCTGGCTAACTGGTACTTAAAAAAAAAAAAAAATCACACTGCAGAAAATGAAAAAAAAAAAACCAGTCATAGAAAATTTTTCCATAAAGATTCATAGTTTAGTATCTCATTTAAAAAATGTAATAATATAGCATGTCAATATATCCTAGCACAGGATGCTATGAAAAATGTCAAAACGTTATAGCATACTGTTGGAAGTATAGTATGCCAAAAAATGTTACAGTCTAGTATGACAAAAAAGTCAAATGCACACTCAAGATAGCAACATTTTTTTGCTGGCACATTTAACCTTTTTATTTAGGTTTTAGTTTTTAAAATTAACCAACAATGAAAAGGATGAACCGCTTCAGAACAGAACAGATCTATGACATTTGTATGATATTTTAGACGACATGCTTAACAATGACGGTTTTTAAAAAATTTTGAACATCATACTTTACTTAACGTTTTTATGATTTTTTTGGACATCATAATGTACGATGACATTTATACGAGTTTTGGGACGACACACTATGACATCTCTATTATATGGTCCCGAAACAGGCGTATTTTGGCTTTTATTTCAACTTTGTATACTATGATGCGTCTCTACAAGCTATAATACGTGTTTTTTAGCCATTTTTTAAAACGTGTTAAAATTTGACATTTTCGACATACTATACTATGGCGTTTTTTGCCATTTTTTCAACATGCTAAATTATGACGTTTTTGGCCTTTTTTGGGCTTTTATTTCTGCATTGAATACTATGACGTGTCTCTAGAAGCTATAAACAGGTTTTTTTAGCCATTTTTTATGACATGTCAAAATTTGACATTTTCTACATACTATACTATGGCGTTTTTTGCCATTTTTTCAACATGCAAAATTATGACGTTTTTGGCCTTTTTTGGGCTTTTATTTCTGCATTGAATACTATGACGTGTCTCTAGAAGCTATAATAGGTGGCTTTTAGCCATTTTTTGACATGTCAAAATTTGACATTTTCGACATACTATACTATGGCGTTTTTTTGCCATTTTTTCACCATGCTAAATTATGACTTTTTTGGCGTTTTTTGGCTTTTATTTCAACTTTGTATACTATGATGCGTCTCTACAAGCTATAATACGTGTTTTTTAGCCATTTTTAAAACGTGTTAAAATTTGACATTTTCGACATACTATACTATGGTGTTTTTTGCCATTTTTTTCACATGCTAAATTATGACTTTTTTTGGCCTTTTTTGGCTTTTATTTCAACTTTGTAATACTATGACGTCTCTACAAGCTATAATACGTGTTTTTTTAGCCATTTTTAACATGTAAAAATTTGACATTTTCGACATACTATACTATGGCGTTTTTTGCCATTTTTTCAACATGCTAAATTATGACGTTTTTGGCCTTTTTTGGGCTTTTATTTCTGCATTGAATACTATGACGTGTCTCTAGAAGCTATAACAGGTGGTTTTTAGCCATTTTTTGACATGTCAAAATTTGACATTTTTCGACATACTATACTATGGCGTTTTTTGCCATTTTTTCACCATGCTAAATTATGACTTTTTTGGCGTTTTTTTTGGCTTTTATTTCAACTTTGTATACTATGATGCATCTCTACAAGCTATAATACGTGTTTTTTAGCCATTTTTTTAAAACGTGTTAAAATTTGACATTTTCGACATACTATACTATGGTGTCTTTTGCCATTTTTTTCACATGCTAAATTATGACTTTTTTTGGCGTTTTTTGGCTTTTATTTCAACTTTGTATACTATGATGCGTCTCTACAAGCTATAATACGTGTTTTTTTAGCCATTTTTTAAAACGTGTCAAAATTTGACATTTTTCGACATACTATACTATGGCGTTTTTTGCCATTTTTTCAACATGCTAAATTATGAAGTTTTTTTTTGGCCTTTTTTGGGCTTTTATTTCTGCATTTGAATACTATGACATGTCTCTAGAAGCTATAATAGGTGGTTTTTTTAGCCATTTTTATGACATGTCAAAATTTGACATTTTTCGACATACTATACTATGGCGTTTTTGCCATTTTTTCACCATGCTAAATTATGACTTTTTTGGCGTTTTTTTTTGGCTTTTTTGGCTTTTATTTCAACTTTGTATACTATGATGCGTCTCTCTACAAGCTATAATACAGTGTTTTTTAGCCATTTTTATGACATGTCAAAATTTGACATTTTCGACATACTATACTATGGCGTTTTTTGCCATTTTTTCAACATGCTAAATTATGACGTTTTTGGCCTTTTTTGGGCTTTTATTTCTGCATTGAATACTATGACGTGTCTCTAGAAGCTATAATAGGTGGTTTTTAGCCATTTTTATGACATGTCAAAATTTGACATTTTTCGACATACTATACTATGGCGTTTTTTGCCATTTTTTCACATGCTAAATTATGACTTTTTTTGGCGTTTTTTGGCTTTTATTTCAACTTTGTATACTATGATGCGTCTCTACAAGCTATATAATACGTGTTTTTTAGCCATTTTTAAAACATGTCAAAATTTGACATTTTTCGACATACTATACTATGGCGTTTTTTGCCATTTTTTTCAACATGCTAAATTATGACGTTTTTGGCCTTTTTTTGGGCTTTTATTTCTGCATTTGAATACTATGACATGTCTCTACAAGCTATAATAGGTGGTTTTTTAGCCATTTTTATGACATGTCAAAATTTGACATTTTTCGACATACTATACTATGGCGTTTTTGCCCATTTTTTCACATGCTAAATTATGAAGACTTTTTTGGCCTTTTTTTGGCTTTTATTTCAACTTTGTATACTATGATGCGTCTCTACAAGCTATAATATAGTGTTTTTTTTAGCCATTTTTAAACATGTCAAAATTTGACATTTTCGACATACTATACTATGGCGTTTTTTGCCATTTTTTTCACATGCTAAATTATGACTTTTTTTGGCGTTTTTTTGGCTTTTATTTCAACTTTGTATACTATGATGCGTCTCACGTCTCTACAAGCTATAATACGTGTTTTTTTATTTTTTTTTAAAACGTGTCAAAAATTTGACATTTTTCGACATACTATACTATGGCGTTTTTTGCCATTTTTTCAGCATACATGCTAATTATGACGTTTTGGCCTTTTTTGGCTTTTATTTCTGCATTTGTAATACTATGACACGTCTCTACAAGCTATAATAGGTGGCTTTTTAGCCATTTTTGACATGTCAAAATTTGACATTTTCGACATACTATACTATGGCGTTTTTTGCCATTTTTTCAACATGCTAAATTATGACTTTTTTTTGGCCTTTTTTTTGGCTTTTATTTCAACCACTTTGTATACTATGATGCGTCTCTACAAAGCTATAATACGTGTTTTTTAGCCATTTTTTGACATGTCAAAATTTGACATTTTTCGACATACTATACTATGGCGTTTTTTGCCATTTTTTCACCATGCTAAATTATGACTTTTTTTGGCTTTTTTGGCTTTTATTTCAACTTTGTATACTATGACACGTCTCTACAAGCTATAATACGTGTTTTTTAGCCATTTTTATGACATGTCAAAATTTGACATTTTTCGACATACTATACTATGGCGTTTTTTGCCATTTTTTTTCAACATGGCTAAATTATGACTTTTTTTGGCCTTTTTTGGCTTTTATTTCCACTTTGTATACTATGATGCGTCTCTCTACAAGCTATAATAAGTGTTTTTTTAGCCATTTTTTGACATGTCAAAAATTTGACATTTTTCGACATACTATACTATGGCGTTTTTTGCCCATTTTTTCAACATGCTAAATTATGAAGTTTTTTGGCCTTTTTTTGGCTTTTATTTCACTGCATTGTATACTATGACGACTCTCTACAAGCTATAATAGGTGGTTTTTAGCCATTTTTATGACATGTCAAAATTTGACATTTTTCGACATACTATACTACTATGGCGTTTTTTGCCATTTTTTCAACATGCTAAATTATGACGTTTTTTGGCCTTTTTTGGCTTTTATTTCCACTTTTGAATACTATGACGTGTCTCTAGAAGCTATAATAGGTGGTTTTTAGCCATTTTTATGACATGTCAAAATTTGACATTTTTCGACATACTATACTATGGCGTTTTTGCCATTTTTTCACATGCTAAATTATGACTTTTTTTTGCCTTTTTTGGCTTTTATTTCACTTTGTATACTATGACACGCGTCTCTACAAGCTATAATACATGTTTTTTTCAGCCATTTTTTATGACATGTCAAAATTTGACATTTTTCGACATACTATACTATGGCGTTTTTTGCCATTTTTTTTCAACATGCTAAATTATGACGTTTTTTGGCCTTTTTTTGGCTTTTATTTCTGCACTTTGTACTATGACGTGTCTCTACAAGCTATAATAGGTGGTTTTTAGCCATTTTTATGACATGTCAAAATTTGACATTTTTCGACATACTATACTATGGCGTTTTTTGCCATTTTTTTTCACATGCTAAATTATGACTTTTTTGGCCTTTTTTGGCTTTTATTTCAACTTTGTATACTATGATGCGTCTCTACAAGCTATAATATAGTGTTTTTTAGCCATTTTTATGACATGTCAAAATTTGACATTTTTCGACATACTATACTATGGCTTTTTTGCCATTTTTTTCAACATGCTAAATTATGAAAGTTTTTGGCTTTTTTTGGCTTTTATTTCTGCATTTTGTATACTATGATGACACTCTCTACAAGCTATAATAGGTGGTTTTTTTTAGCCATTTTTATGACATGTCAAAATTTGACATTTTTCGACATACTATACTATGGCGTTTTTTGCCATTTTTTCAACATGCTAAATTATGACGTTTTTTTGGCCTTTTTTGGCTTTTATTTCCATTTGTATACTATGACACGTCTCTACAAGCTATAATAAGTGGTTTTTTAGCCATTTTTATGACATGTCAAAATTTGACATTTTCGACATACTATACTATGGCGTTTTTTGCCATTTTTTCACATGCTAAATTATGATTTTTTTTGGCGTTTTTTGGCTTTTATTTCCACTTTGTATACTATGATGCGTCTCTACAAGCTATAATAAGTGTTTTTTAGCCATTTTTATGACGTGTCAAAATTTGACATTTTTCGACATACTATACTATGGCGTTTTTTGCCATTTTTTTGACATGCTGCTAAATTATGACGTTTTTTTTTGGCCTTTTTTGGGCTTTTATTTCCACTTTGTACTATGACGTGTCTCTACAAGCTATAATAAGTGTTTTTAGCCATTTTTATGACATGTCAAAATTTGACATTTTTCGACATACTATACTATGGCGTTTTTTGCCATTTTTTCAACATGCTAAATTATGACGTTTTTTGGCCTTTTTTGGGCTTTTTTATTTCCACTTTGTATACTATGACACGTCTCTACAAGCTATAATAGGTGGTTTTTAGCAGCCATTTTTATGACATGTCAAAATTTGACATTTTCGACATACTATACTATGGCGTTTTTGCCATTTTTTCACATGCTAAATTATGACTTTTTTGGCCTTTTTTGGCTTTTATTTCAACTTTGTATACTATGACACGTCTCTACAAGCTATAATAAATGTTTTTTTTAGCATTTTTATGACATGTCAAAATTTGACATTTTTTTTCGACATACTATACTATGGCGTTTTTTGGCCATTTTTTTTTGAACATGCTAAATTATGAAGTTTTTTGCCTTTTTTGGCTTTTTATTTCCACTTTTTACTATGACTATGACAGTCTCTACAAGCTATAATAAGTGGTTTTTAGCCATTTTTATGACATGTCAAAATTTTTGACATTTTCGACATACTATACTATGGCGTTTTTTTTTTGCCATTTTTTTTCAACATGCTAAATTATGACGTTTTTGGCCTTTTTTGGGCTTTTATTTCCACATTTGAATATACTATGACGTGTCTCTACAAGCTATAATAAGTGGCTTTTTCAGCCATTTTTTTGACATGACATGTCAAAATTTGACATTTTCGACATACTATACTATGGCGTTTTTTTGCCATTTTTTCAACATGCTAAATTATGACTTTTTTTGGCCTTTTTTGGCTTTTATTTCAACTTTGTATACTATGACACGTCTCTACAAGCTATAATAATAAGTGTTTTTTTTAGCCATTTTTATGACATGTCAAAATTTGACATTTTTTTCGACATACTATACTATGGCGTTTTTTTTTGCCATTTTTTCAACATGCTAAATTATGATGTTTTTTTTTGGCCTTTTTTTGGCTTTTTTTTCCACTTTGTATACTATGACGTGTCTCTAGAAGCTATAATAAGGTGGTTTTTTAGCCATTTTTATGACATGTCAAAATTTGACATTTTTCGACATACTATACTATGGCGTTTTTTGCCATTTTTTTTCAACATGCTAAATTATGACGTTTTTTGGCCTTTTTTGGGCTTTTATTTCCACATTGTATACTATGACACGTCTCTAGAAGCTATAATAGGTGGTTTTTAGCCATTTTTTGACATGTCAAAATTTGACATTTTTCGACATACTATACTATGGCGTTTTTTGCCATTTTTTTTTTTGACATGCTAAATTATGACTTTTTTGGCCTTTTTTGGCTTTTATTTCAACTTTGTATACTATGACACATCTCTACAAGCTATAATAAATGTGTTTTTTAGCCATTTTTATGACATGTCAAAATTTGACATTTTCGACATACTATACTATGGCGTTTTTTGCCATTTTTTCAACATGCTAAATTATGACGTTTTTGGCCTTTTTTGGGCTTTTATTTCTGCATTATACTATGACACGTCTCTAGAAGCTATAATAGGTGGTTTTTAGCCATTTTTATGACATGTCAAAATTTGACATTTTTCGACATACTATACTATGGCGTTTTTTGCCATTTTTTTCAACATGCTAAATTATGACGTTTTTGGCCTTTTTTGGCTTTTATTTCCACTTTGAATTATACTATGACACGTCTCTCTACAAGCTATAATAGGTGTTTTTTTAGCCATTTTTATGACATGTCAAAATTTGACATTTTTCGACATACTATACTATGGCGTTTTTTTTGCCATTTTTTCACATGCTAAATTATGACTTTTTTGGCGTTTTTTGGCTTTTATTTTCACTTTGTATACTATGATGCGTCTCTACAAGCTATAATAAGTGTTTTTTAGCCATTTTTATGACATGTCAAAATTTGACATTTTTCGACATACTATACTATGGCGTTTTTTGCCATTTTTTCAACATGCTAAATTATGACGTTTTTGGCCTTTTTTGGCTTTTATTTCCACTTTGTTGAATACTATGACACGTCTCTAGAAGCTATAATAAGGTGGTTTTTTTTAGCCATTTTTATGACATGTCAAAATTTGACATTTTTCGACATACTATACTATGGCGTTTTTTGCCATTTTTTTCACATGCTAAATTATGATGTTTTTTGGCCTTTTTTTGGCTTTTATTTCCACTTTGTATACTATGATGCGTCTCTAGAAGCTATAATAAATGTTTTTTAGCCATTTTTATGACATGTCAAAATTTGACATTTTTCGACATACTATACTATGGCGTTTTTTGCCATTTTTTCACCATGCTAAATTATGACTTTTTTTGGCGTTTTTTTTGGCTTTTTATTTCCACTTTGTTACTATGATGACACGTCTCTACAAGCTATAATAAATGTTTTTTAGCCATTTTTTAAAACATGTCAAAATTTGACATTTTTCGACATACTATACTATGGCGTTTTTTTGCCATTTTTTTCAACATGCTAAATTATGAAGTTTTTGGCCTTTTTTTGGCTTTTATTTCCACTTTGTAATACTATGACGTGTCTCTACAAGCTATAATAAATGTTTTTAGCCATTTTTATGACATGTCAAAATTTGACATTTTCGACATACTATACTATGGCGTTTTTTGCCATTTTTTTGAACATGCTAAATTATGATGTTTTTTTTGGCCTTTTTTGGCTTTTATTTCCACTTTGTTACTATGACACGTCTCTCAGAAGCTATAATAAATGGCTTTTCAGCCATTTTTTATGACATGTCAAAATTTGACATTTTTTTCGACATACTATACTATGGCGTTTTTTGCATTTTTTTTCACATGCTAAATTATGAAATCATTTTTTTTTTGGCGTTTTTTGGCTTTTATTTCAACTTTGTATACTATGATGACGTCTCTACAAGCTATAATATAATATGTTTTTTTAGCCATTTTTAAAACATGTCAAAATTTGACATTTTTCGACATACTATACTATGGCGTTTTTTTGCCATTTTTTCACATGCTAAATTATGATGTTTTTGGCCTTTTTTGGGCTTTTATTTCCACTTTGTAATACTATGACACGTCTCTAGAAGCTATAATAGGTGGTTTTTCAGCCATTTTTATGACATGTCAAAATTTGACATTTTTCGACATACTATACTATGGCGTTTTTTGCCATTTTTTCAACATGCTAATTATGACGTTTTTTGGCCTTTTTTGGGCTTTTTTATTTCTGCACTTTGTTCATACTATGACACGTCTCTAGAAGCTATAATAGGTGGTTTTAGCCATTTTTATGACATGTCAAAATTTGACATTTTTCGACATACTATACTATGGCGTTTTTTGCCATTTTTTCACATGCTAAATTATGATGTTTTTTTTTGGCGTTTTTTTTTGGCTTTTTTTCACTTTGTATACTATGACACGTCTCTACAAGCTATAATAAGTGTTTTTTAGCCATTTTTTAAAACATGTCAAAATTTGACATTTTTCGACGACATACTATACTATGGCGTTTTTTGCCATTTTTTTTTTCAACATGCTAAATTATGACGTTTTTGGCCTTTTTTGGGCTTTTATTTCCACTTTGAATACTATGACGTGTCTCTAGAAGCTATAATAGTTGGTTTTTTTAGCCATTTTTATGACATGTCAAAATTTGACATTTTTTCGACATACTATACTATGGCGTTTTTTTTGTCCATTTTTTTGAATGCATGCTAAATTATGACGTTTTTGGCCTTTTTTTGGCTTTTATTTCTGCACTTTGTATACTATGACACGTCTCTAGAAGCTATAATAAGGTGGTTTTTTCAGCCATTTTTTTGACATGTCAAAATTTGACATTTTTCGACATACTATACTATGGCGTTTTTTGCCATTTTTTCACATGCTAAATTATGACTTTTTTGGCCTTTTTTTTTGGCTTTTTTTTCACTTTGTATACTATGACACGTCTCTACAAGCTATAATAAATGTGTTTTTTAGCCATTTTTATGACATGTCAAAATTTGACATTTTTTTTTCGACATACTATACTATGGCGTTTTTTGCCATTTTTTCAACATGCTAAATTATGATGTTTTTTGGCCTTTTTTGGGCTTTTATTTCCACTTTGTTACTATGACACGTGTCTCTAGAAGCTATAATAAGTGTTTTTAGCCATTTTTATGACATGTCAAAATTTGACATTTTTCGACATACTATACTATGGCGTTTTTTGCCATTTTTTCAACATGCTAAATTATGATGTTTTTGGCCTTTTTTGGCTTTTATTTCCACTTTGAATACTATGACGTGTCTCTAGCAAGCTATAATAGGTGGTTTTCAGCCATTTTTTTGACATGTCAAAATTGACATTTTTCGACATACTATACTATGGCGTTTTTTTGCCATTTTTTTTGACATGCTAAATTATGACTTTTTTGGCCTTTTTTGGCTTTTATTTCCACTTTGTATACTATGACACGTCTCTACAAGCTATAATAATTTTTTTTTAGCCATTTTTATGACATGTCAAAATTTGACATTTTTCGACATACTATACTATGGCGTTTTTTGCCATTTTTTTTTCAACATGCTAAATTATGATGTTTTTTGCCTTTTTTGGGCTTTTATTTCTGCATTGTTACTATGACGTGTCTCTAGAAAGCTATAATAGTGGTTTTTAGCCATTTTTATGACATGTCAAAATTTGACATTTTTCGACATACTATACTATGGCGTTTTTTGCCATTTTTTCACATGCTAAATTATGATTTTTTGCCTTTTTTTGGCTTTTATTTCCACTTTGTTACTATGACACGTGTCTCTAGAAGCTATAATAGGTGGTTTTTAAACCATTTTTTTGGACATGTCAAAAAATTGACATTTTTCGACATACTATACTATGGCGTTTTTTGCCATTTTTTTGACATGCTAAAATTATGATGTTTTTTTGGCCTTTTTTTTCGCTTTTATTTCACACTTTGTATACTATGACACGTCTCTACAAGCTATAATAAATGTTTTTTAGCCATTTTTAAACATGTCAAAATTTGACATTTTTCGACATACTATACTATGGCGTTTTTTGCGTCATTTTTTCAACATGCTAAATTATGATGTTTTTTGGCTTTTTTGGCTTTTATTTCCACTTTGTTACTATGACACGTCTCTAAAGCTATAATAAAGGTGGTTTTTAAAGCATTTTTTTATGACATGTCAAAATTTGACATTTTTCGACATACTATACTATGCGTTTTTTGCCATTTTTTTGACATATGCAAAATTATGATGTTTTTGGCCTTTTTTTTTCGCTTTTATTTCTGCATTGAATACACTATGACACGTCTCTAGCAAGCTATAATAGGTCGTTTTTAGCCATTTTTTATGACATGTCAAAATTTGACATTTTTCGACATACTATACTATGGCGTTTTTTGCCATTTTTTTTGCATGCTAAATTATGATGTTTTTTTGGCCTTTTTTGGGCTTTTATTTCTGCATTGAATACTATGACACGTCTCTAAAGCTATAAAAGGTGGTTTTTAGCCATTTTTATGACATGTCAAAATTTGACATTTTCGACATACTATATACTATGGTGTCTTTTGCCATTTTTTTGACATGCTAAATTATGATTTTTTGGCTTTTTTGGCTTTTATTTCAACTTTGTATACTATGACACGTCTCTACAAGCTATAATAAATCGTGTTTTTTAGCCATTTTTTAAAACAATGTCAAAATTTGACATTTTTCGACATACTTTACTATTTTTTCAGTTAAGTTTTTGTCAGACATGGCTGATATGATGTTTTTGGCCTTTTTAACATGCGAACTTTTAGGTTTACTTGTGTACATATGTCACGTGTGCATCAGGTGCAGTGTACATAAGGTTGTTTAGGACATGTCAAAATGTCTTATCTGACATCAGATGACTTTATGACTTTCATGGCATTTTTAATAATAAAAACGGGAGCAAATAAGCAATGTTTTTAAGATCAGCTGGATAAGAGATACACTTTGTTTTCGTATCTATAAAGAATTCCGTCAAGTCTGAATTTTGAATCGTTTTCAACCATTTTTATCACATGTTTAAAAAAATTAAATTTTTCGGAGAATATACTAGTTTTTCAAAAATGGCACGTTTTTCGAGAAGCTCAAAAGTGAACGTGGTTACGTCATCATTTTTTGCTTTTATTTCCACTTCACCAAGGAAACCAAAGTTGTTCAGCCCTCTGAGCCAAACAGCAAGGGTTTTCAAGGCTTTTTTCCTGTGTCAAAAATTTGGATGAAAATTTACAATGTCCGTGTGTGGTTGGCAAATTTTTGCTCCAGCAATCAACATTGGTTTCTGGTCTGTTTGTTTTCGGAAATTTGAACACGCACGGAGGGATAACGAAAGCGCGTGTATTTGTTTTTACATTTTTAGACGTACCAAAAAATAAAGAGCAGCAAGACAGAGCTCAGCAAAATGCAAGAAAGATCGCCTTTTTGAACGATTTTTTCGACATGCAGCTGATCCTCGTCACACACAGCTTTGCAGCAGGAGGAGGACTTTGCAGAAGCCAGGAGCTCTGAACTATGTGCTGTTTTCAGGAGAGACGGGAAGCAAAACTTGGCATCATATTGGGACAGACCGACTGCATACGAAAAATGGCGGAAATGCAGCAAAGATATATATATGCTTTTTTAGTTCTTTTTTTTTTTCTAAAAAAAGCTTTACTATTATTAATATGTTTCTGGCAAATGTGACTTTCTTCTTCATCTGATATTGTGACAGGTGTAGTCTTCAAAACATAACCGTATTATGTTAATAAAGTACAGTAACAGTAGGAGTAATAATAATAAAAATATTATTATTATTGTTTCGTAATTTGTTATTGTTAATTCGTTCTGCAATATCACACTCAGTGTGTAAACTGTGAATCTCCAGCCAAATGATATTTTGTGGCATAAAAGAAAATCCCTAAGTGGGTATCGATCTCGACCTTTAGATCGACAGTCATATGACTTACCGACTGAGCTAAACGGGGGAATGCACCAGGGGTGCAAGCACATGTAATAGCTACGTTTGGCCAATGCTTGATCAAAATTTTTTACAGGGCAAAAATATCGGCAGCGACGTCTGTCGGAAAACGACCGATAGTATGAGTCCGTTCCCATATTTTTCCGGTCAAAATTTTGACATTTTAACAGACAAAATCATACCTTATTAATCTTTATTTGTCTGTGAAATAAAAGCACAATCAGTGTTTAAAAACTTTAGTTTAAATCTATCTAAATAAAATATATAAGATAAAAAATTTTCAAGGGGACACAGACACTGACTGTGTTAAAATGCAGACAAATTAAGGCACGTAAAAAGAAGAAACTAAAAAATTTAAAATGAGAATTAAAAATGTAATTTCTCCATTCATGCAAAAAACATTTCAACATTGGCAATGTAAAATTTGCTATAATTATACTATGTGCTTGCACCTAATTATGATGCATTCCCCTGTTTAGCTCATCGGCACTGTCATAAACTGACTGTCGATTTAAAGATCGTGAGATCGTTTTAGTGAACTTAGGGTGTTTAATTTCATTTTATGCCACAAAATATCATTTGGCTGGAGATTCACAGTTTTTTGACAAGTGTGCGATATTGCATAGATAGTTTTAACAATAACAAATTTTGAAACAATAATAATAATTCCATTTAAAACATTATTACTCGCTTGCTGTTACTGTTATTATCATAATGATACGGTTACTGAAGACTAAACCTGTCACAAATCAGATTTAGAAGAAAGTCACATTTGCCAAAATGGCATATTAATAGTAGTAAAAATTTCAAATTTTAGAAAAAAAAAAGAACGAAAAAAAAAAAACATATCTTTTATGCTCCTCCTTGTATGCAGTCGCTGCCATATTGTACAGACACATGCATAGTAAAAATGTTAAAAAAAAAGGCCAAAACCATCATAATTAAGTATGTCAGAAAAAAATGGCAGAAAACTCCATAGTATATGTCATCGAAAAACGTCAAATTTTGACATGTCAAAAAATGGTTGAAAATTACATATTATAGCTTCTACAGACACGTCATGTATACAAAGTATACAATGTTTTTTTCAAAAAAGACCAAAATCATCATAATTTAGTATGTCAAAAAAATAGCTTGCTACATCTTTGGCAGTAGAAGGATAAGTTGAAAAATGTCAAAGCTTATGACATGTCCAAAAAACATTTTTCGACATGGAGTATAGCTTGCTGATGGTCATCATTGCATTCCTTTTGAGTGCAAATTTGAGTTTGCAAAAGAGCCTTTTGTCCTTATTTTCCATGTCCCAAAAAAATGCCCATCCAGTGCAACAGCTTTTTCTGTCAAAATTTGACATGTCACAAAAATGTCCAAAACGATTTCCCACTGCTGAGTGTCCTCAATCACATTCATCCACTCCTGCGACCAGACATTAGACAGAAAAAAAACGCTTGGTTGAAGTATTAGCATGTTTTTCATAGAAGTCACAGAATACAATGTCGGAAAAATGTCCAAAAATGTAATAATTTTCACATGTCAAAAAAATGGCTTAAAAACGCTATATTTTAGCTTGTAGTGAAACATCATAGTATACCATGTCGGAAAAAAAGCCCAAAAAACATCATAATTTAGCATGTCAAAAAAATGGCCAAAAACATCATAGTATAGTATGTCAAAAATCGTCAAATTTTGACATGTCAAAAAAATGGCTGAAAACGACATATTATAGCTTGCAGAGACGTTTGTCATAGTGTGGAAATAAAAGCCAAAAAAAGGCCAAAACGTCATAATTATACATGTCAAAAAAAATGGCAGAAAAAACGCATAGTATAGTATGTCGAAAAATGTCAAATTTTGACATGTAAAAAAACAGTGGAAAACGACTTATTATAGCTTGTAGAGATTCGTCATAGTATACGAAGTGAAATAAAAGCGGCTAAAAAAGCCAAAAAAAATCATAATTTAGCATGTTGAAAAAAATGGCAAAAAAAAAACGCCATAGTTAGTATGTCGAAAAATGTCAAATTTTGACATGTCAAAAAAATGGCTAAAAAAAGTCACGTTTTATAGCTTCTAGAGACACGTCATAGTATTCAATGCAGAAATAAAAGCCCAAAAAAGGCCAAAAACGTCAAAAAACGTCATAATTTTAGCATGTTGAAAAAAAAAAAAAAATGGCAAAAAACGCCATAGTATAGTATGTCGAAAAATGTCAAATTTTGACATGTCATTTTTTAAAATGGCTAAAAAACATGTATTATAGCTTGTAGAGACGCATCATAGTATACAAAGTTGAAATAAAAGCCAAAAAAACGCCAAAAAAAAAATAATTTAGCATGGTGAAAAAAAAAATGGCAAAAAACGCCATAGTATAGTATGTCGAAAATGTCAAATTTTGACATGTCATAAAAATGGCTAAAAAACCTATTATAGCTTCTAGAGACACGTCATAGTATTCAATGCAGAAATAAAAGCCCAAAAAAAGGCCAAAAAACGTCATAATTTAGCATGTTGAAAAAAATGGCAAAAAACGCCATAGTATAGTATGTCGAAAATGTCAAATTTTGACATGTCAAAAAAATGGCTAAAAAACCCTTTTATAGCTTCTAGAGACGTTGTATTCATATGACAAAAGTGAAATAAAAGCCCAAAAAAAAAGCCAAAAAACGTCATATTTTTAGCATGTGAAAAAATGGCAAAAAACGCCATAGTATAGTATGTCGAAAATGTCAAATTTTGACATGTCATAAAAATGGCTAAAAACCACCTTTTATAGCTTCTAGAGACACAGTCATAGTATTCAAAGTGCAGAAATAAAAGCCAAAAAGGCCAAAAAAGTCATCAAATTTAGCATGTGAAAAAATGGCAAAAAACGCCATAGTATAGTATGTCGAAAATGTCAAATTTTGACATGTCAAAAAAATGGCTAAAAACCACCTATTATAGCTTCTAGAGACACGTCATAGTATTCAATGTGCAGAAATAAAAGCCCAAAAAAGGCCAAAAACATCATAATTTAGCATGTCAAAAAAATGGCAAAAAAAACGCCATAAGTATAGTATGTCGAAAAATGTCAAATTTTGACATGTCATAAAAATGGCTAAAAACCACCTATTATAGCTTCTAGAGACACTCATAGTATTCAATGCAGAAATAAAAGCCAAAAAAGGCCAAAAAATCATAATTTAGCATGGTGAAAAAATGGCAAAAAACGCCATAGTATAGTATGTCGAAAATGTCAAATTTTGACATGTCATAAAAATGGCTAAAAACCACCTATTATAGCTTCTAGAGACGTGTCATAGTATTCAATGCAGAAATAAAAGCCCAAAAAAGGCCAAAAACGTCATAATTTAGCATGTTGAAAAAATGGCAAAAAAACGCCATAGTATAGTATGTCGAAAAATGTCAAATTTTGACATGTCATTTCAAATGGCTAAAAAACACGTATTATAGCTTGTAGAGACGATGCATCATAGTATACAAAGTTGAAATAAAAGCCAAAAAAAAGCCAAAAAAACGTCATAATTTAGCATGGTGAAAAAATGGAAAAAAACGCCATAGTATAGTATGTCGAAAATGTCAAATTTTGACATGTCATAAAAATGGCTAAAAACCACCTTTTTATAGCTTCTAGAGACACGTCATAGTATTCAAAGCAGAAATAAAAGCCCAAAAAAGGCCAAAAAAAGTCATAATTTAGCATGTTGAAAAAAATGGCAAAAAACGCCATAGTATAGTATGTCGAAAATGTCAAATTTTGACATGTCATAAAAATGGCTAAAAAACCACCTATTATAGCTTGTAGAGACACATCATAGTATTCAAAGCAGAAATAAAAGCCCAAAAAAGGCCAAAAACGTCATAATTTAGCATGTTGAAAAAATGGCAAAAAAAAGGCCATAGTATAGTATGTCGAAAAATGTCAAATTTTGACATGTCAAAAAAAATGGCTAAAAAACCTATTATAGCTTCTAGAGACACGTCATAGTATTCAATGCAGAAATAAAAGCCCAAAAAGGCCAAAAAACATCATAATTTAGCATGTGAAAAAATGGCAAAAAACGCCATAGTATAGTATGTCGAAAATGTCAAATTTTGACATGTCATAAAAAATGGCTAAAAAAACCACCTATTATAGCTTCTAGAGACACGTCATAGTATTCAAAAGCAGAAATAAAAGCCCAAAAAAGGCAAAAAAAACGTCATAATTTAGCATGTTGAAAAAAATGGCAAAAAAAACGCCATAGTATAGTATGTCGAAAATGTCAAATTTTGACATGTCAAAAAAATGGCTAAAAACCACCTATTATAGCTTCTAGAGACACGTCATAGTATTCAATGCAAAATAAAAGCCCAAAAAAAGGCCAAAAAACGTCATAATTTAGCATGTTGAAAAAATGGCAAAAAACGCATAGTATAGTATGTCGAAAATGTCAAATTTTGACATGTCATAAAAATGGCTAAAAACCACCTGTTATAGCTTCTAGAGACACATCATAGTATTCAATGCAGAAATAAAAGCCCAAAAAAAGGCCAAAAAAACGTCATAATTTAGCATGTTGAAAAAAATGGCAAAAAACGCCATAGTATAGTATGTCGAAAATGTCAAATTTTGACATGTCAAAAAATGGCTAAAAACCACCTGTTATAGCTTCTAGAGACACGTCATAGTATTCAATGCAGAAATAAAAGCCCAAAAAAAAAAAACGTCAATTTAGCATGTTGAAAAAAAAAAAAGGCAAAAAACGCCATAGTATAGTATGTCGAAAAATGTCAAATTTTGACATGTCATAAAAATGGCTAAAAAACACCTATTATAGCTTGTAGAGACGCATCATAGTATACAAAGTTGAAATAAAAGCAAAAAAAGGCCAAAAAAAGTCATAATTTAGCATGTGAAAAAAATGGCAAAAAAACGCCATAGTATAGTATGTCGAAAATGTCAAATTTTGACATGTCAAAAAAATGGCTAAAAAACCACCTATTATATAGCTTCTAGAGACACGTCATAGTATTCAATGCAGAAATAAAAGCCAAAAAAAGCCAAAAACGTCATAATTTAGCATGTTGAAAAAAATGGCAAAAAACGCCATAGTATAGTATGTCGAAAATGTCAAATTTTGACATGTCATAAAAAATGGCTAAAAACACGTATTATAGCTTGTAGAGACGCATCATAGTATACAAAGTTGAAATAAAAGCCAAAAAAAGCCAAAAAAAAATCATAATTTAGCATGTTGAAAAAATGGCAAAAAACGCCATAGTATAGTATGTCGAAAATGTCAAATTTTGACATGTCAAAAAAATGGCTAAAAACCACCTATATAGCTTCTAGAGACACGTCATAGTATTCAATGCAGAAATAAAAGCCCAAAAAAGGCCAAAAACGTCATAATTTAGCATGTTGAAAAAATGGCAAAAAAACGCCATAGTATAGTATGTCGAAAAATGTCAAATTTTTAACACGTTTTAAAAAATGGCTAAAAAACACGTATTATAGCTTGTAGAGACGCATCATAGTATACAAAGTTGAAATAAAAGCCAAAAAACGCCAAAAAAAGTCATAATTTAGCATGTTTGAAAAAAAATGCAAAAAAAAAAGCCATAGTATAGTATGTCGAAAAAATGTCAAATTTTGACATGTCAAAAAATGGCTAAAAAAAACACATTATTATAGCTTGTAGAGATGCATCATAGTATACAAAGTGAAAATAAAAGCCAAAAAAAAAGGCCAAAAAACATCATAATTTAGCATGGTGAAAAAAAATGGCAAAAAAACGCCATAGTATAGTATGTATGTCGAAAATGTCAAATTTTGACATGTCATAAAAATGGCTAAAAGCCACCTATTATGGCTTGCTAGAGACACGTCATAGTATATAAAAAGTGAAATAAAAGCCAAAAAAAGGCCAAAAAAACGTCATAATTTAGCATGTTGAAAAAAAATGGCAAAAAACGCCATAGTATAGTATGTCGAAAATGTCAAATTTTGACATGTCATAAAAAATGGCTAAAAACACCTATTATAGCTTGCTAGAGACACGTCATAGTATTCAATGCAGAAATAAAAGCCCAAAAAAGGCCAAAAAACGTCATAATTTAGCATGTTGAAAAAAATGGCAAAAAAAATCGCCATAGTATAGTATGTCGAAAATGTCAAATTTTGACATGTCAAAAAAATGGCTAAAAACCACCTATTATAGCTTCTAGAGACACGTCATGGTATTCAATGCAGAAATAAAAGCCCAAAAAAGGCCAAAAACGTCATCAATTTAGCATGTTGAAAAAAATGGCAAAAAACGCCATAGTATAGTATGTCGAAAATGTCAAATTTTGACATGTCAAAAAAATGGCTAAAAACCACCTATTATAGCTTGTAGAGAGACACGTCATAGTATATTCAAAGCAGAAATAAAAGCCCAAAAAAAGCCAAAAAACGTCATAATTTAGCATGGTGAAAAAAAATGGCAAAAAACGCCATAGTATAGTATGTCGAAAATGTCAAATTTTGACATGTCTAAAAATGGCTAAAAAACCACTATTATAGCTTGTAGAGACACGTCATAGTTTTCAAAGTGCAGAAATAAAAGCCCAAAAAAGGCCAAAAACGTCATAATTTAGCATGTGAAAAAAATGGCAAAAAACGCCATAGTATAGTATGTCGAAAATGTCAAATTTTGACATGTCATAAAAAATGGCTAAAAACCACCTATTATAGCTTCTAGAGACACATAGTATTCAATGCAGAAATAAAAGCCCAAAAAAGGCCAAAACATCATAATTTAGCATGTTGAAAAAATGGCAAAAAACGCCATAGTATAGTATGTCGAAAATGTCAAATTTTGACATGTCATAAAAATGGCTAAAAGCCACCTATTATAGCTTGAGACACGTCATATAGTGATTCAAAGTGCAGAAATAAAAGCCCAAAAAAGGCCAAAAAACGTCAGAATTTAGCATGTTGAAAAAAAATGGCAAAAAACAATAGTATAGTATGTCGAAAAATGTCAAATTTTGACATGTCATAAAAAATCAAAAAAAATGGCTAAAAGCCACCTATTATAGCTTGCTAGAGACACGTCATAGTATTCAATGCAGAAATAAAAGCCCAAAAAAGGCCAAAAACGTCATAATTTAGCATGTTGAAAAAATGGCAAAAAAAAAGCCATAGTATAGTATGTCGAAAATGTCAAAATTTTGACACGTTTTAAAAAAATGGCTAAAAAACACACGTATTATATAGCTTGTAGAGATGCATCATAGTATACAAAGTGAAATAAAAGCCAAAAAACGCCAAAAAACGTCATAATTTAGCATGTGAAAAAATGGCAAAAAAAACGCCATAGTATAGTATGTCGAAAATGTCAAATTTTGACATGTCATAAAAAATGCTAAAAACCACCTATTATAGCTTCTAGAGACACGTCATCATAGTATTCAATGCAGAAATAAAAGCCCAAAAAAGGCCAAAAACGTCATAATTTAGCATGTTGAAAAAATGGCAAAAAACGCCATAGTATAGTATGTCAAAAATGTCAAAAATTTTTAACATTTTAAAAAATGGCTAAAAAACACATATTATAGCTTGTAGAGACGCATCATAGTATACAAAGTTGAAATAAAAGCAAAAAAACCAAAAAAAGTCATAATTTAGCATGTTGAAAAAAATGGCAAAAAACGCCATAGTATAGTATGTCGAAAATGTCAAATTTTGACATGTCAAAAAAATGGCTAAAAAGCCACCTATTATAGCTTCTAGAGACACGTCATTGTATTCAATGCAGAAATAAAAGCCCAAAAAAAAAAGCCAAAAACGTCATAATTTAGCATGGTGAAAAAAAATGGCAAAAAACGCCATAGTATAGTATGTCGAAAATGTCAAATTTTGACATGTCAAAAAAAAATGGCTAAAAGCCACCTATTATAGCTTCTAGAGACACGTCATAGTATTCAAAGTGCAGAAATAAAAGCCAAAAAAGGCCAAAAACGTCAGAATTTAGCATGTTGAAAAAATGGCAAAAAACTAGTATAGTATGTCGAAAATGTCAAATTTTGACATGTCATAAAAATGGCTAAAAACCACCTGTTACAGCTTCTAGAGACACATCATAGTATATTCAAAGTGCAGAAATAAAAGCCCAAAAAAGGCCAAAACCTCATAATTTAGCATGTTGAAAAAATGGCAAAAAACGCCATAGTATAGTATGTCGAAAATGTCAAATTTTAACACATTTTAAAAATGGCTAAAAAACACGTATTATAGCTTGTAGAGACGCGTCATATAGTATACAAAGTGAGAATAAAAGCCAAAAAATGCCAAAAAAGTCAGAATTTAGCATGTTGAAAAAATGGCAAAAAACGCCATAGTATAGTATGTCGAAAATGTCAAATTTTGACATGCCATAAAAATGGCTAAAAAACACCTATTATAGCTTCTAGAGACACATCATAGTATTCAATGCAGAAATAAAAGCCAAAAAAGGCCAAAAAAAATCATAATTTAGCATGGTGAAAAAATGAAAAAAACGCAATAGTAAAGTATGTCGAAAAATGCCAAACAAGAGAAAAATACTTAAAATGTATTAAAATATAAAAAGTTCAATAAAAATATGAGTTCATAAACGGAATTTTAGACGCAATATTCATTATCAAAACCCTTAAAAAAATGACTCTCCCCAAACCAGGATCGTTTGACGCCAACCTGTCAAATGCCATCAACTGTCAATCAATCACTTGCCGCCGCCAAAACATAAACAATGGGGTCATGATTGAAGCATAGCAGCAATGCGGCTCAAAACACAGTGACAAGTGACAAAGAAGACAAAACCAGAACTGATGAAATACCGTCAGTATGCAGACACTTCATAGTATACCATGCTGAAAAAAAGGCCAAAAACGTCATTACATAGCATGTTGAAAAAAAAGTGGCTGTAAACAACATAGTATATCTTGAAAAATGTGAAAATTTTGACATGTCAAAAAAAAAAAAAAAAAAACGGCTGAAAACGACATAACTTGCAGAGACACGTCATAGTATACCATGTCAAAAATAAGGCCAAAAACATGTCATAATACATACTTTTCTCTACGACACTTTATACAATGACCTACTTTTTTTGTTTGTCGTTTTTGATGACATACTGTTACATTTTTTGATCATTTTTGACCACATACTATACTATGACATTTTTTGGTCATTTTGTGTCATTTTTAACAACATAGTATACTATGACATTTTTGTGTCATTTCTGACAACATATATACATTAGACATATGTACAGTATGTCTTCCCAAAAATCACAAAATCTTTTTGTGAGGTTTTTGTGACTTTTCAGACAACAATATTATACTATGACGTTTTTAATTATTTTTTATTCAGACGACATTGTATACTATGACATTTTTGATCAATTCTTGGAAGACAACCTATACAATGGCAATAGTATGATTTTTCTGACAACACACTATGATGGCTTTATCATTTTATAGACAACAAATGGATACTAAAATGTACATACAGACAACAAGACCTTTTGCATATCTGTGAGTGGGGTGAGAATTAAAGGGGACATAAAGCAATGTCCAAAATTAAAACTGTTTGGCAATTAAGACAATTCACATGTCAGTGAAAACATAATCGCTATAGCCAGTGGCGAACTTAACCATTTGGGGGTCCAGGCGAGCAGTCAATTTGGGAGTCCCCCACATCCATCAGTCTAGTGCACTGTTAAACATGTCATCATTTACCTTGGTTTTCCAAAGGGTGGCAGGAGGTTGATCGTGGTCATGTCTCCTACTGTATCTTGTGTTAACTACAAAGTGAGAGACACAAGACAATTAGAGACAATTATGGAGACATGTTATGTACTGACTGACTCTGATCTCAATCTCTCTCTCTGTATGTGTTTTGTCTCCAATCTCTCCTCTCTTTCTCTGTTTTGTCTCAATCTCTCCTCTCTTTCTCTGTTTTGTCTCAATCTCTCTCTGTCTTCATCTCTCCTCTGTGCTTGTTTTCATATCCTCTCTGCTTCTTCTTCTTCTTCTTCTCTCTCTCCGTTTTGACATCTAAAACTTTGCGAGCCTTGGCTTCAGTAAATCTTGCTATTACATCTTTCATTTTTCTAACGTTATTGTGTAGACTCTTGTCTGTAGACAGGCGGCCCCGCCGGCACTGCTTCGAAAAAGGTAGATACCTTTGGCAGGTTTGTTAAAAAATCCTGTTTTTGTTGTTTTTGTTGTGTTTACATGAGTTGATTCTCAGCGCGCTGGAATCATTTCCGCATAAACACTGCGCAGTACGGTGATGCGCATAATGGAATAGTCCATGTGGCGCCGACTAAAGGGGGGAGAGCCCAGACAGACTCTGCTAAGGCATGAGTGAAAATAAAGGGAGAGCATTTTATGGGGCCCCAAAGGGTATTGTATGGGCCCCGGGGCTCCACATGAATGCCTGTTTCGCCTAATGGTAAAGGTGTGCTATTACACAAAATCAGGATAGTAGATTTGTAATTAGTAATAGTAAGTAAAAGTTTAAATCTAAATAGACAAATATCTTATTAATGAGGTCCGAAAAATAACGTAGTTGTCCGCTGCACTGCATTCTACACATTTTTTAACTTACGCATTAAGTAACTCAACTATCTTTTTAATTTTTTTCTCAGTTTGATTAAAATGTCCATATTTCCCTTTTATAAACATTTCCATAAGAAGCTGATGCTCTCTTGTTATAAACTCTGCTGCACGCATTTTCTCTGCATCTTCATCACGATGATCTGTGATCTACACATGTGGTCTACTCATGACAGCTGGAACGCACATTTATCCAGAATACTTACACCTGGTTTGACATAGTTGCATCTTCTCATCCTGGTTTAATAAACGTGCAACAGATTGAGCCAGGAGTCACTGATGAGACTGAGATATTTAAGTAGGCCTATTTATGTTTAAAATCATAGAGACGGTGTATACAGAAACTGTTGGTTAAAGATGTCCAGTTAAAGTTATCAGTACCGTGGCTATGTGTCTTTGTTGATCATTTTGATAGGAAAAGCACACACAAACCATTTGCAAAACATGTACCTATTCCTTATATTTTTTTTTACAGTAAGGTATTTACAATGAGAAGAATACAACAAATAATAAACTGTGGAGCAGTAAAAGTTTTTGATCGGCATTATACTCACATCTAAACCAAGGTCTTAATAGCTTTTGCTTCTTGAATTGAAATAGTTAAGCTTAAAAATGAATGTCCACATTGTAATAAACAGGTTATGGCAGGAAGATATGGTAACATTTAACAAAGGTGAAAGTCTGATCTGTGCAAATACTGGTCAAGGCTCACAGCTAGACAAAAGGCAGACAGACAGTTCTATTAGAGGACAATACTGCACATCCAACAGTGTTTTTTTTTTTTTTACAGTACAAGTATTACTCTCATATTCATGCATAGATTTTCAAGGATAAATGGGTAAACAAATCACTAAAAATGTAATAATAAAAATTCACCTTGAGAATAAAGGTCCACCGTTATCTGAATATGCTTCTTAAAAACACTGCTAAAATCTTGTAATAAATATAGGATGATTTCAGGATATGCAATTATCTAAAACATTACTATAATCTAAAAAAATACTTAGTAGGGTCAAATAAGGCAGTTCCTTAAAATTTTCCTTAATGAAATCAGGTAATTGAAGACTATCACAAAACAATATAAAAGAGCGGTTGACAGTACGTTACGTGATTATGTTTCGCTAAAGTTTGTCTCAAAGATGACCCATATTTTGTCAATGCCCTATCAGGTGGTTAACAATGCCCACAGTGTTAGGCTCCTACAGGTTTATGCATTAAGTGGTTTAACGCTCCACCTCTCCTCGACTAGGACCTCCACACAAACCTGTTGGCTCAAACTCTACTTAGGCACAAACTTCTCCTGCTCAAAGATGCGGTCAACAGCTTCGGCCACATCCTGCACAATGAAGTCTGGCTCCACCAGCGCAGGGTCAAACCTGAAGTCCCGGTGGCCGTGGAACACAGTCTCTTTGATGCAGTGGCTGGCATCAGACGGCACCTCCACGTTGGGGTTATAGACCCCTGTGCAGACGAGGACAGACTTACAGGAAGTGGCAGAAGGCAGCGCCAGCTCGCTCTCCCACAGATTGTCGCTCTCCTCCTCCTGGGGCACTGCAGTGGTGGACCCTGTGGCGGAGACCATTTTGGCGACGGCTTTGGGGTTCTTTCTAGCAACTCTCTCCTCCAGGTAGCGGTTGTATAGGTTGGCGCCGTAGATGTCAGTCATAAGGTTATCCCTAAGAGAAGAGGGAAGATTACTCAGTGCTGCAGGCAGTATGCATTCAATATAGTTATGTGTCTTCCTCAAGCAAAAAATGAAAACAGCTACGCTTTCCATTCCAGTTCGATTTTTAAATTTTGTTTTACAAATTACCAATAAATGTACCTTCTACCTTCTGGAAGAACTTGTTCTTATTGTCTATACCAAAGGTTCATACAGTGTTTGGCAAACAGTTATAAGACTTTTGTATGTTATCTTTACATAGCAATGACAGGGTGTATCTTAGCTGGTCTTTTTATTTTTCTCGTTTTTATGGCTAACTTATAGCACACATTAACATATTTTTTAGTCTTTCTTTCTGTAGTAACTTCATTTTGTGTTTCATATTGTTTGTTTTAGAGTTTTATATTTTTATTTTATTTTTTGTTTTTATTTCTATTTTTTCTTGAAAACGAGATTTTTGATCTCAAGAGTTTTTTTTCTGGTTAAATAAAACTGGAATAAATTGTAAAAAAAAAAAAAATAGTCTAGATACTAATATGTGTAACAATCAGAGGTGGGACCATGTCATTGTTTTGAATGTCTCAAGTCTTTTGCACTCAAGTCTCAAGTCCACTCAAGTTTGACTTTTTTGATTCCTGAATAACATTCTCTTCACCAAATATTATGTCATTGTAACACCAGTGTAATAATATAGCAAATTTAAAAAATAATTATATTTATATTCATTTGTTAAAACAAGTGTGACTGATCATAACAAAGTAGTGCTGACATTACACTTTTTATTTAGCATATAGATCTATTAACCAGTGTCACAGCTTAATAAATCTTGTATGTTACTGTGCTATGTTTCTTTTGTGCGTTCTCCTGTGACTTGATTGGATGTTGTCAGATTATTTCAAACAACATGGATCTGAGGAATTATAGCAGAGGTGGGGACAAAGACTTGACTCGAATCAGAATTACGTTTTATGTCATTTAAGTACTTGGAACTTGCTTGACTGGTCATAAGGCTCAAGTTCAAGTGAAGTCACAAGTCAGTGATGTTAAAGTCCAAGTCAAGTTGCGAGCATTTTTATATTTTGTCAAGTCGAGTCTAAACTCACCAAATTTGTGACTCAAATCTGACTCGAGTCCGAGTCATGTGACTTGAGTTCTCAACTCTGGCACAAACCATGATGAAAAGTTGAAGTGAAACATGCAAGTTCTGACAGGAATGTGTGTTTACTGTCACGCTTGCGGGCAGTTGAAAGAGAGGAGTTGTGTATTTTTAAATGAGGTTTCCCACCAGATTATTGAGCTACGCCCGAGCCTTTCAGTTTGTTAAAAAGCAAACCTAATTTAAAATTTGAGCATATGCACTTTTATAACTTGTAAATAAAAGTTGGGTGAGCTTAACTTGATTACGTTTTAGTTTTCACACTGTTGGTGAGTAACTAAGTGTGTTTCCTTATCCGCTGTGAGTGTCCATGGACAGAGGGATGTCATATGCTGTGAAGCCCTCTGAGGCAAATTGTGATTTATAAAATTTGGCTCTATAAATAAAACTGAATTGAAATTGACTTGAAGGTAACGGTGTTGCGTAATTAAATACAAAAATATAGCACTGTGATCCATTATAGTTACTGAGAAAAAAAAGATGTAAATAAATTGCAGTTACTAATCAAAAACGTTAGTGATTACAGATGGGTTACAACCAAATATATAATTTTGGATAAAAAGCTAATATCTAGAATAAGAAACATTCATTCGCTGTGCAGGAATGCCATCTTCTGACATATTTTCAGATAACTCACTAAAGCTGTTGGAACAAATTTGAGTGTAACATCATCATGGGTAGGGTGGCTTACATCCAGACAGGCTTCATTCATTTGGCAGTATGCGCTCAAATTTTGAGCGCTGCTTTTAATTGATTCTCTATTGTTTAAACTTGCAGCGCCTGTCATGCCTGTGACCACCAAACCACACCTCGGCAGGTAGCCATGTCGTCAGACAAGAACACTTTCACTGCTACTGGAAATTCAACATTTTCCTTCTGACATCAGAAAAGGGCTCTAACGTCACTTTACAGTGTAAAGCTTGTTTACCAGAGATAAAAATGCTGTCAACATTGAATTCTCAAAGCCAAACCTAAAGAAACAGCTACAGGTAAGTTAATGTAACCTCAATCAGTCACATAAAATAGTGCCTTCCACCCCACTGTGTTATTTACATGTGCTCAAGAGGTAATTTAGTTTGTTATTTTTGTGTGGTGCCTGTCTAGCAGGCTACATATTTATGTTTAATACCCGTTTTATAGAAAAGTATTCAAAAAGTAATAGAATGTAATAAGTAACATAACTTGAATGAAGTAATTAAAATAGGTACATTACTTCTAACACTTTAACCAGGGTAACTGGTAATCTGTAAGCTATTATGTTTCAAAAGTAACCTTCCCAACACTGAGTTTGCAGAACTAGTTCCTCCTCTCTACCTCTTTTCTTTACCTGCATGTATATCGTCATCCGACTGCATCAAAAGTGAATTCTGATCAGGGTGGTCTCAATCGCTTCCTCAGTTTATTTCATATATTACATGTGCAATACAGAGAAAAAACTTGGTGTCTTACCCTATAGCATAAAGGGAAGTGATGGGTAGTTTCCATTGCCTCTGCATGCCCTGGCTTCTGATGAGGTACTCTGCAAAGTGGTAGGTCAGCTCACTGGGTTTTCCCATGAGCGCCTCGTACTTCAGGTCTTTACCTGTGATCTTCTTATAGATGTTCTCTAGGCACACAAGAAATGTCCCATGGCCAAACCTGAGCAGAATGAGATCATGGAAGAGACAAGGATATATTTACATTTGGCAGCTTCCAAGCTGGTGCGTTAGGCATACTTTGCAAAATTTTTCAGAAAAACAATGTATTGACTCATACAGACGTAATTGCTCTCAATCACCGGCCCAGTGACGAATAAGGTTTTCAAGTTGACCAAAAATTAAAACAGGTTAAAACTGCAAATGAAAGGAAATTTTCCACCTTGATCAGGATGCCATTTACTTACCTGAAAAACTACATTTTCAAATAATGTGTTTTAAGTGTTTTAATTGGAAAAAAATGTCATACTGGATTACATCAATAAATTCTCAAAATATTACAATATTAAAACTTTAAAAATCAATAATACTAATAAATATATAAAGCGAGACAGTAACTTAAATCAGGGATTCAGAAAATAATACCATCAACAGCAGGTATCCAAGAGACAGTGTGAAACAAAAAATAAATATAGAGAGACAAAACACCAAGTGTTAATCTTGTGCTAACTTTTACTCTCACTTTTGCTGGTGAGCATGTTAACCAACATCAGTCGACTATCCTGTATGGTATAGCTTTAAAGATTTTTACAATGCTCTGTGACGGTGGTGGTTACCGTGGAGAATGTGCCTCAGCCATCCACATGAGGTCCATGTTGCAGGCCAGCAGGGGGAGGTGAGGCGTCTTTTGGGTTTGGTGAACACGGCTGAGGTTACCGTTGGTCAACAAAATGTCAATTATCAGCTGCAGGTTGGTCTCCCATCGAATGGGCTCCCCGAACAGAATCACGGCTGTGTGTGGAAATAAAAGACTGACATTAAATCTCTGCAATATCAGTAATATCAAAAAGCTAAGATGCCAGTGAATAACTAACAGCAGATAAGAGGTGCATGTTCTTACCTTCAATTTTAGGGAGGTTGCCAACAGGATTGGACTGTAATGAAAGGAGAAAGGCTAAACATGTGCTTTTGTATATGACTAAATACAGGCTTCACACACATTTTAATGGGCAAAATTTGAACACTTTTCCATGACTTTTCAATGACAAATAATAAAATTTCCAAAGCAAAGGCTTCACTCTGTATGCAGCACTTGCTGGTCCGGTTACAGTACTTTTCTACACTCAAAACACAGGAGCCTCGTTTCCAATGACAGTTGCCACCACATTATGTCAAATATACACATAACCTGTCTTAAAGTGGAAGGCTCTGTATTGGAAAACAGGACTGTGTAAATTTCCATAAAATTTGCTGTACTTGACATTGTACCTTTTTTGATGCAACTATTGCACATGGCAGTATTGTTGCTGAAACGCAGGCTGTTCTCAAAACTGTTTTTACGTTTTCCTACAAAAAGTAACGCACCCAAATTCGTACATATCCCATGTATTTTGAAAGGCTGCTATCATGTGATCAATGCCCAGACAGTAGTATCTCGCAAGGAGGTCGGTTAGGTCACAAAAATCCAGACTTTCCCCTTGAACTTTCCCCCTGAAGACACATGTTCAGAACAGCAAACTGTTGTTTGTGCATTTTCATAAGATATTACACGACTCAATCGATGAGAATAGCTTGAGAAACAATGCATTTTGCAGCCCTAAGCCGACACACATTAAAGCTACATTATGTTAATGGTTAATTTACAGAAAATAGATTTGCCTTCATGTTACATTACGTGAGAGGTTATCTTCGGAGGATTACTTTAACAATGAATTTTATTATACACAGAAATTCCTTGACTTTCCCAAAATCAATGATTTTTACTAATCCCATGACTTTTCCATGTTTGTCATGACCATTGAAATACTGACAACCAATCTCTGCACCAGATTTCAATATCTCACCGGCAGTTTGGGTCTCCTGTTGTGATCCACCATGTCCAGCAATGGGAATGATTCCCTCAGCATATCAACACTGACAACATTCTTAAAGCCCACGCTGAAGACAGTGTGTTAAGGACAAATAAAGAGGAGTATGCAAACCAAATTTACATGGATCGCAAACACAAAACAAAACAAAACAAAGCAAGATTCCAGGATACTTTTTTGCGATTTCCAAGACTGGTCCCTGTCCTGACACCAGCACACACTTGTCGTGAAACTTCTTAAACATTCTCAGGGGACTATGGGACATGATGACTTGATCTTGTGTAATCTGGAAATAGAATAAGTGTTCGGAGAGGTTAATAGCAGAGATGACAGGGGACACCAGACTAATCAAAAAAAAAGAAGTGCACGTTATGCATCTGTTATATTTAATCTACACAGAACAGTCATAAAGGCGCTCAGCAGCGCAATGACTCACAGGTACTCCCAAGATGTGAGAGAGCTGGTCGGCTTTTGTTTGTCTGAGGCAATTCCCTGCATTTGTGACAAAAACAACTGGTACCACAAACTGTCCCTGAGAGTCGACCAACTTCTCAAACGCCCTTTTTGCTGCAGGGATTGGCATCCGTCCCCGGACAAGCACGCCATCAATGTCAAACAACAGTCCAAAGCTTGGCTGTGGCTGCAGGAGGGAAGGACAAATACAGGTCAACCAGCCAAACTGCAGCATCTTTTTTTCTTTTACATGTAGAAAAATAAACAACTCAGTGCGGATAAAGTAGGGAGAATGAAAGGTGACATGCTTGGTTAGTGTGATCAAAACTGGGTTGAAAAGGTGAATAATTAAAGGCTCCAGTATGTACGTTTTGGGGGTATCTTATGGATTAAATAATATATATTATTCATATCTATATTTTTATTAATTTATAATCTCTTAAACTAAGATAATATATAAGATATAAGGTTTGTTCAGCCGCATTCTCAGCTGATGCCATTCAGGGGGCATATCACATGGATGCGAAAGGTGGCTTTTGACATTGGGATTGTACGCTAAAAGCACTGTCAAAGAGGTCTGAGGAAGCAACCCATTCTCATTCCGAAGTCATCAAGACTTCGGAATGAGAATGGGTTGCTTCCTCAGACTCTGCCATGTTTTTCTTCAATAGCCCAGAATTGACAAGTCAAACACTAGCTTGAGACAGGGAAATACTTCTACACGTCAGCCACAGTAGTTCAGTCCCTCCTGGGTGTTGCTATGTTGCAAGCACAACTCTGTGGATTCTGCACAACCTTGCAATTTTGTCAAATAACACAACTTTACTGCAAATTTGACTACTGTATTTAAATTTGAACATTTATTTAACCTCCACATCCGAGTCAGCATGTGGCCCCTTAATTTCAGTGCAAGATGGCCCCAAAAAAACTGCAGCATGCATCTTAATTAAAAAAAAAAAGTGCCATGAAATCAGCCTGCAAAATCTTGGACAGATAGTTCTGCAGAAGTTTCAGTTTTGCCTAGATACCTTTAAATATGTAATACTTTAATGTGGCTGACACTGAAAAATCAACAAACAGGATCATTTTGCAACTCAAGGATTGCTGTTGTCTTGTTTTCTTGAGTAAATGCAATGTTAAATGACTAAGCTAAATTTTAAAATGAACTACTTATTTGCAGTATGAAGAATGTTTGGGAATATTGTTTCCACACATAGGCCTGTGGGGAATACATCATAGTGTATTTCTAAAAACATATTAAGGACGGGGCTGCCTCTAGAGCAGTCTATGACATGATTTAGGGCCTTTATTATTTTGGCAATAATCGGGGCAGCTACAGATAATCTATGGTGGGAATTTTATGGTGACACACAGATACACAGGGGTATTAGGTTACACTATTAGCATATCACATATGATATAAAAACCTATCCAAACATATATGTAAACGGTTCTTTTTCTCATTGTTTTTGCTATTGGGGTTGAAAAAAAACTGGGAACACAGTGTATCCGCGCTTGTTTTTCTCATGAGGGAAAACACAGTAAGCTACATCTGTTATCCCTGATGTCACATCCCCTGTTGTCTCATCCAGCGGGTCCACATCTGAGAAAAGTTGCATGCAACATTGTATGCAACGTCGATTTGACACACTGCAAAAAACCTGCAAACAACTACAAAGTATCGCCTCGTCAACAACGTATTGTTTGCCTGAGCCGAGGCAGCAGCAACAGCTCGAACCGTACCTTGCTGTTAGACTGAGTTCCGCAAAACCCGCACCGAGAACCGACAATCCCAGTTTTGCGTCTGGCTTGACGGTTACTCAGGGTGCACAGGCCCCGGTAAAACGACAGGAGTCCCCTCATCTCCTTTGTTTAGCACCGGGTTAAGAGAAAACAAAAATAAAATCAAAATGACCCGGCATAAAGCTTGAGCCGGCTCGGTCCGGCCGCGCTGGCTGATCCAACTTGAGCTTTTTTTTTTCCTCAGATGTTTCTTCGGCGATAATCTGACTGGGCGAGACCCGCTGACGTCAGATGAGGAGTAGGAGGGTCTCGTGCTGCATCTCGGCCGGAAAGAGACGTAGAGCTGCATCTGCATTGCTGCAACCCCCGCTGCCATTTTAGACACTGAGGTGGAGCTTTCCATTTCTTGCACGCACGAGCGGCTCGGTGCATAACGAGACAGCGGGGCTGCAGAATTACGCGCGCTTATTGATCGCCGTTATTTACCCTGATTTATATTTATACACATGCGTTTATATTATGTTGATTTGCAGTGTGGGGTATAATAGGGACACTGGTGAACCCTAAGATCTCCATTTTACTCCTCGACTTTATCTTCAGAGCCGCATGCATGATGTCACGCGCAGCAGCCTGTCCTCATATTCACCATGTGCCTCAGGGCGGCTAAATTTACTGCAGAGAATCAGAAGGAATTTGACAGAGAAATCTGATCCACAGTTAGAGGACACTTTTACGTTTTTACCAAATATACTCAGCAAATGAAGTCTCTTTTTTATATTTACAAAAACAGTGGTTGCACAAATGTAATGGACAAATGTGATGTAGTGATCTGATGCTGCAGATACACTGCCAGAGTACTAGTGCTGCAAAAAGTAAGCACTTTTCTTGATCAAACATCAATTAATTGATTTGAGAAAAATACAGAAAAACGTTATTTCAAACAATACCACATCTTGCATATTTTTTGACAGCACTGCATAGCCTATGAATTAATCGACCAAGTTAGATTATATTCTTAACGACCAGTTATCATTCCTAAGTAAAGTTAAAAAAAAATACAAGAGGACAAAATGTTTGTGGATGGTTTGTGTACCATAATGTGTGTTTTTTTAGCAGCTCATCTTGCATCTAAGCCTGTTTGAAGATGCAGATGATTGTTTTTACACTGACCCGTATGACAAAAACCTGTAAAGGACAAAAGACGTCAGACTGCAGGTCCTCCCCGTGCGCCTCCAACTTTATTGATAGTTTAAAATTACATTTCTATTTTCTAGGACTTCAGTTGCACTTTCCTTCCGACTTAAAAACTGAGTACAAGCAAATGGTATTTATACAGTAGTCTAAGTGATATTGTACAAAAATAACATTTTGATTTCTGTGAAAACTTTTTTCATTCCCAAATAACTCCTAATTCTGCTGTTCTGACAACTGTTCTTGATGTTAAATTTCGCCAAGGTAATAAAAAAAAAAGAAAACAAAATCCAAAGCCATTTTGAAAGAAAAGTCTACCTTGGACTACCAAGTGATATTTAAATTGTAAACAGATTTCTATAAAAGAACATGTTTCTTTTAATACCTCCAAAAATTTTTATGTCAGCAATATAACATGTAGTTTGTTATCGCCCACTTTAGCTGCTTGTAGGGCTGAAATGCATCATGTTATGAACTGTTTCCATGTCATACTCTCTTGGCCAACTCATATCCCACTAAAACAAACCAAAATAACCATACATGGAAGTTCGGTTTCCATTTACTCCCTTCTTCTATCTCATTTTACTGAGGCTCACTTCCACAAGTTCAGAGGTCCTATAGTTTCCCATATGTTCAGTCCCATTTATTCATCTCTGATCACCAGTGGCTTGGAAAGGGGGGTTCTTTAACATAGCATTATACATAACACCGCTACCAAACTAAAACATTTTTGTATTGAATGCAGAAAGATATTTTTTTCACCCCTTTCATTGTATTACATGTCGAGAGGCTCACTGGCCTGGGACTAGCCTCTGTTAGCCAACCTTTGGCCAGTGAAGAGGATTCAGAGAAAATAATACAACCAACCATCAATCTGAAAAAAAGGAGGGGCAACAGAGGGCACTGATTATGCGCTGCCTTCAACGGTGCAATCTTTCGCCAAATGGCCTGCCTTTCCACAGTTGTAGCAGTTAGTATCGCTGGCTTTACTGCACTGCACAGCAACGTGACCAATTTCGCCACACCTAGGGGAGACAAAAGTTTCTCAAGTGAGAGACAATGCAGGTAAACTAACATTAAAGTGAACACAAGAACAGAAACAAGCCTGCTGCGGTGTTACAAGATTTAAATTCACATCTAGGTCAGCACTCACCTGTAACATTTCACCTTATCGCACAGTTTCTGGATGTGACCGAACCCACCGCAAGAGTAGCACTTCTGCTCGTTGGCATGGTCGCAGTCACGGGCCATGTGGCCAGCTTTGCCGCAGGTGTAGCACAGCTGCTCCCTCTCCTTTTTGGGCTCCTTGCAGTCCCGGGAAATGTGGCCACTCCTGTGGCAGTTGTAGCACGCTGAACAAGGAAAAAAAACAAAAAACAAAACACTTATTAAAATACAAGGTATGAAAGTATTACCGTTAAAAGATGGACATCAAGGTTTTGTAAATAACTCTGTAACTGTAATAAAAAGTAACACTTAACACCAGCTAACTAGAGTTGAAATAAGGCTTTGACAGAAAAGGCAAAATATAAAGAGCTAGAATACCGGTGTATCAATACTGAGGAAAATATTACAACCGTCCCACATACTCGGTATCCATATGTATCCATTAATTTGATGTTTTTGACACAGTAAGTACAGTATATAGGATAAGACTGGGCGAAATACTGATATTATACCAAACTGTTGCAGCACTTCCATGATTTGCTTTCTTTTTTCATTATACCCACATTATTGATGGTTGTTTATCAAAAATCTCATTGTGTAAATATTTAGTGAAAACACCAATACAACCAGACAATATCAATAATGAGGTATGTGGTCAAAAAATATTGTGGTATCACATTTTCTCCAAATCTCCCAGCCCTAATGTAAATAGAAAAAGTATAGAATCGCAACGCATACCATCCTCAGTTTGGTCACAGTCCCTGGCCATGTGTCCTTGGTCTCCACACCGATAACAAAACAGCTCTGTAATGACAGCCATATTAGTATGCAAAGATGAAAGGAAGACAAGGTTGTAATTTATGGTTTAGACTTCCCAAATATTTCTCCGGAGACCCATCTGTAACTCAACACAACCGCTTCAAGTGAACACCACACAGTATGTAAAGTTTAATGATAAAGAATAACGTGTTAGCCAAGTTATTGGAATAATTATCCTATATTGGGTGCGGCCTGGATAATAGATAGTACCCTTGCCTCGTCCCCGACCCCTCCCGCGGCCGCGTGAACCGCTGGCAGGGCAATTCTTGATCCAATGCCCCGAGCGGCCACATCCAAAGCACTCATTGTTGCTGCAACCATCCATTACCTAAACAAAAACATGACACATATGAGTTAAAATCAGCTCAAAATCAAATATTAACAAACACTATTCAGCCTGCACACTGTCTACACCGGACACATTCTTAACTGTGTTTTTCAGCCATCCATCTAATCAAGCTTTCACACCAAACACACAACTGTTTTCAGTGGGGGATGAGATTATTTTCTTGACATGCACCATCTTGACTTTCCCCTAAAAAATGTTTAGCCTGTCACAGGCAATAATCAACATTTGATTTTCTACATTCTAGCTCAAATGCAGTTCAGAAAGTGGCCTCTCATTCTCAAATTAAGCTGCTTAGTGTGCCGGTAAAACCTAAAAGCATTAACATGGCACATTACTCTTATTGCTGGAGGTTAAATCTGTTTAGAGTATTTACAAACACACTTACTGAAACAATGCGCTTTAGCTCTACAAAACACACATTGTGCCATTTTTCAAAGGTGGTCTGAAAGCTTGGTTGTCATTCAATCTTACATTTTCACTAATGAAGCGGTTAACAAAGGCTCTGAGCAGTACATGGACAGCTGTTGCTGATGATGGGATGTTTTTGCAGTGCAGCCGGTGCACACAAGGTCACATGAGGACATGTCATCAAGAATGATCTGATCATGATCATAACTAAGCAACCATGCTTGTGCAGGCTTGTCAGAAATCAATGCCAACACTGAAAAACCATTTCAGAAAACTCTGTTTCATGATTTAAACTTTGAGTCAGAAAACAGTACACAACTCACAGACCGGTACTGCAGAAGTCAGTCTAACATAATGACTACCAGGGGGATCTAGTCTACGATCAAACAAAGGGGTGCATTTTTATGATGCTATTATTATTGGCCATCAGACTACAACTAACTACTACGCTAACTTACACGCTTTCATCAATGGGATCATGTTGTGAAGGCCAAACTTCTTTTTGTTGACGGTGCTAAAGACATCAAGTCAGGAAGAACGTGAGTTAATAAGTAATCAATCTCTTCGCCATAAGCACCCAAAAGACGACAAAACGGGGCAACTAGGTTTAAATCACCTCGGTTTAAGATTGCAAATGCTAACTTGTTGCTCCCAATTCTTGTAGCGGCCATCAAAATGTACACTGGGCCTTGAAAATTGGGCTTATATAATACTGTTTGGCAAAATAGCTGCATAAATGTTGTTTCTCAAGTAGCCACAAAAAAGCGAAACTCTCCTGGAGTACAGTTTAGTTGATATCGTCAACAATATAGCCCAACATGGTGCTACACGCCACCGACTGACGTTACTACAGAAATGGCCATGAAAGCATGCCGTGGGTTGTATGCTAAGTTAGACAGCTAGCTCCAGAGGGCAGTCCCACCACATCGTGATGTGATGAATATCTGCCAAAACAGCGAGCCCGCCGTCTAACGAAGATTAAAGATAACTCGACTGCGTTTTTAAAAAAAGAACCTACATATCATATTTTCCACGTAAATAAACCACACAACGTGATTCCGGGCTAAAACGGAATCAAATGCCAAAGGTTGGAGCTACGCTAACGTTGGCCTAGTCACGTTGATTTTTCTGCGTACTCGCGAGACACTGCTGCTGCTAGCTAGCACATGTTAGCACACCACCTCACGATCACGACCAAGAAGCACGGTTCAGTCGACGATCGACCCTCTTTCACCAGTAAGAAAGTGCTTTACAGACACTCATGGTGATATATGTTTACCGTAAATTATTTCTGACGGGTATTCGGGTGAATATACCATAAAAACAAAATTTCCCGCGCAGGGCGCACACACTAAAGTCGTTGTGACGAGCTACCATTAGCAGGCCGGACTCTGAACCCGATGCTCCGTTAGACCAAACCAACAACAGCGTTGTAATTTCAGGAAACAGACCGAACGTCCGATTTTCCGCTATTATAATTTACACACGGTAGAGTTTCAAAGTTTATACATACACAGTTTGTACTGATTAAATCGATTTTAGTGTTGTTTTATTGCTTACCTCGCTGGCTACCGTTACTTAGCTCTATCAGTGTTTACGCCTCCTTCTTTGCGCTACATGCGGTGTGAACAGGAGTTCCTGAATTGTCATTCACAGTATCCAGTAAAAACCTGCACAGTCATTGGCCACATACTCTACAAGCAGCCAGTCAATCACAGGGATCTCTGGACACCGCCTTTATGATTCAGCCAATCAGAGATACAGAATGGCCCCTTTTCCCTAAATCGACTGCTCTTATTTTTCCCCACATCTTAAAATGAACATCATCAGGGAATGTTGTTGCCATATGGTTATAGCTTTAATAATGGCAATATGGGCTACGTAAACTGCAAATGCCACGAAAAACCCCCTTACCACAGCCACAAATAATAACGATAATAATAATTGCAGCAATAATTATAATTATTTTAAAATGTAATTGATTAACCTTTTGAAACCTGAGCAAATGGGCTTGATTTCTTTCAAAAAACATGGTAAGAAGGCAACAAAGGAAGAAATGACGCCCCCCACCCCCCAAACAACAACAACAATGACCTGAAAATTAGAAAAATAACAAAAATAATAATAATAAATACATATGATGATAACAATGGTGATGATGATGACAATTATTATTATTATTACTACATAAAATAAACCCTAAAGGGGTCAAAGAAACTAAAAAATAAAATAGTAAATAAACAAGGAAATGACTTGGAAATTGTGATGGAATTATGATGATGAATATTGATGAATATTGAAAATAAAAAATAAATAAATAAAATTAAAATATTTTTTGGAACATCTTACAAAGTGGCTTATAACCCTTTCCCCCATATGTTTTTTAAAGACATCGCACCAACTTGTTTTGGGTTCCAAGATTGAAATACTTTTGAAAGGCATCTGAAAGCAGCATAAGAAAAGTGATTTCACTCCAGGTTTCAAACAGTGAAAGATTAGACCAGTTGCCCTGTTAAATGTAATAAGTAATATAACCATTTTATTATGTCATAAAAGTAATGTGACCTATTACATTTGTTTGCCTTTTTATTACTTGGAATAGGCCACACAAAGACACATTTTTGCATGGCAAAAAGATGCAAAGCAACAGAATTAATTTTATATTCTACAAATAAACTCTTTTTTTTTAACCGAAAAGAGTATTTTTGGGTTTAATGACCACTATTTTGATTAGGGACTCAACTTTATTTATCAAAGTTAGAGGGTGTCTGGGGTGTGACTTTGCACTGTTGTTGTTTTTTGATATTATGACCTGTGTTTATCGCCGAGGTTTTTACACAATGGGTTTTATGATAAAACAATTGTTTGCATTAAAATATATGAAGGAAGAGCTGTAGTTTATATTTTTCTTTTTTTAGCTAGGCTACAACATGTGTTGTGGATGCTTGTCACATTTTCCTCGTAGGTAGGTTGTCACAGGTATCGTCCTGATTTTGTTGCATGCATTCTCTTGATGCATGAACTGGTTAGGTTGTTTCATGTAAATAAAGAAGTTAAATGAAATTTAAAATTTAACTTTTTACAGTCATTTTTAAGATTAATTTTTTTAATTCCCTTTTACAATAACACATGGGGATGGTTGTCACAAATGCACAAAAGTTATTTGACAGTCCATTTCTCTTGGACAGAATAACGTAAAGAGAGTAAGGTCACTCTGTTTCTACCTGATATTGTAGGCTTCTGTTACACATTTAAATGGAATCTATTAAGGATACAGTTTAAGGGTTCAAATGAAGGTAAAAACTGTAACAACCAACCCAATTCTCCCCTACATCAAAAATCTTTGACTCTAAGTAATCAAGCAAAAGCCTTTAAATATATATAAATATATGTATATATTAGGTTGCTATTGTTATGACAGTCTTCTGATACATAAATTATTAAGAGGCATATTTGAAACTAAAACTGAAGTAATTTTTTTTTTTTTTTTCAAGAAATCCATGAAATTACTATTTATAGGCAACTTAGTTTGTTGTATTTTTAACTTTAAGGCATTCACAAAGAATCTGGAGCTTGAATGAGAGTGTAAATGGACCTAAACAATACATAATCACAATAATCTAACAATAGTGTGTATGTGTTTCAGAATGTTATTGTATAATGTGGACCCTTTATGTTTAAGGAGTCTTGACTGCATCACATTTTGAAGACAAGTGGACTGATAGAGACAACAATCCATGGGAGCTGCAAGCATCTCAGCTAACTGGCCTGAGTGCTCAGTCAGATCAATAAGTGGGAAAGATGCATTCATCTCAGTCTTAAGGTGGCTTTGCTCACAGAGCTCTTAGGGAGCAATTATTTTATCCTGTTGTCTTTTTTTATATAATTCCCAACATTTAATACAAAGCAGGGAAAATATCAAAACCTATAATGCATCATTTTGAATGGATTAAAAGATGTTTCACTGTATTATCCCACACTGACTGAAATACAGTGATGGTGCTGCATGTGGGGTGGAGCACCTTAAAACGCTCCTCAATGACAAAGCCCTGCCCTCATCCTCACAGAAACAGTATTTGGCATTTCTGTTATTTGCTAGGTGGAATATCTGTCAGAAAATGAGTGTAAAGTTGAACAGGTAGAATGAAAGTAAAATTGAAATATATTGTGACTTTGAGGTTTAGATTTTTAACTAAAACTGTCTGCTGCTGCTGCTGCTGCTTTATGGAAACAATGTATGCTGAACCCATGAAGACATATTGCCTGGGATGTTGATGAAGCTGTTTTTATTCTCAGATGGTGTCAACTCCAGCTTGCTGAAAGGACCTATGAGCCATCTGTAATTGGGGGACCTCAGGGGACCCAGACCGGGATGCTACAGAGATGGTGAACACATGGTGAGTGTAAGAGGGTACAGTTTCACAATTGTACTGTTTCAGAGCCAGTTTGGAGAGGAACATGCTGTTTTTTTGGCTAACAACAGTTCAAATTTAAGTCTGTTTGATCCCACTTAAAATTCATATAAACTAAAGAATAAAGCATCTGTCAGTTAAAAAAAAATTTTTTACCCCTGATATATGTGGATTTTTTTTACTAGTGTATATGTCATACCACAGGTTGGCTATTATCTTTGTGGCCAGAAATACAAAATGTAACATGACTTTGACGAAAATCAGAAAAATAATTTGCAATTTTGCAATGCTGCACTGTCCCCAAATATCCAGCTGGTGGCGCACGTGGAGTTTATAATGGTTTACACCTTTACTCCAAACCGGTTGTGAGTGGGCTTTTTTGTTGCTTTTCAAAAGATACTGTTGCAACTAATATTTTAACAAATGTTCATAAAATTATATTATTGCTTCATTTGCGGAAAAAAGTAATAACTGTGAGCTCATTTGCAACGTGGCGATTGCAGAATACGACTTTAAATAAAGTATATATGTAAATTATGGTCATATATTGAGAATCCAACTTTTTTTAAAGGTGCATTTCATTTTTAATGAGCAAAAACAACGGTTTTCCCAAAGTGGGAGGGATTAATGTGTGCTATAGTTGCGCAGTGTGAGTGATGCTTGCAACTCTTGTTATGACTGCAAGGTCCTGTTTCAATCACTGGCGTCAGACGGACGCAAGACACCAACTCAAACCGTTTCACCTTCTCCTCAACAACGTAAATATTGATTGAAAAAGCGAGTCAGCACCGAGCAACTTCTGGGAGTTTTAATTTGAAAGTGCTTCACGGGATTTAAAGAATATCCCTCGTCGTGTCACTTTGAGGGTCCGACGGATTTTTTCGTTTTTACCACGACTGGGAGATAAAACTTTTCCTCTTATTATATTTGGGTGGCTCGTAAAATAGACCCGCCTATGACCTTCGCGTCTTAAATTATTACTACATTTACCGGATACATATTTGTTACAACTTCAGGGTCTTTACCAACTTCGACTTTTTCCTTTTTCTTTGAATGCGTTGCAAATATGATGATGTCACCGACGCCACTTTTTCCTGAAGTTATGGCGGAGCACAACTTTTCTAACTTCTCTTGGTAAGCACACACAGGCTACTGGCTCTTAGCATCGCTACTCTTTAAAATAATGTTTGAAATGCTAACGACAGCGAAACGACTTCTCGGTAAAGCACATAACCAAGACATGCATTGTTTGAAATAGTGGAATTTGAATGGAGGGTGATTAGAGAGAGCTGTGCAGTGAAGTTTGACGGTAGTTCGCCTCTGAGGGCCTACAGGCAAATTCACAGCAATAACTGGATCTACCAGGCCTTATAAAAACACACGTAGGCTACGAATAGCTTCTGTAGTTGTGTAAATGGTGCACGCATATCAGCGGCAGGCTCATTTTATGAGTCTGTTTAGCAGAAGTTGGATTTCATTGGAGCTCCGTTGAAGGCGTTCAAAAGTCAGTTTTGTGTGCGTAACTCTCACAAAATCTGCTGACATTGATCTCACCTACATTTATGACTTTGAACACTTCAGTCAAGTCACAGAAACTCCTCTGTGGATGCAGCAGTCATCGTGGCTTTTGTGAAGTTGGCTGTCTTATATAGACTGACCTGTTATGTAGCACAGATACAAGCAGACGGGAGTAAAGTCTAATTATTCTGGACTGCACTTTTTTCCCTCTGTTGTTACCCCTTTTCTGGATGGATCACAGCACTTGTTTTGAACAATATGCCTGCAGCATGGTGGGAAAGGTTCAAGACCCACAATCTAACAGGTTTCTGCATTTCTGTGCTATTGACACAGCGGTATGTGTGCTGTGACAGCTAACTACTCACCAACTGCAGTAAATCATCTCCTCAGTGCTAACAGGTCTTTGTAAAGGACACACCAGAGATAATTAGGAGTTCTGCAGAGTGAAAATATACACACTGAAAAGAAAGGACCAAGAATTGGTGAAACTGCAGACTAGGCTACATGGCTTATGTAAATATTTGTGTGTGTGTGTGTGTGGTTTAGAAAGTAAATGTATTTTATTCTGTTTTTTATATTGATGTTTTATTGTTTTTTTCCTTTATTGTTTTTGTTCATATTGTTATTTATTTATTGAAGTTTTGTGTCTTGCATTTTGCATTTTCTTTGAAACAACAGGCTATTTTCAGCTTTGAATTTAACTTCATTTTTTAGATTATTGTAATTGTATAAAAATAATATTTATTATTATTGTTATCGTAAGGCTGCACAATATGCAAAAAATAACATTATTTTAAATGATATTGTAATTGCAATATGAGCCACGAATTTAGTGACGATGCAAATTTTTGTATTTCCATTTCACTGGGAAAAAAAGTATCTAAATGATAATGATAGTGATTTTTGCTGTGGTCTGGACCAAACAAGCATGTTCCCTTACTTCTAAAATATGATTGTGGGCTCGAGCATCTCTTTGGCACCACAGTGCCTCATTTATAATCGTATGTTGTGACTTATTTTAACTTTATCTAAAAAAAAATTGCAGGTCCTGTGGTTTGGATGTTGCACGTAACCATAGTGTGATTTCTATTATGTTTCAATTGATTGCGCAGCCCACCTGATATACCAACTCAAGGTGTTTTTTTTTCTTCATGCCACTGTATAGTTAACAAGTAACACATTTTTTTTTAAAGGAGCACACGTGTTTAGAATTACTATTGTTTTTTTTAAGTTATTCTTTTCCTTTATGTCTTTATTTAATAAGAACTGATATTGTGATCTTTTACTATCTGTTTCAGGCTCTTAAGTTTAAGTTGCCGGTTTGCCTGACCACACAGAAAAAGAGTGTGTTGAAAGCATATACTGTAAATAACACGTCTGACCTCTGTGCTCGCCTGAGATTCTCCTGGTCGGAGTGGATTAGTTTGTCTACACTGCTCTGCTGCTCACTCTCACTTGAAAAGAAAAGGACGATTGCTAGTATTATGCCAAAAAAAGCACACATGTAATTCTTAAAACTACTACTATATTGCATAGCTTAGGGTTAAGCTGAGAGTTAAGCATATAGGACCACTAAACAGATCAGAACATACTCTTTACTTTTCCTGTCATACTTCTGAAAGAACTGACATAACACTGAAATGACCCATATCACGCCATCATGTAAGAGGGTTGGTTTCACTCGGGGAGATTATGTTTAGAGATACCCTAATGCAAACCTGTATTTCCATACTTTTTTCCCCAAAACTACAAGGCTATATCCAGAGATATATTTTGGTTAAAGAATATCAACTGAGTCATATATGCTTGTAAAGATTTGAATGGACTTTTTTTTTCATGATGAAAAACATTTATTCTCTAATTTGCCAGTTAGTCTCTTACACTTTGACACTAAGTCTGCTCGCCACCATATCCTTACATAGAACAAAACGAACTAATGGTATGAACTTTCAAGCATTTGTACTACTAACACTGTGTATGTTTTTCTTTTTTTCAGACCATTGAGTGCACTTAGCTTTACTAATGGAGCACCTCCAGGGAGCGTGGAAGACCCTGAGCAATGGCTTTGGAATGAAGGACTCTGCGTTTGAGGGCCCGTGTCTCTCCCCGACCATGGTCCAGGGCTTCCCCTGCCAGCGTCGCTCCTCCGATGACAGCAAGATGCCCGACTCCAAGACTAGCAGCACTATCCGTGTCTACCTCCCAAACCAGCAGCGCACTGTGGTGAGTTGATTTTTCCTGAAGGTAGAAGATGACATACAGTTTTCCAATAAGGCTGCAGAAATACTGCATCGGTACACAGTTACTTACAGACATATGGGTGACTAACATTCAGGCAAACAAGAGAGGAATTAATACTTTATCTGTCCCTCAGGTAAACGTGCGTCCAGGTATGACTCTGCACAGTTGCCTGATTAAAGCATTAAAGGTGCGAGGTCTGCAGCCTCAGTGCTGCGCTGTATTTCGACTGCATCCAGAACAGAGGAGGTGAGCTCAGGACTGTTGTAGGTTTGAAAGATCAGAGATTGTACAAATCACATTCTTACTTGCTGCAGTTATTTTGCTTACTTATCCCCTCATGCAAAGCCTTTTTTCTGTGTTTGTTACAGTAAAAAATTACGGATGGATTGGAACACCGACTCCACCTCCCTTATCGGAGAAGAGCTTCTGGTTGAGGTTTTAGATCATGTTCCCTTGACGACGCATAATTTTGTGAGTAGAAGAATTTGACAATATCCTCACACTCAAGTCAATGCAAAGTGTCACTGCTGATGAAATACATATTTTTTCTGTCCTTTTCAGGTTCGGAAAACATATCTGAAGCTAGCGTTCTGTGATATTTGCCAGAAGTTTCTTTTGAATGGTTTCCGTTGCCAAACATGCGGCTACAAATTCCATGAGCATTGTAGCACCAAAGTGCCCACGATGTGTGTGGACTGGAGCAATATCAGACAACTCCTGTAAGTGTCTTCACCTTGAAATGGGAGCATGATGTAAACAGGTCATTAGTAACTTGTCAGTATGTTTTGTAAAAATACTTTTTGAACATTATATCACAAATTATTTATTATAGAAATATAACGGACAGACATACCAGCCATGCTACAGCCATTCTCAGTATGGAAGGTAATAGTTTAAGGAATACTTCACCCTCCAAATGACCATTTGTGTATCAGTTATTCACTTCGTGTTACATCAAATCCGTTATAACAACTTTTTTTCTGAAAAATTCTTGATGAATTGGAGTCCTAAAGGTCTGTGTTTAACAGCATCAAAACTATATCAAAACATTCATTTACAAACAGTTGTGTGACTTTGGTGAATCTGACCTAATCCTTTAAAACACCAAAGTCACACAATAAAACAAACAACCTACCAATCATGGAAGTGGTAGACCGACAGCTCCTGTGTTCAGCAAGGTAAAATTACTGTTTTGCCACAGGAGTCTGGCTTTGAAGACACCAAAGATAAGTTTCACCTTTAGTTCAGATCCCTGTTGGAAAGGGCCATCTCACAGCGAGTAAACTGAGTGTTTTTGGGAAGTACTGACTACATGAGTGGATAAATGAGGCTTATAGTACACTGCACAAGTTGTGTTAGAGTTTGAAACTGATGTTTTGATAAAATTTTGCTAATGTTGAACACGGATCCCTATGACTTCTATTTATTAGGATTTTCTATGTTTTTGGATTCTTTGACCACCGTGGAGGTATAAGATAAAAAGTTTTCATCAGTATTCAATGTAACACAAAAGTTGATAGGCAAGTGGTAATCTGGGGGGTCAAGTATCTCTTTAATTAAGATTTCAATCTAATAAAATTTGAGGTTAAATTCATAGTGGATCAGAAATGTTGTTAAAACAGGAAAGGGGATTTCTGCTGATAATACAGGTCTCCTGATTAGGTCTAAGCTTATATCTTTGCATACTGACACAGAGAATGGAACCTTATTAGTGTTGTTTTGCATGCAGGCTGCTGGACAGGCAGCAGTCTTTCAAAGATCCATATCACTGACAGTGATGAGATAAGCCGTAAGCTGACAACTATTGTAGTCTTTAGCAGTCAGCTGTTATTTGACTAAGCGCTCGCACATTCCCATGCGCTGTTTGCTACGAGGGATTCATTCCCTGTCACTCTCTATCTTCAGGTTGTGTCCAACACCTGGTGAGAGCGGTGCCCCTTCACTGCCCCCGCTGACTTCCAGGCGAGTGAGAGAATCTTTAACACGGTTTCCAAGGTGAGGCAAAGGTTTTATGTCTGATGTGCCCATAACCTATCCTCAGAGTGTTTTTTATTATTGTAAGATATATACTATACCTACAGGATTTATTGCCCTCAGAAATTCTTCTCAATATCAGTTGCAAATGATACATTTACAAATAAGGCTGAGTTTTGGAAACAGCATAAACAACATACAAACTATGTAACAGTGTTTCTTCTTTGACTAGAACAAAGAAGAGTGATATACTTCTTTTTTAAACAGGCCCTGTAAACAAACAAAAGTTATGTTTACATTCAGTGTTACTCACTAAAACACATTTTGTGTATCCTTAAGCTCTACAAACATATTGAAAGCATCCCCTTCCTTATAACATATTTTTAAGCATTTTAGAGTTATCACATTTATGTTACCTGGCTTGCAGTTGTCTTCATCCTCTTCTTCCCTGTCTCTGCTGATTTTTGCATATCTTGGCGTGTTATAGTAGAAATGTGTATCGCATCACTTGCATGCGGCTGTGTGCGTCCTAGTGCGTGTGCAAGAGAAACAAAATGTGTATCTCTTCTAGTAAAAAAGCTCCATAGCCACAAGTGGTCAAAAAATAATCAAGTGCCACTTGAACTGCAAAATTCTGGCAAACCAGAGAGAACAAAGAAAAGGTTTTAAAGAAGCATTTCACTGCAGAAAAAAGGGTACTTTCATAAAAACTGGGCTATCTACTCTTGAGATTGGTGCTACAGGACCAGAGAAAAGAAGAGGAAAAAAGCTGTGGCATTTACTTTTGCTTAAAGGGTAGAAAACATACAATACTAGAATGCACTGTGCTGCACTGAACCAACAAAAGTGATTGATGTAATGCTCTCCAATTTGACACAGGAAACAATATGGTGGCTGGCTGGAAAAAATGTTTTTGATCAACAGTGCACTAAAATATATTTCTGAACTAGGAAACGCAGTAACAGAATCTTGGTTCATATTTAATCAGCTCTGCTTAGTTTTACTGTTTGATCTCAGTTTTTTCAGCCTCCATTTTTACAAAATAGGAAACAGTATGGCACCCACATCCTGTTCACAAACAATTAAGAAGAACACTTAAATATGTTTCAGAAACAGTTTGAGGCAAGTAATAGGCAAAACAGCAACAGAATCTTGGTTTAACTTTTTATCAGTACTGCCTAGTTTTATCATTTGATCTGAGTTGAAGAGAGAGAAAGGGGCAGATCTCTCTCAGTCTGTTTCTACACTCTTTGTCTGTGGTGGGGGCATATAAATAAGAGGAAGTACAGTCTGTTGTTCGAGCAACAGCCTTCGAGTTTTTCGCTGGCAAATGAGCAGGAAGATATGGGCGCTGGAAAGATGGAGGGAAGTATAGCATAAACGATTTACAAATACTACCCACATTTTTATGATACAAAGCTGGTTGAAAATCTCTGAATAATAATAAAAAAAAATACATTGTGTGGGTTACAGGACAATAAAATTCAAGTATCAAATGAGGATACTGTAAATAGGGGTGGAGATACATTAGCAGGTTTGGGTAGCCATGACTGATGTCATTTTCTATGATTTATCATGCTTGACTCCAAAACAGCTGTAGTCGTAATGTGTAAAGAACCCTAATCTGAATTGAATTAAATCCTGTTTTTAATGACGTCCTCAGCTTTATGGGGGCTTACTAGTCCAAGTGCTGATGTAACGAGAGGCGTGAAAAGAGCCTGTTGTTTCAGGAGCACTTAAAATGGTTAAAAAGCACTCTGAGCTGCCAAATTAGCGCTCACAAAGTATCAAGTTGTTCCATGCAGAGGCAATCTCAAATACTCTTTTGAAACATAGTTTTGCATTGCCAGGAGAGGGATTGTTCTAGAGGAGTGCACTATGTGGTCATAAGTGTGATTTAATATGATCTCTGTTTATATACGTCAAGTTTCACTGTCCTTATTTTAACCAGCAGCTACAGTTCACTACACTAAGTAACCAAAAGCTTTGTCTATTCAGAGTTCTATTTATGGACATTAGGCATTTTGTTGTTCATGTTTTGGGATAATTTAACCTTTTAAAATTAGATTTTGTGCTGTAAAAGTGCACATCTCATGTCAGACTAACATTTGGATTGTTTGCAGATTAACGTATTTGGCTGGTGAGCTTTGTACTCTTCGGCTGAGCCAATAGTGATCTTGGCAAACATCAAGGGCAAAATACCACTGCAGTGTCAAGTTAGCCAAAAATGGGATAAGAGGAAGGCCACAATAAAATTAACCAACAACTACTTCCTCACAGTGCTATTTTTTCTGTTTTACTTTGTGTTGTTTTTTTGTCATCATATAGCATGCCTCGTAGGGATTTTACATGTGTGATAGCAGTTTGTTAAACATAAACAGATGATGCTTGAATAGGGAGAGTGAGAGAAATGAAACCAGAAAGCTCCAGCATCAACCTCGGCCACACCCACAGCAGGCCAGTTTTCAAGAAGTCGCAGTGTGTGCTTTTCTGTCAAATGTCAGTGGTGTGTGTCACTGTGAAGCAAGATGTAGACGAACAAAAGCTGCTCTGTCGTAACATTCGATGCTTGTTCACCTCTGCAGCTCAGCCCACCGATATTCCACCCCCCATGCCTTCAACTACACCACGCCTTACACGCCCACAAGCGGCGGGCTCTCCCAGAGACAGCGCTCCACTTCCACGCCCAACGTCCACATGGTTAGCACTACCCTGCCTGTAGACAGCAGCATGATTGAGGTAACTACACACCATATGGGCCCCTTGGGTACTCCTGTAGGTTCAAGTCACTATTAAAATATCCCTCTGCCTAGAAGAGCGATCTCGCCCTCCTACGTACATCTCAGGCGTTCAAACTATCTCTGGCTGGCTTTTTTTTCTACCTTTTATCTACCTCTGCGTTAAGTAATCCACCTGAACAGGGTTGAGCCTGTTTTGTGTAATTCCCCTGATGGCATCTTATTTTAAAATGTGCGACACTTGACTTCCCCCTGTTCAGTTCTGCTTTTTCACTGCTCATGTTGTTGCATAATCAGCTCACTAGTTTTGCATGCTTTGTAGAATATTCTCCCTGTGTTCTGCTCAGGTAGTAACCTGGGCATCACCTTTCCTTCCTTACTTTCCTTCACTGTGTCCCTTTTCCTCCTGTCCACTACTGGCCTGTTGTATTGTGTACCCTGCTGGGGAGTAGCTAGACTGCCTGAATACGTCCCCCAGCTCCTGGTGCCATAGATTCTGGCTGAAGAGGAAAGTAGGTATTGTGCACTTCTCCCAGTCTTTTGTTGAAGCCTCCTCCGAGAGTCCAGAAAAGGTTAGAAAGCGCAGCGTCTGTGTGCAGTCTGAGTGGCATGCATTGCAAACAGACTATCTGCATTCACATCTTGAAGTTAAGCCATGAGTGACAGCGCAGCATGTTGTTAACTGTGTGAGCATGCTGACAGAAATTTGTGTTTTTTTCTTGTCTCTGTAGGATGCTATGCGTGATCATGACTCGGGTAAGTGCTCGCTTTGCATTTCGTGAACATCATGTTGTGTACTTTTGTGCTGTATCACGTACTTCCTCCCTTCACAATAACCCAAAATTCCCCTCCTTTTGGTTGTGCATTCATTTGAAACATACAAGTGTTCAAATTCAAACTTTTTGAACAGACTGTTCAGACATTATCTTCTCCCTTCAACATGGAGATTACTCATCACGGCATTGAACGTTGAGGCCCACCCATAATTAGGGATGCCACCGTGAGGAAAATTTCCCACCTGTTAATAAACTCATAACCACATATGTGTTCCAATTGAACTGGACATTTTACAAGAAAAGATATCCATTATTGAAACTCAGTATCTGCAAAGTGCTCCATTAAGTTACTGCTAATGCAAACAGAGTATTTCCTGCTGCTGCAGCTCTACATTAAAAGTGTTTAGCTGGGGAAACACGAGTTGACCATTATTATCAGTAGTGGCAGGAAATGCAATGGGTTTGTCAGAGAGATTAGCATCACTGCTATCGTTCATCCAAAAATGCAATAACAAGACAACTGTGATTTTTGGCATTTAATAGTAGTTTAGTTTAAAGCCATAGTGAGCTGTTAGATGAAGAGCTGCACACCTCCAACTTTTTAGCAATGTAGTCAACTACTGTTCCCTCATTAACAATGCCAAGTTTCCTATTAGAATTGGGTTAAATCGAAAATATTGTCAAATAGGTGATTTTTCTTTTCGCATTGACACCATATCCCCTGCAATCGTCTTATCGGTCAGCTCCTCTTTCAAGTGAAGTCTGACTAATGCAAGTCTGTGCTTTTTTCTGCTGCTGTACAGAGCAGACATTTTCAGTTTATAATTATAGCGTCAGACAAAGTATTGATTAAAAAAAGCAAAGCTGCAATGAGGGCAGTAGGCAGGTAATGTCAATGGTGTATGCCTGAACACTGTGACACCACTACTGAAACAAGCCTACCTATTCAACAGAAAATAAAAGTTAAAAATAGCTAAGCAGTAGAGGTGTTAGGGTGGTAATGCAAGTCTGTTCTGTATGTGATGAAAACTTTTTTTCTATCACACAAGAAAAAAAGTTTTCACACCTTTGTCATTAATCTTCAAACATTTTTTCATTTCCCCTCTGATGTTCATGTGTAAATTAAATTAAATTCTGTTAGTTTGAAAACAAAGGAAGCAAAAAAGGAGGGAAAATTGGGATAAAGGTTGTGTCCCAAATTGCTCAATATTTGCCATACAGTCCGCTGTAAAGTATATTTGCCTTTCCCTAATATTGTCTGAGAGAGAATTTTTGTATCCCATTTTGTTGCATCCTAAAGAGTTTTTTTTTTTTATGTCACATTATATGTTATCTTCTATATAGAATTCCCTCTACAGTGAGTAGTAAATTATTTTGGACACAGTCAAAGTCTTCCATCCTGAACGGCTTCCTTCTCTTTGTATTCCTCAAGCTGGGAGTTCCCCCAATCAGAGTCCTACAGGCTGGACTCAGCCGCAGTCCAAAGCCCCTGCACCTGCCCAGCGAGAGAGGGCCCCGTCCTTCAACACTCAGGAGAAAAATAAAATAGTAAGTTCAGTGTCTTGTTTGCAGCGACGGAAGTAATAAAAGACATTTAATCTCATTGGTCATTTTACTTTGAAATTCTTTATCTCGTGTTGTACTTTGCTGCATTAGTAAGTTATTTTACTTGTACTTAAATAAAATATTGTAGTACTCTTTTCATTCCTGCTTTTATGTAGTAAATAAAGTGCATGCTGTCAGACGAGTTATGTGATCTAACCTACAGTATTCTGGCGATTGATAATAACTGGTTAGTGTGTGTCTTACACAAGTTTCACCTTCTTGACTTCTGTTCATCCAGAGACCTCGGGACAAGCGAGACTCGAGTTACTACTGGGAGATCGAGGCCAGCGAGGTGTATTTGAACTCCCGCATCGGTTCAGGCTCATTTGGAACTGTGTACAAAGGGAAATGGCATGGTAGGAATGCATTTCACACAGGGCAGGACACATTCAGATGCAACCACTAACACTTTCACGTAACACTTTTAAGTGAGTTACCTGGCACGTGAAATGGTTTGAAAATGTACATGTTGAACTGCTTTTTTTTTTTTAAATGAGCTCACAGTGGATCTTATGAGTCAGAGGTAACTGAGCTGAGCATTTTTGTTGTAGGTGATGTAGCAGTGAAGATTTTAAAGGTGACCGACCCCACACCAGAGCAGTTCCAAGCGTTCCGAAATGAAGTGGCGGTCCTGAGGTAAAAATGGATGCACTGTTCTTTTTCATCAGTTTTGACAATTGCAATCATCTTCTTTGCAAACTTTTATCTCATCTTCGCTTTGGTGATTTCCTCTTCCCCTCTGCCTCTGGTTGCAGGAAAACACGACATGTCAACATCCTGTTGTTCATGGGCTACATGACAAAGGACAACCTGGCCATTGTGACCCAGTGGTGTGAAGGCAGCAGCCTCTACAAACACATTCATGTCCTGGAGACAAACTTCAAGATAATCCAGCTCATAGACATTGCTAGGCAGACGGCTCAGGGCATGGAGTAAGTGCAAAAAAAGTGAGCTTTTCCAATAAACTCTGACAAAAATAAAAGAAACCAAGATGTAATCTTTTTTCCCCCTCACTTTTAGCTATTTGCATGCAAAGAACATCATTCATCGTGATATGAAGTCCAACAGTATCCTTTCTATCGGCTGTTTTGGTGTGAGTAATTTGAAAAATGAAACTGTCAATGCACTGTTAACATTCTGGTCAGGATCTGTGCTTCCCTAGTATGCTTTAGCTGTGATTCCTTGACAGCAGTGCAGACATCTTCTTGCATGAAGGGCTAACGGTGAAAATTGGGGACTTCGGTCTGGCAACAGTGAAGGCCAGATGGAGTGGCTCACATCAGGTGGAGCAGCCTTCTGGATCCATTCTCTGGATGGTCAGTAACACAGCTCTGGTCTCAATAAAGCGAATGAGAAAGCTATATTGAGAAACTGAGAAACACTATTAACAGATAAAATAGTGACATGAAAACAGAAAATGTCATCCTCGTGTTTCCTTTTTTGTCCGTGTGTTCACAGGCTCCTGAGGTTATCCGGATGCAGGATAACAACCCGTACAGCTTCCAGTCTGATGTCTATTCCTATGGAATTGTTCTCTTTGAGCTCATGACGGGAGAGCTCCCGTACTCCCAGATAGCAACAAGAGATCAGGTAGAGCCTCATCATTTATTTGTAACACTGAATGTCAAGTGATGATATTTTGGTGGTACTTCAGTGCATAAAGTAGCCCTTTTACACGCACACATGCTGGCTTGACTTTGTTTGGCTCGGCGCGTCAGCCCAGCATGGAAAGGGTTTGCATCTCCATACAACAGGGCTTCCCGCTTGAAGGCTTGTCCTGATGTGCTTGTGTTAAGTCTGTGATATTTAAAAGCAGTGGCCCTTTTAGTACCGTTTGCTATTGCACTGTGCAATGGTTGTTGCTTACCAGTTCCTTAATCATTATGGTTTATCAGGCTGTTGCTACAATTTTGCTTTCCATCTAGTCTTAGTGAAAAAAATGATGAAGTATCTGCTATGTTTGGTAATAGCAGCAGAGGCTATTTAAATGTTGACAATGACAAAGCCCATCTGATACCACCCCAGACTGTTTGGAGGCGGTGGGGTGTGTTTTGACCCTATTCCAGAGATGGTCCGTCTCCCACATGACTTGGCAAAACTTGGTGTATTTAAACTGGTTATGGCAATGCAAATCAGTGCGGCTCAACATGGCCAAAAGTGCCAATGAAAAAGCCCAACATTAAGTCATTGTAATGATACTCACCCATTATTGCCACATTTATACCAACACTTTAGGTATAGTGCCCTTAGGAGCCATTTGTAATACCTACTAATATGTATCTAAACTATATATTTGTTTTTCATTTCCACTGCAGACAGAACAAAGTCTGTTGTAATTAATGGGACAATAAAAATAGCGGGTTTGTGCAGTGGGTCCCTTTCGAACAAGAAATTGAACAGAGCCGGGCTGCTTGGTGGAAACAAGGCTTAGGTGACATCACTACACCGTAAACACACCTGGCTACCTTGTTAGGTTTGGTCATGTAAAGCAGAGCTGTAACCCACAGTCACACAAGTGTCGAAGCTGTCGACCTCTCCTGGGTCCCAGACTGTGTCAGGCTGCGAGCCGAAGCCAGAAGGTGGTGGAAAGACACTGGGTTGCTGTCTGAAGGGGGTTGTGGCGCTGGCCTAAGGCCCACCATGGAACAGAGGCGGGCGTCCTGGAGCCACTGGCCTAATTTTAGAAGCCGTAACACAACCCTGTTCGTGTGTGAGAAAAGGGGTGCATGGGTTTGCATATGTGTGTCTGTGGTTCTTCGTCCTCCCGCAGGCCACGAGTCTCGGTCTGGATCCTGTCTGGCTCCTTGTTGAGTTCAGTTTACTGTGTCTGTATTCAAAATAAGCTAATGTTGCTGTACAAAGTGTGCCCATAAGTAGTGTTATGAGCTGCTGCTGAACTGGCAAGAACATCTAGTCCTCGTATTATCCATTATCTCTGCAGCATCATGCACTCGTGCCTCTGCAATAGCTCCAGTGTTTTAGATGCTTGTCCTCTGAAACTCACTGGCTGTATTTCTAAAACATCTCTGGACTGCTGATTTAGGACTGATTGGGTTCCTCTTACTAGCACACTGACTTAGGCCCTGTCATACATGCACAGCAAATCTGAAATTATCTAGACATTACCCAGAGGAGCTGCATGTGAGAACAAAAATGTCTCAATCAGTTTGATAGGACTCAACCCTGCCAGCTCCCTAGTCCAAAGTCTGTGTAATGTCCAATTGAGCCCTTGCGTGAATAGAAGAGGTAAATGTCAGTAGATTTAACTTGGGATGTTCCAACCAGATCAGGAGGATTGGTATCAGGCCCAGTCCACGTGTTTTGTATTTGATTGGGATGTTATTTTGAGCATAGGCCCGCCCAGTCCTTTGTTTACATCCGCTGTCACGCAGGTGTCGTAAATGGAGGACACGATTTGCAGCAGATATTCAGCTTGTATTATTTATTTTTTCTAGTTCAATTTAAGCTGCTACACCACTTTAATGGGAATAGAATTTTTTGTTGTTTGAGTGAACTAGTTTTACATTTATACTGTAATTAGCCATGCAAAACCATTTTCAGTTTGTTAGTTTTGTAAAAAAAAACAAAAAAAAAAAAACCTAAGGAACTGTTTGGATGCAGATATTTTTCTTGTATTGCATTGCAGAGCTATTAAAGTACTTGAAATGTGTACTGTGCAGCTGGATTATCCAGGTAAATAAAAGTTTCCGATCAGGACTCTGTATCAGCAGATTCTCAATATCAAATGACTGGAATCAGGATCAGGGCAATAAAACTTGATCAGGTTAAGTGACTACAAATGAGTGGGCGTGTTGATGATGTTTTTTTATCACAAGGCTCGCACAAAGCCCAAAGAAAACAAACGTTTGAGGGTTAATAACTCGAAGATGACAGCAAAAATTCCTAAGTAGAGAGATGACAAGATTTGGGGACTTGTGCTGTTAAGGACCGAAGTGAAAATCTGAAGACAAATTAAAAAAAAAAAAGAGCTGTTGCTCATGACAAAATTACAAAATGGCTATGTGGCGGCAGCATAATCCTCGCTGCGGTGATGGGATAATCTCCTGATGTCATTTGAGAAAACAACTTTCAGACCAGTTGTTCAACTCTAGAATACTTTCAAATGTGATCAGTGCTTTACACACTCCCTCAGTCTCATCATCTGCTGTGTGTGACTCTCTTCTCTTAGATCATCTTCATGGTAGGAAGAGGCTATTTGTCCCCAGACCTCAGTAAGCTCTACAAGAACTGCCCCAAAGCCATGAAAAGGTTGGTGGCCGACTGCATCAAGAAGTCGAAGGATGAGAGGCCGCTCTTCCCGCAGGTGAACTGCTCTCTAATAGCAGACTTCAAGCTGAACGAAGAGTGTTTTCTTGACTTATTTGTTCTCCTTCATGCATTTTTTTTCAGATCTTGTCCTCCATTGAGCTTCTCCAGCATGCCCTACCTAAGATAAACCGCAGTGCCTCAGAACCGTCCCTGCACAGAGCCTCTCACACTGAGGATATCAACGCCTGTACTCTGACCTCCACCAGACTGCCTGTTTTCTAGACGCTCAGACAAGCACTGCCCCTCCTCCTCTCCTCACACTTCCCCTCCTCAATCTCCTCTGAAATATCCAAAATAGTCCAAAAGCTCAGTACGCCCAAATTCCTTACATGCAGAAGCAAATG